>NC_138779.1:150020575-150676825 GCF_965119305.1 Pelophylax lessonae | reverse complement strand
ACCATGCCGAAGATAGTGCTAGTAGACTGGAAGTGGCTGATAGAGGCTGTAGGTGATCAGCAGAACTGAGGGGAAGAAAAGGATAAAAAAAAAAAAAAGATCAAATCTTTATTGAAAAAAAGGCATTGGGTTTATTTGTGACACACAGTGCTTTAGCAAACTGTCATGCAGTTAGGGTTTACTTATACTTATAGTGCCGCAGGTACCACCGGCCATTCTATCTCAGTGACAGCAGTGCCTGTGGTGTGCCCGACCCATTCTGAAAGGTGTTTGTTCTGTGCATAATATCGTTTTTTTTTTTTTATCCCCATTTCTTAGTGTGAAAAATAGGGACAGTTGGAAGGTTTGCATGCAGTCAGAAAATAAATGTGGATATGTAAGATGGGCCCATATGTGCTGCCATCCCACGGGGGCCCCATGACGGCACAAATGATTTTGCCGAGAGCCGATCACTTCATTATCCTATCCGTTAGGTTAGTCATGCAGTTGGCTACATTGAGCTTTATACTTGTTGCTTGGCACTCACAAAGCATTGCCAGGTTTGTTCTATGTATGCCAGGCAGATGGGGGTTAAATGAACTGAGTTAACCCTGTGTGTGTGTTTCTTTTTTTTTTTTTTCAATTTTGTATGATTTTTGGTCATTTGGTAATCATGAGTATGTAGAAGCTGACGTTTAAAGGTCAATTTATACACATTACCACCACGAGTGATCCATCCGCAGATGATTTCTTTCAGTTGGCCTCTTCTGTGGCTCAGTTGTTTAGCTGGAGAATCTGTGAAAAATTCATTTTGCTGTAACTAAATGGAGGACTTTGTTTTTCACCTGAGAAAATGGATTTAGTTACTTTCTCACAGCTAAGGAATATGACCATGCTATTTATTACAGCGAGATTCATCTGCCATGCAATGTGGAATCTACTGCTAATATTCTAATTCTTTCCCACATTCTGTCTGTCATTTGGCTTTTCTCTAGAGCATATTTCCATGATTCATGATATACTTTTCTGCAAATGGTCACCTTGCATGTATAGACGAATGCTGTGTTTTATTTTTTATTTGCCTGGGTATGTGAAATATCTGCTAGCGCTCCTCTAATAATAATCTAAGTGGCGCGGTGCCCCTCCTTCTCTCTGTGTTCCAGTGATTCAATGAATAGACTGTAGGAGGTATCCCGTCTTTCCATTGATCAGAGAAGGCGTCAAGTGGGAGAGAGCTGGAGGCTTTGTAGAAAGTAAATGAATTTCTGTTTTCAAGGAGCAACCATTCAAGAAGGAGATGACCGGTCTTTTATAGTAGTAACTGCTTAAGTGAGAACTTCACTAGGTGACATAACCTGCATTTTATTCCCAGCTTGGTTACATTGGTGATTTGATTGCCTAGATGTCCGGATGTTAAGCACTTTTCCCCTTCAGGCCACTCTACCTGTGCTCAATGTGTATTAGGCCCCTTTCCCACTATCCGTCTGTCGGACGGATTCCGTTTTTCTCAGCGGGGGATCAAGCCGCTGATCCCCATTGAGCAGGAGGATGACAGCTGCCATGCATCTCTATGGGGGAAATCGGATGGGAACGGACCGTCGGTCTGTTCTCATCCGATCAGATCCGCTGGACGGATGGAAAATAGGGTTCAGATTTGACGGATCGGATGTCAGCAGACATGTCTCTGCTGACATCCGATCCCCCCCATAGAGATGTATGGGGGGGACCGTTGAGATCCGCCAAAAAAACGGACAGGCGGATCTGAACGGTCCGCCTGTGTGAAAGGGGCCTTACATGGTTTCCCCAATTTATTTATATGTCTGAGTTTTGTGACACAAAAAGCTGAAGGTCTTAACCTTTTAAAACCCAATTGAAATCATGTAAATAGATATACAGTGAGACTTTGTACAAGCCACCTTCATTTTCTAGTCTTGCCTCCACTTTCAATTTACAGGTATGTAAATAGCACTGTGCATTCCAGAGCTGGACCCATTACACTTTGTAATGTTACAGCCCTGGTTGGTCTGTTTAGGGACCAGTAATGAGCTTAGCGCTTGTTTGAAATAGAATCCAAACCCCCATATGTGCAAGCTGGCCAGGGAGCAGTCACCTGTATAGGCCAATCGTCTGTGGCCGGGGCATTCTCCGCCCCACATCTGCATGTATACTCCACATATAATTGGCCCATAGACATGACAGCTTATGCCCCGTACACACGTGCAGATTATCTGAAGACTTTTGTCTTCAGATTTACCTTTTCTATGTAGTGCAAGGGCCTGCCGGATTGCATACAAATTGAAAGTGTTTAGGTTTGACCTCATATTATATGGTTTTGGTAAGTCTGCAGACAAAAGTCTTCAGATAATCTGCACGTGTGTACGGGGCATTATTCTTGGGTTTGTACATGTGGGTTCGGATCCTAGTCCAAACACTCCCGAGCTCATCGCTAGTGCAAACAATGGAGTGTGCCTGTTATTGAACTCTGCCAGCACAGGGGACTGGAGTTGAGGGCAGTATTCTGCGTTTGCATGAGCATTTTAAAGCATGTTCTGCTAAACAGTCACAATTAAAGTTGTTGTAAACCCTCATATTCCCAGTGGAGTCACTTGCCTCAGGTAATAGAGATGAAACAAATCCATCCTCCTACATAAGTTGTACCTGGTTATCTACAGCCGTCTTTCCCCTACATCCATTCAAAGTGCAGAATTTACAAAGGATCTCACTGCTTGGAAAAGCAGGGGGTGGACAGCTGAAGTTACATCAGTGCATGAAATTTATCATGACTGCCACAGAAGCTTGGAGGCATTTGAATATGGACACTGGCCCCTCTCTACACACTATAGCATGTCCTACAAAAACAAGAAACCTCACTGCTATCATTCAGCAGAAGCCTCATTAATACTAGACGTTTGACCAATGTGCATCAAATCCAAGAGTGGCACAGATACAGCATCTAGCCCCACTGCCAGCAGCCTGTCAAAATGTACAATGACTGAAATATGTGGCAGCTGAACTCTGTACTGAGGGTGGTATGCCCACACTGCTGGAATTGTGTACTTGGGGAGTATGTCCCTGAACACATGTGGTCCGACTTTGGCACAACCTGCATTGACTTCTGTTGAACCAGCAAAAAGCACAATGGCAGCGAAAGTGTCCAGTGTGCACCCTCACCAAATAACCAATGGTACAAACAGAAATGACCTCAACCTAAAACTGGCCATAACAGTAAGAAGTACATGGAAGGGTGACGGATGTCAGCTCACTTCAGCCTGCAACAAACCCAATTGTCCTGTCTAACCATTCACGTTAAATGGTTCAGTATGCGCACATTTGCAAATACATGTGTAAGTTGCAGAAACCACGTCATGGCACCCCAGTATTATCTGCAGTTCTAAGGGCTCTTTCACAAGAGGCGGTCCGATCAGATCCGCCTGTCAGTTTTTTAGGCGGATCTGATCGGATGCCCCATTCAGCCCTATGGAGCAGCGGATGTCAGCGGTGACATGTCCGCTGACACCCGCTGCCATCCGCATCTGATCCTGTTTGTGAAATCCGGACGGATGGAAACCCTATTTTCCATCCGTCCTGGGGATCGGATCGGATGAGAGCGGACAGGCGGTCCGCTCTCATCCGATCCCCCATAGAGAGCAGCAGGGGCTGTGACACCTCCCTCTCTGCACTGCAAGCGGAGACGGAGCTATCATCCACCGGCTCAGCAAAGATCGCGGATCGATCCCCACTGAGCAGCACGGATCCGCCTACGGAGGCGGACCGTGTGAAAGAGCCCTAACTCTATACATTTTGATAGCCTCCATAGCCTCTGCAGCCTACACAGGCCAGGTCCTAGATTTTAAAGGCTGTGCACAAAGGCACACATGGCCTACTGGTTCTATGTAAAACCTGGACACCCGTTTGTGGCTTCCTCCATTCCATATCTCTGCACTCCAGACTGTCCCAGATCCTAGGGTTAAAAATCCTGTAGAGAACTTAAAAGGGCAATTTTCTCAAAACAGATCCACCGGAGCCCCTCAACCAGCGTCCTTGAGAACCCATTGTCCTTCCCACCTATTTCAACCCAATGGCAGGGCATAGCACTGTCACAATTGTTTACAATGCATAACACTGGTATTTTTTATTTTTTTTCCCCCAGTTTGGCGAGGATAAAAATGTCTACAGCTTTAGTCCCATTCATCCTAGTACTGAAGTATGTCCCATAGTGTGCAGCCAGCTGAATCCTGTAGGGATGCCTGTCCCCTTCCTGGCACTCCAATGGTTATTAGCTTAGGACGGTCTTCAGACTGAACAGCCGGCTGTAAAGGTGGTCTGACAGGTAATCTCCCCATCCAGCCGCCTACTTAATTTTCCGAGTTCTTTCATTGAATGGGGGAGAGAATCCTGTGACTTATTACTCTCGTCCAATCACAGATTGTGTTACAGGCAGTGTAATTAATGATAGAATTTGATGCAGAGGGTGGGTCCCCATCGTACTGCCTGAAGATTTAACATGGTTAACTATTGCAGTGCCAGAAGAGGACAGGCAGGATTCTACAGGATCCAGCCGCCCTAAACAGCATAGGACATACAGTATTTCATTACAGGCAAATGATGTGATTAAAGATCTAGGGAATCTTTTGAATTTAGTTTGAATATGAGTTTGTCTTTGCATTACTTGTATCAATCTATGTATCAGAATTGTTTGTTGATCATTATCACCATATAGATTTATATTTAAAAATTACAAATTATAGTTGTTTTAACTACCAGTTATATTAGCTTGTCCTATTTACAATATTCAGGTATTTTATCCTGCCGTTAATATTAGGTTTTTTGTATTTGATGGTCCGCTGGTCATTGTAGTCCCACAGCCGCGGACTTGGTGCTCTCTTATTTAAGCTTTATCTTTGTGTGCAGCACCAGGCCAGTAGAAGGAGCTGTGGGCTCCGAGCGCGGAGCCTTGTCAGCTTCAGCCCTGACTTCCTGTTTTCCATTGATGTCACTTCCACCGTTAGTGTCCCACTGACACTGCTGATTCTCGGAGCCTGCAGGATGGATCCATACCCCAGGGCCGAGAAGTACCTTATCAGAGTACATTTTACCTTTGATTTTTGTAAGTGTTTTTAATCCTGTGATATTAAAAGAATACTTAATTACTACACTCAGTAGGCGCCCCCCCTTGTCTTTCTTCATATCTATACAGAGTTGGACACACTCGCAGGATGAGTCGCTGTTACTTGTTTTCTACTGGCACTTTATTTGAATTTATCTTAATTTATGAACTCATGGACTGATACTTTTTATCCATTTATTTTTTTTTTCCTTTCCTTTTTCTTTCGGGTATCTTTAGAAATCTCCCCTTTTTTTGATATATACCCTCCCTGCGCCAGAACTCTTATGCTTCGTTTCCTGGGACCTGAGCAACAGGAACATAGACCATGCACCGCCACATCACGATTGTATAGGAGAGGGTTAAGGGAAGGGAAGGGAAACCAGTGCTAAAATCCTGCTATTTGAAAACTACAAAGAGGAAACCAGAATAAAAGGAAAGTGAAAAATGAAAATGTATTCTACATGCACAGACATGTGACATGAAACGTAAATACATCAACCTGTACACAACCTAGTGAACACACGTGAAATGTGGAATACTAGCTAGCTCCCTGTGTACAGATCACAAACATGGAAGAAGGGAGATTGAAGTAACCAGGTGGAGTGGGATAAGGTGGGAGTACAAAGTCACCAAAAACTAAGGCCCCTTTCACACTATCCGTCCCTCGGACGGATTCCGTTTTTCTCAGCTGTGTCTCTGCGCTGTGTGCGAAAACACAGCTGTCAGTACCCCATGCATCTCTATGGGGGAAATTGTATGGGAACGGACCGTCTGTCCGTTCTCATCCGATCCGCTGGACAGATGGAAAATAGGGTTTCCATCCGTCCAGATTTGACAGATCGGGTCGGATGTCAGCGGAAATGTCTCCGCTGCCATCCGATGCCCCATAGGAATGCATGGGGGGACCGTTCAGATCCGCCAAAAAAACGAATAGGCGGATCTGAATGGTCCGCCTGTGTGAAAGGGGCCTAACGGCTCAGGAAAAGGGACCAGAACCGGTAGTAGGATCAGGATGACACAGGTCCAGGGTATGCAGCCTTACAGGTAAAATGTGTGCAAGTCTTGAGGCTGGGTTGTCTGAAGACTCTGATTCAGTTTTAAAATAGAAATGAAGGGCAAAGCATTTTTGTATAGCTATAAAAAGACATTATAAATACCTGATTTTCCTTTGTGGAAGTTATCACATTCCCTTTGTTCTCAGCTGCATAAGAGCTGGGGGGAGAAAAAGCAGCAGCACACTGAGCTTGCCATTGACATCCTGTGCAGGAGGGGTGTGTCAAAACAAGTCTGATGTTCATTGGAAGAGAGCAGGCTGAGTTCCCAGCATAGCTAGAGAATGGACTACGATGTGTCCTGCTTGCTTAGTGTGGTCAGTTTTTAATAGGAAAACGGGGACTGGCAGGAACACCAGGGATTTCACACAAAGGAAGAAATACAAAGAGAACAGGATACTCTCTCATACAAGTACATGGTACAGCGGGCACATATTAGGAGTTTGAAATGTTGGATTAACAAACACTTTAAGCTATTTAAGTCTAGTGATCTCCTTGGCACCAGCACATGTTCTAGTTGCTGACAACATGATGTGGCATTGCATACAATTCACGCAAACCAGAGTGGCCTGTAAACATTTTTATGGTGTCCGGTGCAGAAGGGTCCCAACCCCACTGCTACATTCTCTCCAAAAAAATGGAAATGTAGGAACTGGTAGCATGAAAAGGTAATGATATAAAGAACTGGTAGAATAAACAGGTAATGCCAGAGCCCTTTTTGCAATTTTTATGCGTTGTTAAAAAAAAAAAAAAAAAAAAAAAAAGGCAAGTTTAAGGCTTGAGGCAGAGACCCCAGAGAATAAAATGGTGGCAGTTGCCATTTTTGATGTCACACAATATTTAAGCAAAAATGACTAAAATCAGTTTTAGTGCACACTAGCACATTATATTACCCAGTTTTATGGTAAATATAAAAGATGAGGGTGCGTCGAGTAAATAGATAGCAAACATGTCAAGCCTTATATTGTGCACGCCCATGAAACCGCAACAGATTTCAATACTCCAAATTGTCTAGGTGATGTGTAAAAGTCTTTACAGAGCATCACTTTAGAGTTAACCATGATTGATGGCCTGCAGAGGACAGCAATTCCCAATATGTGTATGTAGGTGCATCCGCCATGCTTGGGTACATGTGTAAGTGAGGGTGGGGAGATTTGAAATGGGTGTGTTTTTTTACTTACATTTTTTTACCAACTTATTTTTTTTTTTTTACATTCATCGCTCCTAACTTTATTGCTGTCACATAGGAGGCTTCAATCGGAAGTGACAAAATGCTCATCGCTTCCAGCTTGGTTCATCGGAGGGGCACTCTACTTGTCTGAATCATTTCCAACAGGAAGCTGGGAGCCGGCTTGACAAGTGGAAACGTAGTGTGGGTTTAAAAGCTTGTGTTTCTGCCAATGTGAGCTGAACCCTTGTGGTAGCAAAAGGGTAAAGAATTTGATCATGGGTATAATTTAACCAGCGAAAAGAAACTTGAAAGGCTAATGGCAGAAAAAGACCAAGTGGTCCATCAAGTCTACCACCTTTTTTTTGGTTGAATTCCAGGCATGGTATATATTTTACATATTTACGTTGGTCCAGCTTGGCCAATGGACCAATTTAACACACACACACCCCTGGCCGATGCCCTGGGAAGCTGGAAATCACAGAAGTAGACTCTACTTGCTACCCCATCCTGTGTTGAGCAGCTAGCCTGATGCATACGTAAGTACAGGAGATCGGCTGCTCCGCACGGGTGCATTAAAGTCAATAAAAAGTCAGTAAAGTCAAGTGTTGTTTGGTTGGACGAGCTGGAGAGCACGACGTCACTACTCTGCCTTTTCACCTCTACCGGTATGCAGAAGCAAAGGCTGCACGGACGTAGTAGCATGTCAAAATTTAACAGGCATACATGAGCATGTGCATGGCCCTGAATGCCAACAGTGTGCAAACACTGTTGGCCTTAGGGATGCCTTAGGGAAGTGGGGTTAATTTTATAGTAAAATTGCAAAAAAAGGGGGAAGATCTAGCAAAAGCCTGACACCTACAATGTAAAACACTGTAAAGTGTATTGGGACATACATATATAAACAGCATTGAGGTCGGGATCAGTAGTTCGATATCAGTTTTTGCAGATGACACAAAATTGGGCAGGGCAATAACTGCACAGCATGAAGCAGATATCCTACAGAATGACCTGGACAAAATAACGGAGTGGGCAACGACATGGCAAATGAGGTTTAACGTGGAGAAGTGTAAGGTTTTGCACTTGGGGACTAAAAACCTAAAAGCACAATACACGTAAGGGAGGGAACCCTTGGGGGAATCAAAAATGGAGAAAGATCTGGGAGTCTTGGTTGATGATAGATTAGGCAATAGCATGCAATGTCAAGCGGCAGCTGCCAAAGCCAGCAGAATATTAGCATGCATAAAGAAAGGGATGTATTCCAGAGATAAGACTATAATCCTTCCACTTTATAAAACTCTGGTCCGACCGCATCTGGAGTATTCTGTCCAGTTCATGTCACCAGTCCTCAGGAGGGATGTGTTGGAGCTGGAGAGAGTCCAGAGAAGGGCAACTAAACTAATTAGGGGATTGGAGGACCTTAATTATGAAGAGCGTCTGCAATCGCTCGATTTATTCTCCCTGGAGAAGAGACGTCTGAGGGGGGACATGATAGCAATTTATAAATATCTCAATGGGGATCTCAGCTTAGAAAAAAAGCTGTTCAGTCGAAGGGATTGCATGAGGACTCGGGGGCATACAATGCGATTAGAGGAGAAGCGTTTTAACCTCAGGCAACGTGGGGGTTTTTTACTGTTAGAGCTACAAGATTGTGGAATTCTCTACCACAAGAGGTGGTTTCTGCGGGTAGTATGGTGGCTTTCAAAAGACTCTTAGACATCTCAAGGATCAGAACATTCAGGGCTATGTGAGATGATTACAGCCACACACACCTACACAGGTTGAACTGGATGGACTATTGTCTTTATTCAACCTCACCTACTATGTAACATAAGAACCAATATTTGTATTACAAAACATTAAGCCAATGGACAGCTTGAAGAGAATGGTATATTTGTATCATTCTTATCATTTACAGCTCCTTTATGCCTTCATTTGACTTAAAGCAGAACTCCACTAGAATTCTGTGTCTTTCCTGTGAAGTCGGGATGTAAAGGACATTTGGACCCCTGGACTTAGTAGAGAATGATGGAGAGAACAGTGCACAGGTCACCATTCTCTGCATGGATGACTGCCTACAAAGACAGGAAAAAAGGACCCCAGGACATTATTGATAGGATCGAAGGCCGCTCCAAAATATATGCATATTCTCTAGAATAAATAGAGGATGTCTGGTGAACCTGGAGTTGGGCTTTAAAAATGGCAGAAGGAGGTTTCATTTAATGCACATAATTAAGAGTATACATTTTTTATTTCTATATAACCTATGTCATTTCTAGTTTCTGTTTGTACAAAGGGACAGCCATACTTGTTGATTGCACATTCCAGCTTAGTAATCTATGACAGTGCTCCATTGTTCGCTGTGTCAGGTCTATCAGAAAAACAATAAAGTCTCTGTGTGGCCGAGCTTTTATCTGCAAGGATGCTGGTTGCCTGTATATCACAAACCATGAATCTCTCCATGAAGGATAAGTAAATGTGTGAAAGTTACATTAGAGATACTTTTAGATAAGATTTCTAGAATAACTTAAAACTTTGTATAACCCCAAACGTGTAGATTTTTACATTGTAGAAGGAATAAAAGTCAGGTTTTTATTGCTCTCCTCTAGGGATTGTCCTGGTGAGCATTGTTGTTGGGAAAGTTTTGGGTTGTCACTATAACCGGAATAGAGGGACCGTTCTTTCAATGTTAGCACTTGTTCTCTTCCAGTTGTCTGAGTGGAGATTTACCTTACTGTGGGGAGATGTCCTTCTTCTTCCTACTGTGATTGGAAGGCAAGAAGTGCATGGGAATCTTCCCAAGAGACTGATGGGTTTAGCCCCTTGCTAGCCTTCAGCAGAGGTAACTCATAATGGTGGCATTTTGTAGATGGCATGGATAAGAACGAGTAGTGTGAAAACTGTGACTGCTCTACTGCGCCCCAAGCCCACCCAGTTGTGTGACAATAGTGAATGAATATTCGCTATTGTCACGCGGATCCTCCTCCTGGCCAATCAGGAAGTGGGTCCTGAGACCCGTTTCCCGATTGGCCGAAAGGAGAAGCCGTGCCATTGGCAATGGAGGAGGAGGGAGGAGACGCAGAAGACACACCGAGGGGGAAGAAGCCGAAGCTGCTGCTGACCCGCTTCTGTTGCTGCTGCTGCCTGCCCTCCCTCAAGGGTGAGTGAGCTGGCGGGGGTGGGGGGGATATATGGTGTGCGGTCCGGGGGGGTGTTTGGTACGGTCTGTCTGTCGCCCCCCCCCCAAGCAGCACCAGCCACCACTGCATTGTAAACCTGGATCGGCCTGTGGATTTGTTAATTTTGTCAGTATTGAGGCCGATAACCGATCCTAATATCGGATTGGTGCACCCCTAATTCGGAACCCACCCACATCAACTCCCAGAACTGCTACAAGATCCTCTCAAAGCCTGCCCTGAAACTACAGAGGCTCAAAGCATGATGGGACATGTAGTATCAGGACAGGTGAAGGAAGGAGACAGTCAGAGAACTTTGGAAATTAGCCAGAAGGAGTGACACAGAAACTTGCTTTTTACAGTTAAATGAGGTAAGGTACTGATAAAATGATAGCAGGGTTGTGATTAATTTACATGCACAATGCATCTGTTGTTTTCAGGAGGAAAATCTGGTGTTCTGCTTTAAGTCCTGCTAGATAATTTCGGGCTGGTCCCCTTTGCAGGTATAGCTATGTAAAACATTAAAAATAAGCCCCTAAATAAAGAGGGAGATTTACTAAAATCGAAGGATGCAAAATCTGTTGCAGCTCTGCATAGAAACCAATCAGCTTCCAGGTTCTATTGTCAAAGCCTAATTGAACAAGTTGAAATTAGAAGCTGATTGGCTACCATTCAAAGCTGCGCCAGATTCTGAGAGCACCAGATTTAGTAATTCCCCCCCCCCACACTCACCCTGCTCTGCACTTGCGCAGTTGCTCTCTATTTTTTGGCGCTGTGCTGAAAATGTGGAGGCCAATCTGCTGACAGCCTAAAGATTTACTGTTCCTCAGGGGCTCTTGGCTTCAGTAAAATGGCAGCCTCTAGCAAAAAGAAACAGGAACAATACTGAAGGTACTGGTAGCGTAACTATTAACGTGGAATGTATGTTCCTTGTTAAAGAGCAATATTTTTATCTAGTTATCGGTAAAGTTATGCTTTAGGCCTGTTTCACATGGACTTCAGCTTGTATATGAGCAGTGTGAACAGCAAGCTTTGTTGAAGTTTTTAAAGTACCATTCAGCTCCAGTTTGTAAATGTTGAACGCAGATTCTAATGGGATAATGGGAGTTTCGACTGCCACTTCAAACAAGTTTCTAGCAGGCTTCAGCACTTCTTGAAGCTGTTTAAAGCCTGCTAGCAGCTTGCTTAAAGTGGCAATCAGCGCATCTAATTTGCATGACAGGAGAGTGTCCATTGAGAGCCGGTTCACACATCTCCGGGGCGGCTCCAGAGCGCACCTCAGAAGGGTCCTGTGTGCGTCATTGGCTCAGTTTCAGGTCCAAGTTCAGGCAAAAATTCTGACCTTATTCTGCCCTGAAACTGAGAACAGGGACGCACCGGACCCCCTGCTGTGAGCTGCTCTGCTAATAATGTGAACCCAGCCTTACAAACTGAAGCTGAACGGTGCTTTAAAAGCTTTCACAAAGCTTGCTGAAAGCTCTGCAAATGCTTTCTCAAAGTTTGCTGTTCACACTGCTCTTATACAAGATGAAGCAAAACCTACCAGGAATCTCCCGGGAAGGGTTGATTAAAGCAATTCTGTGTAAGTTTGAGAACTTTGGTCCAAAACCTGGTGACCATGGAACAGGTCCACCAAATGTGTAAGACATTACTTGAAATAGGCATGTTGTCACATTTTCAGTGCAGTACACTAAATTCTGATATTTCAGATATCAACCGCTAAGTGAGTGGGAGCTCTGCCCACAATACTGTGCCTTGCTACTGTGACAATGGGCCTCAACAACAGATATTGGGATTGGGATATTGTAGCAGTGTTAATTTTATTGCCGAAATATTTTTGTCCTAGTTTTCGTTAGCTGCATATTTTTATTGACGAAAACGAAAAAATTCTGATGACTAAAATAGGACTAAAACTAAAATGACATTTTTGTCAACAGACTGACTAAAACTAAATTGAGATTTTATGTGAAAATGAAGTCATAAAGCAATATTCTTGTTTGTTTACGAAACTTTTTTTTTTTTTATAAAGATGTTGCTTGATACTTGTGTTTTTCATTATTATCAGAGAACTGTTAATGTTTTTTATATTTAGGTAATATGTGCAGTGGTATCACAGCCAATAGAGTTTCAGATTTTTAAATATTTTAACATCTTCCCAAACGCCTGCCGCACATTTACTGCGGCAGGCTGGCTCTCCTGCGCAATCGGACGTAGCCCTACATAGATTGCGCGCGTGGTGCTGTGGGCCAAGCGCGTGCTCGTGCTCCCACTAGGCAGCGGAGATGCCGATCCAAAGGGCAGGCGGCCGCGATTGCTGCCGGGCACTCGCAATTGCTCCCTGCTGAGAGAGGACGGTCAGCTGTGTTTAGCTGTGCTTTCTTCTCTCTAAATGATCACAGAGTGCCTGTGATCCTTCTATATAGGATCACAGGTCTCTATTGTCATTTCACAAGACCATCCCCCATACAGTTAGGAAACACTCCCCTAGGCTCACACATAACCATTTGATCACCCCTAGGTTATCCCCTTCCCTGCCAATGTCACTTTTATAGTAACAATGCATATTTGTAGCACTGACTACTGTAGTATTGTCACTGGTCCCCCCAAAAGTGTCATAAATGTCAGTCAAGGGTCCGATCTGTCCGCCGCAATGTTGCATTCTGGCTAAAAATTGCAGATCGCCGCCATTAGTAGTTAAAAAAAAAGACATAAAGGTTTCCCCTATTATTAGATGCAATTTTGCGCAAGCCATTCAATACACCTATTGCTATTTTTTTTTGCCAAAAATCTGTAGCAGAATACAAATTGGCCTAAAAGGATGAAAAATTTTGATTTCTAATTTTTTTTTTTGGAATGTTATATAGCAGAATGTGAAAATATATATATTTTTTTCCGGAATTATCTCTTTTTTTTCATTAAAGCGCAAAAAATAAAAATTGCACAGGTGATCAAATACTACCAAAAGAAAGTTCTATTTGTGGAAATAAGCACATCAATTTTATTTTGGTACAGTGTTGCACGACCGGGCAATTTTCCTTTAACGTAGCGCTTTGCCGAATTGCAAAAAATGGCCTGCTCATTAAGGGGGCAAATCCTTCCAGGTCTAGAAGTGGGTAAAGTTCCATTTCTGTTTGTCAAAAAGCAATCATTTTGTTTGATACTGGAGATTTTATTCCACTTAAACTAAAACACATCAGGTGACTAAAATACGACTAAAACTGAAATAGCATTTTAGTCTGAGGAAAAGGAAATAGAAATTTGACGTGAAAATGAACACTGCTCAGTAGGTAGCAGCGGGTAGGTAATGTTGGGAACCGGGAAGGTGGTCCGTGGCTGAGATTTTGGGGATCTTTAGTGAAAAGGTGAAGGTGCCTATACACTGCACTGTACATGACATTTTTTATTTTGCTTACTGCTGTAGGTTTACTTTTAACTCCAGACATCGTCATTTTAGGATTAATAATGTGGTGTTTTTTTATATCAGAAATTTCTAGCAGCAAAGTACCTAACATTTCAGTCCCTGTTTGTTTCTGACCCACTTTCTTCCTTGCGGATGACACATTTGTCCAAAAGCTTAGATACCCAGGGGGTGATTCCGGAGTGTGTTGGCATGCTTTTATTTCCACAGAGAAAGCAGGTTTGTAAGAGAATTATACAAACGACTTCAATGACTCACCCGATTCCTTACACCTCCAGGCAACATAGTTAATACCACCATTCCTGGAACATGGCAATGTATTGTCTGCCAACGTTTCACCACTTCTCTACAGACCAACTAATGTTTGAAAGCTTAGGTGTGGATGTGAGTAATATGAAAATTAAAGCTGGATCATTATAAAACCTGCAATCCAAGTATAAATAGGAGTGCCTATTGCCTGAACCCAGTCTGGATTTGAGTTAATTGAAGTTTGATTTAAATCACTAGTAAAAAGGCTTAATTTAAATCGACTAGATTTAAATCGTAATTTTTATCCGCTTGCTGACCGCCCCACGCAACTATACTGCAGCAGGGCGTAGATCCAGGTGATTTTGTGCACGCGTTCTCGGCAGTGCGCGTGTTTAGACACAGCGGGCCGCAGGAGGAGCGGCGGTGATTGACGCCGGCCTCCCGCGATCGTCAGAGAAACTGACAGAAGGCCGTCTGCTTATGTAAACAAAGCAGGCGAGTCTTCTGTCACACAGGGAGGGAAAGATCAGGAGTTTCAGCCTGTCACAGAGCTCTTCCCCACACAATCAGTAAGCATTATTAGGCATACATTAACCCCTTTGATCACCCCCTGTGTTAACCCTGCCAGTGTCATTTATACAGTAACAGTGCATATTATTTAGCACTGATTGATGTATTAGTGTCACTGGTCCCCAAAAAGTGTCAAAAATGTCAGTTAGGGTTCAGATCTGTCCGCCGCAATGTCGCAGTCCTACTAAAAATCGCTGATCGCCGCCATAACTAATAAATAAAATAAAAAGCCCAAAAGTCTATCCCGTAGTTTGTAAACGCTATTGCACAAGCCAATTAAAATACGCTTTTTGGGATTTTTTTTTTTTTTACCAAAAATATGTAGCAGAATACAAATTGGCTCAAACTGATAAAAAAAAAATAAGATTTTTAAAATTTTTTTATTGGGAATGTTTTATAGCAGAAAGTAACAAATGATGTTTTTTTTTTTTTCAAAATTGTTGCTCTTTTTTGTTTTCAGCGCAAAAATCTAAAAACTACAGAGGTGATCAAATACCACCAAAAGAAAGCTCTATTTGTGGGGAAAAAAGGACATCAATTGTATTGGGGTTTTGAAGCTGGATGGGCGGTGACCGGCGGTGGGAGCCCCTCCTCAGCCCCTAGTGCTGATTTCTGGATATTTCTAATCCTGATCGCCGCATGGGGTTCAGTTATTTTGGTGCTGTAAGTGCCTGATCAGTGGTCATGAGTTTTTTGTGGGGTTCTCTCTCCCTCTCTCTGCTGTAGCCGCGGTAGTGCTCTTTGCTGGGCCTTGTGGTGCCACCAGTGCGGTGGGGTGTTCGTTGCAGTGTGATACTCCTTTTTTTTTTTTTTCTGTGTGTTCCCCTCTCCTATAATGGAGTCCCTGGATCATATTTCACCACCTGATCCCCTTTAGAGGCTGCTGGGCCCTCCGGGTCCCGATAACTAACTGCACGGAAGGCGGTCCTGGAGTCCTTGGTGTCCAAGGTAGATTTGTTACTGGAAAAACAGGCTAGCAAAAAGCGTCCCCTGCCTTCACCTGCTTCCTCTGTCTCATCAGATCCTGAATCTGATTAAGCCACTGCGGATGTGAGTTACCCTTCTGGGTCTGCGTCTACGCACCCTGCATGCTCAGATAGTGAGGCTGATTCTCCTCTAGCCGCGCATGAAAAGACACTAGTGGATGTGCTGATTGTATCAGTGCAAGAAACCTTAAAGATGGAGGAAGCGACTAACGCATCATCGGCGGTGCGGGTCACTTTTTGGCACCGACCGGTCCTCCAAGGTAGCAAAGGTGTTCCCCTTTCCCATTTTCTTTGACAATATTGTCACAAAAAAAGTGGGGGTGCCCAAAATGCACTTTTGCAATCCCTAATCATTTTGCAATGCGGTACCCTTGTGAGGATTCCCTCCTTAAAAAATGAACAGTTCCTACTGTAGTGGACTCCCCGGTTTCCTCTGCATGAAGAGGTGCCCTCAATCGTGACAGGGGTGGGGGGACATCTTCACTGGTTTCAGGAGCTGTGGATCAGTTCCACACAGATCTCTGCAAAAAGAGATCCTGGTAAAATTGAACAAGAATCCTCAGTCTTTAGACAATGTGATGCTGTTGAGCCGGAGTATGAGAGGGTCCTGGGTTTGCTGGCTTTGTTCTCCAGGACTTTGTCAGGGAAAATCTTTCTTTCTGCCATCCTGTCCAGGTGGGGAGGCATCCTCTGCAGTAGACGATTTGTTTTCAGGGGTGTCCGGTACCAATTCAGCCATGGCCGAGGCTTATGTTAATCACCAAGGGGGCACAAGAAGTGCCTTGGCGGCTCAGGAAGTAGCCCATATTCTAAGATGGGCAGAACATTTTGTTCCAGCCCTCTCTGCTGTACATATTCCAGGGGTGGAAAATTAGGATTACCCTAGTCGAAAGGTGTTAGACAAGAGGGAAAGGTCACTTCATCTGGAAGGGGTCGGGGTACTCCCGAGGTGGATCTCTTGGCCTCTCGTCTCAAAAGGAAAGTACTGAGGTTTGTGGCACAGTCTCGGGATCCTCTAGCCGATGCCACAGACACCTTAGTGGCTCCTTGGAGTCAGTATAGTCTGATTTTATGCCTTTCCTTCCCTCAAACTTCTGCCGAGACTCTGGTCATTCTAGTGGCTCCAGACTGGCCTCGCCGGTCTTGGTACGCCGATCTGGTACGGTTGGTCGCAGATGCTCCTTGGAGACTTCATCTCAGGGAACATCTGCTTGCCCAAGGGCCAATCTTCCATCCTGCTTTACAGTCACTGGCTTTAAGAGCTTGACTGTTGAAAGTCAGGTGCTGAAGGATAGAGGGTTGTTTGAATCGGTGATTCCTATGCTCTTAAAGGATAGAAAATCAACCTCTAGGAAGATTTACCTTTGCACTTGGAAGACGTGCTTTGTGAGTCTCTTGGAGTTCACCCTATTTTTTTTTTTGCTGGATCAGATCTTAACTTTCCTCCAACTGGGGGTTGAGCAGCGCCTGGCCTTGAGTACCATCAAGGGCCAGGTCTCGGCCTTGGCAGTTCTCTTTCAACGTCCATTGGCCACACATGGTGCGTACCCTTAACTAGGGAGTTCGACACTTGGCTCCTCCAGTGCGGTCTCCATTGCCGCCTTGGGATCTCAATTTGGGGTTGTCAATTCTCCAGAAGCCTCCTTTTGAAAATATTCGGGAGGTTCCCCTGCTTACGTTGTCCCAGAAGGTGGCCTTTTTGGTGGCTATTACTTCTGCGCGCAAGGTGTCAGAGCTGCTGGCGCTGTATTGTCCACCTTACCTGGTGGTTCACAGGGATAAGGTGGTTCTTTGTCCACGTCCATTATTCGCTTCCAAAGGTCGTCTCTGATTTTCATTTGAATGAAGACATTGTGTTGCCTTCCCTCTGTCCCAGGCCTCCGCATCCAAAGGAAATTGCCTTGCATTCCCTGGATGTGGTTCGGGCAATCAGAGTGTACCTGGCAGCTACGGAGTCTTTAAAGAAGTCAGACTCACTATTTGTCCTCATGGATGGACCTCGGAAAGGGTTGATGGCTTCTGCTGCAACTATTTCCAGATGGATCAGACAGTAATTCAGGCTTATTTTAAGAGTCAGATTCCTCCTTTCCCTGTTAAGGCGCACTTTGCTCGGGCGCTTAGTGCCTCCTGGACCTTCCGTCGTCAGGGGTCAGTGATGCAGGTTTGCGAGGCTGGCAACCTTGTTGTCTGTGCACACGTTCACAAAGTTTTATAAGGTGGATGTGTTGGCATCTGTGGACACTTCCTTTTGGTTGCAAAGTTTTGCAGGCTGCTTCTTTGAGGGTTTTTTTTTTTTTTTTTCAGGTGAACTCCAGTTGTTTTATGGTTGAGCTCCAAGTTACCTGGTGGGCTATGTTTAGCCTTGGGAAGTATTTTTTCTTGATGTTCCCACCCCTCATGTTTGACATTGCTTTGGGACGTCTCACGTAGTCATGAAGGTGAGGAGCTGTGTCTGTCAATGAACGAAAGAGAAAATGGGATTTTTGACTTACCGTAAAATCCATTTCTATAGTATTCATTGACAGACACAGCACCCATCCCTTTATGGAGTTGGGTTTTTTATTCTGACACTGCTTGTAACAAAATTGAATACCTGTAGCAGAGATTGGAAGTACGTATACCCCCTTAGACTGCCCCATAGGCGTAGTCAAGTTATTTTCAGCCTAGTGTCCTACATACATTGTCAAGAACATGAGGAGCTGTGTCCATCAATGAACATTGGAGAAATGGAAATCAAAAATCCAATTTTTTTTGTTCCTCACGGTCAACTGACAAGGGCTTTCAGGGCCTCTTCAGGAGGATCCAAACAAACCTGGTCTGGCAAGCCAAGATCGGGCTTCTCTAGACCCGTGGAGAAGGCTCCTTCCGCATGAAGGTGTGCCCTCACCCGTATCAAGTTTCGCTCTTGTCCCCCAGCAAGGTTTTTCCTTCCAACTTGCGCCTTTCCCCAGACCGCTTACAGGGCCTGTTTGGGGCAAGACCTGTTCCTTCAAGGGGTGATTGTCTCGGTTTCCGACCTCGGAATGCTTTCATGGTTTTTATTCAAACCTGTACACAGTTCCCTGGAAGGAAGACAAAGTGCATCCAATCCTGGACCTTAAGGCGCTAAACTGCTTTGTGCTGGTACAGAAATTCAGAATGGAGTCCATTCGAACAGCGGTGGCATCCCTGTGTCAGGGGGATTTCCTCGCCTCTACCGTTATCAAGGATGCCTACTTTCACATTCCAATATGTGCCAGTCACCAGTGTTTTCTCCGCTTTGCTGTGGGAGAGGAGCATTATCAGATGTAGCGTCACCTTTTGGTATCACATCTGCTCCTCGGGTTGTCACAAAAGTATTAGCCCCGGTGCTAGCTTTGCTACGCAAACGGGAGGATCGCGGTACTTGGCTACTTGGACGAACTCCTTCTGTGAGTGGAATCTCCCTCTGCTCTGGTGGAGAACCTGGAGATCACAAAAGGAACTCTACAGGAGTTTGGCTGGATTCTGAATTTTCAGAAGTCTGCTCTGAGTCAGTCCACAAACCTGGGTTATCTGGGCCTTACTCCTGACTCAGTTTTAGCCAAAGTGCTCCTTCCTCTGGACAACCTCCAGAAATTGCAGGTTGCAATTCGCCTCCTGCTGTCCAACAAATAGTAATTTCCTGCAGACTTGCATGCGGTTGCTGGGCCCTGATGGTGTCTACCTTCGAGGCCGTTCTGTTTGCACAGTTCCACTGCTTTAGAACATCCCAATGGTTATGAATATCAGGAGCTCTGTCTGTCAGTGAATGAAAGTGAAAATAGGACTTTTGACTTACCGTAAAATCCATTTCTTTGATGTTCATTGAGGGACACAGCACACACCCCTCTGTGGAGTTATAATTCTTCCATTATTGCGGAATGTATATATATATATGTGTGTGTGTGTGTGTGTGTGTGTGTATATAAATATAAATATATATATATATATATATATATATATATATATATATATATATATATATATATATATATATATATATATATATATATTAGGGATGCACCGAAATGAAATTCTTGGCCGAAGCCGAATAATAATGAAATGCTTGGCCGAAGGCCGAATACCGAACGCGGTGTTTAGCATTTTTTCCATTTATTTTGCCAATTTTATTTGTCCTCTCTCTTGTCCTCTCGTGTCTCTCTCTCTCTCTCTCTCTCTCTCTCTTGTCCTCTCACTCTCTCTCTCTCTTGTCCTCTCATGTCTCTCTCTCTCTCTCTCTCTCTCTTGTCCTCTCATGTCTCTCTCTCTCTCCCTAAATGTTACTGTAGGGAATAGGATTCAGTGCACACTGCAGCCTTGTACCATAGGGTTAATGTTAGTGACACTGTAGGGATTGGGAAGGATGCTGGGAATGGAAATCAGGAAGCATGCAGGCAGCCTTGTAAATTTTAATTGCAGATACAGGGCACTGGGCAGGTCAGGGTTAATATGGTAACATCAATTACTCAGTGACAGTCAGTCAGTGTCAGTGTGGACTCGATCAGATTATACCGTGACAGACAGTCTCTCATAGTGGTGGTAGTAGGAGGCTGGAGGTGGACTAGTAGGAGCCTGGAAAGGAGCACAGCCGCATACATACATTACTCACTCGTGCATTGCAGCCCGCCCCACACATTCAGTGAGTCTCACTCTCCTCCCTAGTTTTTTAAATGGCACATTCAGGAAACCAATCACGCCGTGAGTAGCGGCACAGCGGAACCAATCAGGTGTGCAGGCACGCGTGATTGGTTCGCTGTGCAGCTAATCACGGCGTGATTGGCTCCCTGAATGTGCCATTGAAAAAACTAGGGAGGAGAGTAAGACTCACTGAATGTGTGGGGCGGGCTGCAGTGCACGAGTGAGTAATGTATGTATACTCACCGCTGAAGTGTCCCGGCTTCCCCTGCCTAACACGGAAGTCTGTGAGTCCTCCTGTCCTCCTCCGAGTCCCTTCCCCCTGCCTATGTAAATATCGTGACCTCGGCGATATGAATATTGCCTACGGCCACAGAACGATAGTCGATATCATATCGACTATCGTTCAGCCCTATTGTTCGGCACAAAATTATTCGGCCTTTTGACTTATTCGGCCGAACACCGAAAGTGCTATTTTTTCTATTTTCGGCCGAATAATGTTCGGCCGCCGAACATTCGGTGCATCCCTAATATATATATATATATATATATATGCACTCCATTTTATGCAGAATAAATTAAATAATCTATCCTAAATAGAAAACTATCTTTCAGATACATTTTTACTCCAAAAGCATTTTATTAAAATAAATTTGATAAAAATCAAAAAAATGTTTTACTGTCATCGCGTGCCTGCAGCTAGGGGGCGAGCGTGCGGCATGCTCCCACCCACACTCGTCAGCTGGTGCTCCGATGCATGGGACAGGCAGCTCCGGTTGCCGCCTACCATCCGCGATCGCTCCCCGCTGAGAGAGAACGGTCAGCTATTGTAAACACTGTCGAACGTTCTTCTCTCTGGAATGATCACAGAGTGTTTATGATCCTTCTATATAGGATCACAGGTCTCCCCCCATACAGTTAGAATCACTCCCCTAGGCTCACATTTAACCCCTTGATCACCCACAGTGTTAACCCCTTCCCTGCCAGTGTCATTATTACAGTAACATTGCATATTTTTAGCACTGATTACTGTAGGTATGTCACTGGTCCCCCCAAAAGTGTCAAAAACGTCAGGGATCCGATCTGTCCGCCGCAATGTCGCAGTCCCGCTAAAAATCGCAGATCGCCGCCATTACCAGTAAAAAAACAAAAAAACAAATGACAAATCTTTCCCGTAGTTGGTAGACACGATAACTTTTGCTCAAACCAATCAAAATACGCTTATTGCAATTTTATTTGCCGAATCGCAAAAAATGGCCTGGTCATTAAGGGGTCAAATCCTTCTGGTCCAGAAGTGGTTAAATAAATACGGATTTTTTTAAAATCATTGATTTGTGTCTTTTTCTAAACCTTTTATTAGAATTTTTTCTCTCCACAATCACATGCTGCTTTGCTCTTGGGCGAGGCGACCATGCTCCTGAGTTGCATTTATTTCCTAAAGGGATATTTTACAAGAAACCATCAACGAGAAACCTGGAGGCTACAAAGTGCTGACTTTCTGCACATGCTAGATTCCTGGCTGTCATGCTGACCCTCCGGTTTCCATAGTTTGTTACTGACACAAAACAAGTATGCAGTTACGGCCGCCTTTTGACTTTCCTAATTTGCATGCATGTTTCAGGCTTGTGATGAAAGCCAGAGGCAGCTAGGTCTGTAAAGCCTTCTTTCACATGGGGTAGACTCCATTAAGTGGATCCGCCTGCTCAGTGGGGAATATGTCCACTTATATCTTTTAAGCAGGCGGATGCCAGGTCCATGTCCGTTCTGCTGATAGAGAGGAGACACGGACACAGCCCGCTGTTCTCTATGGTGCGGAGGGATGGAAACAGGCCGCCTGTCCTTTTTCATCTGACACTCATCCGATCCGCTAGATCAAGGATCCTCAAACTACCGCCCTCCAGCTGTTGCGGAACTACCTATACCATGAGGCATTGTAAAACTCTGTCATTCACAGACATGACTAGGCATGGTGGGAATTGTAGTTCCTGAACAGCTGGAGGGCCATAGTTTGAAGACCCCTGCACTAGATGGATGAGAAACTGATCCCCATCCGTCTGTTTTTGGTGGATCAGATCAGATGCAGGCAAGTGTAAACGGACACATGTCTGTTTACATCCACCTTCCTATACAGAACAATAGGTGACCTGATCAGGGCAGCCTGGAAAATGGACAGGTGGACCTGATTGGTAGGCTCGTGTGAAAAGGCCCCTTTCACACGGGGCGGACTCTGTGAAGCGGATCCGCCTGCTCGACGGGGGATCTGTGTTCTGATCCCCGCTAAGCAGGTGTATGACAGGTCTGTGACCGCTTATGCAGAGCGGACACACACAGCTGTTCTCTCCGGGGCTTTCGGATGGAAACTGACCTCCTGTCCATTTCTATCCGACTGTCATCCAATCGGACCCACAAGATGGATGGGGAATGGATCCCTATCTGTCTGTTTTTATCATATGGGTTGCCGGCGGGTGTCAGCAGACACATGTCATAGAGAGCAATAGATGGTCTGATTAGGGCTGCCTGAAAAACTGACAGGTGGACCCGATCGGTCTGCCAATGTGAAAGGGGCATTAGAGTGACAAATGTGCTTTTTATACCAAGCTAATTTGTCTTTAAAATAATGTTTCCATTTTGGAATATACAATGATGAACAGAAAAAAAGACCCAGTACCACATTTTGTTTCCCTTCCCTTTCTCTGTATTTCTCTTTATATAATGTAAAACTGGCTTACATATCTTGATCGTTTTTGTCTTTTGCCGAGGTGCAGTATGTGGCAAAAAAGATGGATTATTTGCTTATTGAATAGAAGTACGAGTTTGATGCATTTACAGTGCCTTGCGAAAATATTCGGCCCCCTTGAACTTTGCGACCTTTTGCCACATTTCGGGCTTCAAACATAAAGATATAAAACTGTAATTTTTTGTGAAGAATCAACAAGTGGGACACAATCATGAAGTGGAACAAAATTTATTGGATATTTCAAACTTTAACAAATAAAAAACTGAAAAATTGGCGTGCAAAATTATTCAGCCCCTTCACTTTCAGTGCAGCAAACTCTCTCCAGAAGTTCAGTGAGGATCTCTGAATGATCCAATGTTGACCTAAATGACTAATGATGATAAAGAGAATCCACCTGTGTGTAATCAAGTCTCCGTATAAATGCACCTGCACTGTGATAGTCTCAGAGGTCCGTTTAAAGCGCAGAGAGCATCATGAAGAACAAGGAACACACCAGGCAGGTCCGAGATACTGTTGTGGAGAAGTTTAAAGCCAGATTTGGATACAAAAAGATTTCCCAAGCTTTAAACATCCCAATGAGCACTGTGTAAGCGATAATATTGAAATAGAAGGAGTATCAGACCACTGCAAATCTACGAAGACCTGGCCGTCCCTCTAAACTTTCAGCTCATACAAGGAGAAGACTGATCAGAGATGCAGCCAAGAGGCCCATGATCACTCTGGATGAACTGCAGAGATCTACAGCTGAGGTGGGAGACTCTGTCCATAGGACAACAATCAGTCGTATACTGCACAAATCTGGTCTTTATGGAAGAGTGGCAAGAAGAAAGCCATTTCTTAAAGATATCCATAAAAAGTGTTGTTTGAAGTTTGCCACAAGCCACCTGGGAGACACACCAAACATGTGGAAGAAGGTGCTCTGGTCAGATGAAACCAAAATCGAACTTTTTGGCAACAATGCAAAACGTTATGTTTGGCGTAAAAGCAACACAGCTCATCACCCTGAACACACCATCCCCACTGTCAAACATGGTGGTGGCAGCATCATGGTTTGGGCCTGCTTTTCTTCAGCAGGGACAGGGAAGATGGTTAAAATTGATGGGAAGATGGATGGAGCCAACTACAGGACCATTCTGGAAGAAAACCTGATGGAGTCTGCAAAAGACCCGAGACTGGGACAGAGATTTGTCTTCCAACAAGACAATGATCCAAAACATAAAGCAAAATCTACAATGGAATGGTTCACAAATAAACATATCCAGGTGTTAGAATGGCCAAGTCAAAGTCCAGACCTGAATCCAATCGAGAATCTGTGGAAAGAACTGAAAACTGATGTTCACAAATGCTCTCCATCCAACCTCACTGAGCTCGAGCTGTTTTGCAAGGAGGAATGGGCAAAAATTTCAGTCTCTCGATGTGCAAAACTGATAGAGACTTACCCCAAGCGACTTACAGCTGTAATCGCAGCAAAAGGTGGCGCTACAAAGTATTAACTTAAGGGGGCTGAATAATTTTGCACGCCCAATTTTTCAGTTTTTTATATGTTAAAGTTTGAAATATCCAATAAATTTCGTTCCACTTCGTGATTGTGTCCCACTTGTTGATTCTTCACAAAAAATTACAGTTTTATATCTTTATGTTTGAAGCCTTAAATGTGGCAAAAGGTCGCAAAGTTCAAGGGGGCCGAATACTTTCGCAAGGCACTGTATATCTTTAATCTTCGGCTTTTCTGTGAAATATCTTGTATCAAGGAGATATTTGGAGCTGAGAGGGACTTATTGCCACTACAGGTGTCCATTACTAGATCGGATGAAGTGTAGAATGTGGTCAGTTGGCCCTTGAATGAGCGCAGTTGGTTGTGAGGGTGAATGTAACGAGTATATGGCTGATGCCGGCTTCATCCGATGGTTTAGGAGCAGAGCGGATGTTCTCTACATTTGGGGTATGTTGAGATACACTTTAGTCTGCGCCAAGTATCCCCCTTTCCCTTACAGAACTGCCACAGAGACTTGTAGACTGGACACATGGAGCATCTATTTGTATTGTGGTAGGACCATGCATCAAAGGGATCTTGCAGTCACACCATTCTAGGAGTGATATCTTTCCTTTTTCTGTACTTCGTCAAATTGTAGTTCGCAACAGGTATTTGTATAATGGCGATTGTCACCTGTATTTAAATATAATTGTAACTGGTAGGTGGTATACTTCTGAAGTCAGCGGAGGAAGAAGCCGACACTATTGATTGAGATCAGAAATTGTGACCACTAGCTACCATTTTGTTAAGCAGTTTTAAAGTGTCACAGTACTGAGTGCCACAATACTCACGAGGCGTTACAATTCCATAAATCCGGAATTTGGAGATGGAGCCTCTTGGTATCATGTTAAACCCTTAAAATGAGTGAGGAGTGTAACATGGTAGAAAATGTGGGCTTTGCCTTTAAAGAGGTTGTAAACCCTCTTGTATAACTTTTACCTATAGGTAAGCCTATATTAAGGCTTACCTATAGGTGCTATAAATATCTCCCAAACTTGCACCGTTTAGGAGATATTTACAGCGCAAACTGCCGATGACGTCATCGGCGCAGGCGCTCTGAGGGAACGGCCACCCGTGCCGTTCCTTCAGAGCTCAGTGCCGTGAACGGCGGCTCCCGCGCGCATGCGCGGGAGTGATGTAATCGCGCCTCCGGCCAATCAGATGGCCGGAGGACGCGAACCCGGAAGCGGGACGGCAGGACATGTCGCCGTCCTGTCGCTGAGGTGGCGGCACGGCGGGGGCTTCGTTTTAAGGTAAGTACTACATAATGAGCTAGTATGCGATGCATACTAGCTCATTATGCCTCTCTCTTTACAGGGCTTTTTTTTCTCTGTTTTTTTTTTACTTTACTTCCTCTTTAAAGTTTTTTAAAGTTTTTTTTTTTTTTAGTTTTGGATAGAGTGGGGAGTGATTACAATGAACCATTGTCAGTTTGTATTCCTGTCTGTGCCCATTAAGGAGATTCATCCTTTCTATTTGTTCTGTTTACCATTATCATTGAAAGTAAGGGGAAATCCTCCAATTACGACACTAGTTCTGGTGTCTTTGGGGTCCCCAAGGAAATTCCCTTAATTTTCAGGAATTTCCTCTGACTTCCTGTTTAGCTATGGGACATGAAGTGGAGGGAAATCTCGAATTGGGACAGATTGCAAAAAAAAAAAATTCTGATGGGTCCTTGCTCTAGCCCAAAAAAAAAAATGCCTATACGCTGTAGTTCTACTTTAACCACAATAGGGATATAGTGCCGTTATACTTGGAAATTGACAGAGAAACGGTGTGGCTTTCATCAGTATTTAATGAGTGTACGTTTTTATTTTGTATATTTCTTTAATTCTAGAGAGCAGTAAGGATATTAATGCCGAGTGAAAGCTCTGATGCGTGTTTACCTTCCCAGGACACGTGTAGATGAGATGCATGTCTTGAACTATATCTCCCGGTTCAGGCATGCAAGATAAACAGACGTAGCTTTAAGTCCACAAAGAGGCAAGTTAGATCATTGTTTCTCAACCTTTTTTTCAGTTAAGGCACTCGTTATATTTTAGAATTGGGCACCTCAAGACTGTCCATAATTTTTAAGGGTGCCTCAAGACTGTCCATCATTTCTGAGGGTGCCTCAAGATTGTCCCTAATTTCTGAGGGTGCCTCAAGATTGTCCCTAATTTTAAAAACTTCTGAGTGTTTTAAATATTGCAGCAACCTTCATACACACCCAATGTTAACCACTTACCGCATACTGATGTATATTTACGTCAGCAGACTTTGCGGTAGTATACCGGGGTGATGCCTCTAGCTAGAGGCATCATCCCGGTACCGTGGTTTAGAGCCAACGGTCGGCTTTCCGTCGGTAACGACCGATGCGGCTCGGGAGCCGCTCGATCGTTACCCAGGTGAGCGGGAGGGGACGTTCCCCCCCCCTCCCGCCGCCTTCCGTGACTTTGCTCGGGGCTCTGTCCCACCGGGAGCCCCGAGCACCCAGCTGGCACGTCCGCCGGCTGGATGGAGTCCCGATGAATGCCGGAAATGACTTTGATCGGGTCTCCGATGACGTAACCCGGAGGCGGCGTCCATGACGTCACTTCCGGGTTACTGTGCTGCAAAACGCGGCAAATTTAAAAAACGGCTGTATGCAAAAACGCAGTTTTCGGCGTTTTGCATACATGGAAGTATAGTGGAGGGGTCGAGGGTCTTTTAGACCCTCGATCCCTCCATAAAGAGTACCTGTCACTGCATATTGGTGTCACAAGGGATGTTTACATTGCTTGTGACAGCAATAAAAGTGATCAGATTTTTTTTTAAAAACCTGTAATAAAGTTATAAAAAAAAATAAAATAGGAAAAAAATAAATTTTTTAGCCGCCCGTCACCGTTAGCTTGCACAAAAAAAAAACGTATACAGAAGTCAAACCGCGAATTAAATCGCTGTTCAAACCACACGTGAGGTATCGCCGCGATCGCCAGAGCGTGGGCAGTAATTTAAAAAAAAAGAGCTATACTCTAACTCTAAACTGGTAACCGTTAAATAAATTTAAAGCGTCGCCTATTGAGATCTCTATTGACCGTAGTTTGTCCCCATCCCAATTTTAAACCGTAACATGTTGGGTATCTATTTACTCGGCGTGACATCATCTTTCACAATATACAAAAAAAAAAAAATGGGCTAACTTTACTGTTTAGTATTTTTTAAATGCAGTGAAATGTGATTTTTCAAAAATTTTCCAAAAAAATGGCGTTTTAAAGACCGCTGTGCAAATACTGCGTGACAAAAATATTGCATTGACCGACATTTTATTCTCCAGAGTCTTTGCTAAAAAAATATATATAATTTTTGATGGTTCTAAGTAGTTTTCTAGGATAAAATACTGGTTTTAACTTAGCTTATGAGACCCAAAGCTGGTGGAGAGAGGCAAGGGAGGGTCAAACAAGGATGATATGCAGACATATGACATCCTCCTTATCAACTGATGATGTCATTGGTGGTTAGGAGGTTGGCAGCTAGAAGGTTGTAATGGTGTACAATGAAAACCTGTGACTGAATTCTTCCACCCACCAGCTGGTATACAATTTTGGGCCAATTTTTAGGCATTTTGCCAAGGTACCCCTGAGGAAATCTCAAGGCACCCTGGTTGAAAAAGGTTAGATCTTACACTGTAGAGATGCAGGAATGGAAAGGATTTGTTGTAGAATTTACTTCTGTTTAATCGACCAGAAAATAAATTTACAACTTTTTTTCCTGATTCAGCGGAGATGTAACTTGCTGCGAAGAATGGCCAAATACAAGAAAATTAAAGAAATCCAATTTAAACAAAAAATGATGGCCATTCGGGCATATTAATTGATTATTTTTTCCAGAATATGGTGATTTCTTTTCTGATTCTGTATTGTTATACGACCAACATAGACTTTATTTTTGTACTGTTATATAGAGCGGACATGAATTTCCAGAAATTAGACCTGGTTGTGTTTTATATGCAAAACAAAAGGCATCCCTAAATAAAAAGATGTTGAAACATTTTTTTTCAGGATGTGTATTTAAACATAAGACATTTCTGCAGATTTTCAGAACTGTACCTGTTTGCTAAAGGGGGGAAAAAATGAATTGCGCTAATGTTTGAGCTCTCTGACAGTCAGTCCTTCGGCATGATAATCACAGCCTCTGTTTCTTGAGGTTAACTAGCAGTCTTTGCTATTCTTGCTTTTGGAATATTTTTCCTTCTCTTCCTTGGCAAGTGCTTCTGGGTCAGAAATATACTTAGGTTGTCTTTTATATGCACTGCATATTTAAGATCTACCCACAGATTTTCATTAATATTCAAGTTGAGACTGTGAAAGTAATTCCAAACCTGTTATCTTTCATCTCTTTAAAATTGTTCATAGTTGATTTTGACATGTTTTTGGATGATTGTGTTGGAATAGTCAACCTGTTTTTTAGCTTGACATCGTCACATTAATGGAGTTTGATACTTAGGGTAGACTTCATTCTTTTCTCTACCAGCACAAAATGTCATGTGCCTCTGGCTGCCACACAGTCCTACGGTATTACTGGTCTACTCCCAATTTTTATTCCTTAAATTTTCTTTACTTTTTTTTTTTTGACTTTCAATGTATCTCTGGCACATGTAACCAAAGAATTTTTGTTTCATTGGACAAAAGCACATGGTTCCATACTGCCACTATCTGTTAAAAAAAAAAAAAAAAAAGACTCTCTTTTGTTCATTGACAGACATAGCTCCTGATTCTTCTTACCAATGGGTTATACTGCCCCCTACATGAGGCAGGAAAAAGCTTAACGACGCCTATGGGCAGTCCCAGGGGGTATACACTTACTCTCAGCTATAGGCAATCAGTTTTTTCTGCCTAGTCAGTAGTAAGGACCTAGTTCCTTGCGGGGATCTTTGGTCCTGGTAATTTTTTCATTTTAAATGGATTTTTTTTTCCTCTTTTCCTTTTTTGTTCCTGTGAGAACTAGTGTCAAGTGCCGGAAAGGGCAATGAACTGGATAATATAGATCCTTGTGGTCCCCCCAGTCTGGCCAGCAAGCACGTACAGACCGCAGCTCCACGACATAGTCCCACTGGACACCTACATCATGGGGATTTCATCTCGCTTCTTTCGACATCAAGGACACCTACCTGCACATTCTAATATGTGCTGGTCGCCAGTGCTTCTTTATTTTGCCATGGGCGAGGAGCATTATCAGTTTGTGGCACTGACCTTTGGTTTTACCTCCGCACATTGGGTCTTCACAGGAGTGTTGGCTTCGGTGCTGGCATTTTTTGAGTCAGCGGGGATCGCGGTACTGGGGTACCTGGATGATCATCTGAGCGGAGTCTCCGACTGCTCTGATGGACTACTGGAGATTGCTCTGCGAATTCTGAGAGAGTTCGTGGGATCCTGAACATTCAGGAGTCTACTTTGATTCTGTCCACAGAAAACAGTCTTATCTGGTTCTGACTCTGGACTGCCTCAGCCAGAGTGTTTCTTTCTCTGGAAAAACTCCAGACATTGCAGGAGGCAATTCAGCTTCTGTTGTTCGGCAGCCGGCCATCCCTCCGGGCTTGCATGCAAGGTGTCCCCCCTTGAGGCAGTCTGTTTGCACAGACAGTCTGGTTCCACACAAGATCTCTGCTAAATAGATTCTGGTGAAATGAGTCAAGGATCCAGGGTCTCGAGAGGTGGTACTTTGACAGGGAAAATCCTTCTCCCCCTGTACAGTACGGTTGTCCTCAAGGATGCCAGCCAGTCCGGGTGGGGAGGCGTCCTCAGCACAGACATGCTCAGGGGGTCTGGACTCTGGCAGAGCCCAGACTGCCGATTAGTGTACTGGAACTCCAAGTGATCAGCCTTTGTCTGGCTCATTGGACAATAGTCTTCAAGGGTGTCCGGTGCAAATTTATGCGGACAATGCCATGGCTGTGGTCTATGTCATTCACCAAGGGGCCCCTGGCAGCTCAGTAAGTAGCCGGTAAGTAGCCGGCTGACTGATTCGTTCCAGCCCTCTCAAATTTTTGAGGGGGCTGGAACGAACCCCTTATGCCTTAATCCTGCACAGGAGTCATAGCATGCCCAGAAGCTGTTTAGAAGGGAATGACGCGTGCGCACCGGAACTGACGTCGGGGCCGGTGCAGGCGCATTGATTCCTGAGAGCGATGACGTTCAGCTCCCAGGAATCATTGCAAGCCAGGAAGTGATGACGGGCCGTGGCCGCCGAGGGGAGGAAGAGGAAGGAAGGTAAGTATATTTTCTTCTAATCCAAGGTAAGTAAAAATTAAAAAAAAAATGCGATTATCCATTTCTTTTTAAGATGACCGGACCAAGAAGATGGACAGAAGTGTCATTTTAGGGTGGAACTCCACTTTAACAACCTTTGAGGCTTTTTTAGGCTTTCTTTCCCCTCGTCAATTTTCTGCTGTGCTTGTGGAGTCAAGGGTGGCTCCTATTGCTACTAGCTCAAGATTCAACCTCTAGTGGTGCCATGCATCTTGAGTGTCTGTTGCGAATTCTACCATGACCATGTTTCTAGGGTTGGGGAGGGACTTGTCTTTTTTCAACCTGACTAATTATTATACTATGATATGGACTGGCTCATAGTAGGTATCCACCCTTAATTTTCAAGATTTGGTCTGTTGGAGGCCTGGGAGCTCTTGTCATCATCCCTGCCTATTGCAATGCCAAGTTGGTGGACTTCTCCATATTAATTCTGTCTTGTGTTTTTTTTTTTTGTGGGGCAGGCGTGTATATGCATTTCATGTTCATGCTACTTGAGGGACAGTATGTCCTAATTTGTTGTAGCTGTCTTGTAGTGAGTACTCCCCTGCTGCCTGTCAACTTGGATGTCAGCTGGGAGGCCCTTCTTCTGCCCTTCTGGTTACAGGGGATAGAGTTCTGTTAGGTCGGTGGCTACCGAAGTCAAGAAGTATCTTGGATGCCTGGTTTTTGGTACATACCGTCAGGCTACTAATTAGGGTCTGGTTTGGTCCTACCTGCCTGCTGCTCATTACCTATGTGGATCTCTTGGATTCTGTGCGAGTCTGGTGGCAGGTCCTGGCATCTCTGTGTGGGTTGCCCGATCTGCTCCTGTCCAGTACTGACAGTCTATCTTTTGCAAGGATTGGATGCGTAATTTCCTGGAGTCTAAACTGGATCCAGCTCATCGCTTTAAGTGGCTTTTGACCGCCTTAGCCAGAGTTAAAGTTAGGTGTTACTTTGCTTTGTATTTTTCCAGTTCCTCACTCCCAACATCGGGCTTGGAGCTGTCTGAATTTATGATCGGCATAAATGTCATAGGCTTCTGGGTTGCCACCTTTGAGGCATTTCTTTTGCTTGGCTTCTCTTCAGTCCCTGTTGTCCCTATTCTGTCATCCTGGAATGTCTTGGTTTATTGATTAACCAACTGATTAGTCGAATACTAAGGATCAAGGTTTTCTGGTCTAGTGGCCTGGGAATGCAGTCCAGTGTTTTGGAATAGCTCTCCTTCCTGGTTTCATGGAAGATCCTCTATGGGGATCCCAGTCTGTTAAGCTGGGGAGGACTCCTAGCCACCTTGTGGTGAAGTGGTCTTGCTTTATCATCGGTATTCTGTCTCCCGCCTTCTGTTTGGTGCTGTAGTTGTCTTGGCAGCATGGAAGCAACTAGTTGGTGGGTCATAAAATCTGACTTGGCTAAGCACTGCCATGTCCAATGTGAATAGCGTCTGCTGGGAATTCTCTAATTGTGCTGTCGCAGTAGCTGCAGGAAGGTTCCTGTATGGCGCTGTGCTTCATGTTCAAGCCTTACCTGCCATTTCTAGTAAAGGTAGGACAGACTCCTACAGTGACCAACCCTCCTTGCTGTCAGTCTGGTTCAGAGGACAGGGTCCTCGTCCTGTGGTGGTCCTAAACCTGAAGAGAAATGGCCCCTGGCATTGGATTTTCGGATGGAACAGTGGATGTTCTGGTAGCTCTGTGGGATCAGTGCGATCTGTTCTGTGTTTCTTCCTCCTTGGTTCCCCATTCTTGTCTTCTCTGCTGGTTCAGATGGAGGACAATGCAATGTTTTTTTCTAGTTCAGGTCTTTGGGGCACAGGCAGCTTTGGGACTTTGACCTGCTGCTTTCAGGGGATGGTATGTTTGCTCTTTTTCTGGATTTATTTTCTTCTCGACGGTGGCTCCACTTAATTGCATGTCTGTTAGAGTTTTTTCTCTGGATGGGTGTATCCTGTGCTGTATTCGACTAGAAGTATTCTGTTACCACTTCAAGTGGTTCTAAAGACAAAATGTTTTTTACCTTTTAATGCTTGCCCTGAAAAACATCCCACTACTTGGTTGATCCCCCATCCCTAACTACTTACCTGCCTCCTGTAACTCATTCATAGGCTGTGCTACTCTTTCTGCTCCCATAGGACACCCTAATGCCTCGTACACACGCAAAGATTGTTGGCCGTGAATTTTCGGCCAACGTCCGATCGGCTGATTTTCGGCTTGTTAATATGATGCTTCCGACAACCGACTGCGACTTTTCGGCCGAACAAAATCTGGTGTGCATGCTATAAAATTTTTGTTGGCCGTCAACAGAACGGCTGATTTTCCGTCAGTCAGTACAGATTTCGGCAGACAAAAATCTGATGAGCAAGACTGGGCATGCTCAGAGAAGAAAAAACACAGGGAAAGTAAACCATAACATGACATCACTTCTGAAGTTGGTTTTTGTTGGCCGAGAAAATTCGTGTGCAGTCTAGAGCACATTTCAACCAACACAACAACACTGGACAAAAGACGGCCGATCGGTTAGCCAATAATCGTTGCGTGTGTACGAGGCTTAAGAGTCAAACACTCCTGCTGCTGTTAACCAAATGCTGTAAGGAGGGAGCCTAGCTATGCTGTGCTTGTCTGGATGCACACAGCCTGGCTTGGGAGCATGCGCACAGAAGTGTCCTCTCGGCACACGGCTTGCTGAGGGGGGCACTCTAAAGAAAGTGAAGGAAAGAGCGCCGTCAGGGGACTAAGAAATAGAAGATAAGGGACTGCTCTGTGTAATATGGTTGCACAGAGCAGGTAAGTATAACAACTTTTTTATTTTAGAATACAAAAAGTAGCTTGCTTTTATTATCACTTTGTCATGCTGTATTGTATATCTTATCTGTTTTGCGAACTGAAGTTGTCCCTGGTTAGTCTTTGTGAGATAACTAGACCTTGTATGAACTTCAGATCTGTTTCATCGCTTGTGCCTCCTATGTTGTTTTTACCCTTTTTTGTTCTGCAGGCTTCCCAATCCTTGATAGGTTTGTATAGAAGGTGATTTTTGTGGTTCGGTCTGCACAACCTTCTATAGTAGTTGGATGTTTTATCTTTTCCCTTTCTGAGCCTTTATTTGCATGTTGAGGTATTGAGGTCTGAAGCTTTAATTCTGTCTTATGGGAATAGTTTGCAGTGAGTGCTAGTCCAGGTCAGTTCATCGTGTCTGCCCAAGTATCAGGTGTAGGTCATTACTGAAGGAACTGAAAGATTTTGGGGGATAACCACATACCAACCAATGAACACAACTTCCTTCTTCTAGCACGTACATAAAGTACAATATAGCCAGGAGAGTGTTACCTGTGGCTGGAGGATAAGGCTTTCTACGTTCCCGGAACATTGTCCCCTTATCTCTGGTTCCAGTGCCTTGGGTTTTTTCACTGCTTCTGTTGGTACTTCTGGCTCTGTCCGAGTGTGCTGGTGCAGATTTTTAGGCCTTTAGGGCCATTTCATCACATTAAGTTTCTCTTTGAAGGTCTCTTTCTGTGCTGAAGGTCCCGAACTACATTGCAGATTTTACTTATGTTGGGTGGTTTTGTATAGTGCCTGTTTTTGGGGAGGAGTTTCTTTCCATCCCGCAGTAGACACTGCTTTGGGATGTCCCAATGGTCAGAGATCAAGATCTCAGCTGTGCCCTTAAATGAATGAAAGAGAAAATAGGATTTTTTTTGTACTCCTCGTAAAATCCTTTTTTCAGTGTTCATGGAAGGGCCCCTCCCCTTTGGTTATTCTCGTTGTTCTTATACTGTATACTGCTTTGTGATTAACTGAGCTGCCTAACAGTGAAAAAAGGATTTTGGCCTCCGTCGTGGGCCACCCCCTTTTTTTTAGGGTTTTTTTTTTTTTTGCCTATTGTCCTACTCCTGAAGGTGGCGCTATAACTTCATGGTTAAAGTTGATTATTCATAATTAAAAGGAATCCTTTCAAATCTACAAATGTTGAAAATTGTAGGCAACCTACCAGAACAAGTGAAACCCCTAAACAAGCAATTCACCAAAAAACATTGTCCACGGAGTAAGTTCAATTGTACAGTTCTTTATTTGGTATAAATGTTGGGTGCTGTAAAGGGGACAAATCTTTACTTGAATGTTTGGAAAGGTGAGTGAGATATGTGACCGCCCAACATTCTTGGCAAGGGATTTGTCTGTGTTCAGAGTTTCTGTCTAGTAATTCCTAGCTAGGAATGGCCTCTAAACATCCCCTTTACCTCCATAGCAAACAGCAGGATAATAGTTTTCCTTTTCCCTACATGGCGCCTCCTATGTTTGTTATATGTATGCACTACATATATAGAGTTTTAAAATCCTAGTAAAATGAATCCAAAAACCTTATAGTCCCCCCTAAAGTGATTGTAAAGGCAGAAGGTGGTCTTTTTTGTGTGTTTTTCTTTTTAAATCTTAAAGTGATTGTAAATTGCGCCGCGGCAGTATCTCAGCCAATCAGGAGGGAGAGTCCCAAGATGGCTGAGGGACTCCTGGACATCGCTGGAGAGAGAGGGGGCATAGGTAAGTGCTGGGGGGGGGGGGGCTGCTACACACAGAAGGCTGTTTATCTTAATGCAAAGAATGCATGAATATAAAAAATCCTTCCTGACTTTACAACTCCTTTAATGCACTCTATGCACTAAGAAAAAAAAAACCTGTTTGCGGTAGCCCCCCCTAATACTTAACTGAGCCCCATTTCCATCCAATGATGTGCACGAGAGACTTGACCGTCTGGCACACTCTGTCCTAAATGGATGAGACACAGCAGTGGCACCATTGGCTCTCACTGCTGTCAAAGTCAGCTAGCCAATGAGGAGAGAGGGGGCAGAGCGAACTGCAGCTCCATGTCTGAATAGATGCACAGAGCTGTGGCTTGGCCCGGGGCCCCCATAGCAAGCTGCTTTCTGGGGGGGCAATCAGCAGAAGGTAGGGGCCAGGAGCGCCGGCGAGGGACCCAAGAAGAGGAGGATCTGGGCTGCTCTGTGCGATATACTTACCTGCTCTGTGCAGTAGAAGGTGTTTGTTATTTTTAAAGAAAAAGAATGAGACCTTAGTTTTACTTTTATACACTCACACTATGAAAACACATCTCATTTCTGCCTGAGGGTACCCCCTTGGAGTTAGAGGGGTTCTTCATAATGCCCAGGTGTTCAGTATATCACATCTGAAAGCATCCATCTTTGTTAAAGGCAGTATTATAGTGTTTTGTGAACTTGCACAAAATCTCCCAAAGAAATGCATGTTGTACTTGTGGTTCCATTCATTATTGGCACCCCAAACTCAGCAAAACAGATGCGCTTTTTTGTGTGCAAAAACACATGAAGCTCGAAGATTCACAAGCTACTTTGCGGTGTTTTGTTGCACTTAGCGCAGTTCATTGCATTTAATGGGATGCCATATATGTGTTGCGACTAATCTAGCGATTATTTTTATTTTAATTTTTTTGCTTGAGTGTTCTTTTTTTGATTAGCTAATTAATCCTTTGAATAACAAAAAGTACAGACCCCTCCTCCCAGTACAGACCCCTCCAGTAAGCCCTCCCACCTAGTACAGACCCCTCAGTAAGCCCCCTCCCAGTACAGACCCCTCAGTAAGTCCCCTCCCAGTACAGACCCCTCAGTAAGCCCTTCCACCTAGTACAGACCCCTCAGTAAGCCCCCTCCCAGTACAGACCCCTCAGTAAGCCCTCCCACGTAGTACAGACCACTTAGTAAGCCCCCCTCCCAGTGCAGACCCCTCAGTAAGCCCTCCCACCTAGTACAGACCCCTCAGTAAGCCCCCCTCCCAGTGCAGACCCCTCAGTAAGCCCTCCCACCTAGTACAGACCACTTAGTAAGCCCCCTCCCAGTGCAGACCCCTCAGTAAGCCCCCCTCCCAGTACAGACCCCTCAGTAAGCCCCCCTCCCAGTGCAGACCCCTCAGTAAGCCCTCCCACCTAGTACAGACCACTTAGTAAGCCCCCCTCCCAGTGCAGACCCCTCAGGCTCACCTGCGATCACATGATGCTGCTGGTTTGGCGCGTGACGTCTTGTCTGTGTGGGACAGTGGGAGGGATCATCAGCGTTTGCGGCAGTCTGCAGCCACAGAGAGTCAGCTCAGTTGATGCGCAGGCACAGCCACCCCGGGACGTCATGCCTCTCACATCGGCTGACGTAGAAGAGCCGGGCACTCTGGACTGGAGCGCAGCGGGGAGCGGGGCAGTGCAGCCTGCAGCGGCCCCAATCAATGCAGCGGCCTGGCCGGCAATGCGAGCAGGGGGCGTGTGACATGACATGTCGACGCCTTTCACGCACGTCGGCGTATTTCTGTAGTCGACGTAATCAATTTCGTTGACGCATCGCTGCAGCACTACTGTGCATAAATCGCTATAATCTGAATGCAATCTTGAAGTAGTTGTAAACCCTCACATATACCCAGTGAAGTAAATAGCCTCGGATGATACACCGGGATAAAAGAAATCCTCCTGCATAAGTTTTACTTGTTTATCTGCAGTCTTCTTTTGTTTACAACCCTTCAAGTGTAGATCTGTGGTAAAATCCTTCTGCATCTGTGAGGAGTACAGAGGAGTGGGTGATGACCTGCAGTTATAGCTCTTATACACTGTGTGAGAGGTGATTGGAGGAAAAGGGACCCCCCCCCCCCCCCCTGCTCCAATGAAGGAACATGCAGAGCTATATTCTAAATAGACAAGCTGTATAACAGAGGATTGAAGCACCAAAGAGAAACAACACTTGGAGCTTTGGAGAGAAACAGGGTAAACACTACAGATACAGTGGGTAAAAAAGTATTGAACACATCACCATTTTTCTAGGTAAATCTATTTCTAAAGGGGATATTAACATGAAATTTTCATCACATGTCGGTAACAATCCATGCATACAAAGAAACCAAAACCAAATACGTTTAGAAATTAAGTTATGTGTAATAAAATGGAATGACATGCCGCATGCATTGCTCAGGTATGATTTTGGCCCATTTTTCTACACTGTCGGTCTTCAAATTTTGAAGGTTCCGTGGACCTCTTCTATGAACTCTGATTTTTAGTTCTTTCCATATATTTTCTATTTGATAAAAAGTCAGGTGATTGGCTGGGCCAATCTAGCAGCTTTATTTTCTATCTTGTAAACCAATGTAGAGTTTCCTTGGCTTTGTGTTTTGGGATCATTGTCTTGCTGAAATGTCCACCCTCGTTTCATCTTCATCATCCTGGTAGATGGCAGCAGATTTTTATCAAGAATGTCTTGGTACATTTTTCTATTTATCCTTCCTTTAATCACATGAAGTTTGCCAGTACTCTATGCTGAAAAACAGCCCCACACCATGGTGTCCCCACCTCCAAACTTCACTGTAGGTATTTGGGTGTTTTGGGGGTGACCTCCAAACAAGGTGTGTATTGGGGCACCCAAAGAGTTACATTTTGGTCTCACTCGACCATACTATATTCTCTCAGTATTTCACAGGCTTGTCTAAACATTGTGCAGAAAACTAAACAAGCTTCAACATGCTTTTTCTTCAGGAAAGGAGGCTTGCATGGTGAGTGTGCATACAGGCCATGGTGGCGGAGTGCATTACTTATTGTTTTACTTTGAAACAATTCCAGGTCTTTCTGAGCTCTCCACAAGTAGTCCTTGGCTCTTGGACAACTCTTCAGATAATTCTTTTCACTTCTCTGTCAGAAATCTAAGGAGCACCTGGTCGTGGCCGGTTTATGGTGAAATTATGTTTTTTCCTCTTCCGGATTATGACCCCAACAGTGCTCACTGGAAGATTCAGAAGTTCAAAAATTCTTCTGTAATCAATGCCATCAGTATGTTTTGCAACAATAAGGTTGCAATGCTCTTGAGAGAGCTTTTTGCTTTTACTCATCATGAGATGTTTCTTGTGTTACACCTTTGTAATGAGAGACCTTTTTATAGGCCACCAGCTGAGACTGAAGCAGCTGATATTAATTTGCACTGACAAAGGGCAGGATTACTTTCTAATTACAGATAGATTTCAGCCTGTGTCTTGAATTTCCATTCCTTTTTGCGCCTCCCTTTCTTCATCTGTTCAATACTTTTTCCCTGTGTCATTACATTTTATTGCATATAACTTATTTTTCTGATCTAATCTGTTTTGGTTTTTTTGTGTAGAGTAAGAAACTAGAAAACTATTACCTGAATGTGTTTATATTTTTTTAATAAGTCCTTAACCGGTTGCCGACCGCCGCACGACTATATACTGCGGCGGTCAGCCCCGGCCAGGCAGAGTGACGTATCGGTACGTCACTCGCCTGTCACTGACTTGCGAGCCTATCGCGGGCGGGCGCGCGCCCGCCGCGGCTCGTTCACAGACAAGTCAGTGCGTGTGACCGGCGGACTCGATGTCCGCCAGTCACACTGCGATCGCTCCTGTGAAGGGAGAAAGACAGAGCAGCTTGTGTAAACAAGCTGCCTGTCAGTTCTCCCTGTGTAAAAGTGAAGATCTGTCCGTTCTACTATGTAGAACGGTTGATCTTTGCTTTTACACCAATAGGAATGTCCCTACACAGTTAGAATCACGCCCCTAGGACACACTTAACCCCTCCCTGTCCAATAAAGTTAACCCCTTCCCTGCCAGTGTCATTTTTGCAGTAACAGTGCATATGTATAGCACTGATTACTGCAGTAATGTCACTGGTACCCCCAAAAGTGTCAAAAATGTCAGTCAAGGGTCCGATCTGTCCGCCGCAATGTCGCAGTACCGAAAAAAAATCTCAGATCGCCGCCATTACGCGTTAAAAAAAAAAACACCAAAAATGACAAAAATCTTTCCCTTTGTTAGTAAACGCGATAACTTTTGCGCAAACCAATCAAAATACGCTTTTTGCAATTTTTTTTACCAAACATAGGTAGCATAAAACAAATTGGCCGAAAAATGTTAAAAAATTTTGATTTTTACTTTTTTTTTTGGGGAATTTCATATAAAAAAAATGTGAAAAATATTGTTATTTTTGCAAAATTGTCGCTCTTTTTTTGTTTATAGCGCGTGATCAAAAAATCGCACAGGTGATCAAATACCACCAAAAGAAAGCTCTGTTTGTGGGAAAAAAAGGACGTCAAATTCGTTTAGGTACAGCGTCGCACGACCGCGCAATTGTCCGTTAAAGTCACGCAGTAAAAAATCGCAAAAAAACCCCTGGTCCTTTAGCAGCCAAATCCTCCGGGGCTTAAGTGGTTAAGAGGATATTGGACTCTCTCCCTATGAGATTTGGTTAGGGACGGGTGTTATATTTGTCCCAGCAACTGAACGCCTCCATTAGATCTCACAGAAAATGTTGCTGATCTTTTAAGATTTTGACAAAATCATTTATGTGTTTTCTCCCCAATTCCAGATCTTAAAAGTTTGGAAGGATCTCATAAACTAAAGCCAGGTGACTTGTGGATTGGTCAGTATGTCCACAGTTAAGCTAGAAGGCCATACTGGCCACAGGAGTGTACAGCCAATTACTCAGTAAATATATTTTTTGTTTTTCAATAGTTTTTTTATTTTTACAATGAAAAGCCATTTTGTAATGAAAAAGCTGCTCTCAGCTATTTTTCTCCACGATGAAGTTTGCCTCTTTGGCCGGAATTACCTCCACCAAAGCAATTTGTGGTTCCGTGTTAGGCTACGTTCACATCTTGGCGTTGCTAATTACAGGCGTTTTTATGGGCGTTTTTTTTTAGGCGTTTTTACAGGCATTTTTGTGCAGACGTTTTTAAGTTGACTAGTGACCAATGGAAAAAAATAAAAACACCTGTAATCTGCCCAAAAAGAAGCTCGTGTACTTTTTTGAGCGTTGGGCGTTTTGCTTAAAACGTCAAAACGCTCAGATGTGAACAGGGGCCATTGAAATGAATAGGATTTGTCTTGTTGGGCGTTTTTTGAGCTGATCCTAAAGCAGAAAAACTCCCCAAAAACGCCCCAAAACGCCTACATGTGAACTTAGCCTTAAAGGTAAAAGCAGGGTATGGTTAGGGATCAAAATATTGATTTAAAGAGGGGAGATTGTAAAGGAAGTTTGTACGTCCTGTATATTATTATATTTTATTTTGTATGTATTGCACATTGCACTTATTGAGCACACGGCACTAATAATGTTTTCAATACATGTTTGCATTCTTTCGAGTCCTGATTAGAATTGGCCCCGTTCACATAGGGGCGATCCGACTTCGGGTGGCGACCTCCGAGGTCGCGGTGCGAGCAGCGCGCCGCGTCCTCTGAGCGGCCGCCACGGACTTCACAGCATTGAAGTCTATGGCGGTCGCTTCCGGGTCGCCCCAAAGAAGCTCCGGACCCTTTTTCTAAGTCGGAGCGACTTGTGTCGCTCCTATTAGAACGGGTCCGCAGCTTCCCTATGGAAGGCGACCTGTGAGGCGACCAGGTCGCCTCACAGGTCGCCTTAGTGTGAACGGGGGCTTAACCTGCCTATGTTGCGCCCCTTATTACCATAAAAATACAATTGTAAAATGAATGTGATACCTACATAATCATGTGGATAAAAGCCTTCGATTGTGTCAAATAAAACAGAACAGTTATTTTGGAAAGATGCGGAGTGTATCCTTTTTGTGTCTGTTCCCTACTGCACTAGTTATTATTTGGAAGCACTAATCAATATGAGGATGAGAGCTGCCTATCTATAAAATGTCCAGAACAGTATGTATGGGTTTTGTGGGTTGTTACTGCCATGTGGTGAAAGTTTAATGTTAATAGCACCTTTAGAAATCTATTTACCTAGAAAAATGGTGACGTGTTCAATTCTTTTCCTACTGTATGTATTTTGTTCAAATTTTGTGACGAAGGTTTACAACCACTTAAGGACCGCCCCATGTACATATTCTGCGACAGGACGGCCCTTTAGTGCGAAATCACGTACCTGATTTTTTTTCTTTGGGTCTGGGGTGTGCATGTGCGGCGCTGGCCACCCATTCCTGCTGTGATTGGACCCGATGTCCACCGGGACCCGCCGATCGTTCCCAAGGCAGACAGAACAGCGGTCTGCCCATGTAAACAAGGCAGATCACAAAAGACGGAGATCCTGTGTGTCTTCTAAGCAGGAACACGGATCTCTGTCGTCTTACAGTACAAGAACCCCCTCCCCCCACAGTTAGAAAGCACTCCCTAGGGACACATTTAACCCTTTGATTGCCCCTGATGTTAACACCTTACCGACCCTGCCAGTGTCAGTACAATAACAGTGCATATTTTTAGCACTGATCACTGTATTGGTGTTACTGTTCCCCAAAAAAGTGTCACTTAGTATCCAAATTGTCCACCTCAATGTTGCAGTCCTACTATAAGTCGCTGATCGCCGTTACTAGTAAAAAATACAATTTCCATTAAAATTTCCTATAGTTTGTAGACGCTTTAACGTTTGTGCAAACCAATCAATATACGCTCATTGGGATTTTGTTTACCAAAAATATGTAGCAGAATACATATTGGCCTAAATTGATGAAGAAATTAGATTTTTTACATTTTTTTTATTGCCTGTGTTTTATAGCATAAAGCAAAATATATGTATATTTTTTTCAAAATGGTCTGTCATTTTTTTGTTCATAGCGCAAAAAATAAAAACCGCAGAGGGGATCAAATTCCGCCAAAGGAGAAAGCTCTATTTGTGGGGAAAAAAGGACATCAAATTTATTTGGCTACAGTGTTGCACAACTGTGAAATTTGTCATTTAAATTAACACAGTGCCGTATTGCAAAAAATGGCCTGGTCATGAAGGGGGTAAAACCTTCTGGGGCTGAAGGGGTTAAGATGATGTGGAAAATGAGCTGAGGACAAAGTAAAGATACTTGAATTGTTGGCATGTGCATATTCTATTCCTACATGTAGAAAGTGGCAGATGGTAAGGGGTTGGTTTGTTATATCATGGTTAGGATAACACAGTGTTATCATTCTTTATCCTAATCACCCACATGTACATGCCATACAACATGTTGGCTTAGAGATATTGAAATACCACCTGAAAGCTTCATTGTATCTTGTATATGTAAATATAATGGGTAAGAAAAAAGAAACACACACCCATCCATCCATCCATCCATCTGAAAGTGAAAATTCTAAAAATGTATATGTAATTCTTATTTATTTGACTCCAATTTTAAAGTGTTAAGTGGTGTTTTTGTTTTGGGAATCACAAAGAAAAAAGAAAAGATATAACAAAGAATCAATCCCTGGAATTCATATAGACTGACGCAGACAGATTTTGCGAAGGTGTCTCTCATGCGTTCTATGCACCATAACCACTTAAGCCCCTGGAAGATTTTACCCCCTTCCTGACCAGGCCCTTTTTTGCGATTCGGCACTACGTGAATTTAACGGACAATTGCACGGTCGTGCGATGCTGTACCTAAACTAATTTGACGTCCTTTTTTTCCCCACAAACAGAGCTTTCTTTTGGTGGTATTTGATCACCTGTGCGATTTTTATTTATTTTTTTTTGATCATGCGCTATAAACAAAAAAAGAGCGACAATTTTGCAAAAATAACAATATTTTTCACATTTTTTTATATGAAACTCCCCCCCCCCCCAAAAAAAATGTAAAAATCAAAATTTTTTAACATTTTTGGCCAATTTGTTTTCTGCTACATATGTTTGGTAAAAAAAATCACAATAAGCGTATTTTGATTGGTTTGCGCAAACGCTATTGCGTTTACTAACTAAGGGAAAGATTTTTGTCATTTTTGTTGTGTTTGTGTTTTTTTTTTTAACAAATAATGGCGGCGATCTGCGTTTTTTTTTTTTTTTGCGGGACTGCGACATTGCAGCGGACAGATCGAACCCTTGACTGACATTTTTGACACTTTTGGGGGTACGAGTGACATTACTACAGTAATCAGTGCTATACATATGCACTGTTACTGTAAAAATGACACTGGCAGGGAAGGGGTTAACTTTATTGGAGAAGGAGGGGTTAAGTGTGTCCCTAGGGGCGTGTTTCTAACTGCAGGGATGTGGCTTTACATGTAACAGCACAGATCAACGGTCCTACATAGCAGGACCTTATGATCTCTGCTGTTACACAGGGAAGAATGACAGGCGGCTTTGTTTACATTAGCCGCCTGCCTTTCTCCCTTCACAGCGGACGATCGCGAGTGACCGGCGGACATCGGGGTCCGCCGGTCACTCGCGGAGGTGTCCGTGAACGAGCGGGGGCAGGAGCGCGCCTCCGGCGGCACACGCTCGCCCCCTATTGGCTCACAGGCTAGTGACGTACCGGTACGTCACTTTGCCTGGCCGGGGCTGACCGCTGCAGTATATGTACTTGCGGCAGTCGGCAAGCGGATAATTCATGTACCTGTCTAGAGCTTGTACTTGAATCTGACACATACTGTGCCACCTTTTAGAATGCATATGAGACACTTTCTCAAAATCTGTCTGTGCCTGTTTCTCTCTGTTTGCTAAAAGAGAGTTGGTTTCCATTAGCTCCACTTTTCTAAGTTATGAACTGTTGGCATTGTATTTTGAATTTGGCAAATTCATTGTGCCACAAGTAAAAGTGGCGCTTTTTAGTACTACCTGAATTTGGTGTAGAAGACGCTGTCCGAACCAGAAGTGTTATGAATACGTCATAAGTTTGGCGCAGTACATTGACAAAAGGGATTAATGAAGAAAAGTGATGCAGCAGCTTTATTGAATGATTCCTAGTCTGACACATTCTGCTATGAATACATTTATGTGGTTTGGGGCACAGAGGTAACCTTTTTTCACTTGTATGTTCCTGGTCTACTGTCCCATAGTCTCAAGCACCCCATCATTTACCTTTCTTTTAGCTAGTATCTGATCAGAATGGGGCGTCACAAGCATAGCATTATCCATTTAACGGAAGGAAATAGATCAGTAGTTTAGGGTCCTTGTTGCTCTGTCCATTGAACATTATTTTTTTTGCTATTGCAGGTTGCCATCAAAATCATTGACAAGACCAAGCTAGATGGGGAAAATCTGAAAAAAATATTCCGTGAGGTGCAGATTATGAAAATGCTTTGTCACCCCCACATTATTCGGCTGTATCAGGTAGGTATTTTCCACAGGCAATTTTTCTTTTGAAAATATCCTTTTTTAGGGGAATATTACACCTGTATTGACTTGGAATTCTGTATATTGCTTTACGTATGTGCTTTAAGAAGCTGTTTTTAAAGTGTGAAGCCCAAATAGTCAAAGTCAATTGTCTTAAAGTAATAGTTTGGGTAGAAAAACCTGTCCTTTGCCAGCATACTTTAGAAAAGGATCATTACTCTGTAGAAGCAGTGATCTCTCTATAGGGGTCCTTTGCAGAGCTGTCCACTAAGGAGGGAGCATGAGCTTTGCTGTTTGTAGCAAGAAGCATGTGTTGGACCGTAATTATGTTTGAGAATTGAACATTTATAGGAGATAATTATCATGAGATTAAGACATACTCAAGTCACAAAACTTTACCTCCAGCCTAGGGCTTTTTTTTTCAGTCATGTGACTGTAGTATTCAAATTTCATTGAACTCGGCTAAAAATGACCATCACTTTTTTTTGAAAATAGGAATATGCTGAGATAGCTTTGTGATGTGAGTCTGTAGAGGTAAAATAACCCGCCACTTATAATAAATTGAGCTTTTAAAGCATTGGTTGTCTACGTGCTTTATATAGAGGGCCTTAAGTGTGGCCGCCTAAGGTTACCAATGGGCTGCACATAATGTTTAGGGCATGTCATTATTACAGAAAACTGGACATACTACAGTAGATTGAGTGCGGCGTGCTACAGAAGATGGTCAAGTTTGCAGACATGCTGTAGGAGATTGTCAAAGACTGGGGACATGTTACAAGACACTCCTAAAGTGAATTATCATTAAAGTTTAGCTATCACCCAGAGTGCACGACTATATGGGCATTCTTCGCTCAATGCCGCCATTGATATAAGACATACTGCAACTTCTATTGATGGAGGGTGGGGCGGATGATTGATAGGTCCACAGCTTCCCTTCATTGATGCTGTAGTACGGCTTATAATAATGGTGAAGCTGGGTGGAATGGGCCTTCATAGTCAGGCACTTTAGATGAGAGCCTTTGCTAGCCCCTTAGTTCTATTAATCCTCACTGTACCGGAAGATTAGAGTTGTGGAAGGAGGAAGATTTTGCCTAATAAAAGCTGCATCAGCACAAGGGACACATCTTACTTGACTGTGCTATGTCTTTTTGTGCTGATTTTTATGTTTTTATTATGGCTGTATTTAGAAAATGTTACTGGCTCCACATTATTTATTTCCCTATAAGAGCCGGTTCACACTGGGGCGACTTGTCAGGCGACCTGGGTGCCTGACAAGTCGCCGTGGGTCGCCTGCCATAGATTAGCACAGGACCCGTTCTAATAGGAGCGACACAAGTCGCTCCGACTTAGAAAAAGGGTCCTGTACTACTTTGGGGCGACCTGGAGCGACCTGCATTGACTTCAATGATATGAAGTCCGTGCATGCCGTTCCGGGGTCGCGGTGCGAGTTGCGCACCGCGACTTCACAGGTCGCCCCGGCAAGTCGGGTCGCGCCTATGTGAACCGGCTCTAAAGGTTTCTTTATAAAGAGTTTGTTTAAAAAAAAATGCGAATAAAGAATAGACAACGTAGAGTAAGGCAAGAAAGTGAGAGAGGAATAAACTAAACCATTTAGCTGATAGAAACCAGTTTAATGTGGTTTTAACCTTAAAATATAATTTCCCTGCCAGCCCCTCTCCTTTATCCAGAGATGAGTGTTTTTTTTTTTTTTTTTTTTTAATCAATGCCTCTAAATACCTTTTCTCCTTCCTTCATCAACGGACACAGCGCTCTATAAATCCTAACTAATGAGTTATATTGCCTCCTCCAGGAGTAGGACTAGGCATAACAAAAAAACCCTGGCTTTGCCTTTGGGCCGTCCTCAGCTGGTATATAACCCCCTTCTCTGCTTTAGGTAATCTGTTTTAATCTGTCTAGTCAGGAGAAAGGACCTAGGCTCCCGGCTGGGATCTCTGGTCCTAGCAATTTTGTCCTTTCTTACATCATTTTTTGTTTTCTCTTGGGAGATCTACAATCAACTGCGGGGCGAAGGGCTGGATAATCTAGATCAAGTGTTCCCCACCAGCCCAGCCAGCGCGTTCCTGCAGACCGCACGTGAAAAGGTGCTTGTAGAGGCTCTGATTGTATCAGTGCGGAAAACTTGAAAATTAGAGGACACAGCTAATGCTGCGTTGGCTGCATCGGTGCAATTTGGTGACTAAGGTGTTCCCCTTTCCTGCCTATTTAGACGAGACAGTGGGGATCCCCGAAACGCATTTTCTTGTTGTTTGCCATTGCAAATAGCAGCAGCTATGACAGTGCAGCCCTATGGGCGGAGATTTCTGCGGTGGGAACCCCTCCTTATCCCCTGGTGCTGACTCCTGGGTCATTTAGTTTCCTGATCTCCGTACGTCTAGTGCAGATTCTTCTGGTGATTGCTGGTGCCTGTGTCGATGGGTGGTGAGTCTGGTGGGGGTTGTCGCTTAGCAGTGTGTTACGCTTTTTGTGGGGTCCCCCTGGTGACTCATGGAGTCTTTTTCGAGCACGTCTCACCGCTGGATCCCTTCTCTGAGGCTGCGGGACCCTCCGGGTCCCAACCATCTATCCATGCACTTATGGCGGTCCTGGAGTCCATTGTGTCCCGGGTGGAGACGGCTTACGGGCCACGGGCTAGCAAAATGCCCCCTCCGCCTTCCCCTACCTCATCTGTCTCATCAGATCCTGAATCTGATTCAGTTGCTGCAGATGTGGTTCACCCTTCTGGGTCTGCGACTACGCGCCTGGAATCCTGTAATAGTGAGGATGATTCCTCTACATCTGTGACAGCGCACAAAAAGGTGCTGGTGGATACACTGATTGTATCTGTGTGTGAGACCCTGAAGATGGAGGACGCAGCTGAAGCTGCGACGGAGTCACAGGTACCCTTTGGCACTCACAAGCCATCCAGATCAGCAAAGGTGTTTCCTTTCCCTGACTATTTTGATAGAATTGTCTCTAAAGAGTGGGGTTCCTAAGCATTTTACTAGGCCTTACCCCTATGAGGAGTCTCTCCTTAAGAATTGGACTGTTCCAACTGTGGTGGACCCTCCGGTTTCCAGATTAATCAAGACAACCATGATTCCGAGTGAAAATTCTCTGGCCTTTAAGGACCCAGCTGACCAGAAGGTGGAGGCTGTGGCCCACACTATGCACACCTTAGCTGGTTCTGCAATGAGGCCGGTATTTACCATTGCCCTGATGTCGCAAACTCTGACTGAGTGAGCTAAGCTCCTACGCCTTTACCTAGAGCTTTTGCCTTTGCTGAGCTGGTGGTCCAGGGGCTGCAGTTTATCTGTGATGCCTCAGGTGTGGCTCTGAAGAAGAGGAATTCCTCAAAACGCGTCAGCCCTTGGGGTATTCACTGACCGTTACACCCATACGTATTGATACATTGGATGGAATGTACAGTGATCTGTGATGCGCAATTTCTTGCTGTTTTTGTGAGTACATTACTTACCGTGCTTTTATCTAATAAATTATTTGTCTCGGGATAATGCACTAGGTCGGTGCACCCTCTGTGTGTTTTATATAATCTAAAAAGGCCTTGACTGATCTTCCCTTTCAAGGAAATCTCCTGTTTGGAGCCACCCTGGATGACATAATTAAAGGTCTGGTGGGGGGGGGGGGGGGGAGAGTACCTTTACCTTTCTTCCGCAGGCTACTAAGGGTAAGGAACCTTCCTTCTCAGCTCGGAAGAAGTTTTTTTGTCCTTCAGGGTCGACTGACCAGGGCTGGAAGCCTTTCAGTGCCTGCTCTGGCAGATCCAAACAAACCTGGTCTGGCAAGCCAAGAGCGGGCTTCTGCAGACCTGCTGACGAGGCTTCCTCTACATGAAGGTGCACCCTTACCCGTATCCGGGTCGGGGGACGTCTTCACTGGTTTCCAGACCCATGGATTTCCCTGGTACAAGACAAGTGGGTCCACAAAGTCATTTGATCCGTCTACAAGATCGAGTTTCCTTTTTGTCCCCCGGTAAGGTTTTTTCTCTTACGTCCTCCGACAGTCGCCGCCACTTCATATTCATCACTAATGAGCTTATTGACCTTTTTCTCCGCAGGAGTAGCTAGGCAACAAAATAGTTAATATCAAAGCTTTTAGCATATCCCACCCCTAGGGGGTGGTCCTCTCAGTCAATACCTCCCTGCTTCCTGCATTCCCAACTCAGTTTCTAATGCCTAGCTTAGGAGTAGCAAGGCTGTTCCTGTGCTGGGGCTCTCAGTCTCAGCTTCTTTTCTCTTTTTGATTTTATTTGGAGTTTTTTTCTCTTTCTTTTACTTAGCTGTTTATTTTCAGCATTAGTTAGCTTCTTCTGATGAAGATGATCGTGCGGAGCTGGGTCTCGGACTGGCCACCCTGGATCCCAGGGCTCAGGGCCAGGGGCTTCCCAGCCTGCCATCGAGCGTTCAGCACAGGTTTCCCTGGCACATTGAACGACCCATCCCTGTTCGCTGCAGGGATGCTATCTGTGAGGTGGCTACCTCACTGGACGCCATTGCGGTTTCGCACCACAGTTCCATTGCGTCACGGCTGCGACACTCCCTGTCCTCAGTACAGCGGTTTGGTCGCTGGAGCAGGCTCCCCACGCCATCCGGACTGGTAAGTGTATCTCTATGTGGGGACCTGTCTATTGGGTGTCAGTCTGGGACTGTGTGACCCTGCATGTCTGTGTTGCTGCTGAGCTCCCTGTCAGTTCCTGTGTGGAATTACTGCCTGTGTGTGGGCTGCGAGGGGGGGGGGCTCTCCTGCTCTGCTGAGTGCATACATGAGGCAGTCTGGGTTTGGACATGCTGTGCGGCGATCCGCTATTTTTTGCGGCAGAATGATGGTGGCCGGTCCTGTGTGGTAAGGCGCGGCGTTTTGGCGCCAAACGCCGCCATTTTGGCGGCGATCGATCAGGCCACATATCGGCGCCATTTTCTATTTGCCTATGAAGTCCTCAGCCGAGCGGCCATGTTTGTGTAGCCTTACATAGGCTTTACAGGGGCGGTCAGTCATTGCATCACTTCCTTTTTGCTCTGGGACAGCGATCGGTGGCAGCAGCCTGTGTGATCTCTCCAGGTTTTTACCTTTCCATTTTCCTGTATTCCTTGCCTAGTGTTCTTATCCCTGTGGGGGTCGGTGTATTCAGTGGGTGCGGTGGGCTACGCTCGCCGCGATCTTAAAGGGGCAGTACTCCTTTTTTCCTAATACTACTGGGGCATGGATTCTCAGGATTGCAAGTTTCCTCCCGCCTTGGTGGGGGGCCAAGGGGCTGCTGCTTCCCCCGAGGGGGCTGATCTGGCTACTATTGTGGCAAATTTGGCTGCTCAGGTGCAGATGCTGGTGGCTGATCGATCCACAAAACGGCCCAGAGTGTCTATTTCCTCTGATTCAGAGGGCGATGGGGCTGCTATGGCTGGAGTGCCCTTCTCAGGGTCTCACTCATCTCTAGACCTTGTGGGGTCTGAGGGGGAGGCTGAGGTGGAAGGGGTTGATAATTCTCCCTCTGGCTCGTCCTAAGAGCTTGCACTCATGGATGAGTTGGTTGCTTCTATCAAGCAAACGCATTTGCAGGATGAACCATGTCCTCCTGGTTTGACGTCCTCTTATGGGACGCTAAGGAAACGCAAAACATCGCAGGTTTTTCCTTGCTCTACGGAATTTCAGCGCGCGGTTGATGAGCAATGGCGCAATTTAAAAAAGCCTTTTGCTGTGCCAAGTAGGTTCAAGCTGCGTTATCCATTTACACCCGCCACTGATGAGCGCTGGTGTGTGCCGCCTCAGGTGGATCATGCAGTGGCGATTTTAAATAAATCCACTGCGATCCCTGCTGAGGATACCCCGGTGTTCCGGGACCCTACGGACAGGAGATTGGAGTCTCTGGCCCGTCATTCTTATACGGTTGCTGGCTCTATGCTGAAGCCAATTTTTGCTTCCATTATGGCAGCCCAGGCTATTGCGGATTGGACGCAGGTGCTCAGGCGCACCCTGGTGGCTGACTCTGCCCCGCCGACAACTTTGGCTATGGTGGATCAGATTCATCAGGGTGTCATGTATTTGTGTGATGCGGACTTAGATTTGGTCCCTTTTGGCTGCGCATCTTTCAAGTGTGGCGGTATTGAACCGTCGCCTGATATGGCTGAAATGTTGGTCTGTTGACCAATCTTCTCGCAAGACTTTAGCTAATTTGCCCTACGCGGGATCTCGCCTTTTTGGCGAATCTTTGGATACTCTGATAAAGGGTATTTCTGGGGGTAAGAGCACTCTCTCTTGCCCCAGACTCACAAGAATAAGTTTGTTCGTGGTAAGAAGAATGCCTTGTTTAGACCCTCTCAGGGATCCTTTTGTGCCTTTCGGTCGCACTATAAGGGCAAGCCCTTCAAGGGCCAAGGCTCCCAGAAGAAGCCGTGGACGGGTAAGCAGAAGTCCGGCCAGTCCGGGTCCGCTGCCCATAACAATACGGCCTGAAGGGACGCCCTCACCCAGTTCTGGGGTGGGGGGACGTTTGCTCGGTTTTCTTCAACCCTGGCTGGACCGCATTCGGGACAGGTGGGTTCAGGAAATCGTTCGATCTGGTTACAAGATCGAGTTTCTCTCTCGGCCGGCGGGCAGATTTTTCCCCTCAAACCTTCAGCTGACTCCGGAGCGCTTGCGGAATCTGCACCTGGCGGTGCGGGACCTGTGGGCCCAGGGAGTGGTGGTTCCAGTGCCTCATCGGGACAGATTTCGGGGGTTCTATTCCAATCTGTTCACTGTGCCCAGAAAGGAGGGCAAGGTACGTCCGATTCTGGACTTGAAAGCTCTGAACCACTTTGTGCGGGTTCGCAAGTTTCGCATGGAATCCCTGCGCTCGGTGGTGGCTGCCCTGGTTCCGGGGGAATTCATGGCCTCCGTCGATTTGAAGGATGCGTATCTTCACATTCCAATTTTCGAGGGTCACCAGAGGTACCTTCGATTCGCCATTGCGGAGGATCACTACCAATTTGTGGCGTTACCCTTCGGTCTCGCTTCGGCTCCGCGGGTTTTCACCAAGGTGCTTGCGCCGGTCCTGGCTTTACTGAGAGCCCAGGGCATCTCTGTCTTGGGGTATCTGGACGATATCTTGATGCGGTCTGCGACCAGTCAGGGCCTGGTGAACGACCTGTCCATCACGATGCAGACTCTGCAGGAGTTCGGTTGGACGATAAATTTGCCAAAGTCAACGTTGTGTCCGTCCGTTCGTCTTCCCTACCTGGGAATGATACTGGACTCTGTTCAAGCGAAGGTCTTTCTGCCGGAAGACAAGCTCCAGACACTTCAGGACGAGGTCAGGTCCCTCAAGGACAATCAGTGCTCGTCCCTCCGGACGTGTATGAGGTGTCTGGGATTGATGGTCTCAGCTTTCGAGGCGATTCCCTTCGCCCAGTTTCACACACGGGATCTTCAGGCGGAGGTCCTGGCCAAGTGGGACGGGCGTCCTCAATCTCTGGATCTGCGGATTTCGTTGAGCCGCCTCACCCGAAGGGGTCTTTTGTGGTGGCTCCAGTCCCCGGTGGTGTCGGGGGGCAAGTCTTTTCGTCCTTTGTCGTGGACAGTGATCACCACGGATGCCAGCCTGTCGGGCTGGGGTGGTGTCCTGGGCGTTCTGTCCGCCCAGGGAACTTGGTCGGAGGAGGAATCCTCCCTTCCGATCAACATTCTGGAACTGCGAGCAATACATCTCTGTCTTCTGCGTTGGACGGACAGGCTTCAAGGCTGTCCGGTTCGGGTGCAGACGGACAATGCCACAGCGGTGGCCTACATCAACCACCAAGGGGGCACCAGGAGTGCCCGCGCGGCTCGGGAAGTGGCCGACATTGTCTTGGGCCGAGACGCACGTCCCGGCGATAACGGCGGTTCACATTCCGGGAGTGGAGAACTGGCAGGCGGATTATCTGAGTCGCCAGACCCTGGACCAGGGAGAATGGTCCCTTCACCCGGATGTCTTTCAGATGCTGTGCGCGAGGTGGGGGTCCCCAGATGTGGACCTGTTCGCGTCTCGTTTAAACAACAAGGTGGAAAGGTTCGTAGCAAGGACGCGCAATCCTCGGGCAGACGCCTCAGACGCGTTAGTGACGTCCTGGAGTCAGTATCGTCTGATGTATGCCTTTCCACCGATTTAGCTGCTGTCCAGGTTCCTTCGCAGGTTGGCCTCGGAACCGCGCACGGTGATTCTGGTGGCACCGGACTGGCCTCGCCGGTCTTGGTACGCAGACCTCGTGAATCTGGCGGTCGACGCTCCGTGGCGTCTGCCTCTTCGAGAAGATCTCCTGTCTCAAGGACCGATCTTCCATCCTGCTTTACAGTCGCTGGCTTTAACGGCCTGGCTGTTGAGAGCCAGGTCCTGAAGGATAGGGGTCTCTCCTCTGAGGTCATTCCCACTTTGATCAAGGCTAGAAAAGCTTCTTCGGGGAAGATTTACTACCGTACTTGGAAGGCGTATTTTGCCTGGTGTGAGTCCAGGGGGTATTCCCCTCGCTCGTACTCGGTATCGAGAGTGTTGGCTTTCCTCCAAACTGGAGTGGACCAGCGTTTGGCGTTGGCCACGATTAAGGGTCAGATTTCTGCGCTGGCCGTTCTTTTTCAACGCCCTGTGGCGTCTAATTCTTTGGTTAGCACCTTTGTTCAAGGGGTGCGTCACTTGGCTCCTCGGAGGAGGAATCCTTTACCTCCATGGGACTTGAACCTTGTTCTGTCCGTATTGCAACATGCTCCCTTTGAGAAACTCAGGGAGATCTCGTTGTCTCTCTTGTCTAAGAAGGTTGCCTTTTTGGTGGCAATCACTTCGGCTCGCAGGGTGTCGGAGCTGGCGGCCTTGTCCTGCAGCTCTCCCTACTTGGTGATTCACCTGGATAAGGTGGTCTTACGACCTAACCCTTCTTTTCTTCCGAAGAGGATCTCGGAATTTCACCTCAATGAGGACATTGTCTTGCCTTCGCTTTGCGCGAAGCCTAAGCATCCAAGGGAGGTGGCTTTGCATTCCTTGGATGTTGTTAGGGCGATCAGGGTTTACCTGTCTTCGACAAAATCCTTTCGCAAGTCGGATTCTCTTTTTGTTCTTCCAGAGGGTCCTCGGAAGGGCATGGCAGCGTCGGCTGCGACCATCGCCAAATGGATCAGACAGACTATTGTGCAAGCCTATGCTTTGAAGGGGAAGGTTCCCCCTTTCCCTGTGAAGGCGTACTCTACCAGGCCTCTGAGTACGTCTTGGGCCTATCGTCATCAGGCTTCTGTGGCCCAGGTGTGTAAGGTGGCGACTTGGTTGTCAGTTCACACCTTCTCAAAATTCTACAAGGTGGATGTTCAGGCATCGGCGGATGCTTCCTTTGGCCGCAAGGTTCTTAGTGCGGCAGTGCCTTAGGGCCCCTTGTTTTGGGTGCTTGGCTGTTGGGATGTCTTTATCCCTAGGTTACTTGTTTTCCTGGGTTGCTGCTCCTGTTGAGCACGTTTTTTTCCTGTTGCCCAGTTGGTTCTCTTACCTTGGTAAGGTTCTTTTCTCTGATGTGGGTACTGCGTTGCTTTAGGCGCGGCTGCTTTTTTTCCCACCCCCCATGTCTACACTGCTATGGGACGTCCCCATTAGTGATGAATATGAAGTGGCGGCGACTGTCGGAGGACGTAAGAGAAAACGGAATTTTTGTAAGATCTTACCTGTAAAATTCCTTTCTCTGAGTCCTCCGACAGTCGCCGCCCCCGCCCCTCTTGTGGGGTTTGTTTATGTACTCTACTGCTATGCTACTGAAACTGAGTTGGGAATGCAGGAAGCAGGGAGGTATTGACTGAGGGGACCACCCCCTAGGGGTGGGATATGCTAAAAGCTTTGATATTAACTATTTTGTTGCCTAGCTACTCCTGCGGAGCAAAGGTCAATAACCCCATTAGTGATGAATATGAAGTGGCGGCGACTGTCGGAGGACTCAGAGAAAGGAATTTTACAGGTAAGATCTTACAAAAATTCAGTTTTTCCTTCCAACCTGCACCTGTTCCTTCAAGGGGTGATTGTCCCAGTTCCGATTTTGGAACATTTTCAGGGTTTTTACTCAAACCTGTTCACAGTACCCAGGAAGGAAGGCAAAGCTCGTCCAATCCTGGACCTCAAGGTGCTAAAGTGCTTTGTGCGGGTACAGAATGGAGTCCATTCAAATGGTGGTGGCATCCCTGCGTTAGGGGGATTTCCTCGCCTCTATAGATATCAAGGATGCCTATCTTCACATTCCAAGTTATGCCAGTCACCGGTGTTTTCTTCACTTTGCTGTGGGAGAGGAGCATTATCTGTTTGTGGCATTACACTTTGGTCTCCCCTCTGCTCCTCTGGTCTTCACAAACGTGTTGGCTTCGGTGCTAGCTTTGCTATGCTAACGGGGTATTGTGGTACTGGGTTACTCGGACTATCTCCTTTGGTGTACGGAATCTCCCTCTGCTCTGGTGGAGAACCTGGAGATCACAATACGAACTCTGCAGGAGTTCGGCTAGATTCTGAGTTTTCAGAAGTCTGCCCTGGTTCCATCCACAAAGCTGGACTATTTGGGCCTGACTCTGGACTCGGCTGTAGCTGTGTGCTTCTTTCTCTGGACAAACTCCAGAAATTGCAGACTGCTATTCGCCTCCTGCTGTCCAACAAATGGTCATCCCTTCAGACTTGCATGTGGGTGCTGGGCCTGATGGTATCTACCTTCGAGGTGGTCCAGTTTGCACAGTTCCATACAAGGTCCCTGCAAAGGAAGATTCTGACCAAGTGGGACAAGACTCCGCAGTCTTTGGACAATCAGATCTGGCTGAGTCAGGGAACGAAGGACTCCCTGATATGATGGCTTCACTCTCTGGCGCTTCGTTTGAGAAAATCCTGTCTCCCCTTGTATTGGACAGTGGTTACCGCGGATGCCAGCCTGTCTGGCTGGGGAGTTGTCCTCGGCAAGCATTCTCTTCAGGGGATCTGGACGCTGAAAGAGTCCAGACTACCGATCATGGTCTTGGAATTCCGAGCGATCAGACTGTGTCTGGATCATTGGAAAGATCGTCTTCAGGGTCGTGGCTTATGTCAATCACCAAGGAGGCACAGATAGTGCCCTCGCAGCTCTGGAGGTAGCCAGCATTCTAAGGTGGGCAGAACGGTTCGTTCCTGCCCTCTCCACCGTACACTTTCCTGGGTCTCGGTTCAATAGAAAAATGCAGAGTTTTGTGGATCCTTTATGGGATTCACTGGCGGACGCCATAGACATGCTGATGGCTCCGTGTGGTCAGTATTGTCTGAGCTACGCCTTCCCTCCTCTTAAGCTTCTGCCCAGACTCCTATGCAGGATCGAGGCAGAAGGAATGATGGTCATCTTAGTGGCTCCGGACTGGCCTCGCCGGGCTTGGTAAGCCGATCTAGTGCGGCTGGTGTTCCTTGGAAGTTTCCTCTAAGGGAGGATCTGCTGTCCCATCGACTGATTTTCCATCCTACTTTACATTCACTGGCTTTGACAGCTTGGCTGTTGAACGCCAGGTGCTAAAGGATAGAGGTTTGTCTTGAGTCAGGGTTTCCTGCGTTGTTGAAAGCTAGGAAATCTACTTCTAGGAAAATCTACCATCGTACGTGGAAGACGTACATTGCGTGGGGGGGAGAGTCTCTTGGGGTTCATCCTCGCTCCTTCTCGGTGGCCTGGATCTTAACCTTCCTTCTATGGGGGTTGAACAAAATTGGCCTTGAGTACCATCATGGGCCAGATATTGGCCCCTCAGTGCGGGCTCTTTTGCCTCCTTGGGATCTTAATTTGGTGCTTTCAGCTCTACAGAAGAGCCTCGTTTGAAAATATTCAGGAGATTCCCCTGCTTACGATGTCCCAGAAGGTGGCCTTTTTGATAGCTATCACCTCTGCGCGCAGGGTGTCGGAACTGGTGGCGTTATCCTGTCATTCACCTTATCTGGTGATTCACAAGGATAAGGTGGTGCTTCGCCCCATGTCCGTCATTCCTTCCTAAGGTGGTCTCTGACTTTCATTTAAATGAAGACATTGTAATGCTTACCCTGTGTCCCAAGCCTAAACATCCAAAGGAAATTGCCTTGCATGCCTTGGATGTGGTCCAGGCAATTAGGGTGTATCTGGCAGCTATGGAGTCTTTCAGGAAGTCACACTCTCTATTTGTGCTCACGGATGGACCTTGCAAAGGGATGTCCACATCCTCTGCGATTTCCTGATGGATCAGATAGACAGTGGTTCAGGCCTATTCCATTAGGGGTCAGGTTCCTCCTTTCCCTATCAAGGCGCACTCTAATAGGGTGCTTAGTGACTCCTGGGCTTTCCGCCATCAGTAACCTCATCTTCGGTGCACACTTTCACAAAATGTTATAAAGTGGATGTGTTGGCATCTGCGGATGTTTCCTTTGGCCGCAAGGTTTTGCAGGCTGCTGGTTAGGAGGACCTGATCCTCTGTGAGGGTTTATTGTTTTTTTACAGGTTGGCTTCAGTTGTTTTGGTTGAGCCCCTGTTGCCTGGTTGGCTGCTGTTTTGCCTTGGGAATTTTTTGCTGTTTTCCCATCCTTAATGTTTAACACTGCTTTGGGACGTCAGAATGGTCAAGAATGACAGGAGCTGGGTCCTTTTAATGAAGGAAAGAGAAAATGGTATTTTTTTCATCACTGGGGGATACAGCTCCATGTCTTCTAGATCCTTGGGCCTATGCTGCTTCTCTCTTCAGGAGTAGGACTAGGCTGAAACAATTTTGGCTTCACCCCTGAGGCAGTCCCAGGGGGTTTACCATCACTTCCTGCAATAATTTATTTTTTTCTCTCTTTTTTTTTTTCTGTTCCTGTGTGAACTACAACCCACAGCTGGACTGGGGGAAGCACTGGATAGCCTAGATCGTTATGGTCTTCCCAGTCTGGTTTGCGAGCGCGACCCAACTATTAACTCCGCGCTAAGTTGGCCGCGACATTGCTCCACTGGACAGGGGTCTGGCCGGCGAGTGAAACACCTCGGGAGGTCGCATAGGGAGTCCGTGTACCTCTAGCCGCAGCACCCCCATTCCAATATGGTCTGGTGGACTGCCTGAAGTGGTGCCCGGCTAAATGCCAAGGCGTGGCGTGTCACCCCCTTTTCTCCGTTAATTGCTGGGGATGACACCCCCTCCGTATTCCTCATTCCCTTCACGTTCCCCCCTCTCCCTAGCAAGGTTCCCCCTGCATTGATCGTCCGCACCTGTCCCCTCCCCTAGTCCCCATTTGGGGTTCTTGGGAGTTTTTTGAGTTGGGGTGCTGAATTGGTGTTGGGCCGGGAGGCGGTGGGTGTTTGCCACAGGCTGTCCTCTTTTAGGGGGGGGTGAGGTCCTTGGGGGGCTTGCCCCTGGAGGACTATTACTTCCCTTGGGTCCGGGGGGTCCACATGGCGCCGCCATTTTGCTGTAGATGGTTTTCTCTGTCTTTGGCAGGCTATTTTTCTACAGTCCAGCTGCCATGTTTTTGGTTTCCCTGTGTAATCGATAGTGGCTGCCATTTTCTTGTAGTCCGGTGCAGTGATGTGTTGCGGGGGCCTCTAGTGTCAGTATCGGCGCTTCCTCTTTGATCAGTGTGGCAGGCTGTTTGGTGCTCTCCAGCTCTGGGGTGGTGAGTCTCTGTGGGTATACGATCCTTCCTCTATTATATATAGCGCTGCAGGTTCGCTGCTACTTGGTGCTCCAAGTAGTGTGCGGAGGGTTTTTAAAAATAAAAAAAAATAAAAATACACATATATATTTTCCACTTTTGTGCACAGTGCAGCTCAGATTTTAACCATGGAGCCCCTGGAATGCGTATCACCACCTGACCCACTCCTTGAAGCTGCGAGACCCTCTGGGTCTCAGTCTGCCCTGGTGGCCATGATGGCGGCTCTGCAGTCACTTGTGTCAAAGGTTGATATGGCCCTGCAATGGCGGCCTAGCAAGAAGCGACCCCCCCCCCCTCCGCTTTCACCTGTATCCTCTGCCTCCTCCAGAGTCTGAGGCGGAGTTGGCCGCCGCGGACGCGAGTGAGCCCACTGGGTCTGTGTCCACGCACTCTGAGTGCTCTAACAGTGAGGATGAATCCTCCTCCTCTGCAGCCTGGCATGCAAAAGCGGTCATGGAGGCATTGCTTGTGTCAGTGCGGGGAAACTTTAAAGTTGATACTGAGTCGACGACGCAGGTGCAGTTTGGCACCCGCAGATCTTCCAAAGTGACTAAGGTGTTCCGCTTTGTTCCCTATTTTGACGAGATTGTCACTAGTCAGTGGGGTTCCCCGAAACACGTGGCTGGAATACCTAAGCGTTTCCCTAGAAGATATCCCTTCAAGGAGTCTCTCCTGAAGAAACTGATGGTTCCACCGTCAGTGAACTCTCAGGTTTCCAGGCTGAAGAAGGCCACGCTTTTTCCAGTTGAGGATTCTCCATCCTTTAAGGATCCAGTGGACAAGAGAGCTGAGGCTCTGGTCCCCTACCTTTTCACTGTGGCAGGTTCAATGTTGAGGCCGGTGTTTGCCATTACCTTGGTATTTCAGACCCTAATGGAATGGGCAAAAATGTTATGCCAGGATCTGGCAGGGGATCAACACCCTCCTGAGCTGGCGGATCAGTTGATCCAGGGGCTACAGTACATCTGTGATGAGTCTTTGGATGCAGCCCCTTTGCAGCCCTCTGTGACAGCGGTGATTCTTCGCCGCATGATTTGGGTGAAGTACTGGTCAGCTGACCAGGCTTCTAAAAAGGTGCTGACTGATCTACCTTTTGTAGATAACTGTTTATTCTGTGCCTCTATGGATTAGATCATCAAGGGCCCTATGGGAGGTAAGAGTACTTTACTTCCGGTGGTGGCTAAGGGCAAGGAACCTCGTCATAAATGTGGTCCTTTCTTCTCGGCTCATAAGTGGCCTTTTCTTCCGTCTGGATCGCAGGAAAAGAGCTTGAGATCCACCCGTCTCTTCGCTGGAGGCTCCAAGAGACCTTGGAATAGTAAATCAAAAGCATGCGCTGCTGGTTCTTCAGACAAGCCTTCTCCAGCCTAAAGGGGTGCCCTCACCTGCATCTGGGGTGGGGCGACGTCTTCACATCTTTCCAGACCCTTGGACCTTGATCATTCAAGACAAATGGGTCCATGAGTTGATTCGGGTTCAGCTACCAGATTGATTTTTGATCCTTGCCTCTGGCAGGGTTCTTTCCTTCCAGCTTATACCTGTTTCACGATCGGTTGCAGGGCCTCTACAGGGCTGTGCAGGACTTGTTCGCACAAGGAGTCATTGTGCCGGTTCCAGAGTCAGAACATTTTCAAGGTTTTTATTCAAATCTGTTTACCATTCCCAGGAAGGAAGACAAGATTCGCCCGATCTAGAACTGCAAGGCTCTGAACCACTTTGTGCGGGTTATGAAATTTCGGATGGAGTTTATATGCACGGTAGTGGCTTTGCTTCATAAGGGGGATTTTATCCTTTCTATCGATCTCCACGGCTTACATTCATATTCCAATATATGTCAGGCACCATCGTTTTCTTAATTTTGCCGTGGGTGAGGAGCATTATTGCTTTGGCTCCTCGGGTGTTCACAAAGGTTTTGGTCCCGGTGTCAGCCTTGCTTCGGCAGAACGGGATCGCGGTGCTAGGTTACCTGGACGATCTGCTTCTGCGTGCAGAGTCTTCTTCGGCTCTAGAAGTGGAGTTGGACATTACTGTACGAACCCTGCAGGAGTTCGGATGAACACTGAATTTTCAAAAATCAGCTTTGACTCTGTCCACCAAGCTTGACTACTTGGCTCTGATGCTGGATTCAGCATCGGCCTGGGTGTTTCTTCCACAGGTGTAACTTCTGAAGTTGCCAGATGCGATTCGGCTCCTGTTGTCCAACTGTCGGTCATTGCTCGGGACTTGCATGCAAGTGCTGGGTCTAATGGTCTCCACCTTTTGAGGCGGTTCCGTTTGCGCAGTTCCATACCAGACCCTTGCAAAGAGAGATTCTGGCCAAATGATACAAAGATCCGCTGTCTTTGGACGATCTGATCACGTTGAGTCGGGGTACAAGAGGGTCTCTAATATGGTGGCTCCACTCTCTGGCGCTTCGCTTGGGAAAATCCTTTCTTCCCCTGTATTGGACAGTGATTTCCACGGATGCCAGTCTGTCTGGATGGGGAGGTGTCTTGGGAGTATACTCGGCTCAAGGTGTTTGGATTCGAGAGGAGTCCAGCCTGCTGATCAACATACTGGAGATTCGGGTGATCAGACTTCATCTGTCTCAATGGATGGATTGTCTGCAGGGACGCCCGGGAAGTAGCCAGCATTCTGAAGTGAGCGGAACTATTCATTTCGACCCTTTCTTTTGTGCATATTCCGGGGGTAGAGAATTGGCAAGCGGCTCAGTCTCAGTCGGCAGATGTTGGATCAAGGAGAATAGTCTCTTCACCCGGAGGTGTTTCATCAGCTGTGTCTCCAGTGGGGGACCCCCAATGTGGACCTGTTGGCCTCCTGTTTCAACAGGAAGGTGCTTGGATCTTCGGATGCTGCTTTTGGCCACATAGTTTTGCATGATGCATTTGCAGAGGCTCCCACCTCTTGAGGGTGTATTTTTTTCCTTGTGGTGAGTTCCAGTAGTTCCTGGTTGAGCTGCGGTTTTTACCTGGTTGGCTATGTTTAGTCTTGTTGGGAATTAGATGTATTGCTGTGTTTTTCCCACCCCTCATGTTGATACTGCTTTGGGACATCCCAAGAGTCTAAGAAGACATGAAACTGTGCTCGTCAGTGAACAAAAGAGAAAACTGGATTTTTGGCTTACCGTAAGAACCCGCCCCTCTGTTGGGTTGAGTTATGTATTCTTCTGACACTGCTTGTTACAAACTGAAGTCCTATAGCAGGAAGTGATGGTATAACCCCTGGGACTGCCTCAGGGGCGTAGCCAAAATTGTTTCCGCCTAGTCCTACTCCTGAAGAGAGAGCATCCAAGTCCAAGTCCAAGGGTCTAGAAGACATGGAGCTGTGTCCATCAGTGAACCTCAGAGAAAAGGATTTTACGGTAGGACAAAAATCAATTTTTTTGACTTACCGTAAAATCCATTTCTCTGATGTTCATTAATGGACACAGCACCCACCCCTCTGTCGAGTTATAATTCTCCTGACACTGCTTGTAACAAAACAGAGCGACTTTGGCTGGAAGAGGGAGTATATGACCTGGGACTGCCCATGGGTGTAGCCAGAAGTTTTTTCTGCCTAGTGTCCTACTCCTGTAGGGGGCAGCATAACTCAATGGTCAAGAATGACAGAAGCTGTGTCCGTCAATGAACATCAGAGAAATGGATTTTACGGTAAGTCAAAAATCCCTTTTTCTCATGGTGCAAGGTATGTAATATCCAGCCCACAAGGAATAATAATGCATAGGACAGAGCATGCATTTTCTTCATTCTAAATGGACAATTGGCTTCGAATCCCTCCAAAGGTCAAATCTTAGTTTTAGTGATTCTGTTTCAAAAACCGCTCTCTCTTTAGTGCAGTACAGGGTGTTGCTCATGTTGTTCCCCCTGTAGATTCTCTGTTGTTTCTGCCCTTTTGAACCTAGCAGGGATATTCAAAGTCGTAAGGTTTTATTCCTTAATGCATTCTATGCATAAAGTAACAAACATTTCAGTGTCTTTTTCCCCCTCCCCCTCCCCCTCTATATGCCTACCCGAGTCCTTTCTTGATCCAGAGCTGTGCTCATCTGCAGATCTTTTCTTCTCTCTGGTCTCTCTTGCAGGCTTGGCCATTGGCTCCTGCCATGTTCGGTCAAATTCCGGTGCAGAGGGAGCAGTGCTAAGTCAGTGGTTTTGCACAGACCAGCCCTGATCATCTTCTTTGGTTCCTCCACCTCAAGCAGTGCCCCCAGAGAAAGCCTTTTTCCCTGGGGACACTGCTGCATGCTTGCTCCTAAGCTGCTGCTCTATGTGGCCATATGCCTGATGAAGGGGTCCTGCATGGCTCCGAAACGTTGCACCTATTCTTTTGTGATGGGATCTCTTTGCAGTAAAAGCTTTGTACTGCAATTGAAGATCCATGGTGTGCTGGCGAACGTGTGCATTTTATTATTTTTTTTTACATAAGACAGAGCTGCGGTTTGCCCCCCCCCCCACCTTTTTGCGTCTCATTGGGTCACTGGCTGTGATTCATAGCAGTGGCAGCCAATGGGCGCACGCTGCTGTCTCAGGAGAGGGAGTCCCAAGACAGTTGAGTCACTTGTGCACAACATTGCTGAATCAAGAGGGGGCTCAGGTGGTTTTTTATATATATATATATATATATATATATAATACAGCTCCCCTATATACCAATAATGTACCTCTGTTGCAAAGAAATAAAAGCTTTTTTTGATTTTGAGAACAAGACCTTACCTTAGCCCTTGCTGTATTTCTTAGAAAGCTTCATCACTTGCTGGTGTGTAGATTTGGGACTGAGAAACCAGTAAGACACAGGAAGGAGTTTACCAGTTGACCTCATTGGCACACACCCTTCACCCATCCGCTACATTCGCACTAGAGATGCACCAAAATTTCAGCGGCCAAAAATTGTGTTTTCTGCATTTTTTTGGCGATGGGGAAAACTGTGCCGTTAATGGCGCTGAAAACACCTGTGACTTTGCCACGATTTTACTGTGCTTATGGTGTGTTTACGATAGGTCATGTGGCTCTAAAACGCATCAAAAACATAACACAGGTGCATTATTGATGCAATCTTGCTGCATTTTCATTGCATTTCAATGAAGAGGTGCGTTTAGTGTGGTTTGTTTAACCACTTCAGCCCCGGAAGGTTTACCGCCCTTCATGACCAGGCCAGTTTTTTGCGATATGGCACTGCTTTAGTTAACCTGACAATTGCGCAGTTGTGGAATGCTGTACACAAATCAAATTGATGTCCTTTTTCCCCCCCACAGAGCTTTCTTTTAGTGGTGTTTGATGGCCTCTTAGTTTTTTTTGCTTTGCTCTATAAACAAAAAAGCGCGACAATTTTGAAAAAAATATATATATTTTTTGCTTTTTGCAATAATATTCTAATAATAAAAATGTACAAAATCAAATTTCGCTACATGGAGATGTGAACGAGGCCTGAAAACTGAGTGCCTCTGACCACTCCTTCCTGTGTATTTGTATAAAGATGGCCATACACTATGCAATCTGATTGCACTCTCTATACAATTTCCTTTAGATTTACCAGAACTGTGGAATAGGAAGACACACCTGAACAATCGATTCAACATGTATCAAATCAGACAGGCCCTTGTACTACATAGTTGATGGCAGATCTAAAGGAGATTGTACAATCCGATTGTATAGCAAGTGGGTGTAAGGTGGTATTGTGATGATGGAGGTGTGGTCCAGAGTGGCGAACACTTCCTATCATACCCTGTGATGCAACAAGGTAGTGAAGGCTTCTGGGGGATGACCAACAGGAAGTGAATGCTGAGAGGCAGTCTACTCTACAGGAAGTATTGGAATCTGAAAACCATTTTAAAAATTCAAATAAACTGACAAAGTTTTTACACCTCCTGTGGATAAGATAAGCACTTTGAGATGGCTGGGCTGGGATCGCATTTGAAAATGCTTTTATTTCTTATAAAAAGTCAAATTCTGCCCTAAAAGGTGAACTTATCCTTTTAAATATCAAAAAACAGGTATGTGACGATCACAAGCAGTTCATCCTGCTAGCGATACATGAAATCCGCTTTGGAGTTGTTTGTTTTAAAATTGCTATTTTCTTTTTTAGCAACACTGGTTAGTTAATTTTCAGCCAAATAAATCTTAGAGGATCTTCACTACATCTGACTCCATGCTTTATTTATTCCTACCCCTAGGATTTCTGGGAGTGGCCATCTTAAGTAAGGGCAAATGATTCATGTAGCATTTGCTTCCTATACTTAACTCAAGTTTGCATGCTGGAGAGTGTGCTTAGCTGAGAAAATCTCTTCTCCTCTCTTCCCCTCCTGAAGACTCCTGGGATGTATGACATACCGTAATTTGCTTAGGCATGGAAACTAGGAAGTAAATTAAGAAATGTAAAGAAAAAAAATGTAAAACAAGTTAATATGATGTACTTTCTTATCTATTTGCTAATGCTAGCAGTATGAAGATTAAAAATGATCAATGTTGATTGGGAGAGTGAAGTTCCACTTTAAGCAAATTTAGGGTAAAGCTACATAGGTGATTAAGTTCTTGCTACTGAGAGGTTTAACCACCTATTAGACTATTAGACATTTTTAGTGGCTCAAGCCTGCAGCTGAAAACTTTGGTATTAGAAAAAGTATTACTAAATGAATGAAATGCATGGCTCTCTATAGAGAAATTTACTCAGACAGCAGCAATCAATCTTGCATGATTGTACAATGCTATGATTATGTGCAGTAGATCTCTACAAGAGTCTATAGCTTGCTACATGTGAAATTTGATTCATAGGGAGCCATTTGTTTTATCTCCTTAGTAATCTATTGCTCATTCATGCTATTGCTCACTAACAGTTTTTTATCATAAAATCTTTAGCTCATACCGCTGGGTCAGGGATACAAAAAGTATGTAGGCGAATATATCACAGCCAGGCAAAGTAGCATTTTGAGAAGAAGAGACCAGTGTTGACAGCCTCTACATTTCCCTTTTGGCTGTGATTTTATATCTACAGATCCTAGATTGTGTAGTGTTTATTTGTTAGTTAATAGACACTGGTGTTAAAAGAGAAGTTTGGGAATATGAAAAAAAAAATGTATGCTCACCTGGATAGCTGCATCAGCAATCCCAGCTGCAACTGTCCCACTCCTCACCATTGATCACTCAGCTCTCAGTCCTTAGCCTGCAGAGAGCTGGTGACTGTCAGTCACTGGCTCTCTGCTCTGCCTCTCCAGCACTCACCAGAGTGCCTGGCTGTAGAGTGATCGGAGTGTCTGGCTCAAGCTTTCAGTGGATCACTGAGAGGCTGAGCCAGTTGTCAGTCCCAGCTTCTGGGCAAATCCCGACCATTTGGTTGGGATCTCTTCAGAGCCTGGACAGGCCCTGTGATGTGAGCAGGCTTTAGCAAGACAGCAGAACTAGCTGCACTTCTGTGACCCACAGGAGAAGTATGGCCAAAAAAAGCCATATTTTTTTTTTACCTTAAAGTGAGAGTAAGGTCCCACAGATAAATTTTTACCTATAGGTAAGCCTGTAATAAGGCTGACCTAAAGGTACTGTAAATATTACTGTACATGCAGCCGGTGACATCACCCCAGCGATGGGCTCTGAAGAAACGGTGTCTCCCTTGCACATTCGTGTGAGTGACTTCATTAAGAACCCGGAAGGAAGACTGGTGAAGATGGAAGTCCTGTCAGCGGTGTCATTCTTAAGCTTCACATAATGTGCTAGTATGCAATGCGTACTAGCACATTATAACTTTGCCTTGCAGGTTAAAAATAGAAAATTGCCTGCGGTTTACTACCGCTTTAAAGTGATTGTAAATGCTAAATTATTTTATAATTAAATAACAAACATGGCATACTTACCTACTCTGTGCAATAGTTTTACACAGAGCAGCCCCGATCTTCCTGGTGAAACCTGCCAATGTCTCCTTCAGCTCTCACTGTGTTCTGTGAGGAGAGAGAGCGCAGCGTGGATGCAGACGGGCACAGTGCTGGATCGAGGTCAGGCACAAGTATTTAGGGGGGCTGGGGCGAAGGGGCTGAACATTAAAGGTTTTTTAACCTTTGTCAGAATGTTTATACTGCTCTGATAAACAGTGTCTATTTATGCAAATAAGCAAAGATCTGTAAGTAAGGAGATTCTCAACTTATTTCCATAAATCAACAAAAATATGAGATCGTTTTAAGTGGCACTAACCTGAAGATAAGAATACAATTTTGTGCAAAAATATATATAAAATCAGTACATAATAATGTCAAAAAGATAATTGGTAATAGACATAAAATGTGGAATAAAATTCAATAATATGTATCACACAGGTAATGTGAGAAATGTAATCAAAGAATATTATTATAGAATATCAAGGTAACCAAAAACCCATAACTTCTAGAAAATGATTAAGAGCCTACCATGAGTACACAAAAGATGGTAAAAAAAAATCTTACAGATTTGACACATGACTTCTCTCAGCCAACAGATGTTCACAACTCAATGTTTGTTTAAAAGAAATGCATGGACAAAAATTGTTACACCATGCACTGAGACTTGTTAAAAGTCCAGATAGTTTTGGTAAAATAAACTTTTCTATTGAGTTAATCTATTATTAAAAATACATTAGAATGATCCAATTTCAAATCTTGATGCTAATAAGAAACAAAAATGGGTCAGTCAGAGATATATAGCAATTGAATTGCCTGTAGGAAAAATAGAAATCTATACTTTACCAAACAAACTTAATGTTGTTGCCTGAGATGTCTCGTTTGTGTTTGGTTAGAAGTATATACAGAAAACATATCCTCTACGCCCCCAATAGGGGTGACCCTAATTTATATGGAGGGATATGCAGAATATTACAGTCCCCTTATATTTTCACAGTAAACCTGAAGAAGATTAGACTCAAAATAGGAACTATTCATAAGGGTAAATGAGGACACATTTGTTTAAGGACAAAGCCCCCGTTGATTCATGAACACTAGGTATAGGGAACAAACTTAAAAATAGTGCGTCCGTTAAGTCATCACAGAAAGGGCTTGTATGATTGCACTTTTAACACCTGGAGGGTAAATCACGTTAAGGTTTCCCTCTTGAGTATACGCTTATCCCAATCACCCTCTCTGGGATCCTGGGGGACTACCTTTAGCACTAGAAATGTTACCCAAGTGGTATCAAATTTGTTGTAGAGATCCAAATGTCTACTCACCGGTGTGAGCATTTTGCTGTTGGAGTAATAAATGTCTTTGACGCAATTGTCGAATGGTTTTTCCCCACAAAATATGCTCCGCATTTGCACAACATTAGATAGATGACCCCTTGGGTCCCACAGTCAGCCCAAAATTCGGGAATTAACGTTTCACTATTAGGGAGTTCAAAAGCGCAAGCCATTGGACACCCAGGGGGAGAGCGCACAATGGCCACCTTTAAAGATTGCCCCAGACCGTGCACCTCACCTCTCAACAGGAGCATAATGGCTGCTGGTAAGCCTGTCGTGAAACGAGGTGGCACATCTGAAGGCAAGGATAGTTGCGTATATACTTCTGGAGGGTAAGGTCCACATAAAGTAAGTGCCAATGGGGATTTAAGATATTTCTCAATTGCTGTTGTTGGTCTGAGAATTTCGTAACAAATTTGACTGTGGGAGTTAAATTGTCGAGTATTGGGCCTGTGTAACAGTGAATGGTGGGTTTGTTTCAGGGCTTTGTTATACGCCTTTCTTAGAAGAGATTTAGTTTAACCTCTTTGTAGTAGCTGTTGACGCAGTAAGTTTGCTTGGTGTTTAAAGTTTGAGAGGTATGTACAATTACGTCTGAGTCTAATATACCGAGCGTATGGAATGCAACGAATAAGTGAAACTGTATTTGCACTTTGGGCATGCAAAATTGTGTTACCGTCTGTCTCTTTACAGTGCAGTCGTCGGGATCTTTAAAGCTTTGGAAGTCCAAAAAAAGCAAAAGTTTGGTGGTGGCTATTCAATTTAAGTTTTAATTTGAATCGATTGGTATTCAAGCTATCTATGAACATGTTCAGTTGGTTATCAGTGCCAGTCCAGATTATAATGATATCGTCAATATAACAAAGCCATACAGATGCATGACAAGTGTAATCTGCCAGAGTGTCGTCTGAAAACAATTCATGCTCCCACCCTCCCAGGTACAAATTGGCGTAGGCGGGTGCATAACAGGTGCCCATGGCCACGCCTTGTATCTGGAGGTAGCGGGTGTCCTTGAAAACAAAACTGTTATGTGTAAGGATGAAAGAGAGCATTTTGAGAATACATTTTCCATCAGGAAGGTGCATGCCATTCCAACTGCTTGTGTGAGATGCTAGAGTACAAAGCCTTGACATCCAGAGTCACAAGCAGGGCGTTGGGAGGAACCACCATTCCTTCCATGGTTTGCAGTAAGTCCAAAGTGTCCTTGACATAAAAGGGAAGCCTAATAACATGTGGCTGAAGGAAGAAATCTACAAAACGACTGGCGTTTTCCCTAAGGGACCCAATATCCGATACAATCGGTCTGCCAGGGGGTACTGACAAACTTTTATGTGTTTTGGGCAGTGAGTAAAAAGTTGCCTCTCGTGGAAAGCGGTTATTGAGATAATTGTGTGTATCCTGGTCAATTAATCCAGCTTGGTAGGCTTCCCCTATAAGTGATTTATATTCAAGCTAGAAATGCTGTGGTTCCTGCTTTGGATATACAGCCATACCATTATTTGTTAGACAGTATATCTGTACACATCTTTTCATATTGTTTTCTAGTGAGGAGTACAATGTTACCTCCCTTATCTGATTGTTTGATGACTAAGTCTGGGTGATTACAGTAGAAGTAGTAGTGTTTAATCATAGTCTGGTGTTGTGTATAAGATATATTGTGTTGAAGAGGATTGAGAGATAGTAGTTCAATCTCGCTTACTGTAGACGTAAGAAAAGCCCAAATGTGTGGATAAGTCATAAGGTCGGGAATCTTTTAGATTTAAATTGTTTGCCACTGATCGCGGGAAGAGGAGCCGTGACCTGGGACGAACGCTCAAAGGTCAGTTTTTTAATCTATTTTTAGGAGCTGTCATTGGGTAGCCTTGCCCCTTAGAAATGAAAGAATTGTCAGACGGCGGGAGCCTTAGTCGGGAGCAGAGCATCCCCCCCCCCTTTTTTCGGGTCGGCAGTGGCGGCAGGCATCGTAATGGACGATGGATCTACATGGGGGGCATTCTTTTTTTATTTCATTTTTTAAAAAAGGACTTGTCAAAAACTGCCTACTGTCTTTATTTACACTGCACCACTCACTTTTCATACCCCTCGCTGACCGCTGATGACTTATCGGTTGTTAAGGACATAGCTGCTAACCTGCCGCCCCGCTCCTTAGCAACCAGCTGTTCTTCAAATGGAATTCGGATTGGTCGATCAATTTTCGACTCATTAGAATTCTTATCGTTCCAAAAATTAGAAGTCCATTAAAAAATGGATGTACACAACAGATGTAAAAATTTAAATCCACATTCCGTTTTTCATCTGATTTTCTAACAAAAAAAAAAAAACACATGACGGAACGGATAAAGAAAATGTAATGCCCATGTGAAAGGGGCCTTAAGTGGCTAAGCCAAATGATTTTGCCAAATGATTTTGCTGATTGTACAGTTTCATTACCCCCTCTTTCTGTGTATTTGTATCATGTCTTTGATGCATCTCTTATAGGTGATGGAAACTGAACGGATGATCTATCTTGTGACAGAATATGCCAGCGGAGGGGAGATATTTGGTAAGTCAAGCAATTGATATTGTTACATTTAATATGATATGTAATATGATCTGTGCACATAACTTTTTTTTTTAGTCTGTTCACCTGATCCTGCAGCTCCTGCTTCCTTGTGTAAGGAAGCGATTGACCGCGGCTGTAAATTGCTGGAGCCAAGACTTCACCCATATAGCCATAGCTTACCTGTTGTCAGAGCAACCTCCTCTCCCCAGTAGCAGCCACTCACTGACACAGGAGTCACGGCTGCAGGATCATGAGACCAGACTGAAGCTGATTTAAATAGGTAAATACACAGTTTATTCGCAGGGTATGCAGGGTAGGTAAGAGGAGGAGGGAGGGAACCTTTCTAGGAATAATTAGTGTTGGACTTTTCATGACTGCAGTAGTGACATATATGATGATTTAAAGTGCATGTTAAGGCAAAAAATAAAAATGCATGTAGTACATTTCTGGAATAAATGCACATTTCTTATTTTAAAGGGTACCTGTATTTTGTCCATGGAGGGCAAAGCAATGGGTTCTTTTTAATGGTGGTCTCACCAGCATCTCAGGCTCACCTTCCTATGCTCATTTCAGCTGAACAGTTCTTCAGATATTGGAGAATATGTGCCCTATTCCTAATTTTCCCAGCTGATGAGTTGGTGATCGATGATTGGTTGTTCAGATGTATAGTACAGTCGCAGGGATTGTCCGAGTCATTAGACTTATCTAAGCCGATCAGGACTTGGAATTTATGCAAGGTTTTCTCTTCATTATCAGCACCTGAACAGAGTAGCAAAAGTAAAGGTGAGCATGTGAAGCTGGTGGGGTCAGCAAGTAATTCTGTTGCTGTGCACTGCATAGGCGAAAGTGGTTTTGTTTTGTTTAGCACATGTCTTTTCTTTATCGTACATCACGAGACACAGAGCCATATTCATTACGTGTGGGTTATAGGCCATGTTCAGGTGAATGGACACTGGCAACAAATTACACAGGAAGTCCCCCTATATAACCCCTCCTATACAGGAAGTACCTCAGTTTTTTCGCCAGTGTCTTAAAGGTGATGGTCACAGGGGAGAAGCTCTCCACATTTTATTTTTTTTCTAAAGAAGAAGACAGAAGATTATGCTACATACCCCGATCAAAGATCGATGAATCTAAGAGGTTAGCAATGAGATCCATCCAAAAAAGTAAATGACTAAAAAAATGGTACATGAGCCTCGGGAAAGCAGATACGAGGTTTTGCCTGTAACATTGTCCTTTTTAGGCACTGGACCCTGGGACCTGGACCCTTGGTAAAACCAATCCCAAAGGCAGGGTGCTCTACAGGTCCAAAGGAGTGGCCCCTCAAAACAAGGGGACCCAGTCCTTGAAGGTCGGCAAGTGACAGTAACTCACTGTGATGGGTGAAGATTGGATTCTTGTTACAAACAGAATCCTGCGGTGGGACTGGTAAGTCAACTTTAAAAATATTTCTATGCACTGTTCTCTTTAAGATAACAGATACCGAGTGCTATGTTAGTATCTACAAGAGACAGTAGGTGTATTAGCTTTGTCAAAGTACACCTTGTTTGTTTAAACACAAGGTTTTCACCCTGCGCTGATTACCTGTAAGGTATCAGCTGTGACAAGGCACGTTTGGTTGCTTATGCTGCTCTCACCCCCTGTTGTTTGGCATGCAGTTTTAAAACGCCCGTGCATCCGTCTCCTTGGAAGCTCTGGATCAAGCAGCGCCTTCAGCGGCGTGTCTGTGGCGAAGGATTGTCCGCGCATATGAATATTCGCCATTTCTTTTTTTAAAAAAGCGTACGCTTGGAGCAGGAGGAGCGTGTCATCATGATGCAATTGGCGTGCACATGGACGCAGTACAACCGCAAACAGCGCGATTTTAAAAAGAGATACTTCCTACGTACAAGCCTCTGTCTGAAGGCTGGAGAGACACAGAGCAGCAGCAGCTGGGTTGCGTGAGTCACTGTGGGTGCATGTTTACAGGCACAGTCAGGTTCTGTATCTGTATAGCTTGGCACAAGCCTTGAGTACACTAAAGTTAGTACCTCAAGTTTGTCTTGCCTAAGAGCAATGTCCTCCCAAAAGAGGAGTGGGGGGGGAGGGCACAGCTGAAAGAGGCACTATGGTTCCACCGTGAGACCTTGAAAGTCTTAGCCATGCTTCCTCTGTGTCTACTCCCCCTGAAGGACCAGAGACAACTAGCCAATCTGAGCCATTACGGTTGTCAGGCACAGTAGCTACTCCTAGTGCTTCTGTCGCAACCTACGTCACTAGGGGCGATTTGGCAGCATTGCAAGGAGGAAAGAAACATGATAGATCCCCCTCACCTAAGCCACCCCCTTAATCAGTTCAGGATTGGGCAGAGAATGCGGAAGAAGTAGCTGTATATGACCCTATAGAAGGTCAAGCTGAGGTGTCTATTTCTGGGGAGTCAGGATCTGAGGAGTCATACTCAGCCTCTCAATCCCAGAGATTAATTCAGTCTCTCACTGAAATAGTCCAGAAAGAATAGATTAGCCGGCGCTCTCGCTCTGGATAAATACAAAGTGGTCGGGATAATCAGTATATGACAGCAGTGCATCTAAGTGTAAGACATACTTATAAAAGTATAAAAGTCCATCAAAGATAAAACAGTCCATAACGAAGGATTAAACATACTGCACTTGGAGGCACTCCGTTAGTTTTTTTCTTTTAACACTGAAATAGTCAGGTTTGGATACAAATTACCTCCCTTAGAGATGTCTGAAGTCTCTTTTTCTTCTCTAGGCTCATTGTGCCCTCCTCATAGTCCTCAGGCTTTTCCCTTACATCCGCTCTTGGCTCAGGTAATGTATACTGGGATCATCCTGTTTGGATTTTTGTTCCTCCCAAAAGGTTTTCACTATAGTATCCAATGGAGGAAAAGTTCATAAGAAAATGGAGTATACCTACTGTGGATGCTGCCATTTCTTCAGTTAACCAAAGTTTAACTTGTGCTGTGGATAATGCCCAGATTATTAAAGATCCAGCTGATAGGAGATTGGAATCTTTACTAAAAGCCTCCTTTGCTGTTGTATCATCTGCAATACAACCAGCAGTAGCAGCTATAGGAGTTTGTCAGTCTTTAAAAGACCATATTAATCGATTGTCCAGGACGGTTCCTTCTCAAGGAGAGAGTGTGGAAGATTTGACAGATCTACCTCGCACTTTGTTTTGCAGTGGATGCTCTTAGACTCCATACAGCAAATGTCAGTTCGCTCTTTTGACAGTGCATATGTACAGAATCCTATGGCTAAAAAAAACGGTCTGCAGAATTGGTGTAAAAAATTGCTGGGTGGCTTTCCCTTTCATGGAGAATGCCTATTTGGTAATGATCTGGATAAATGTATCCTAAAGATTTTGGGGCGGAAGAGTGCATTGCTAACTGTTAAGAGGAAAAGCAAACATGCTTTTAAGATTCCCAGCACTCGTACTCCCAGTGCTTCCAATGCCAGGCAGTTGTGACTGCCCCAGCTGTCTGGATCTAGGACCAAGCCTTTAGGGCAAGGGCATGTTGTCACCGCTATCCATGCTGGAATAAAGAATTTTACTTGGAAGAAACCTTTTCGTGTGTCGGCTTTATTCATATAACATTTGGTTTGGACGTTCAGTCTGAGCACCGACACTTAGCTCTTTATCTTCTCACAGTGCGGTGGAGCTAGGGTGAGTTGTTTAAGGGCAGAAGAAACTCTGGGCCCAGAGATCTACCAAGACTACCTCTAAACCTTCCTTGTGAAGGGTTGTCCCCACTCAATCGGGTGGGGAGAAGGCTGCTACGATTCTCGAAGGCCTGGGTAGAAATAATTTAGGACAACTGGGTTATTTCCACTATCTCGCAGGGAAACAAACTTAAATTTCGGGTGTTCCCGCATCCTCGGTTTGTAAAATCAAACATATCTGCAGATCCTCTAAAAAGAACATTTTTATTTTTTCTGGCTCTGGACTGTTTAAGGTCCCAAAGGGTGATTACAGTAATGCCGGAGGACAAAAGATTCAGGGGATTTTACTCAAACCTTTTTGTAGTCCCCAAGCCAAACGGAGACGTGAGACTTATTCTGAATCTCAAAGCTGTCTGTGGCCCTGTCCTTCGGTTTGGCCATGGCTCCAAGAGTGTTCACAAAGATCTTAGCTCCAGTATTGGCTGCCCTAAAGTCTCAAAGGATATCAATGATAGGATATGTAGACTATTACTAATAGATCAATCGGCTTCGGCTCTCAGCCAAAAATTTTTCCAGACAGTTAAGTTCTTAGAACGTCTGGGTTGGATTCTGAACTTGGATAAGTCAGCATTACAGCCAGCCCAGCGTTTGGAGTATCTGGGTTTCCTTGTGGACACAATACAGGCAAAGGTATTATTGCCATCAAGAAAGGTCAAAGAACTGAAGGATCTTGTTCGATCTGTAATATGGCAAAAGTATCCTTCTGTACATCTTTGCATGAGGTTATAAGGGAAAATGGTGTCCTCATTCGGAGCAATTCCCTATGCTCAATTTCATGCCAGACCTTTGCAGAACAACATTCTGCATGTGTCTGGTACCAAGAGTATGTCAGAGTCTAAGTTGGTGGTTGTTAACCACTTACCGCATATCGTACGTCGGGTAATTTTTGCGGGGTTATACCGGGATGATGCCTCTAGCTAGAGGCATCATCCCGGTACCGTGGTTTAAAGCCGACGGTCGGCTTTCAGTCGGTAACGACCGATGCGGCCCCCCCCCCCCACCCACTGCCTTCCGTGGCTTTGCCCGGGGCTCCCGTCCCACCGGGAGCCCCGAGCACCCAGCCGGCACGTCCGCCGGCTGGATGGAGTCCCGATGAATGCCGGAAACGGCATCGATTGGGTCTCCGATGACGTAACCCGGAGGCGGCGTCCATGACGCCACTTCCGGGTTACTGTGCTGCAAAAGGCGGCAGATTTGAAAAACTGCTGTATGCAAAAATGTCGTTTTCGGCATTTGGCATACAGGGAAGTATAGTGGAGGGGTCTAGGGTCTTTTAGACCCTCGATCCCTCCATAAAGTGTACCTGTCACTACATATTGGTGTCACAAGGGATGTTTACATTGCTTGTGACAGCAATAAATGTGATCAGATTTTTTATTTTTTTTAAAAACCTGTAATAAAGTTAAAAAAAAAAAAGAAAAAATAAATAGGAAAAAAAATAAAAATTTAGCCGCCCCCGTCACCGTTAGCTCTGGGGGGGCGCAATTTTAAACCGTAACATGTTGGGTATCTATTTACTCAGCGTGACATCAATCATCTTTCACAACATACAAAAAAAAATGGGCTAACTTTACTGTTTAGTATTTTTTAAATGCAGTGAAATGTGATTTTTCAAATTTTTTCCCAAAAAATGGCGTTTTAAAGACCGCTGCGCAAATACCGCGTGACAAAAATTTTTGCAATGACCGACATTTTATTCTCCAGAGTCTTTGCTAAAAAAATATATATAATGTTTGGGGGTTCTAAGTAGTTTTCTAGGAAAAAATACTGGTTTTAACTTGTAAACAAAAAGTGTCCGAAATAGGGCTGGGGCTTAAGTGGTTAACCAGAAATTTGGAAAAAGGGAAATCCTTTCTTCCATTGGTCTGGAAAGTAGTGACTACAGATGCCAGTCAATTCGATTGGGGAGCAGTTCTGGAGGAGGCTACTGTCCAAGGAAAGTGGTCTTGGGTAGAGAAAAGTCTCTCCATCAATGTCTTGGAAATCCGAGCAGTTTGTCGGGCTTTAAAATTCTGGATGCCCAGACTTCGGAGTTACACTGTTCGGTACAAACCGACAATGCCACAGCCACCAACCATCAAGAAGGCACTAAAAGTCGGTCAGCCCAGAAAGAGGTAGATCTCATCCTTTCCTGGAACGAAAAATTTGTTCCATGCCTATCGGCGATTTTCATTCCAGGAATAGAAAACTGGCAGGCAGATTTTTTGAGTCGTCAAAAGATGTTTCTGGGGGAATGGTCTTTACACCCCGAGATCCTTACATTGATCTGCAAACGCTGAGGGGGTCCCAGATGTAGATCTGTTGGCATCCTAGTTCAACAACAAGTTGAAGATATTTGTGTCCAGGACCAGGGATACACTCGCAGTCAGGGTGGGATGCTTTAGGGACTCCTTGGGAGGAATTTTATGCCTTTCCTCTGGTTCAGCTGCTACCGCGTCTGTTACACATGGGGAAACCAGTAATCCTGGTAGCTCCAGCATGGCCAAAGAGGTTGTGGCATGCACAAATTCAAAAACTGTCAGTGGCAAGGCCTTGGGTTCTTCCACTGCATCTGGATATGCTCTCTCAACGTCCGATATTTCACCCTGCTTTACAGTCTGTAAATTTGACGGCTTGGCTATTGAAGCCTTTATTTTGTAAGAGTGGGGTGTATGTGGCCCTGCAGTTTCTACCCAGATAAATCTACCCAGATAAGTCTCTAGAGGCATTTATTGCGGAGTCTGGAAATCTTACATTGCCTGGTGTGAAGCCAGGAAATGTCATCCCCGCAACTATATCATCGGGAGAATTCTAACTTTCTTGCAAGTAGGGGTAGATATGAAATTAGCCTTGAGCACTTTTAAGGGTCAAATTTCAGCCTTCGCAGTCCTTGGTTCAAACCTTCATTCAAGGGATATTACGTATGCTTCCACCAGTGAAGCCACCATTGTGTTCTTTTGACCTAAATTTGGTGCTGGCAGTTTTACAGAAACAGCCTTTTGAGCCCATGGGGCATATCCCCCTGGTTCTTTTGACCAGAAAATTGGTCTTTTTAATTGCGATACCTTCAGCCAGAAGAGTATTAGAACTAGCAGCTCTTTCTTGTAAAGAGCAATTCTTGAATTTCCATCAAGATAGGGTGACTCGACTTCCAAACTTAGGTTTTGTTTGCCCAAGGTAGTGTCCGCGTTTCACCTTTTAATCAGGACATTCTACTGCCTTCCTTTTTTCCAGGCCCTCAAACAGAGGAGAAAAGGTTAATACATTCTCTTGATGTAGTACGTGCTCTTAAGACTTACAGTGGGTACGGAAAGTATTCAGACCCCCTTAAATTTTTCACTCTTTGTTATATTGCAGCCATTTGCTAAAATCATTTAAGTTCATTCTTCTTCCTCATGAATGTACACATAGCACCCCATACTGACAGAAAAACACAGAATTGTTGACATTGTTGCAGATTTATTAAAAAAGAAAAACTGAAATATCACATGGTCCTAAGTATTCAGACCCTTTGCTGTGACACTCATATATTTAACTCAGGTGCTTTCCATTTCTTCTGATCATCCTTGAGATGGTTCTACACCTTTATTTGAGTCCAGCTGTGTTTGATTATACTGATTGGACTTGATTAGGAAAGCCACACACCTGTCTATATAAGACCTTCCAGATCACAATGCATGTCAGAGCAAATGAGAATCATGAGGTCAAAGGAACTGCCTGAAGAGCTCAGAGACAGAATTGTAGCAAGGCACAGATCTGGCCAAGGTTACAAAAAGATTTCTGCTGCACTTAAGGTTCCTAAGAGCACAGTGGCCTCCATAATCCTCAAATGGAAGACGTTTGGGACGACCAGAACCCTTCCTAGAGCTGGCCGTCCGGCCAAACTGAGCTATCGGGAGAGAAGAGCCTTGGTGAGAGAGGTAAAGAAGAACCCAAAGATCACTGTGGCTGAGCTCCAGAGATGCAGTCAGGAGATGGGAGAAAGTTGTAGAAAGTCAACCATCACTGCAGCCCTCCACCAGTCGGGGCTTTATGGCAGAGTGGCCCGACGGAAGCCTCTCCTCAGTGTAAGACACATGAAAGCCTGCATGGAGTTTGCTAAAAAACACCTGAAGGACTCCAAGATGGTGAGAAATAAGATTCTCTGGTCTGATGAGACCAAAATAGAACTTTTTGGCCTTAATTCTAAGCGGTATGTGTGGAGAAAACCAGGCACTGCTCATCACCTGTCCAATACAGTCCCAACAGTGAAGCATGGTGGTGGCAGCATCATGCTGTGGGGGTGTTTTTCAGCTGCAGGGACAGGACGACTGTAAATTCCCTGCAATCGAGGGAAAGATGAATGCGGCCAAGTACAGGGATATCCTGGACAAAAACCTTCTCCAGAGTGCTCTGGACCTCAGACTGGGCCGAAGGTTTACCTTCCAACAAGACAATGACCCTGAGCACACAGCTAAAATAACGAAGGAGTGGCTTCACAACAACTCCGTGACTGTTCTTGAATGGCCCAGCCAGAGCCCTGACTTAAACCCAATTGAGCATCTCTGGAGAGACCTAAAAATGGCTGTCCACCAACGTTTACCATCCAACCTGACAGAACTGGAGAGGATCTGCAAGGAGGAATGGCAGAGGATCCCCAAATCCAGGTGTGAAAGACTTGTTGCATCTTTCCCAAAAAGACTCTTGGCTGTATTAGATCAAAAGGGGGCTTCTACTAAATACTGAGCAAAGGGTCTGAATACTTAGGACCATGTGATATTTCAGTTTTTCTTTTTTAATAAATCTGCAACAATGTCAACAATTCTGTGTTTTTCTGTCAGTATGGGGTGCTATGTGTACATTCATGAGGAAGAAGAATGAACTTAAATGATTTTAGCAAATGGCTGCAATATAACAAAGAGTGAAAAATTTAAGGGGGTCTGAATACTTTCCATACCCACTGTACTTGAAAATGTTGGCTCCGATTCGTAAGACCAATCTTTTTTTCATATTGGCAGAAGGGCCCAGGGAATGGCAGGCAGCATCTAAGTCTATGATTTCTTGTTAAATTCGCCAGGTTATTATCCAGGCGTATGGTTTTAAAGGGAAGGTTCCACCTTTTCCGATAACGGTACACTCTACCCGAAGAGTAGGTGCCTATTGGGCAGTTCACCTTCAAACTTCTATGGCTCAAATTTGCAAGCCACAACTGGTCATCAGGGCATACGTTCACTAGATTCTATTAAGTGGATTTTAGGACCCAGGAGGAATCTGCATTTGGCCGCAGTGTTCTGTAGACAGCTATGTAGACCTTTTAGGGTCTGATGGTGGTATTGATGGTGTCCCCCCCCCCCCTACCCTCAGGTGCATTGCTATAGGACATGCCATATGTAATTAATATGGCTCTGTGTCTTGTGATGTATGATAAAGAAATATGGATTTTTTTCTACAGTTTACCTGTAAAATCCATTTCTTGGAGTACATCACGGGACACAGAGGTCCCTCCCCTCTTGTATGGTGTATTTATTGCTTGCTACAAAACTGAGGTACTTCCTGTATAGGAGGGGTTATTTAGGGGGACTTCCTGTCTGATTGGTTGCCAGTGTCCATTCATTCACCTGAAGGTGGCGTATAACCCATAGGTAATGAATATGGCTCTGTGTCCCATGATGTACTCCAAGAAATGGATTTTGCAGGTAAGCTGTGGAATTATCCATATATCTGTTGTAGTACTATTAAAGCTGAGCTTTTGTTTTTTTAGGCGAATAACCAAGTCTATAAATTCTATTTACTTGTGATTCCCTTGGTAGGAGTATATGTGATTATCCATTTATTTACTGCAGATTGGGAACTGGCATGATGTGAACACGCTATGATGACATTTGCTTTGGGTGACTGTGCAGCAGGATTATACAGCAGTCATCCCAAAAATCAGAGCAGCTGATGAGCCATGTTACTGCCTAGACATGTTGTAGCAAACACAAACACTGTTTTTGTCAGTCTAAAAAAGGGTTAAATTAGCCTCGTGACTGGTAATGAGATACGGGTCCTTCATGCATGCAGCAGCCTGACACTGTAAACAGGATGTATCGTGTGTGGGAGTCATAACATTATTTAACCCATTCACTGCTGGTTGGGGGCTATGGGGAGTTGAATAGGAATCTACAAGGGAGTGAAAATTAATCCAATTCACTGTTCCAGTACAGCGTGTAATGTTATATCAAGTTGTCTTTTCACTTAGTTACATAGAATAGCAGTCATGGAATTTCAGCTACAGTACGGCAGGGGATTAAAAAAAAAAAAAAGGGATTAGGAAGGAAACATTCAACTACTACCAGAGTGGCCTAATTTCTGAAGGTCTTAGGGGATCCCAGTGCCCCCATTTAGTTGGCTGAACATAATGTTCTGAACCCTCCTTGTTAAATCCTCTCTTTGCCTCTCTTGCACCCGCCTCCTAGCTATCCAAATATTCCCACTGCAGAGAAAAACTTTGGTTTTCTAGCATTCCTTCAGCAACCACCCCTATAAATAGGGCCAATGCTCTTCCATCCAGTGTTTTACTTTCTTTCCAGCAATGCAGGGTGAGTGCTAGGCACACAGTATGGTTAATAAAAGTTGTATTGAATTGGATCACTTTTAGGTCTTAATGTTGGAGTGTCAAGTAGCAGTCAGCTGCATTCTGCTCTTTGCCAGACTAGTAGCAAGTGTTAAATGTTTGGTGTGCATGTAACAGACAATATGCTTGCAAGTAGTTCATATCATTTCTTGAAATAGTTTTTATTCCAGATACCAGAGAATGGAAATGTTAGCAAAATACCAGATTCCCTTATGAAACAATGGGGAAAAAAGTATGCTGTGATTAGTTTTTTTTAACTAGTAAAGGCACATTTACATCACTGAATTTGTAATGCTGGTCCTACCAGATGGAAACCACTTTGAAGCTACTTCTCATTCTTTTCTTTGGCCATCACATCACCGTGTTCTGCTGTAGGCCCATAGAAGCAGATCATGCATACAGCGGTTTGCATATGTTACCATTAGTTGCAGTGAAAGTTTTTCTCTGAAGCATTGTCGATCATGGGCAGGTGAACCCGTCGATCATGGGCAGGTGATGGGTATATCAAATCCCTTGGTTGCCAACCCCCGGAGATGTTCTCTGTCGATCATACATAAACCGAGTTCTAGAAACTCCTCCCTCAGATCTTTTCATGAGGATTAGAAAGACTTTGGAAACATTATCTGTCTGCTAAACAATAATAATTAACCACTTGCCGACCGCCCTATAGCAGATATACATATATGTGATCCTGCACTTCCAGGTAGCGGATGTGAATACTGCAGACTCAATATCTGCCGTCAGTTGTTCATTTGGTGCAGAGGCAGAATGGCAGTCTGCCCATGTAAACAAGGCAGATTATTATTCTGTCAGTAGGGAAGACATGGATCCTGTGTTCTTTGAAAGCAGGAACATGGATCTATGCCTTCCCTTAAAGCACCTCCCACACTATACAAAAACATAGGCTAGGTACACAGTTAACCCTTTGATCGCCCCAGCCAGTGTCAGTACAGTGACAGTGCATAGTTTTAGCACTAATCACTGTATTAGTGTCACTGGTTCCCAAAAAAGTGTCAAAAAGTGTGTGTCCGGCAAATTCCCCTCACTTTGTAGAAGTTCCCCCTCCATTTCTGTTGCATCTCCAATACTGGAAGAGTGATCTTCCCGATAGGCAATGGACAGCAAAAAATCAACGGACTGGTTTAATTCTTGCCAACACTAAAACAAAAAAGCTAAGTTTTGATTATACATGTGCCAGCAGCTTTACACCTGTCATGGATGGTTGCTGGCTTCTTCCTTAAAATGCCGGTTGCTTGACTGTATTTGCCTTTATTACCTCAAAGTCACTGACTTGGAACAAGCATGTAAAAGTCAAAATTTGGTTATCTCGGTCTTGTTGGGAGTCACCAAAGCATCAGTGTACCAGCCAGTCAACTAGCATTTGTAGTTGACTAGTACCAGTCTGCTAAAGGCTATAGCAGGTGACTGCAGATTGCAGTTCCCTTAGCTCAGGGGTTTCTAAACCTTCTAAACAAAGGGCCGGTTTACTGTCCTTTGGACTTGAGGAGGGCTGGGCTAGGTCCAATGTGGGTAGAAAATCTCCTACCATCTAGTTGGAGTAAACAATGCCCTATCGTTGGTGCAAATAGAAGGAATTCTGCCCCATCGTTGGTGCCAGTGGGGGGAATTCTGCCCTATCATTAATGTCTGTGGGAGGAATTGTTCCCTTTTATTGGTGTCAGTGGGGGGGAGTTATGCTACATTGTTGATGTCAGTGGATGGAATAGTGCCCCAAGGGCTAGCTAAGTCAAGCAAATTCGTTACCTGGGCCACAGTTTGGAGACGGCTGCCTTAGATCTACAGTATGTGGGGTATGCATTGCAGTAAGATCCTGAAGTTGTGTTCAGTTAGCTCACACTTCATTGCCTTTGTTTGGATGAGGTTATAAAGTGCTTTTGTGTCTTTACTGCCCTCAGACTCTGTTTACTTTGGGGGGTTATGAACGGGGACAGTGGGGGATATCCTTGGCTTTCCTTATTTTGATCCATTTTTCTGGTCATGTAATAGGATGGTTGATATACAGTAACTTGCTTTGTCATTTTTGTTGCAATCACAGAGCTGATGGTACCCATTTACTAATTTAAGATGTAGATTAGTTTGGAAACAAAATACCAGTATAAACACTGTTCAGCTTCTAGATCTGTCCACTATAACCCAGATGATTTTTTTCTGAAAATTTGTACTCATTAGCAAAGCCTTCTGTCTTGAAATCTTGAAAATATGAATGTCGAGCAGCTATAAAAAAGAATTGACAAACATATTTCTCTTTCATTCTTTGATGGACACAGCTCCTGGTATTCATAACCATTGGGTTATACTGCCCCCTACAGGAGTAGGATACTTAGCAGAAAAAAATTCTGGCTGCACCCATGGGCAGTCCCAGGGGGTATACTCCCTCCCTCTGCTATAGCCACTTATTTCTTTTTCTGCCTAGTCAGGAGTAAGGACCTAGTTCCTTGCTGGGATCTTTGGTCCATTAATTTTTTTCTTTTTAGATAGAAAATGTTTTTTCTCCTGGATTTTTCATGTGAGATCTACAATCAACTGCTGGACTGGGCGACGGGCTGGATAATTTTCTAGATCCAGTGGCACCCATGTCTGGCCAGCGAGCGCGCGCAGACCTCAGCTCTGCACCAGGTCGGCTGCGACATAGCCCCACTGGATGGGGGCTTGCCTGCGAGTTAAACGCCTCACGAGGTCGCATACGACTTGATCTCAGCCCGAGTCACAGTGTTCCTCCTGGCCGACAGCCCACCCATTTCAATGGAGAGGGGTTCTGTCTGGAGCGGTACCCGCCTTGTTCCTGGTATGGTGAGTAGCTGTTGCCCCCCCCCTGTAGGGTTTTGGGATGGATGTACCCCCGGTTCCCCTCTTTCCCGCTGGCACCCCCCCTGCCATGTCCCTCTTCCTGCCACCCCCACATAAGCTGGGGCTATTTTGGGTGGTCTGGCCATTTTCCTGGGGTGGGGGCAGGGCGCTGACTGACGATGGGGTCGGGGGGGCGGGGGGGCTTAGTTGCGCCGGTGACCGGACGATCAACTGTGTGTGTGGGGGGGGGGGGGGGGTTGTACCAGGTGGGGGCTCCTACCAGGGTGCCCCCCCTCCTGCCTGGATCTGTATTTGAGGCGTGGTCTCCCAATCCTGGGTCCCTGTATGCCTGGTGGTGCCGCCATTTTGTTGTATACTGTGTGTTCTATACATGGTGGCCATGTTTGTGTAGTCCAGCGGCCCTTTTGCTGTGGTTTGCCATTGAAAATAGCAGCGGCCATGACAGTGTAGCCCTGTAGGCGGTGATTTCGGCAGTCGGAGCCCCTCCTCATCCCCTGGTGCTGCCTCTTGGATCATTTTACTTCCTGATCACCGAACATGTAGTGCAGATTATCCTAGTGGCATCTGGTGCTTGTCTCTGCAGGTGGTGAGTCTGGTCGGGTCCTCTCCCTCTCTGCTGAGAATCGCTTGGTGCTTTGTACCTGGCGACTGGGTGGTGCTGCTGCCAGCGCAGTGGGGGTTGTCCCTTAGCAATGTTTTTACACTTTTTTTGTGGGGTCCCCCTGGTGACTCGTGGAGTCTATGGAGCACATTTCCCCACCTGATTACCTCTCTGAGGCTGCGGGGCCCTCTGGGTCCCATCCATCCATCCATGCTTCCACTGACGGCGGTCCTGGAGTCCCTTGCGTCCCCGGTGAAGGTAGCTTGCGTGCGACGGTCTAGCAAAAAGTGCCCCCCGCCTTTCCCTGCCTCATCTGTCTCATCAGATCCTAAATCTGATTAGGCTGCCACGGACGTGGGTCACCCTGCTGGGTCTGCAACCACACGCCTGGAATCCTCTGATAGTGAGGATGATTCATCCATGTCTGTTACCACACACGAAAAGGTGCTGGTGGATGCACTGATTGTATCTGTGAGACCCTGAAGATGGAGGACGCAGCTGAAGCTGCGACGGAGGCGCAGGTACCCTTTGACACTCACAAGCCTTTCCTTTGCCTGCCTATTTTGACAGAATTGTCACTAAATAGTGGGGACGACTAAAGCGTCCCGTGGGATCCTTAAGCGCTTTACTAGGTGTTATCCCTATGAGGAGTCCCTTCTTATGAAGTGGACTGTGCCACCAGTGATGGACCCTCTTGGTTTTCAGATTAAACAAGGCAACCATGATTCTGGTTGAACAGTCTCCAATCTTTAAGGTACTGGAAGGCGGAGGCTGTGTCCCGCCATATGTACACTCTGGCTGGTTCGGCAATGAGGCCGGTATTCACCATTGCCCTAGTGTGGCAAAATCTGACCGAGTGGGCTAAGCTCTTATGCCGTGACCTGGTGGGGGAACAGCTCCCCGCTGCCTTTGCCGAGCTGGCGGACCAGCTGGTCCAGGGGCTGCAGTTTTTTCTGTGATGCCTCTTTGGATGTTGGTTCCCTGATCGCTTGCCTCTCTCTTTTGTCAGTGGTCCTTCGGTGCGTCTTTTGGCTAGAGTGCTGATCTGCAGATCAGACTTCGAAAAAGGCCTTGACTTATCTTCCTTCCAAGGAGATCACCTGTTTGAAGCTACCCTGGATGACCTCATTAAAATTGGGGGGGGGGGGGGGGAGAGTACTTTTCTTCCACAGGCTACTAAGGGCAAGAAACCTTGTCGTAGACATTGGCCTTCCTTCTCAGCTCATAAAAAGTTTTTTGTTCCTAAGGGTCGACTAACAAGGGCTTGAAGCCTTTCAGGGCCCCTTCAGGAGGATCCAAACAAACCTGGTCTGGCAAGCCTTGAATATGTCTACATGCCATGTAATTTAGGTACTGTTTTGTAACCCTGTTTTGATCTTTTTATTCCTTGTTTCCCCCCCGCTTCTCCCCCCCTCCCTCCTCCCTCTCTTTTTTGTTGTTACACTTGTCACACCAACCTAATCACATTAGACCAGAGCGCTAGCCAATCACTGATCTGCTTTACAGTCATTGGCTTTGACGGCCTGGCTGTTGAACGCCAGATGCTGAAGGATAGGGCTTTATCTGAGTTGGTGATTCCTACCCTGTTGAATTTTAGGAAATCTACTTCTAGAAAGATCTACCATCGTACGTGGAAGATGTACATTGCATGGTGTGAGTCTCTTGGGGTTGCTCTTTTCCCCTTCTCGGTGGCTCGGAGCGTGACCTTCCTTCAACAGGGGGTTGAACAGAAAGTGGCCTTAAGTACCATCAAGGGCCAGATGTTGGCTTTGGCGGTCTTCTTCCAACGACCTTTGGCCACACTCCATGGTGCGTACCTTTCTTCAGGTTGTCCGACATTTGGTTCCTCCAGTGCGGACTCCATTGCCACCCTGGGATCTTAATTTTGTTCTTTCGGCTCTGCAGAAGCCTCCTTTTGAAAATATTTGGGAGATTCCTCTGCTGACGCTGTCTCAGAAGTTGGCCTTTTTAGTTGCTATCACTTCTGTGTGCAGGGTGTCGGAACTGGCAGCATTATCCTGTTGTTCGCCTTACCTGGTAATTCACAGGGATAAGGTGGCTCTTCGCCCCTGTCCATTTTTCCTTTCGAAGGTTGTCTCTGATTTTCATTTGAATTAAGTTATTGTGTTGCCTTCCCTATGTCCCAGGCCCAAACATCCAAAGGAAATTGCCTTGCATGCCTTGAATGTGGTCCGGGGAGTTTGGGTGTACCTGGCAGCTACAGAGTCTTTCAGGAAGTCTGACTCTATTTGTGCTCACGAATTGACCTAGAAAAGGGTTGTCCGCTTCCTCTGCGACCATTTTCAGATGGATCAGACAGACGGTGGTGTTCAGGCCTATTCCATCATGGGTCAGGTTCATCCTTTCCCTCTTAAGGCGCACTCTACTAGGGCGCTCAGTTCCTCCTGGGCCATCCGTCGTCAGGCGTCAGTGACGCAGGTTTGCAAGGCGGTCACCGGGTTGTTGGTGCACACTTTTACAATGTTTTAAAAAGTGGATGTATTGGCATCTGCGGATGCTTCCTTTGACCGCAAGGTTTTGCAGGCTGCTGTTTTAAGAGGACCTGATCCTCTTTGAGGGAATTTTTATTGTTGTTCCTACTGCTCATGTTTAACACTGCTTAGGGACGTCCCAATGGTTATAAATACCAGGAGTGTTGTCCGTCAATGAGCGAAAGAGAAAATGGGATTTTTGACTTACTGTAAAATCCATTTCACTGTTGTTCATTGACAGACACAGCACCCAGCCCTCTGCGGAGTTATTTTCCTGACACTTGTTGCAAAACTAAGTGGCTATAGCAGAGAGAGGGAGTATACCCCCTGGGACTGCCCATGAGTGTTTAGAAATTATTTTTCTGCCTAGTGTCCTACTCCTGTAGGGGGCAGTATATCCCCATGGTTATAAATACCAGGAGCTGTGTGTGTCGATGAACATCAAAGAAATGGATTTTGAGGTCAGTCAAAAATCCAATTTTTCCTGTATGTTTGTAAACCCAAACAGTGAATTTCTTGTTTGTTCATGTTTGGTCTAATAAATACGTCACTGAAATGTCTTGTTTGGGAAGTTAAAAAAATAAATAAAAAATGCTGTTTGGTTTTGCCAAAAATCTTGTGAACCGATTGTTTCATGTACTCTTTTCATTGTCCTCTCAAGATGTCTACTCAGCTTTCTCATGGTTTCTTATGGACTACAAAACACCTCCCCAGCTTTGTTGTAGTGATAAGAAAGGAAAAAATTCTATTCTGTAGTTCACCAAAAGACAACTGGGCAGGGCTGACACCATTCCTTGCTTTTTTTCAGTCCGTAAAAGCACTGTTTCAGTCCGCTATAGGAAATCAGAAGCAGAGCGCATTTCTGCCAGGAACAACAGCTATTCTGTTAATGCAGACTCTTAAGGAATGAAACATGGGTAAATTAGCATGCTTATTTTCTTGACTATTGGGTTATACTGCCCCTTAAAGGAGTGAGACACTAGGCAGGAAAAAGCTCAACTACGCCTATGGGGCAGTTCCAGGTGGTATATTACCACTCTCAGCTATAGGTTGCCTAGTCAGAAGTAAGGATCTAGTTCCTTGCTGGGATCTCTGGTCGTGGCAATCTTTTTTCCTTTTAAATGGATCATTTTCCTATCTTTGTTATATGCTTTCTGTGAAAACTGCTGGACTGGGCGACTGGACTGGATATTCTAGATCTAGAGGGTACCCCCAGCCTGGCCAGCGAGCGCGCGCAGGCCTTACCTCCACGCTAGGTCAACCGTGACATAGCCCCACTGGACGGGGGATGGGCTCACAAGGGTGCATACCATCTGGCCTCGGCCTGAGTTGCAACATTTCTCCTGGCCGACAGCCCCTCTATTCCGATGGACCAGGGGTCTGGAGGGAGCGGTGCCCACCCTGTTCCTGGTATGGTAAGTAGCTGCCCCCCCCCCTTACCCTGGAAGGTTTTGGGGTGGACGTTGGCCCCTCCCTGGGACAGTGGGACCCACGGGTTCCCCTCCTTCCCAGCCCCTCTAAAATTTTGGTAGTCACTGTGGGTCTTCCATGTTAAATAAAGCTACTTTCATTCCGGTTGAGGAGTCCCTGGCCTTAAAAGATGCGGGTGATAGGGGGGCAGAGGCCCTGGCCCGCCATATGTTCACTGGGGCTGGTTCGGCACTTGGGATGGTATTTACTATTGCCCTAGTGTCGCAAACTCTGAACGAGTGGACTAAACTTTCATGCCGGGACCTGTAGGGGAAACAAACTTCACCCCTGCCTTTGTGGCGCTGGCAGGTCAGTTGGTCCATGGGCTACAGTTTATCTGTGATTCCTCTTTGGATGTGGCTCTTTTGATTCTAGGCTGTCTGTATCAGCAGTGGTTCCACCGGATGTTCCAAAAGGACCTGGTCTTGCAAGCCATGAGTGGGCTCTTTCAGACTTGCAGACAAGGCTTCCTCTACATGAAGGGGCGCCCTCACCCTGTCTGAGGGGGGGGGACATCTTCGCTGATTTCCGGATCTGTGGACCTACCTGGTACAGGACAAGTGGGTCCACAAATTAATTTGGTCTGACTATAAGATCGAGTTTCGGTCTTATCCTCCGGAAAAGTTCTTCCCTTCCAACCTGCACTTGTCCCCAGATCGCTTACCGGGTCTCTTTCGGGCAATGCAAGTCTTGTTACTTCAACGGGTGATTGTTCCGGTTCCAACTTTGGAACATTTTCAGGGGCTTTACTCAAACCTTTTTACAGTTCCCAGGAAGGAAGGCAAGGTGCGTCCGCGCGCTAAACTGCTTAGTGCGGGTACAGAAGTTCTGAATGCAGTCCATTTGCACGGTAGTGGCCTCCTTACATCAGGGGGATTTTCTCGCTTCTATCGACATCAAGGACGCCTACCTTCACATTCCAATATGTGCCGGTCCCCAGCGCTTCCTCCCCTTTGCCGTGGGCGAGGAGCATTATCAGTTGGTGGCATTACCCTTTGGTCTCGCCTCTATTCCTCGGATCTTCTCTTCACAAAAGTGTTGGACCCGGTGCTAGAATTGTTGCGCCAGCTGGGGATCGTGGTACTGGGGAAACCGGACGTTCTTCTGCGAGCGGAGCCTTCGACTGCTCTGATGGACAACTTGGAGATTACTCTGCAAACTCTAAGGGAGTTCGGTTGGATTCTGAACCTTCAGAAGTCTGCTGTGGTTCTTTCCACAAAACTGGACTATCTGGGTCTGACTCTGGACTTGGCCTCAGCCAGAGTGTTTCTTCCTCTGGAAAAATTCCAGACATTGCAGGAGGCAATTCAGCTTCTTTTGTCCAGCAGACGGACATCCCTCCGGGCTTGCATGCAGGTGCTCGGCCTGATGGTGTCTACCTTTAGAGGCGGTTCCGTTTGCACAGTTCCACGCGAGATCTCTGGTAAACGAGATTCTGGTGAAATAGAACAGGAGACCACGGTCTCTAGAGGTGGCTTCATTCTCCGGCACTTCGACAGGGAAAATCCTTTCTCCCCTGTTCTGGACGGTTGTCACCACGGATGCCAGCCTGTCCGGGTGGGGAGGCGTCCTCAGCACAAATTGTGCTCAGGGGGTCTTGACTCTGGAAGAGTCCAGACTGCCGGTTAATGTACTGAAACTCCGAGCAGTCAGACTTTGTCTGGATCTTTGGACAATTCGTCTTCAGGGGTGTCCGGTACGAATTCAATCAGATAATGCCTCGGCCGTGGTCCATGTCAATCACCAAGGGGGCACAAGAAGTGTCCTGGCGGCTCGGGAACGAACCGGCTATCTAAGGTGGGCAGACTGATCCCTTCCAGCCCTCTCTGCTGTACACATTCCAAGGACGGTACAGAGGTTTATGGCACGGTCTCGGGATCCTCTGGCCAAAGCCACAGATGCATTTTAGTGGCTCCGGACTGGCCTCACTGGTCTTGGTATGCCGATCTGATACGGCTGCTTGCCAGTGCTCCTTGGAGACTTTCTCTCAGGGAAGGTCTGCTGTCCCAAGGGTCAATCTTCCTTCCTGCTTTATAGTTGCTGGCTTTAACGGCTTGGTTTTTGAAAGCCAGTTCCTGAAGGATAGAGGTTTGTCTGAATCTGTGATTCCTACGCTGTTAAAGGCTAGAAAATCTACCTCAAGTAAGATCTACCATCGAACTTGGAAGAAGTATATTGCGTGGTATGAGTCTCTCTTGGGGTTCCCCCTTTTCCTCCAAGGGAGTTCGACACTTGGCTCCTCCAGTGCTGTCTCCATTGCCGCCGTGGGACCACAGTTTCGTTGTCAATTCTCCAAATACCTCATTTCGAAGATATTCGGGAGGTTCCCTGCTTAGGTTGTCCCAGAAGGTGGCCTTTTTGGTGACTAATACTGCTGCACGCAGGGTTGTCTTGTCATTCACCTTACCTGTTGCGTTCACTGAGATAAGGTGGTTCTTCGTCCCTGACCGTTGTTCCTTCCAAAGGTCGTCTCTAATTTCCATTTGAATGAAGACATTGTGTTATCTTTCCTATGTCACAGGCCTAAACATCCTAAGGAAATTGCCTTGCATGCCCTGGATGTGGTTCGGGCAATCAGGGTGTACCTGGCTACTACGGAGTCTTTTAGGAAGTCAGACTCACTATTTGCACTCACAGATGGACCTCGGAAATGGTTGGCCGCTTGTGCTGCGACCATTTCTAGATGGATCAGACACCCAGTGATTCAGGCATATTCAGGGGTCATGTTCCTCCTTTCCCTGTGTGCACTCTTCTCGGGCGCTTAGTGCCTCCTGGGCCTTCCGTCATCAGGCGTCAGTGTTGCAGGTTTAGTGAAAAATGTATTTCTATAAAGTAAATCGCGCTCTCAAACACTAATACGTGGTGATAAGTATATTGTCCACCAACACCAATGTGCTTGAAAAAAGTGACTTATTCGTGAAAATTGCAACTCCTCCAAATAACTGTGAGCTGTGATGAGTGATCTTCCACCACCGGTAAATTAAATACCTACTCACCAGAAATCTAATTTTATACGCATATCCAGCTAATGAGTTCTCCCTCGCGCCAATAGATCTTCTCCGCTAGTGCCACTATTCCAGTTAGACTTCAGAATTTATGCCATAAATTGTAAAGAACAAAGGGCCCTTCATAGTATTTTCCATTTTATTTATTAGCGCATAGTCAACAAAAAACACTTGCAAGATCGTATATTGCAAGGAAGCTATTCATACAGCAGGGATGCCATTCTGCGTTCCACCTGCTTCCAAGCACAGGAAGTGACGTGTCACGTTGTATTTACCCTACGTGCGTTTAGTCTGAGTGTCCGACGTCATCAGGGGTCACATGACCTGACACGTTGCCTCTTCTATTTATACAGACCCTGATCCAGGATATCCAATCTCCTGCAATCCTCATACAACTTATCAAAAAACAGTATCAGACAACCACCAAATTTAATTACTATTTCAGCAGACCATGCTCATATTAACTGGTAATTATACTGGTAAATGTAATATTAAAGTGAACCTCATTCGGCTACCTCTAGTGGAAGCCAAGGGTAAATGCACCTAAGGCATACTACTTTGAGCATCTTATGGGATTCTTCAATACTATTGACACCATCTAGTGGTTAGAATCAATCAATGCGTGTATGCTTGGAATGCAATTTACAACATATAATAGTTAAAACATCTATAAAACATTTGAATAGGGATTGGAAGAAGTTGTAACACCTTTACATATCGTTAGTTAGAAATGAAACAATTTAAATCAATGTCCACATTCATTCCTGTTGGACTCAAGTACGCAATTCAAATATCTATTTGGTTTCATTCCTAGACACTTTTTTTTCATATTCCCTCTTCTCCAGTGGGGTTCAATTCTATCTATCCCATAGAAAATTGCTAGACTGGGGTCCAGATTATGGTACATCCTAAAATGATTGGAAAGACTGTTTTGGAAATCCCTTTCTGATATTATTCAAATGCTCATTTATTCTGGTAGCTAATTTCCTAGTTGTTTGCCCTACATATTGTAACCGACATGTAATGACATAAGTCACATGTGTTGAGTCACAAGATATGAATTTCTTTATTTTATATTCTTTCCCTGTTACAAACAACGTCAATTTCTCTATTTTTTCTTTTTTCCAGTTTTATTAGTTTTACATGCTTTATATCTCTTACAGTGGTGAAAGCCCTTACTATCCAAAAATGTAATGTTCTTTTTGGGTGTGTCATAAATATTGGGTGCTATTTTATAATTCACTATGCGCTAATAAATAAAATGTTAAATACTGTACTATGAAGGGCCCTGTGTTCTTTACATTTTATGGCATAAATCCTGTAGTCTAACTGGAATAGTGGCAGTAGCTGAGAATATCTATTGGCATGAGGGAGAGCTCATTGGTTGGATATGTATATAAAAAATGTTTTCTGGTGAGTAGGTATTTCATTTACTGGTGGTGGAAGATCACTCATCACAGCTCACAGTTATTTGGAGGAGTTGCAATTTTCACGAATACGTCACTTTTTTCAAGCACATTGGTGTTGATGGGCAATATACTTATTAGCACGTATTCGACAGTGTTTGAGAGCGCGGTTTACCTTTATAGCAATACATTTTTCACTTAATTTGGCCTATTATGGCTTTCAAACCTGCTGCCTCATTTTGTTAATAGTAATGTTATACAAATTTGGTTCACATCAGTCATTAATTCACTGCTACATTTTTTAACAATTTAAGTTTACTTTAATTTTATTTCATGCTCACTTTGCACTAAAAGATTTCACAGTGATTAATTAATCCAGGGTGCGTAGGTATAAAGTATTGATTTGTAAAGTGTTGCAGGTTTGCACGGCGGCCACCTGGTCATCGGTGTACACTTATACAAAGTTTTATAAAGTGGATGTGTTGGCATCTCCGGATGCTTCTTTTGGCAGCAAATTTTTAGAGGACCTGATCCTCTTTGAGGGTGTATTGTTTTTTTCAGGTCAGCTCCAGTTTATGGTTGAGCTCCATGTTACCTGGTTGGTTACGGTTTAGCCTTGGGGATTTTTTTCTTGTTGTTCCCACCCCTCATGTTTGACACTGCTTTGGGACATCCCAATGGTCAAGAAGATAGGGAGCTGTGTCCGTTAATGAACTAAAGATAAAATGGGATTTTTGACTTACTGTAAAATCTATTTCTCTGATGTTTATTGGCAGACACATCACCCAGAGAGTGGGTGTATACATCCTGGTACTGCCCCATAGGCATAGTCAAGCTTATTCCTGGCTAGTGTCCTTTTCCTTTAGGGGGCAGTATAACCCAATGGTCAAGAAGATAAGGAGCTGTGTCCATCAATGAACATCAGAGAATTGGATTTTACGGTAAGTAAAAAGACCCATTTTTTTGTATGGGACCCTTATATTTTGCTAAAGGCAGACAACCTTGATGATAAAAGCATTTGGTAAACACTCACCTGGTTTAGATACTCTGTCAGATTTTGATTGTTTTCTGTGTCCCCATTGAAGAACATTACCTTCAGTTCCTGTGCTGAGGACAACAAGGATAGGAATTCAGAAAAAAAGGATGCAAGACATTCAGGGCTAGTCACTGTGCACTGCTTTTCCCATGTGTTATATCTCCCGTTGTTTTGTATCAGTGAAATAATTAAATCTGCTTCTACCTATTCATATATTCACAAGATCATCCTCCTTCTGTTGTGAGCCCCCAAATATAAACGGTAGTTTACAGTGTTTACCTTAGTGATCGCTGCAATGGCCTCAATCCCAAGGCACAGAGCTACAGTGCATCTGGAAAGTATTCACAACGCTTCACTTTTTCCAAAAATCTTTGCAAATGATTAAAAATTAAAAACAAAAACAAAATCACATGTACATAAGCACAGCCTTTGCCATGACACTCAAAATTGAGCTCAGGTGCATCCTGTTTCCACTGATCATTCTTGATGTTTCTACAACTTGATTGAAGTCCACCTGTGGTAAATTCAGTTGATTGGACATGATTTGGAAAGGCACACACGTTTCTATATAAGGTCCCACGGTTAACAGTGCATGTCAGAGCACAAACCAAGCCACGAAGTCCAAGGAATTGTCTGTAGACCTCTGAGACAGGATTGTATCGAGGTACAGAAAAATCTCTGCAGCATTGAAAGTCCCAATGAACATGGTGGCCTCTATCACCTGTAAATGGAAGAAGTTTGGATTGACCAGGTCTCTTCCTAGAGTGGACCGCCCGGTCAAACTGAGCAATCGGAGGAGAAGGGTCTTAGTCAGGTAGGTGACCAAGAACCCGATGATCATTGTGACAGAACTCCAGCGTTTCTCTATGGAGAGAGGAGAACCTTCTAGAAGAACAACCATCTCTGCAGCACTCCACCAGTCAGGCCTGTATGGTAGAGTGACCAGACGGAAGCCACTCCTCAGTAAAAGGAACATAACAGCCCACCTGAAGGACTCTGACCACGAGAAACAAAATTCTCTCATCTGATGAAACAAAGATTTAACTCTTTGGCCTGAATGGCAAGTGTAATTTCTGGAGGAAACCAGGCACTGCTCATCACCTGGCCAATACCATCCCTACAGTGAAGCAAGGTGCTGGCAGCATCATGATGTGGGGATGTTTTTCAGCGGTATGAACTGGGTTACTAGTCAGGATCGAGGGAAAGATGAATGCATGTACATAGAAATCATTGATAAAAACCTGCTCCAGAGTGCTGTGGACCTCAGACTGAGGCGAATGTTAATTTTCCAACAGGACAGCGACCCTAAGCACGCAGCCAAGATAACAAATGAGTGTCTACGAGACAACTCTGTGAATGTCCTTTGATATCCCAGCCAGATCCCAGACTTGAGCTTGATTGAACATGTCTGGAGAGATCTGACCATGGCTGTGCACCAATCTGATGGAGCTTAAAAGGTCCTGCAAAGAAGAAAGGGAGAAAATGGGCAAAAATAGGTATGCCAAGCTTGTAGCATCATACTCCACAAGACTTAAGGGTGGAATTGGTGCCAAAGGTGCTTTGACAAAGTTTCCGTCAAAGGCTGTGAACACTTATCAGGGTTCGTACAGTCATGAAAAACCTGGAAGTCATGGGGATTTTAAAATGGCAATTTCCAGGCCTTGAAAAGTGTTGGAAAATTAACTTAACCCAAAAGTTTTGGAAAAGTCATGGAAATTATTTGTTGCATGTGCAGAAAAGAGAAAGGCGCCACTCAGTGGAGCATGTAAATTTATTGACACGTATTAGAATTAAGAAATTACATGGAGGTGGAGGCCAGCCTGGGACAAACGCTGCGGACCTGGAAGGACCCCGATCTGATAGACGCTTAACACCTCCATGTAGTTTCTTAATTATAATGTGTCAATAAAATTATTTACATGCTCCACTGAGTGGCGCCTTTCTCTCTTTTCTGCCTGTTCGTGGGACTGTTGCTTCGGCCTAACAAAGAGCTGCCCTCGATGTAAGCGCCGCATCTGTGCAATCCATACCAGTCCCGCTGCACCTTATCCATCATGACTGCCTGAACTGAAGCTTTATCCCCAAGCAGGGAGCGCCCATCAAATCTTTTTCTTTCTCCAGTATATTCGAATATAGTTGATGATAGGGGTAAATTACAATAGTTAACAAAATATTTCATATTCTACTGTACACTACAAAGCTTGTCATTTATTTTAGTAAAGATATGCTGGGTGTAACATGGATTTTCTTCTTATTTAACATGTATACATAGACATTTCATGAAACATTAGGTCATAAATATTTGAAGTTCTGGAAAAGTCATGGGAAAGTCATGGAATTTTATTGGTAAAAATGTGTATGAACCCTGCTTATGTACATGTTTTTTTTTTTTTTCTTTCGTTTTTTAATTTTTAATACATTTTTATAAAGATTTAAAAAAAAAATGTCACGTTGTCATTTTGGGGTATTGTTTTTAGAATTTTGAGGTAGCTAATGAATTTAATCTCTTTTGGAGTAAGGCTGTAAGATAGCAAAATGTGGAAAAAGCGGAGCAATGTAAATACTTTCTGGATGCACTGTATTTTGATTGGCTCTGTGCATTTTGTATACTATCTGTGCAGTCTAATGTTGCACTTGCTTCAGAACAGAACAGCATAAAATGTTCGGCGGTAGTGAAGAAGTTTAAAAAACAAAAACACTTCTGTTTTTTTTTTTTTTTATAATGCTTTTCTATGGTGGAAAATTTTGAGGAAGTCATTAGCTTCCTGTCTAATAATTGCCTATTTGTTGCCGGGTTAGATTGCCACAATTAGATTTTTATTAAATGCTTAGAACTGCAAATTTTTGTTTGGTTTTGGTGTGGAGTCGAGATTTATTTTTTATTTTTATTCCCATATATTTATGAATCCAGAAGAGGAAATTGTGGCACAGTGGACAAACTGGCAAACACATAGTGATACAGTGGCAGTGCTTTTGTAGCTTTTGGCAGTAATCTAGACTTTATTACAATTTTCAGTATTCTTAATGTCTATATAATTATTAACATGTCGTCCTACTAACTGTGCCCATATGTAGATGGGTCCAGCTGATTGATGATGCTTAGCTGCCAGGTCCGTGTGCCATGTGTCTGCAAAATACAGGACATCTAGCAGGTGTCGGGTCCACATTGCAGTGCTCACTAGATTTGTAACCTTTCACTTAAAGACAATTTCTTGTATATGAACACATTTAGGCCTCATTCACACAGGCACAGAAGCCTGCCCGTACAGAGAGAATAGGACGTGTTTTTGCATGTGGAGGTGCATGCAGGCAGTTTGTTAGTGAATGGAGATCCATTGGCTATATGGACTCACCCACGCCCTCCAAGTTTGATAGCCTTGAATGCTACCAGTATGCATTCATGCTGTCCTAGTCCTTGGCTCCTGTTGTGAATGAGGCTTTAGCAAGCACATGATGGATTTTTTTTTCTGGACTGGAGGATCCCCAATGAAATGTAGATAATTTGCAATAAGTTTTTTTTTTTACTGGAACATATTTTACAATTAATTTTGACTGCATGCTATAGTGTTTGCTCCAGTGCTTTATGCCATTATGTGATATGTGTTGTATGTATCATACATGAATCTCCCATCAGTGGTGTATTTAGATTTTGTGCTCCCCCAGGCCTGACTAAACTTGTGCACCCCCTAATTTACATATGACCCACCCCGTCCTGTAAAGGCCATGCCCTTTACTGTTTACAACCCGCCCTGTCATATGTGAACCACAGACCACAAGTCTATCAGTGCCTATCAGCATAGCCTCATCAGTTCCCATACGTTCAGCCTCATCAGTGCCCATCTGTGCAGCCTCATCACTGACTGCTTTATGGGGTTGCCAGACTGATTTGCCTCCTGGACTCTGCCCTCTGGCCCAATTCACCCCATAAGACTGGCACTATATTAAAAGTGTAGCGCAAGCTGACTGAGACCCTTTTCGTGCGGGACCCGGGAGGAGGCTGTTTTTTTTTTTTTTTTGTGCAGGGTGCAGCTTTTTTGCTGCCCCCTTGCAAAGTGCTGCCCTAGGCCTGGGCCTTGTTGGCCTAGGCCAAGATACAGCGCTGTCTCCCATAGAGAGACATCCATTTTCTGATTTTCAGTGTATGCCTAACACAGCCCTAGATACTTAACATACTTTAAACGATATTATTTTTAAATCTAGAGTGTTTTAAACTACTTTCTTTATCGTACATCACGGGACACAGAGCAGCCATAATAATTACTATGTGGGTTATGCCCCACCTATAGGATGAATGGACACTCTCAGATCACTCAAACAGGAAGTCCTCTCCTATATAACCCCTCCTACACAGGAAGTACCTCAATTTTATTGCTAGTGTCTGTAAGGTGGTGGTTACTGATGTGATACATTTGCTCTTGGAGCATACTTAGAGGTCTGGATGGCTCTGTTAAGACACAGGGACTTCAATTGGATCCATTCGAAAATGCTTTCAGCCAAAATGTATTGTACCCGAGCCTCATTGATTAGGAGAGAAGATTCCTTGAGGTTTGAGGTTTGTCTAACGCGGCCTTTTAGCGCTGGATCCTGCGTAATGGAACCCTTGCTTGCTTACATAAACACGTTTGCATTAACTCATGTTGTATAAATACATGCTTGCCTATTGCATGGGCACGTGTTTGCATGAACACGTGTTTTCATGTTTGCCTGAACACGTATTTGCATAAATGCATATTTGCATAAAAGCATGTTGCATAAACGCATGCTTGCTTATTGCGTGGATGCATGTATGCGTGGATGCATGTTTGCATGGGCATGTGTTTGCATAAACGCATGCGTAAATGCTTACGTAAATGCATGCTTCTATAAACGCATATTGCATAAACGTATTTTGGCATATTTTCATTTGAACTGCATACGTATGTGCTTATTTGCCCTGGACTGCATACGTACAGTATGTGCTTATTTGCCCTGGACTGCATACGTACAGTATGTGCTTATTTGCCTTGAACTGCATACATGTGTGCTTATTTAGCTTGAAATGCATACATATATGCTTATTTGCCTTGAACTGCATACATACAGTATCTCACAAAAGTGAGTACAACCCTCACATTTTTGAAAATATTTTATTCACGTGACAACACTGAAGAAATTACACTTTGCTACAATATAAAGTAGTGAGTCTACAGCTTGTATAACAGTTTAAATTTGCTGTCCCCTCAACATAACTTGAAACACAGCCATTAATGTCTAAACCGCTGGCAACAAAAGTGAGTACACCCCTAAGTGAAAATGTCCAAATTGGGCCCAAAGTGTCAATATTTTGCGTGGCCACCATTATTTTCCAGCACTCCCTTAACCCCCTTGGGAATGGAGTTCATCAGAGCTTCACAGGTTGCCACTGGAATCCTCTTCCACTCCTCCATTACGTCATCACGGAGCTGGTGGATGTTAGAGACCTTGTGCTCCTCCACTTTCTGTTTTGAGGATGCCCCACGATTTCTTAATAGGGTTTAGGACTGGAGACATGCTTGGCCAGTCGATCACATTTACCCTCAGCTTCTTTAGCAAGACAGTGATCGTCTTGTTTGTGGTTGTTATCATGTTGGAAAACTGCCCTGCGGCCCATTCCCTGAAGAGAGGGGATCATGCTCTGCTTCAGTATGTCACAGTACATGTTGGCATTCATGGTTCCCTCAATGAACTGTAGCTCACCAGTGCCAGCAGCACTCATGCAGCCCCAGACCATGACACTCCCACCACCATGCTTGACTGTAGGCAAGACACACTTGTCTTTGTACTCCTCACCTGGTTGCCACCACACACGCTTAACACCATCTGAGCAAAATAATTTTATCTTTGTCTCATCAGACCACAGGACATGGTTCCAGTAATCCATGTCCTTAGTCTGCTTGTCTTCAGCAAACTGTTTACTGGCTTTCTTGTGCATCATCTTTAGAAGAGGCTTCCTTCTGGGACGACAGCATGGCTTCCTTCTGGGACGATGTGCGGCGTATGGTCTGGGCACTGACAAGCTGACCCTCCATCCCTCCAACCTCTGCAGCAATGCTGGCAGCACTCATACGTCTATATCCCAAAGGCAACCTCTGGATATGACGCTGAGCACATGCACTCAACTCCAGGAGGCGTCCAAGTTAACTATTTTTTTCATTGGATCCACCAGTTAATTATTCAAGCCTAAGGCTTGAAAGGGCACGGTCCCCACCCCATATTGGTGAGATCGCTCGCTCACTAGGCATCTTGGACCATCCGCCATCAGGTGTCAGTGGCTCAGGTGTATAAGGCCACTGCATGGTCTTCGGTTCATACATTCACAGAATTTTACCAAATGGATATCAAAGCCACAGAGGATACTGCTTTGGCCACAGTGTGTTACGGGCAGCAGAATAAATCCTTATCAGGTGGCAGTTTCTGTGATTGTGTCTCCCTCCCCTCAAAGGTATTGCTTTAAGAAATCCCACATAGTAATTATTATGACTGCTCTGTGTCCCATGATGTACAATAAAGAAAATTAGATTTTTCCTACAGTTTACCTGTAAAATCCTTTTCTTGGAGTACATCACGGGACACAGAGGTCCCTCCCCTCTTTTTTGGAGGTCTTCATTGCTTTGCTACAAAACGGAGGTACTTCGTGTATAGGAGGGGCTATATAGGGGAGGACTTTCTGTTTGATTGATCTGCCAGTGTCCATTCACCTAAAGCATGGCTTTTATGCATTTTTATGTTTTAATGTGCATTTAAATTTACCAATTAGGTGAAGGTTTATGGTAGATGGGGCCAAACTATTCTGCCACTATATCTTTTTGGTGGTGGGCACTGAGGCTGGTGTAAGAACTTGTACAAGCATGAAGAATAATTTCATCACCATGCTATCAATCTTTGGGCAGCATAGCCGCCAACTTATTTTTTACTGGCTTACCTATATTATGCAGGGTCTTTGGGTAATTGGATTCAGAACATGCTTTATGTGGATCTAATTTATGCACAAAAACCTGTTATCCAAGTGTGTTGGTAATCAAAAGTATGAGCTGGCAACCTGGATAACTTGTCTGTATGAAAGTCAACTGACGTAACTCCCCACTCTTTCAAGTAATGTCTTTTTCACTTGTACTAGATTTTATAGGCTCCAGCACTGACTTTTTTTTTTTTTTTCCCCACAGATCACCTGGTGGCCCATGGGCGCATGGCAGAGAAGGAAGCACGCAAGAAGTTTAAGCAAATTGTTGCCGCGGTTCATTTTTGTCACTGCAGGAACATTGTGCACCGAGATCTGAAGGCTGAAAATTTGTTGCTCGATGCAAATCTTAACATTAAGATTGCAGGTAAGCTGATAAAAAAGGCAAATTGAAAATCTGTACATTTTAGAAATAATCCCTCAAATCTGTGTATTTACGAATGTCGGGTGCTTTTTAGATTGGTAATGTGGCTGCTATTGCAGTGTATCCTAAGTTTTTGTCATTTGCCATATTTCAGCAGTACAATCTCCTGTGCTATCACTTGGGTGGTCATTGATAAGCCCTGAGCTATCACTTGGGTGGTCATTGATAGCCCATACCATTATTCAAATGATTGGTTGTCTACGTCTTCACATTGGAATGATAATGACCAAAATCAAGTTGTCCAAGTTTTAATAATTTATATTTTATTAGTCTGATCATATATTAAGGCTGGGTTCATATATGTGAGGCTACAGGTTCTTGCCTGGGGTCCGGTGCGTGTCTGTTCATGGGTTGATGTGCGATTCTGGTCCAAATTTTTGTCTGAATTTGCACCTGACCCAGACACGCACAGGACCCTACTGCAATCCGCTTCCCGGCAGCCCCGGACCTGTGTGAACCGGCTTTATTGAGAGCCGGTCACACTCGCATGACATGCGAATTGGATGCAGGGAAACTGCAACCAATTTGCATATATGTGAACCCAGCCTAAGGGATTTTCTCTGAATTAGTCTTTTGCATAAATATGCAAGGTTCATGTGGAAAATCTTGAGGCTCCAAAAAGTAATAGGTTACAAATGGCCTAGTTAAAGGCCTGATTTGAATTGCTTTAAAATGTTGTAGGGGTAGGTAAAAGTGGCAGTTCATGCAGGGAAACCCACAAACCTCTTGCAACTGAAGGAATTTCGCTTGGTCAAAAATTTCACAAAGTCAATGTCAAAGACTGGCGGCACCTACAGTGGATATAAAAAGTCTACACACCCCTGTTAAAATGTCAGGGTTCTGTGATGTAAAATGACGAGACAAAGATAAATCATTTCAGAACGTTTTCTACCTTTAATGTGACATATAAACTGTACAACTCAATTGAAAAACAAATTGGAAACTTTGTCTTGGGTAAAAATAAAATGTTTGCATAAATATGCACCCCCTTAAACGAATACTTTGTTGAAGAACCTTTTGATTTTATTACTGCACTCAGTCTTTTTGGGCATGGCACATCTTGGCAATATTTGCCCACTCTTCTTTGCAAAAACACTGCAAATCTGTAAGGTTGTGAGGGAATCTTCTGTGCACAGCCCTTTTTAGATCACCCTACAGATTTTAAATTGGATTCAGGTCTGGGCTCTGGCTGGGCCATTCCTAAAGTTTAATCTTTTTCTGGTGAAGCCATTCCTTTGTTGATTTGGATGTATGTTTTGGGTCGTTGACATGCTAAAAGATGAAGTTCCTCTTCATGTTCAGCTTTCTAGCAGACGCCTGAAGGTTTTGTGGCAATATTGACTGGTATTTGGAACTGTTCATAATTCCCTCTACCTTGACTAAGGCCCCTGTTCCAGCTGAAGAAAAACCGCCCCAAAGCATTATGATGCCACCACCATGCTTCACTCTGGGTATGGTGTTCTTTTGGTGATGTGCAGTGTTGTTTTTTTTGATCCAAATATATCTTTTGGAATTATGGCTACAAAGTTCCACCTTGGTTTCATCAGACCATAACACATTTTCCCACATGCTTTTGGGAGATTTTAGATGTGTTTTGCAAACTTTAGCCGGGCTTGGATGTTTTTCTTGATGAGAAAAGGCTTCTATCTTGCCACTACCCCATAGCCAAGACATGAAGAATACGGGAGATCGTTGTCACATGTACCACACGGCCAGTACTTGCCAGATATTCCTGCAGCTACTTTAATGTTGCTGTAGGCCTTGTGGCAGCCTCTCTAACCGGTTTTCTTCTTGTCTTTCATTTATTTTGGAGTGACCTCCAGTTCTTGGTAATGTCACTGTTGTGCCATATTTTCTCCACTTGATAAAGATGGTCTTCACTTTGTTCCATGATATATCTAATGCCTTGGAAATTATTTTGTACCCTTCTCCTGACTGATACCTTTTAACAACGAGATCACTCTGATGCTTTGGAATCTTTCTGCGGATCATGGCTTTTGCTGTAGGATGCGACTAAGAAAATGTCAGGAAAGACCTACTAGAACAGCTGAATTTTCTTTGGAGTTAATCAGAGGCACGTTAAATGAAAACAGGTGTGTACTGACTCCAATTTAGCTACATCCCCAGTTTATAAGAGGGTGTGCACACTTATGCAACCACACAATTTTAGTTTATTATTATTATCCCCCCCCCTCTGGTATAGGGGGCAACACCAGCTTCTCAAACAAACAACATACTTATTACATCTATTGACGCACAGTAGAAGCTTTTCTTGCAGATAAAGGTAATAGTGGCATATTTTCCTGTCTGCCATTAGGCAGGACATCGCTTTAAAAGTTTTTAAAATGGATTACAAGTTCACTTTAATGTAGGTTTTCCCTGTCTTGTGTAGTTGTTAAACTTGGCTATTATACACTGTATTTTTTGTGCAGTTGGTTTCATACAGCCAGGAGCTGAGGAAGACAAGGTGGAGGTGACATCCCTGCAGGAAAGGGCACTGGCTTTGGAAGGAAGCCTGAGTTTCAGCCTTTAACCTAACTGTCCTTATAGGCCACTGTGATGGTCTTTAACTTCTGTATACTTGTCAGTCTTGTCTAAAATTTACTCATGATCAGCCTTTTATCACCTGTCAATGTATAGTGACCTTGTTCAGAATTTCCTCTCGTTTCCACAAATATGAAACTTAGTCCTGTGCATGCTTAAGCTGGAGCACTTAGCCTTAGACTGATCAAAATTTGGCCAGTTTAGTAGGGACCAGCTGCATTAGTGCATGGACATTTCAGCTTGATAGAAGTCACTAGTTTGTCAATGGGACATGCGGAACAACGTTTGTCGATCAGCGCCTGTAGCTGCTAATCAGTGTATTCTGACAAGCACAAGTCTTACTGTCAGAATATGATATCCTGATGGGGAATAAAATATGTTCCTTTTTTCCATTTAGCCCACTGGCTGAATAAGAAAAAAATAAAATACCAGTCTATGACCAGCTTTAGGGCCACATGCACACTGTATTCTTTTAAATGATAAGTGCAAACAAAATAATAAATGCACATTTTTTTTTTGTAGGTAAGAGAGGGCATTTATTATTACTTCTCTTTCGTTCATTGATGGACGCAGCTCCGATGATATTATTTGTTTCAAATAAAGTATACTGCGATTTTACACTATGGGGATTATCATTATCATCATTATCATTTTGTGTTCCATTGAGCTATAAAGAGGATACAATCATACAGAGGGGGAGCTTAAGAGAAGAGCAGTTTTTCCAACTAAAGGCGAGACGCCTCTGTTGCAAGGGGGTAGTCATCTGGTGAGTGCACTCCTCGTGGGGAACACTAGAGGATTCGAGGTTCACTGCATGCTTGGAATCTTTATTGTGCTGGGATAGCACAAATGCATGGATTCATTGGTGGCACCACAAGGACCAGCAATTCCATGTGAAGATTTTTTTAAAACTACAGTGCATTCGTCTTTGAAGGGCAATTTTTATTATCACATTGACATTAAAATTATCACATTGTATAGAATTAGCACTTGCACTTTTTCTCTTACGTCCTCCGACAGTCGCCGCCACTTCATAATCTTCACTAATGGGGTAATTGACCTTTGCTCCGCAGGAGTAGCTAGGCAACAAGATTTGTTAATATCAAAGCTTTTAGCATATCACACCCCTAGGGGATGGTCCCCTCAGTCAATACCTCCCTGCTTCCTGCATTCTCAACTCAGTTTTCAATTGCCTAGCTTAGGAGTAGCTGGCTGATCCTGTGCTGGGGCTTTCAGTCTCAGCCTTCTATCCTCTTTTTGATTTTATTTTGAGTATTTTTCTCTTTCTTTTACTTAGCTGTTCTTTTTCTCAGCATTAGTTTAGTTTCTTCGGATGAAGGTGATCATGCGGAGCTGGGTCTCGGACTGGCCACCCTGGATCCCAGGGTTCAGGGCCAGGGGCTCCCCAGCCTGCCATCGCGCGTTCAGCTCAGGTTTCCCTGGCATATTGAACGACCCATCCCTGTTCGCTGCAGGGATGCTGCCTGTGAGGTGGCTACCTCACCGGACGCCATTTGCGGTTTTGCATCGCAGTTCCACTGCGTCCTGGCTGCGACACTCCCTGTCCTCAGTGCAGCGGTTTGGTCGCTGGAGAAGGCTCCCCACGCCATCCGGACTGGTAAGTGCAATTCTATGTGGGGACCTGTCTGTTTTGGGTGTCAGTCTTTGACTGTGTGACCCTGCATGTCTGTGTATGTGCTGAGCTCCCTGTCAGATTCCTGTGTGGAATAGCTGCCTTTCTGTGGGCTGCGGAGGGGGGGGCTCTCCCGCTCTGCTATGTGAGAGTATGGGGCGGACTGGGCTTAAACATGCTGTGCAGCGGCCGCTACTGCGGCCCGCCATTTTTTTGCGGCAAATTATGGTGACCGGCCCTGTGTGGTACGGCGCGGTGTTTTGGCGCCAAACGCCGCCATTTTGGCGGCGATCGATCATACAGCCACATGTCGGCGCCATTTTCTCATTGCCTAAAATGCCTCAGCCGAGCGGCCATGTTTGTGTAGCCAGGCTGCTGCCACCGATCGCTGTTCCAGAGCAAAAGGAAGTGATGCAATGACTGACCGCCCTAGTCATTGCATCACTTCCTTTTGCTCTGGAACAGCGATCGGTGGCAGCAGCCTGTGTGGTCTCTCCAGGTTTTTACCTTTCCTTTTCCTGTATTTCCTTGCTCAGTGTCCTTATCCCTGTGGCGGTCGGTACATACAGTAGTGTGCGGTGGGCTGCGCTCGCCGCGGTCTTAAAGGGGCAGTCCTTCTTTTTCAATTATTGCTGGGGCATGGATTCTCAGGATTGCAAGTTTCCTCCCACCTTGGTGGGGGGCCAAGGGACTGCTGCATCCCCCGAGGGGGCTGATCTGGCTGCTATTGTGGCGAACTTGGCTTCTCAGATGCAGATGCTAATGGCTGATCGATCCGCAAAACGGCCCAGATTGTCTATTTCCTCTGATTCAGAGGGCGATGGGGCTGCTATGGCTGGAGTGCCCTTTTCAGGGTCTCGCTCATCTCTGGACCTTGGGGGGTCTGAGGGGGAGGCTGAGGTAGAAGGGGTTGATAATTCTCCCCCTGGCTCGCCTGAAGAGCTTGCACTCAAGGATGAGTTGGTTGCTTCTATCAAGGAAACACTGCGTTTGCAGATGAACCATGTCCTCCTGTTTTGATGTCCTCTTATGGGACGCAAAGGAAACGCAAAACAGCGCAGGTTTTTCCCTGCCCTGCGGAATTTCAGCGCGCTGTTGATGAGCAATGGCGCAATTTAAAGAAGCCCTTTACTGTGCCAAGTAAGTTCAAGCTGCGTTATCCCTTTACACCCACCACTGATGAGCGTTGGTGTGTGCCGCCTCAGGTGGATCACGCGGTGGCGGTTTTGAATAAATCTACTGCGATCCCTGCTGAGGATACCCTGGTGTTCCGGGACCCTACGGACAGGAGATTGGAGTCTCTTGCCCGTCATGCTTATACGGTTGCTGGTTCTATGCTGAAGCCTATTTTTGCTTCCATTTTGGCAGCCCAGGCTATTGCGGATAGGACGCAGGTGCTCAGGCGCACCCTGGTGGCTGACTCTGCTCCACCGACAACATTGACTATGGTGGATCAAATTCATCAGGGTGTCATGTATTTGTGTGATGCGGACTTGGATTCAGTCCCTTTGGCTGCACGCCTCTCAAGTGTGGCGGTATTGAACCGTCGCCTGATATGGCTGAAATGTTGATTGGTTGACCAATCATCTCGCAAGACTTTAGCTAATTTGCCCTACGCGGGATCTCGCCTTTTTGGCGAGTCTTTGGATACTCTGATGAAGGGAATTTCCGGGGGTAAGAGCACTCTCTTACCCCAAACTCACAAGAATAAGTTTGTTCGCGGTAAGAAGAATACCTCGTTTAGGCCCTCTCAGGGGTCCTTTCGTGCCTTTCGGTCGCAATATAAGGGCAAGCCCTTCAAGGGCCAAGGCTCCCAGAAGAAGCCGTGGGCAGGTAAGCAGAAGTCCGGCCAGTCCGGGTCCGCTGCCCATACCAATTCCGCCTGAAGAGGGGCCCTCACCCGGTTCTGGGGTGGGGGGACGTTTGCTCGGTTTTCTAAAACCCTGGCTGGCCCGCATTTGGGACAGGTGGGGTCAGGAAATCGTTCGATCTGGATACAAGATCGAGTTTCTCGGCCGGCGAGCAGATTTTTTCCCTCAAATCTTCAGCTGTCTCCGGAGCGCTTGCAGGATCTGCACCTGGCGGTGCGGGACCAGCGGGCCCAGGGAGTGGTGGTTCCGGTGCCTCATCGGGACAGATTTCGGGGGTTCTATTCCAATCTGTTCACTGTGCCCAGAAAGGAGGGCAAGGTACGTCCGATTTTGGACTTAAAAGCTCTGAACTGCTTTGTGCGGGTTCGCAAGTTCCTCATGGAATCCCTGTGCTCGGTGGTGGCTGCCCTGGTTCCGGGGGAATTCATGGCCTCCATCGACTTGAAGGATGCGTACCTTCACATCCCCATTTTCGAGGGTCACCAGAGGTACCTTCGATTCGCCATTGCGGAGGATCATTACCAATTCGTGGCATTACCCTTTGGTCTCGCTTCGGCTCCGCGGGTTTTCACCAAGGTGCTTGCGCCGGTCCTGGCTTTATTGAGAGCCCAGGGCATCTCTGTCTTGGGATATCTGGACGATATCTTGATTCGGTCTGCGACCAGTCAGGGCCTGGTGAACGACCTGTCCATCACAATGCAGACTCTGCAGGAGTTCGGTTGGACGATAAATTTTCCAAAGTCAACGCTGTGTCCGTCGGTTCGTCTTCCCTACCTGGGGATGATCCTAGACTCTGTTCAAGCGAAGGTCTTCCTGCCGGAAGACAAGCTCCGGACACTTTAGGACGAAGTCAGGTCCCTCAGGGACAATCAGTGCTCGTCCCTCTGGACATGTATGAGGTGTCTGGGATTGATGGTCTCGGCTTTCGAGGCGATTCCCTTCGCCCAGTTTCACACACGGGATCTTCAGGCGGAGATCCTGGCCAAGTGGGACGGGCGTCCGCAATCTCTGGATCTGCGGATTTCGTTGAGCCGCCTCACCCAAAGGGGTCTTTTGTGGTGGCTCCAGTCCCCGGCGGTGTCGGGGGGCAAGTCCTTTCGTCCTTTGTCGTGGACGGTGATCACCACGGATGCCAGCCTGTCGGGCTGGGGTGGTGTTCTGGGCGTTCTGTCCGCCCAGGGAACTTGGTCGGAGGAGGAATCCTCCCTTCCGATCAACATTCTGGAATTGCGAGCGATAAATCTCTGCCTTCTGCGTTGGACGGACAGGCTTCAGGGCCGTCTGGTTCGGGTGCAGACGGACAATGCCACTGCGGTGGCCTACATCAACCACCAAGGGGGCACCAGGAGTACCCGAGCGGCTCGGGAAGTAGCCGACATTCTGTCTTGGGCCGAGACGCACGTCCCGGCGATATCTGCAGTTCACATTCCGGGGGTGGAGAACTAGCAGGCGGATTATCTGAGTCACCAGACCCTGGACCAGGGGGAATGGTCCCTTCACCCGGATGTCTTTCAGATGTTGTGCGCGAAGTGGGGTTCCCCAGATGTGGACCTGTTCGCGTCTCGTCTAAACAACAAGGTGGAAAGGTTCGTGGCAAGGACGCGCGATCCTCGGGCAGACGCCTCAGATGCGTTAGTGGCGCCCTGGCATCAGTATCGTCTGATGTATGCCTTTCCACCGATTCAGCTGCTGTCCAGGCTCCTTTGCAGGTTGGCCTCGGAACCGCACACGGTGATTCTGGTGGCACCAGACTGGCCTCGCCGGTCTTGGTACGCAGACTTCGTGAATCTGGCGGTCGACGCTCCGTGGCGTCTGCCTCTTCGAGAAGATCTCCTGTCTCAAGGACCGATATTCCATCCTGCTTTACAGTCGCTGGCTTTAACGGCCTGGCTGTTGAAAGCCAGGTCCTGAAGGATAGGGGTCTCTCCCCTGAGGTCATTCCCACTTTGATCAAGGCTAGAAAAGCCTCTTCGGGGACGATTTACTACCGTACTTGGAAGGCGTATTTTGCCTGGTGTGAGTCCAGGGGGTATTCCTCTCGCTCATACTCGGTATCGAGAGTGTTGGCTTTCCTTCAAACGGGCGTGGACCAGCGTTTGGCGTTGGCCATGATTAAGGGTCAGATTTCTGCGCTGGCCGTTCTCTTTCAACGCCCTGTGGCGTCTAATTCTTTGGTTAGCACCTTTGTTCAAGGGGTGCGACACTTGGCCCCTCCTCGGAGGGACCCTTTACCTCCATGGGACTTGAACCTTGTTCTGTCCATGTTGCAGCATGCTCCCTTTGAGAAGATCAGGGACATCTCGTTGTCTCTGTTGTCCAAGAAGGTTGCCTTTTTGGTGGCGATCACTTCGGCTCGCAGGGTATCGGAGCTGGCGGCCTTGTCCTTCAGCTCTCCCTACTTGGTGATTCACTTGGATAAGGTGGTCTTACGACCTAACCCTTCTTTTCTTCCCAAGAGGATCTCGGAATTTCACCTCAATGAGGACATTGTCTTGCCTTCGCTTTGCGCAAAGCCTAAGCATCCAAAGGAGGTGGCTTTGCATTCCTTGGATGTTGTTCGGGCGATCAGAGTTTACCTGTCATCGACGAAATCCTTTCGCAAGTCGGATTCTCTATTTGTCCTTCCAGAGGGTCCTCGGAAGGGCATGGCGCGCACTCTACCAGGTCTCTGAGTACGTCTTGGGCCTATCGTCATCAGGCTTCTGTGGCCCAGGTGTGTAAGGCGGCGACTTGGTCGTCCGTTCACACCTTCTCAAAATTTTACAAGGTGGATGTTCAGGCATCGGCAGATGCTTCCTTTGGCCGTAAAGTTCTTAGTGTGGCAGTGCCTTAGGGTCCCTTGTTTGGGTCCTTGGCTGTTGGGGTGTTTTTACCCCTAGGTTACTTGTTCTTCCTGGGTTGTTACTCCTGTTGAGCACGTTTTCCTGTTGCCCAGTTGGTTCTCTTACTTTGGTAAGGTTCTTTTTTCTGATGTGGGTACTGCTTTGCTTTAGGCTTTTTTCCCACCCCTCATGTCCACACTGCTCTGGGACGTCCCCATTAGTGAAGATTATGAAGTGGCGGCGACTGTCGGAGGACGTAAGAGAAAACGGAATTTTTGTAAAATCTTACCGTAAAATTCCTTTCTCTGAGTCCTCCGACAGTCGCCGCCCCCGCCCCTCTTTTGGGGTTTGTTTATGTACTCTACTGCTATGCTACTGAAACTGAGTTGAGAATGCAGGAAGCAGGGAGGTATTGACTGAGGGGACCACCCCCTAGGGGTGTGATATGCTAAAAGCTTTGATATTAACAAATCTTGTTGCCTAGCTACTCCTGCGGAGCAAAGGTTAATTACCCCATTAGTGAAGATTATGAAGTGGCGGCGACTGTCGGAGGACTCAGAGAAAGGAATTTTACGGTAAGATTTTACAAAAATTTTTTGCGGATATTGGACTGGAGCTTCTTTTTTGGCAGATGACAAGCGTTTTTGTTAGATGTCAATGCCTTCCTCCAAATGCCTGAAAAAAGCCCCCCAAAAAAATGCCTGAAAACGATACGCTGAGGTGTGAATGGAGCCTTATACAATTTTCACCTATTGTTTACTGACTGAAATGCGTTTCTTTAGCATAATATGAGATTAATAAAAATAATAGTGGACTGTTACTTTTCATTTTAGATTACACTTTTGAAAACAACCTTTTTATGACTTCTATGCAAGCAACCTAATGCTGACTTTGCTGCATTCTATCTCTACAGTGCTGGCACTCCCTAGAAGTCTGAACTTCATGGTGTGGGCCAAAAAACACTCTTACCTGTTCTACAATTCAGTGCTTTGGGCTTTAGTGACCCATCACCAGACTTCAGTGCTGTCACAGATGTGGGGCCTGGCAAGCCCTATGCAAAAATGGATTTTCATACAATCATTTACATAGAAGGATTCAGAAGTGCATTGGGGTGTCAGGTAATATCGTGGAGTTAAGCTGGCCATAGATGGATCAAAATTCAGTCTGTGCAGCAGGAATCAATTCTCTCATTCCAATGTCAAATCATTGGAGATTTTTCACTTTAGCGGCTGCAGTCGCTAAATTGTGTAATCTGACAGCAGTGAGAGCAGATTTTCTCTAAAGTGAACCTGAACTAAAAAACTGAAAATTTCTGTCTGATCAGAAACCCCTAAAAATGTTAACTGTGCCTTCGTACTCTGAAAAACCCAACCTTTACCTTGAATTGCTCGTGAAAAATAGCAATGCACTTCTTGACATGAGACTATGCCTAGGCACTCCACTCCTGTGTCTCTGGCCTCATACTCTCATATCAGTGTGACGTCATTTAGGTCAGTACTTGTCTCAGGATATTAAAGTGACATATAGTGATTTAACTTCTGTACTGCTTACTGTTCTTTTTTTTTTTTTTTGGAGAGAAATCTGTACCTGGGTAGCTGCAGCGTGAGGCTATTCCTGCTTGTGTTTCATCCAATGCGTGGATGCGGGTTTCTGCCATCTCTCCTGCTTCTTGGCAGTTACCTAGCCTATCATCAGGGGGCAGCTAATGAGGAAGCAAAACCTTCTTTGCCAAGCTGGTCACTTTTACAAAAATACCCAGTGCAGAACAAAGCATGGTAAGCCTGTAATGGGGAAAAGATCAGCTGCAGGGAGCCCCACAGGTAATACTGGCAACTAGTCCTTTGCCTTGGCTTGCCTTTTCTGGGTATAGCTTGCATAATACACATCTTTTTATTCAGTTGTAGCTAATGTTTTAGAATAGGAGCACTTTATATTCTGATTGCTTCTTGCAGTATTGAGAAATATTAACAAGTCCCATGCAGGTTTTCGTTATGGAGGATGCTATTTCAGGGAGATGAGGCAAATGATCATGGGAATCCTAAGTCCAGGAGCTGCTCAGGAATTGCTTGGATCTTCCCATCTGCTGTTTTCTTTGGCAGCTGCTCATTTCAGTCATCTGATGAGTAGGATGGAAAGGCTGAGTTATTGTCAGAACATCTCGGTGTGTATCTTGCTTGTTTTTGTATCTCTTTCCCGAATTCCATGGAAGCCACAGATGTGACAGGAGATAATGTCACTTTTTCACGCTCCAAATGTTTCCTGGCTGAACGTAAACCTGCAGAACCATGTTCCCAACATTTATATGGCCTAGTTCTTGGAGTGTTTGCTTAATATAGTCTATTCTGAACATGTGTGATTTCATTTTTACTGGTTGTTTTGTACAGACTATTGGATCCCTTCTAAAGTGTGCATTGGATTTTCTGTTAAGCATTTCCTGTAGAGGTGCAACATTCCCTTCCAGAATCCTTTCCCCATCAAATGTTAGGTAGCCTGGGTTGATAATGCGCACTAACTTAGCCACATTATTTGTCTTTCCTAAAGCGGTGTTCCAGCTGGGGAGAAAAAAAAAATAAATCCACAGCTACAAATACTGTAGATCTTACTTAATATATAGACACTTGCCTGTCTAGGGAGCCTGCAATGTTGGCACCCCAGCTGATTTTCAGATCCGCTACCAGGTGCTGCCGCCATTCGTTGTAAGGGAGACTGGCAGTGAAGCCTTTTGGCTTCACAGTCAGTTTCCTACTGCGCATGCGCGAAGCGCGCTGCACTTTCGAATTGCCCCGGTGGTGGGTGAAGGAGGGGGGGGGCGAACTTCCTAGGGACAGTGCCATCTCCCGGACTGGGGAAGGGTACCTGTCAAAAACAGGTACCCGTTCCCACCTCCCCCCTGAAAGGTGCTAAATGTGTCCCCTGGAAGACGAGAGGAAGCAGATCAGTGGAAGTTCCACTTTTGGGTGGAACTCCAGTTTAAATAGCCAAAATCCTGCAAAACGTAATTTTGACTCAATACCTTTAATCACCACAGAAGTCAGTTAAAGGGAATGTATAGTTCTACTAGGATTTTTAGATTTATGTGTGATAAAGACCAGCTTGTAGTAAATAGTGTTGTCCATGTGTGGAAATGTTAGTAAAAAAAAACCTCGTTTCTGTGTATAGTTTGTAATTATATATGTACTCTTTGGAACCTATATTTGCTCATTACATACCTAGATTTGGTTTCCTGCTTTGCAGTGCTGTATAATAGTTATGCTCTACTGCTCCTTGTTACAGTGTAAGTTTTGTGTTCGCTGACTAATTAAAAACAATTGGTTCCCTGTCCGCCTGGCATGTTTTATTAAAACATGCTATGTATTTATTACTAAAAAGGTAGGCAGAGTAACAGCCAGTTGAGTGTTTGGCTCCTCTGAAGGATAAATCTATAAACCTGTATATTTAATATAATAACAATAATATGGAAGAGTAAGTATGTAAAAATGTGAATGTGGCATCAACATTTCTTTGAAGGAAGCACTGGAAGAATACCTCAAAATACTTGACTTTTAAACTACCCTAATACCAATGCATACATAATCCAAATGCAAAATCACAGGCGGACATCTGCTCTGCCGAAGGCCATCACAACACTCAACCTCAGAGGGACAATGTGTCCCTTGCACTGGAGCAAAAGCCATCTCTAACGCTGGCCTTAGCATCCAATTTTAGGACTATTTCAGGCATGCAGCAAGTGGCCTATTTGACTAAAGCATAATTCTGTGCATCTATGTCAAATTTCCTCTGACTGATTACAGTCCTAATACAGCCATATTGATGAGGGAGCTTCATGCCTCTTGCTTGCTAATATTGAAAAAATCATTGCCTATGTCCACCACACCCTTGGCATTGTGCAGTCTGACTGCCCTCTGTCTTGCCATGTCTTTTTGGGTACAAAGAGACCTGAAAAATCCTATAAGGAACATTCCCTGCTCATGGACAGATAGAATGTGCAGTCTATCACTAATGGATCACTCCTGAAAGGATTTTCACTACAAAATATTTTTTGAACTCTATCCATTGGTAAAGAGTTTGCAAAAGAGTTGTATATTCCTATAGTTTGTCCTACCATCAATGTCCTAAACAAACATCTCACTACAGACAGTAAATCTGAGATGCTCCTAAAGACTGTTCTTGCTTGCCCACCCCTGCAACCAGCTATTGCTGCAATTTCAGTATGTCAAATTGCAGCTATCTTGACTAGGGCAATGAACAACCAGTGCAACCCTGTGCTTCAGGATTATGCTCTTACAGGGCAATTACAGCAATTGCATTCTGCTCTGCTTTTTTTGTGTGGATGCTGTAGAAGATGTCACTAGAAAAATTTCCAGAATGTCGCTAATGTCTATTTACATACACAGGCTATGGCTATATGGATGGGCAGCTGATGCTGCCCTGCAAAAGGTTCCTCGCATTTATGTAAGAAGTCTGTTTTGGGGGGCTTGACCAATGTATTAAAGAGGTCACAGGTGGGAGGGTTTTACTTCCACAGCGGAAGAAACCAAACAGCACCCTGGGGCTCCTAGTGCCTCTGAATGCAAAGCACCTGTCCACCCTAACAGGCTTCAACTTTGAAACCTAAGTTTAGCTTTCCTTTTGGCGCAAGGCTTGGCCCACAAAAGCCACCAAGCCTTCCCCAAAGCCCTCTTCACAATTGAACGGACACTGTCACTCCTAAGAGTGGGGCAAAATCTATTACAGTTTGCCTCTGTGTGTCACAGATGTCCCAGACCTGTGAGGGTTCAACAAACTAGGAGTTCAAAACTCTACTCACTCACTGCTTTCTTCTTTCAAATCAACCAAAAACTGCCCATGGACAGTTCAATTTGCAGAATGCCCTGAACCGTTTCTGGTCCCAGGGAATCATTGTGCCAATGCCCCCACAAGACGAGTTCAAAGTAGAGCTACACGATTCTGGATAAAATGAGAATCACAATAATTTGCTTAAAAGATCACGATTCTGTCACGATTCTCGGCGTAACATCATCTTTCACATTATACAAAAAAACTGGGCTAACTTTACTTAGTTTTCTTTTTAATACATTAAAGTGTTTTTCTCTTTTGTTCACTGAGGGACACAGCTCCATGTCTTTTTTGACCCTTGGGATTATGTTGCTCTCTCTTCAGGAGTAGGACTAGGGGGAAACAATTTTGGCTATGCCCCTGAGGCAGTCCCAGGGGGTATACCATCACTTTCTGCTATATGACTTCAGTTTTTTTCTGCCAAGTCAGGATTAAGGACCTGGCTCCCTGCTGGGATCTGCAGTCCTGGCATTTTTTCCTTTTTAAATGGATTTTTTTTCTTTTCTCTTTGTTTCTGTTCCTGTGTAAACTACAATCAATCTGTTTCTGTGTGAACTGCAATCAACAGCTGGACTGAGCGATGCACTGGATATCCTAGATCCTTATGGCCTTCCCAGTCTGGCCTGCGAGCGCGACCCAACTATTAGCTCCGCGCTAGGTTAGCCGCGACATAACCCCACTGGACAGGGGCTGGCCAGCGAGTGAAACCTTGCGAGGTCGCATAGCCCTGGTCATGCCATTGATCACGATAAGAGTCGCAGCGTATCTCTGGCCGCAGCACCCCCATTCCAAGATGGTGTGGTGGACTGCCAGGAGTAGTGCCCGCCTAATGCCAAGGTGTGTTGAGTAGTGTCCCCCCTCTTTTGTCTGCCCCCCCTGTATACTTCCACCCCTCATGCTTTCCCCCCTCTCCCTAGCGGGGTTTTCCCTACATTGGTCGCCTTCACCTGCCCCCAACCCTCTCCCCTAGTCCCCCTTTAGGGTGCACAGGTGTTTCTGGGTCGGGGTGTTACATTGGTGCTGGGCCAGAGGGCAGTGGGGGGCTCCCCCCTGGTGGACTATTACTTCCCTGGGGTCCTATGTGGTGCCGCCCTTTTGCCTTGGTTGTTTTCAGCCTCGCTGGCCATGTTTGTGTAGTCCTGGGACCATGTTTTGGGTTTCCCATTGTAGTTTATGCGGTGGCCATTTTCTTGAAGGCCTCTAGTGACAGTGTCAGCTCTTCATCTTCCTTCCTCTTTGATCGCAGTGTGGCAAGCTATTTGGCTCTCTGGATCCAGCTCTGGGTGCATGTTGGTGAGTCCCTGTGGATATACAGTCCTCCCTCTGCTAAATACAGCGCTGATCCTTGTGGTGCTCCAAGCGCTGTGCAGGGGGTTTTATTCTAAAAAACAGTGCGGCTCCGATTTAACCATTATATTACCACCTGACCCACTCCTTGAAGTTGCGGGACCCTCTGGGTCTCTGTCTGCCCTGTCGGCCATGACAGCGGCCCTGCAGTCACTTGTGTCAAAGGTTGATATGGCCCTTCAAAGGCAGCCTAGCAGGAAGCACCTCCCATCTTCACCTGTATCCTCTGCCTCCTCAGAGTCTGAGGTGGATTTAGCTGCTGCGGACGCAAGTCAGCCCCCTAGGTCTGCGTCCACGCATCCTGAGTGCTCTAACAGTGAGGACGAATCCTCTTTCTCTGCAGCTGCCCATGAAAAGGCGCTAGTGGAGGCATTGATTGTGTCCGTACGGAAAATGAGGAGGACTGAGCTGATGCTGAGTCGGAGACGGTGGTGCGGTTGGCAGCAAAGTCCTTGGTTCTCACTTTTGTGCAGGGAGTTCGACATCTGGATCCTCCGGTGCGATACCTTGCATCTCCGTGGTTCACACAAAAGTGTGAACCAAGGACTTCGCTGCCAACGGCCTTTGGAAAAATATGGCCAAAGTGGAAATCTGGCCCTTGATGATACGTTGATCTACACCTTGTTGTAGAAATTTGGTACTTTTCGGTGCTTACCTGGTGGTTCACAGGGACAAAGTGGTGTTAGGGCCCTGTCAGGCGTTCCTTCCTATGGTTGTCTCAGGGTTTCATTTGAATGAAGATATTGTGTTGCCGTCCTTATGTCCTAAGCCGAAACACCCTAAAGAAATTGCTCTACATTCACTGGATGTAGTCCAGGCAATTCGGGTGTACCTGGCGGTGACTGAGTCCATTCGGAAAGCCGATTTTTTTGTTTGTTTTTACGGCTGGACCTCATAACGGGTAGGCTGCATCTGCTGCGACCATTTCCAGATGGATCAGGCAGACGGTGGTGCAAGCCTATTCTATTAAGGGTCAGATTCCTCCTTTCCCTGTCAAGGCGCATTCTATGAGGACGCTTAGTGCCTCCTGGGCCTTTCGTTATCAGGCCTCAGTGGTTCAGGTGTGCAAGGCAGCTACGTGGTTGTCTGCACACACATTCACAAAGATTTGTAAGGTGAATGTACTTGCATCTTCGGATGCTGCGTTCGGCTGCAAACTTTTGCAGGCTGTGGTTGCAGAGGCTCCCGCCTCTTGAGGGTGTATTTTTTCCTGGTGTTGAGCTGCAGTGTGAGCTCCTTGTTTTACCTGGTTAGCTATGTTTAGCCCTTGTTGGGAATTATATGTATTGCTGTGTTTTTCCCACTCTTCATGTTGATACTGCTTTGGGACATCCCTAGGGTCTAAGAAGACACAGAGCTGTATCCATCAGTGAACGAAAGACAAAACTGGATTTTTGTCTTACCGTAAAATCCTTTTCTCTGAGGTTCACTGACGGACACAGCTCCCGCCCCTCTGTAGGGTTGAGTTATGTATTCTTTTGACACTGCTCTTTACAAACTGAAGTCCTATTGCAGGAAGTGATGGTAATACCCCCTGGGACTGCCTCAGGGGCGCAGCCAAAATTGTTTTGCATAAGCCCAAGAGTATAAGGAGACATGGAGCTGTGCCCGCCAGTGACCCACAGAGAAAAGGATTTGATGGTAAGATAAAAATCCAGTCTCCCCCCCAAAAAAAATGAGTTTGAAAGACCGCTGCCCAAATAGAGTGACATAAAATATTGTAACGACCGCCATTTTATTCTCTAGGGTCTCCGCTAAAAAAAATAAAAATATGTACTGCTCAAAAATATTAAAGGAACACTTGGAAAACACATCAGATCTCAGTGGGGAAAAATATTATGCTGGTGATCTATACTGATAAGGACTGGGTTATGTGTTAGGAATGAAAGGACGCCACATCCTTTCATGGAAACAAAAATGATTACCCTACAGAGGGCTGAACTCAAAGACACCCGCAAAAATCAAAGTGATAAAATTATGCAGCAGGCTAGTCCATTTTGGTGAAATTTAATTGCAGCAACTGAAAAGGGTACTCAGTAGTTTGTTGATCGCCACATAATGCTGGGCATTGTCGTGCACCAGGAGGAACCCAGGACCCACTGCACCAGCATCGGGTTTGACAATGGGTCGAAGGATTTCATCCCAATTTCTAATGGTAGTCAGGGTGCCATTGTCTAGCCTGTATAGAGAGGTCTGTACGTCCCTCTATGGATATGCCTCCCCAGACCATCACTGACCCACCACCAAACCGACCGTGCTGAACGATGTTACAGGCAAAATAAGGTTCTCCACGCCCTCTCCAGATCCTTTCATGTCTGTCACATGTGCTCAGGGTGAACTTGCTCTCTGTGAAAAGCACAGGGCGCCAGTGGCGGACCTGCCAATTCTGGTATTTACTTAAGGACCAAGCTTATTTCTGACAAATGATGTTTACAAGTTAAAAATCAGTATTTTTTGCTAAAAAATTACTTTAAACCCTCAAACATTATGTGTGTGTGTACGTATGTGTGTATATAAAATCAGTATTTTTTGCTAGAAAATTACTTAAAATCCCCAAACATTATGTGTGTATGTATGTGTGTATATAAAATCAGTATTTTTTGCTAGAAAATTACTTAAAACCCCCAAACATTATATGTGTGTATGTATGTGTGTATTTTTATATATATATATATATATATATATATATATATATATATATATATATATATATATACACACACACGTATATAAGCAAAGACTCTGGAGAATAAAATGTCGGTCAATTCAATATTTTTTGTCACGCGTATTTGCGCAGTGGCCTTTCAAACGCAATTTTTTGGAAAATATACATTTCACTGAAGTTAAAAAACTAAAACAGTTAAGTTAGCCTAATTTTTATGTATATTGTGAAAGATTGTCAAGCTGAATAAATAGATACCTAACATGCGTGGAATGGCGACAAACTATGGTACTTAAAAATCTCCATAGGTGACGCTTTAAACTCTTTTAATGGTTACTAGTGAAGAGTTAGAGGGGGGTTCATTGCTAGAATGATTGCTCTCACTCTGGCGATCGTGCCGATACGTGTGTGATTTGAACACCGTTTACATTTGCGGGAGCAGCTTACATATGCGTTTTCTTTGGTGCGCAACCTCACGGCGACGGGGGCACTTTAAAAAATAAAAATTTCCCCCTATTTATTTTATTTTTTGTTTTTAACACTGTTTAAAAAAAAAAAAAAAATCTTCTCACTTTTATTGCTGTGGCAAGGAATGTAAACATCCCTTGTGACAGTAATAGGCAGTGACAGGTACTCTTTATGGAGGGATCTGGGGTCTAAAAGACCCCTCCACTGCACTTCAAAGTATTTAAAATGCCAAAATCTGCATTTTTAAATACGGACACTTATTTGAAACCGTAAGTGACTATGTGAAGTTGATTCCGGGTTACATAATGGAAGGAAAAATTTAATTGAAGCCGAATCCGGGTTCATTCGGGACTCTAACTAGCCGGTGGACGTGCGGGCTGGTTAATCGGCTGAGATGGGAGAACAAGCAGAGAGGCAGAAGGTGGCACGGGGGGCCCGTCCGCTCCTGCTCCCGCGTATAACGACCGATTGGCAGCTGAACTGCATCTGTTATCTCCAGAAAGCCGTCCGCCAGCTCTAAAAGAAATGGTACCAGGGTGATGCCTCTAACTGCAGGCATCACCCCGGTACAACCACTTCTTCAAGCTGACATACAGGTACACTACAATTTGTATGGCTGAATTTGCATCTCACAGACATCGCATGTGATTTTCATAGCAGTGCGCTCCGAATCACATGCGATGAGTCTGTTTGTGGGGTTCTCTCTCCCTCTTTTTGCTATTGCAGCGGTAGTGCTCTGTGCTGGGCCTTGTGGTGCCGCTAGCACAGTGGGGGTGTCCCTTTTTATTGTGTGGGTCCCCCTCTCCATTCATGGAGTCCCTGGAGCATATTTTACCACCTGATCCCTTCTCAGAGGCTATCGGGCCCTCCGAGTCCCAACAACTGACTGCATTGACGGTGGTCCTGGAGTTCTTGGTGTCCAAGGTAGATTTATTCCTGGGCAAACAGTCTAGCAAAAAGCCTTCACCTGCTTCCTCTGTCCCATCAGATCCAGACTCTGATTTGGCCGCTGTGGATTCGAGTTTACCCTTCGGCGTCTGCGTCCACGCACCCTGCATGCTCAGATAGTGAGGATGATTCCTCTGCTCTTCTAGCCACGCATGAAAAGGTGCTAGTGGATGCGTTGATTGTGGAAAACCTTAAAGATGGAGGATTCGACTAACGCAGCATCGGAGGCGTGGGTCAATTTTGGCTGACTTTCCGGCTGACTTTTGCAATGTTTTGCAATGCGGTACCCCTATGAAGATTCCCTCCTTAAAAAAGTGGACACTCCGATTTCCAGGCTGAAAAAAGCTACCTTAATCCCGTTTGAAGAGTCCCCGGTCTTCTCATATCTGGCTGATAGGAGGTCAGAGGCCTTGACCCGCCATATATATTAAAAAAGAATAGCGCAACCATGCAAAAGAAATGACTATCAAATATGGAGACAATCCATAAATAAAAATGGGGGTTTAGTCCCACCATATGGCCATATCGTGCTCAAGCCCACCACTGCGCCAAAGTACCCCATTATCAGTGGGTCCTACACTATCCATAAAAAAGGGGTGAATCCAGCCTTTCTTACCCTTGGAGACAACACTCCTTGCTGGGAAGGTGTGCTAATGCACTGCAGGGGACTCCTCCTATATCTACTTGATAGAGGACACCAATAGAGTACAGGTGTGTGTGGGGGATGGGATGCTCAACCTCATAAGTCTGGTCAGACCGAATACATAATAAACAAGCAAAAAATTGGGGGAGCAAACCCTGAACATGTATATCTAAAGCCGGTGCAGCTATGGACCAAGCAACATGTATATTAAAAAAGAATAGCGCAACCATGCAAAAGAAATGACTATCAAATATGGAGACAATCCATAAATAAAAATGGGGGTTTAGTCCCACCATATGGCCATATCGTGCTCAAGCCCACCACTGCGTCAAAGTACCCCATTATCAGTGGGTCCTACACTATCCATAAAAAAAAGAGTCCCCGGTCTTCTCATATCTGGCTGATAGGAGGTCAGAGGTCTTGACCCGCCATATGTTCACTGTGGCTGGTTCGGCACTTAGGCGGGTATTTACTATTGCCCTGGTCTCGCAAGCTAGGACAGAGTGGGCAATTTCTACGCCGGGACATGGAGGAGGGAACAGCTCCCCCCTGCCTTTGCGGAGCTGGTGGATCTGTTGATCCAAGGGCTACAGTTTGTCTGTAACGCCTCTTTGGATGCGGCTCACTTGATTTCTAGACTGTCTGTCTCAGCGGTGCATAATCTCACTGAAATGCTGGTCTGCGGACCAGGCTTCTAAGAAGGCCTTATCCGATCTTCCATTTGTGGGGGGGGGGGGTCACCTTTTTGGATCTTCTTAAGATGAAATCATCAAAGGCCTCACAGGGGGAAAGAGTACTATTCTTCCTCAGGCTTCCAAGGATAGGAGTCCCGTTGCAAACAGGGGCCTTTCTTTTTGGCTCACAAGAGGCCTTTTCGTCCCTCAGGGTCTCAAGACAAGGGATCTAAAACCTGCAGAGCCTCCGCCGGGGGTTCTAAGAGGACCTGGTCTGGCAAGCCACGAGTGGGTTCTGCGAGACCTGCAGACAAGGCTTCTTCCTTTATAAAGGGGCGCCCTCACCTGTATCTAGGGTGGGGGAGGGGGGTAGACGTCTTTGTGGGTTTCTTGATCTGTGGATCTCTCTGATATAGAACAAGTGGGTCCCCTAAGTCATTCGCTCCGGCTACAAGATCGAGTTTCTATCATATCCTCCAGACAGATTTTTCCCTTCCAACCTGCACTTGTTCCCAGATCGCTTAGAGGAATCTCTTTGGGGCAGTGCAAGACTTGTTCCTTCAAGGGGGGATTGTCCCTGTTCTGACATCGGAACGTTTTTCAATGTTTTTTACTCAAACCGGTTTACAGTTCCCAGGAAGAAAGGCAAGGAGCATCCAATTCTGGACCTCAAGATGCTAAACTGCTTTTTGCGGGTACAGAAGTTTTGAATGTATCCATTTGCACAGTGAGTGGCGTCCCTACATCAGGAGGATTTCCTAACCTCCATCGACATCAAGGATGCCTATCTACACATCCCAATATGTGTCGGCCACCAGCGCTTCCTCTGCATTGCCGTGGGCGAGGAGCATTATCAGTTTATGGCGTTACCCTTTGGTCTTGCCTCTGCTCCTCGGGTCTTCACAAAAGTATTGGCCCCTGTGCTAGCATTGCTGTATCAGCGGGGGATAGCTATACTGGGGTATCTGGACGATCTAAACAACTTGGAGATTACTCTGCGAACTCTGAGGGAGTTCAGTTAGATTCTGAATCTTAAGAAGTCTGCTCTGGTTCCGTCCATAAGCCTAGACTATCTTGGTCTGACTCTGGACTGGGCCTCAGCCACAGGGTTTCTTCCTCTGGAAAAACTTCAGAAATTGCAGGTGGCAATTCATCTCTTCGGTCTTGCATGCGGGTACTAGGCCTGATGGCATCTAATGTTGAGGCGGTTCCTTTGCACAGTTGCACACGAGATCTCTGCAAAAAGATTCTGGTGAAATGGAACAAGATGGAACAAGAATCCTCAGTCTCTAGACAATCTGATCCTGTTAAGCTGGAGTATGAGGGGGTCCCTGGTTTGGTGGCTTAGTTCTCCCACATTTCGTCAGAGCAAATAGTTTCTTTCCCTGTGTTGGACGGTCGTCACCACAGTCGCCAGCCTTTCGGGTTGGGGTGGCATCCTTGGCTCAGTGTGCGCTCAGGAGGTCTGGGCTGTGGAAGTGTTCAGGCTACCGATCAATATACTGGAACTCCGCACGATCAGACTCTGTCTGGATCATTGGACATGTCATCTTCAGGGGTATCCGATACGATTTCAATCGGACAATGCCATGGCTGTGACCTATGTCAATTACCAAGGGGGCACGAGAAGTGTCCTGGCAGTTCTGGAAGTAGCGGGCATGCTAAGGTGGGCAGAACGATCCGTTCCAGCCCTCTCGGCTGTGCACATTCCAGGGGTGGAAAATTGGCAGGCGGATTACCTAACAGGCATTGGACCAGGGGGATTGGTCACTTAATCCAGAGGTGTTTGATCAGTTGTGTCTCTGGTGGGGTACTCCCCGGGTGGATCTGTTGGCCTCAAAAGGAAAGTACTGAGGTTTGTTGCACGGTCCCGAGATCCTCTAGCCGACCCCACCATTAGTGGCTCCTTGAAGTCGGTATCATCTGATTTACACTTTTCCTCCTCAAGCTTCTGCCGAGACTCCTGCGCCGGATTGAGGCAGAAGGGAATTACGATCATCCTAGTGGCTTCAAACTGGCCTTGCCAGTCTTAGTACGCTGATCTGGTACGGTTTGTCGCCGATGCTCCTTGGAGACTTCCTCTCAGGGAAGATCTGTTGTCGCAAGGGCCAATCTTCCTTCCTGCTTTACAGTCACTGGCTTTGATGGCTTGACTGTTGAAAGCCAGGTGCTGAAGCATTAGAGGGTTGTCTGTTAAGCTGTTAAAAGCTAGAAAATCTACTTTTAGGAAGATGGCCTTGAGTACTATCAAGGGCCAGGTTTCGGCTTTGGTGGTTTTCACTCCTTGGTGCGTACCTTTCCCCAGGGAGTGAGACACTTGGTTCCTCCCGTGCGGTCTCCATTGCCGCTGTGGGACCTCAATTTGGTGTTGTCAGTTTTTCAGAAGCCTACCTTTGAAAACATTCGGGAGGTTGGCCTGCTTACATTGTCCCAGAAGGTGACCTTTTTCATGCCTATCACTTCTGTGCGCAGGGTGTCGGAGCCGGCGGTGCTGTCTTGTCGTTCGCTTTACCTAGTGGTTCACAGGGAAAAGGTGGTTCTTCGTCCCTGTTTTTCGTTCCTTTCAAAGGTCATCTCTGATTTTCATTTGAATGAAGACATCATGTTGCCTTCCCTGTGTCCCAGGCCTAAGCATCCAAAGGAAATTGCCTTGCTTTCCCTGAATGTGGTTTGGACATTAAGGGTGTACCTGACTATTTGTCCTCATTGATGGACCTCACAAAGGGTTGGCTGCTTCTGCTGGGACCATTTGCAGATGGATTGGACTGACTGTGGTTCAGGCTTATTCCATTTAGGGGCAGGTTCCTCCTTTCCTTGTAAAGGCACACTCTAACTTAATGCCTCCTGGGCCTTCTGTCATCAGGCGTCAGTGATGCAGGATTGCATGGTGGCTTTTCGGTCATCTTTTACAAAGTTTCATAAGGTGGATGTGTTGGCATCTGCGGATGCTTTCTTTGGCCGCAAGGTTTTGCAAGCTGCTGTTTAGAGAACTGGGTCTTCTTTAAGGGTGTTTTATTTTTTATTTTTTCAGGTGAGCTCCAGTTGTTATATGGTTGAGCTCCATGATACCTGGTTGTCCGTTTTGCCTTGGGAAGTATTTTTTTTTTTTTTTTGCTGTTCCCACCCCTCTTCTTTGACACTGCTTTGGGACATCCCACGTAGTCAAGAAGATGAGGAGGCTGTGTCCATCAATGAATGAAAGAGAAAATTGAATTTTTAGATTTACCGTAAAATCCATTTCTCTGATGTTCATTAACTGACACAACACCCACCCCTCTATGGAGTTTGGGTTTTTTCTTCGGACGCTGCTTGTAACAAAACTGAGTACCTATAGCAGAGAGTGGGAGTATACCCCCTGGCACTGCCCCATAGGTGTAGTCAAGTCAAAGATTTTGACTTTTCTTTAACAAGGTGTTGAGCAAAAATTGGCCTTGAGTACCATCAAGGGCCTGTAATCTGCCTTGTAGGTCTTCTTTCAGCGACCTCTGGCCACGCACTCCATGGTGCGTACCCTTATTCAAGGGGTTCGACATCTGACTCCACCGGTGCGATCTCCTCTACCACCTTGGGATCTGAAGTTGGTGCTTTCAGTTCTCCAGAAGCCTCCCTTTGAAAATATTTGGGAGATTCCCCTGCTTACGCTGTCCCAGAAGGTGGCTATCACTTCTGCTCGCAGGGTGTCCGAGCTGGCAGCATTATCTTGTCGTACCCCCTATAGTGGTCCACAAAAATAAGGTGGTTCTTTGCCCATGTCTGTTGTTCCTTCTTAAAGCGGAGTTCCGGCCACAAAATCGACATAATCGATTTTGGGCCATCCGCTTGCTTTTGGTCACCTGAAATAGAAAGGGATAGTTACAATTTTTTTTTTTTTGTTTACTTACCTTGTTATTGAAGGAAAATATACAGTGCCTTGCGAAAGTATTCGGCCCCCTTGAACTTTACGACCTTTTTCCACATTTCAGGCTTCAAACATAAACATATAAAACTGTAATTTTTTGTGAAGAATCAACAAGTGGGGGACAGTCATGAAGTGGAACGAAATTTATTGGATATTTCAAACTTTAACAAATAAAAAACTGAAAAATTGGGCGTGCAAAATTATTCAGCCCCCTTAAATTAATACTTTGTATATTATACTTTTGCTGCGATTACAGCTGTAAGTCGCTTGGGGTATGTCTCTATCAGTTTTGCACATCGAGAGACAGAATTTTTTTCCCATTCCTCCTTGCAAAACAGCTCGAGCTCAGTGAGGTTGGATGGAGAGCATTTGTGAACAGCAGTTTTCAGTTCTTTCCACAGATTCTCGATTGGATTCAGGTCTGGACTTTGACTTGGCCATTCTAACACCTGGATATGTTTATTTGTGAACCATTCCATTGTAGATTTTTCTTCATGTTTTGGATCATTGTCTTGTTGGAAGACAAATCTCCGTCCCAGTCTCAGGTCTTTTGCAGACTCCATCAGGTTTTCTTCCAGAATGGTCCTGTATTTGGCTCCATCCATCTTCCCATCAATTTTAACCATCTTCCCTGTCCCTGCTGAAGAAAAGCAGGCCCAAACCATGATGCTGCCACCACCATGTTTGACAGTGGGGATGGTGTGTTCAGGGTGATGAGCTGTGTTGCTTTTACGCCAAACATAACGTTTTGCATTGTTGCCAAAAAGTTGGATTTTGGTTTCATCTGACCAGAGCACCTTCTTCCACATGTTTGGTGTGTCTCCCAGGTGGCTTGTGGCAAACTTTAAAGGACACTTTTTATAGATATCCTTAAGAAATGGCTTTCTTCTTGCCACTCTTCCATAAAGGCCAGATTTGTGCAGTATACGACTGATTGTTGTCCTATGGACAGAGTCTCCCACCAGAGCTGTAGATCTCTGCAGTTCATCCAGAGTGATCATGGGCTCTCTTGGCTGCATCTCTGATCAGTCTTCTCCTTGTATGAGCTGAAAGTTTAGAGGGACGGCCAAGTCTTCGTAGATTTGCAGTGGTCTGATACTCCTTCCATTTCAATATTATCGCTTGCACAGTGCTCCTTGGGATGTTTAAAGCTTGGGAAATCTTTTTGTATCCAAATCCAGCTTTAAACTTCTCCACAACAGTATCTCGGACCTGCCTGGTGTGTTCCCTGCTCTCTGCGCTTTAAACAGACCTCTGAGACTACCACAGTGCAGGTGCATTTATACGGAGACTTGATTACACACAGGTGGATTCTATTTAGTCATTTAGGTCAACATTGGGTCATTCAGAGATCCTCACTGAACTTCTGGAGAGAGTTTGCTGCACTGAAAGTAAAGGGGCTAAATAATTTTGAACGCCCAATTTTTCAGTTTATTTGTTAACAAAGTTTGAAATATCCAATAAATTTTGTTCCACTCCATGATTATGTCCCACTTGTTGATTCTTCACAAAAAATTACAGTTTTATATCTTTATGTTTGAAGCCTGAAATGTGGCAAAAGGTTGCAAAGTTCAAGGGGGCCGAATACTTTCGCAAGGCACTGTACTCACCTTTCTTCCACTTCCTCCCTCTGTGGCCGCGGCCCACGCCATCACTTCCTCTTTGCATTGATTCCTGGGAGCTGAACGTCATTGCTTCCAGGAATCAATGCGCCTGCACCGGCCCCACTCGTCACTTCCGGTGCGGCGCCTCATTCCCTGATAAACAGCTTCTGGGCATGCCCAGAAGCTGTGGAGGGATGACGCGCCCACACCAGAATTGATGAGCAAAGCAGGTGCAGGCACATTCTGGGAGAAGAGGACACGGAAGAGGACGCAGAAGAGGACGCGCTGGCTTCAGCTGCCCACATCCGAGATGGCAGCGCTGGAGAAGAAATTTTCAAGGTAAGTATTTCTTCTTTCAGGTAAGTGAGCCGGGACAGTACAGAGGCTATCCATTGTGGAATGTACTAGCGCTGACTGTCTCGGGGGTATTTTTATTGAAAAAAAAAGTTTGTGGCCGGAACTCCGCTTTAAGGTAGTATCTGATTTTTATTTGAATGAAGACATTGTGTTGCCTTCCCTGTGTCCCAGGCCCAAACATCCTAAAGGAATTTGCCTTGAATGTGATTTGGGTGTATTTTGCAGTCAGTCTTTTCGGAGGTCAAATTCACTGTGATTACGGATAGGCCAAGGAAAGGGCTTTCTGCTTCTTCTTTAACCATTTCCAGATGGATCAGACAGACGGTGACTCAGGTCTGTTTTATCAAGGGTTAGGTTCCTCCTTTCCCTGTAATGACACACTCAACTCGGGCGCTTAGTGCTTCTTGGGCTTTCCATCATCATGCGTCAGTGGCGCATGTTTGCAAGGTGGCCACTTGGTCGTCGGTGCACACTTTCATAAATTCTACAAAGTGGATTTTTTGGCATCTGCGAATGCTTCTTTTGGCAGCACGGGTATGTTCCCTCTTTGGGGGTGTATTGTTCAGGTTGGGCTCCAGTTTTTTGTTGAGCTCTTGTTTACCTGGTCGGCTATTGTGTTTAGCCTTCGGGATTTTTGTTGTCCCACCCCTCATGTTTTGGCACTCCTTGGAATGTCACTATGGTTCTGAATAATGGAGAGCTGTGTCCGTCAATGAACGAAGGAGAAAATGGGATTTTTGTACTTGCCGTAAAATCCATTTCTCTGAGTTCATTGACGGGCACTGCACCCAACCCTCTATGGAGTTGTTATACTTAGGCAATGCTTGTTACTAAACTGAAGACTTTTAGCAGAGAGGGGGAGTATACCACCTGGGCTTGCCCATAGGCGTAGCCAAGTCTTTTTTCTGCCCAATGTCCTATATAACCCTATGGTTTTAAATAATGGAGAGCTGTATCCGTCAATAAACTCAGAGAAATTGATTTTACGTTAAGTACAAAAATCACAATTTTCTGTAAATATTTTTATCCTTTTTTCTTTTTTTTCTTTTTTTGTTTTTTTTAAAACAATATTTGAAATCATTGCCTCTAATGCCCTTTTTCAGTACTTAAAGAATATCTTTCTCTTTGAAGAGCTCTACTGTACTTTACATCACTGGAATATTCCTGCCTGTTTTGACAGTGTGAATTACAGATGTTTATTAAAAGTCATAATTGTTATTGTGAACATTGATATTTATGATCAAATATCTGGTGGCAATGATTTGGTGTGAAAAGGGTTAAATGCATAGTTAACCAAATCCATTGACTATAACTCTGTCTGTTGGCACTTAGATTGTAGTCCTGCTAGCTAGAAAGTCTTGGTGCATGGTGAAGGTGAGGCTGAGAGTGTCATTGTCATGTATCAGTGACAGTGTGGTGTGAGTTTTACCAGCCATTTGGTGTAGGTGGCCAGGGGTATGAGTCCGTCACCCGTTACACATTCTCAGACCTCTAGCAGACCATCCCTAGCTTCTTTTTCAACAGACCAGATCTTAGGGGATAAAAGGGTCCCAAAGTCTCATCCTTTTTCATGCTAACAGGAAAAAAGGCACTCCCAGGAAGACCTTTTATCAGTGGTATGCATAGCTCATCTGGCAACCAGGGACAGTCATTTTTATTTTTTTAGCTCCCTCCCAAAATAAAGGTATCCAAAATAACATCAGTTATGGGTGTGGCCAAATTATGTTAACAATGGAAAAGACTTAACGGGCTTCCACAGTACTTTTACCCATAAACTATGCTTTCAAAACGATGTTACAAGCAAGAATGTAAGGGCTTGTTCACACTAGCATTGGTCTCTGAAGAGGGATCCATGTTCAGAAAGTATTTTACCCATATCTCCCCTTCACTGCCTGCTTTAACCCTTGAACCCCGCACTAGCACGCCAAAACAATGTGTATTGGATGTGGTTGTGGGGTGGCTGCAGAGAGGCCCTGTTCACTTGATTGGCATGCGTTCAGCAGTCAGTAGTGCCTGTCTAAAGTGACAGAGTCAAGTGATAGGGTTGTATAAATACAAAACACTCCTGCTCTCACCTATCAAATAAAGTATAACAATTGCAAAATACTAAAAAAAAATGTGGCTGCAGCACATAACGTTTCCATGATAACCAAACCCGTGAATACATCAAATCTATAATCAATCCATGTGGTGAAAAAATGCTCCAAAATATGCAGAAAGTTGTAATAAGTTATAAAATACATTCCAAATTCAATGGGTAGTCCTTTCAACTCAGTGATCCCAACCACCTTCACGCATGATATTTGAAAAAAATCTGTGTGCTCCATAGGGATGCATGATCCGATATTCGGATCGGATATCGGCGCCGATATGGCCATTTTTGATGGATCGGGGGATCGGTAACATTGGCCGATCCGGTTTTTGCTGAGTAACGGCTCAGCCATCCCTTACTAGGTGCAGTAGTAGTATGGGATGGGAGCTGCTACTTCTTGTATAGGTCCGGCTCACAGGCGGAGTGATATCAGATGCACTCCGCCTGTGAATGGAGGAGCCGTACACATGAAGCAGCGGCTTTGCTCTGTACTGCAGCCGCTTGCTTTGTTTGTAGCTCCGGATCGGTTCCGGTATCGGCGATTTCACAACGCCAGATATCGGTATCGGATCCAAAAAAGTCGGATCGGTGCATCCCTAGGTCTCCACCACGTAAGGTGTTAAGTAAATTGCTCACCGAACTTCCTAGGTCCAAAAGGATCATAAGGCCTTAATCAATAAGAGGTCAACCCAGCTGTCCGAATGTATCTTCTCACAATGTTGCCATTCACTCCACTCCCCCACTTTCCTCTCCAGTGTTATATGCACAAAAAAAGGCAAAAAAATGGAATAATAGTGCAACCCTGTTTATTAAATATTTTGGTCCTGACACAAGGACAAATGGTTGGCAGCTTACATCGGAAGTGCCTCGGCCTGTACAGGCTCGAGTGGCATTTAGTTATATCCCATAAAGAATTACTATATCCGTTAGCTCCTATCGTTCCTGGGATTTCCTGATGATGCCAACTGATCGGCGAAATGCATTGAGGTCTGGCAACCATTGAAGTCACGTCCGTTCTCTTAGTGGAACGCACGCCAGCCAGCCAAGCGGAACGATAGGCGCTGACGAATATAGTGAGTCTTTGTGGGATTTAACTAAATGCTGCTCGAGCCTGTGCTGGTCAAGGCACTTCTGTCAGGTGTTTGTAACACGCATGGCCCTTTACAGCGTACAACCAAAATAACCTCTTTTCCCCCATCCCAGCCTACCCCCTCAGTTCAGATCCCCCAATACAAACTCCCCATCCAGCTCACCCGCACAGACTGGACCAGAATTTTTGCACTCTGAAAGAACAGGGTTCAGCCACCATCCCTTCCATTCTTTGGTTACTCTGCATTGTGTACTAGGGATGGACTCAGGTGTGTTTGGTTCATAGTCCCAACCCACCTGTACAATTCCTCCAGAAAGCAGTCACTGCACACCGCTAATCATATGCAGTGTGTGTATGTGCAGCTGCAGACCCGGAAATGCCCCACTGCTATGATTGGTGGTTTGCAATGAGGGCTTCCTGGCGGGATTACTCAGGAGGGTTGAGACTATGATCCAAACATGTTGAGCCCATCCCTATTGTGTACGTATCACTTTCTGTTCAACAGAAGCCAAACATTAGAATGCTGGAAAACCAGCATTCAATCAACACATTCAGCCAACTGCAGCACTGATCTGTGTATTCGGTCGGGTCTCCGAGTACATTGCTTGTATGGATGTGGGAATCCGTCAGTTTTTTTTTTCCGTTTAACCTACTGGTTGAACTTAAAAAAAAAAATTCTTGCATACCCAGCTTAAGAGGTAAATAGAACAAAAAATTTGGAGGTCAAAATGTCGCTGTCACTCATAATTTAGGAATAGTGAAAGTTTCAGGTATTGTTTTTTTTACAAAATGGGAGCAACACAGCTTTTCATTGCCCGATTCAAAAATGATCTGTACATTCTTTGTGTTTCAATGCTTGCACACTGTCGAATGAGAGATCCTTAATATAGGAGTCTTTTGCTTCCAATACTGCCTGGTCTAACTGAGAAAATTTTAGCAATAGTATTTCATTTATTTTTAAGTTGACTCACGCCCTACACATATGAGCCTCTCGTTGTGTCATTTCCCATTTGATAAGATCAGGAGTGTGTTATAGAGTTCATCAAGAAGTTCACAGGGTTATATAGAACAAAAAGTTTTTACTGATACAGAAGATTCCATACAACCAGAACTTTTATGGTTATTTCCTGGTATGTAAAGAACATTGCAATATAATTGTAACTTTTCATTGTTTGTTTTCCCCTAGATTTTGGGTTTAGTAATCGGTTTACTCCAGGACAGTTGTTAAAGACTTGGTGTGGAAGTCCCCCATATGCAGCGCCAGAACTGTTTGAAGGAAAGGAGTATGAAGGGCCCAAGGTGGATATCTGGGTGAGTAGCAAAGTCTATGTTCAAGGGGTTATTGGTAATACAGTTGGCAGAACATTGCCAAGCTGACCTCTGCCTGAATTACTCCATTGTAATCCTGTGTTTGTGTGGGCTGAGCGCTGATAACATGCAGGTTACTATTATTATTATACAGGATTTATATAGCGCCAACAGTTTGCGCAGCGCTTTACAATGTGAGGGAAGACAATACAGTTACAATACAATGCAAAACAGGAGGAACTAGAGCCTGGCAAGTCGTGCACCGTCGCGGTCATTGAGTAGTACGGGACCGGTTCTAATAGGAGTGACACAAGTCGCTCCGACTTTGAAAAAGGGTCCTGTACTACTTCGGGGCGACCTGGAGGCGACTTGCATTGACATTCATTTTATGAAGTCCGTGCAAGTCATGCCGAAGTCGCGCTGCACGCAACTTCACAGGTCGCCCCCTAAGTCGGAGCGACCTAGTGTGAACCGCCACTTATTCTAAATATATATTTGTATGCCAATTTAAAACTATTTATTGATTTTAAATATTTATTTTTACTTTTGTATTCCAAAGACTGTTTTTTTTTTTTTTTTGAACATGTGACCAGCAGCAGGGGACTAGACCCTCCTCCTGCTTTTGTTTCCCTGCACACAGGCTTGGAAACAGCTGGGTCATGTGACAGCTATATCTCGATTAGGAAAAAGGAACTTGGATGCTTTTTATATTAAAATAATTACAGTGCCATTGTTCATATACAGAAATAGAAGGGACAAAAAGTAAACAGTATGTGTTTAGTATCATTTTAAATTAGTGGGGACAGACATTTGACACAAAAACTGGCAGTTTTTAGTTCTTTCCTCATTGTATGCAAAACTAAAAAAAAAAAAAAAAATGTAATTGATATGAAGGCACCACTTGTCTTCCGTTGGCCTAGCCTGTAGGATGCAGAGTGCTGAAGGAGCGAGGGGAAGAAGTTCTGCCCAATGTGGTATAATGATATCCTGCTGTGCTTAAACTGACAACTAAGCTTCCTTACCATGATTGACTATGCATTTAGATTAGGTCTTACTGAATTTTTCCCCTCAGAAAATTCTGTAAAGATCAAGGGAAATAGAACTCCCCAGGGTATGAGGAAACATTGTTATTCAAGATATATATGAAATTGTCTTTGGGTACCCACTCTTCCAAAAATGGAAAATCATACCGTTGATTTGGGTGTTAGGTTGGATTTAAAGAGGCAAGTCAGTCCTGCTTTTTGGAGTTCCACTTCTCTTTAACCTCCTCTTTATTTTTGTATCTCCTTCATTTAGAGCTTGGGAGTGGTCCTGTATGTCCTGGTCTGTGGTGCGCTCCCTTTTGATGGAAGCACATTACAAAATCTACGAGCCAGAGTCTTGAGTGGAAAATTTCGGATCCCCTTTTTTATGTCCACAGGTATGAGTTTTTATTAGTGTGGTTGTTCTCAAAGGTTTTAAAGTTTATTATTTTTATAAAAATCGAGCTATCACTGATGATGTAAACTCGCTTTTTGCAATAGAATTCCTTATTTTAATATTTTGATATTTTTTTTTTTTATTGACTTTTCCTACTTGCCTAAGCTTCTTTAAAGTTGGGTATATGCTAGTAGAATTTTGTTTTATGTTTTTCATTGTAAGTATGTTCATTTTTTTATGCGAATGTTCAACATTAGAAAATCATTACTGGGATCAAAGCTACAATTGTTTTTGACCACAGTGGCGAGAAAATTTAATGGAGCAGGTTGAAAAATTTTATTTGAAAGTACAAATTTTTAACAATGTATATTATTTGATAACATCCATTTATTCCAAAATCGAATGTTGAAAGCAAATTCATTTAGAAATACTTTCAAACGACATTCAGATATTTTGAGAATTTTCGTACAAATTTTCCTAAGAATTTTTGTATGAACTTCTACTAGTGTATAAAAAGTTTTACTAGTTAGTAGAACTTATTGCTCATTGTTTAAAAAAAAAAGGAACCGTGGTTGAGCGGGTGCAGCAGTAGCCCGCAGTAGAAGAGTATGCCGGCATACTTTCACATTGTGACAGTTACCTGTTTGCCCTCCTCCTGCATGTGCACAAAGCCATAGCCAGCACTATAGTAAACATCTGCATTAAGCACCCTCAGACTTGAGCAGAAGGATTCTTATAAAGCTTTAAACAAAGCTGCCTGTTATTTTTATATGCTTACTAAAAATTTGTCAGGGCAAAGTGACAGTGTCTTCAGATAGGCAGTTATACTTACAAAGTCACCCTTTTGCACCACCACAACCCTAGTTAACAGAGTGGGGCCTTCAGGTTTTAGAGAGCATGTGACCTCTCACCCATGTGACAGTACTAGAGTGTTGACACTGTCATTGACACCGTGCTTAACACTTTCACATTTTGGTGTTCTGTGACATCATTCCTATCTGACGACACCAAAGCTTAGACAGGTTGGGATGTTGAAGTGAGGAAGCAGTGAGGTAGTTTGGCTTGATAAATTTAGAAGCTTTGGGGGACGGCTTGGATTAAGCTGGACACAGATGGTTCAAAATTTGGCCAATTAAACAGGTACTGGCTGAATTTTGATCCATCTATGGCCATTCACATTCATGAGTTTTTGATCTAATGATTGACTTCTCATGAGTCGGCTTGTTAAAAAATGTGGTTCTTTTCAGTGGAGCAAAGCGATGATCAGTGTAATCTGAGTTCTGCTGTCAGAATACAGTGACACAGTGGAAAGCGTTCCTGCATCCACCTTAAATGTGTAAATGTAGTAGGCAGTTCCGTTTTTATGTTCAGCATTCCTAAAAACTGAGCCATGAATGGCCAGCTTTATTTTACACGCTATAACAAGTACAGTGAGTATAGAAAAGTATCACCTTCCCCCTTTAAAATAATCATTTTTTGTTTCTTTGCAGCCTGAAATAAAGTCACACAATTTTCTCTTTCGTTCATGACGGAAACAGCACTTCATCATCTTGACCATAGGGTTATACTGCCCCCTACAGGAGTAGGACACTAGGAAGAGAAAAAGCTTGAGCAAGCCTATGGGGCAGTCCCTGGGAGTATACCCCCACTTCCTGCTATCGGTCCTCAGTTTTTTTTCTGCCTAGTCAGGAGTAAGGTCCAAGTTCCTTGCTGTGATCTCTGGTCCTGGCAATTTTTTATATTTTAATGGAATATTTTCCTCCTTTCATTATTTTGTTCCTGTGAGAATCTACAATAAAGTGCCCGATTGGGCGACACACTGGATAATCTAGATCCTTAGGGTTCAGTCTGGCAAGCGAGTGTGTGCAGACGGCAGCTCTGTGCTAGATTGGCCACGACATAGCCCCACTGGACGGGGGCTGGCCTGCGAGTTAAACGTTCTGCGAGGTCGCATACGAACTGTCTTCGGCCTGAGTCACAGCGTTTCCTCCTGGCTGGCAGCACCCACATTGCGATGGAGCGGTGTCCTGTTTGGAGTGGTGCCCACCCTGTTCCTGGTGTGGTAAGTAGCTGTCGTACCCCCTCTACCACTGGCGGGTTTTGGGGTGGACGTGGGTCCCTCCCTGGGATGGTCAGACCCCAGGGCTCCCCTCCCTCCCAGTTCCCTTCCCCCCTTCTCGTGGTCTATTGTGGCCTTTTCCTGTTAAGGTAGTTTTTTGTGCTCCAAGGTCCCCCCTGGGGCTGCGTGGTGCCGCCATTTTATTGTAGCCTTATGTGCTACAGATCGGCGGCCATGTTTGTGTAGCCTTGGTGGCAATTTGCCTATGGTTTCCCATTGCAAATAGCGGAGGCCATGTTTTTGAAGTCAGATGGGCGGGGATTCAGCGGTCGGCCTCTAGTGCGGAATCATCGATGTTACTCTTCCACGTGATCGCCACATGGTTTGCAGATAGTTCGGGCTGGGAGTACCTGACCGGTGTGGTGACTGCCTTTGTGGGGCTTTCTCTCTTTCTTCCTGCTATTGCAGCAGTAGTGCTCTGTGCTGGGCCTTGTAGTGCCACAGCACGGTGGGGTGTCCCTTTTGCTGTGTTTTACACTTCTTTTTGTGGGTTCCCCTCTTAAATCATGGAATCAATGGAGCATTTTTCACCACCTGACCCCCCCCTCTCAGAGGCTGCGGAGCCCTCCAGGGCCCAACATCTATCTGCACTGACAATGGTCCTGGTGTCCTTGGTGTCGAAAGTAGATTTGGCCCTGGCTAAAGGGGCTAGCAAAAAGCTCCCCCCGCCTTCCCCTGCTTCTTCTGTCTCCTCAGATCAAGAGTCTGATTCGGCCGCTGCGGACGCAAGTTATCCTTCGGGGTCTGCGCCATGCACCTTGCATGCTTGGATAGTGAGGATGATTCATCTGGTTCTCTAGCCACACATGAAAAGGCGCAAGTGGATAAACTGATTGTATCAGTACGGAAAACTTTGCATATGGGAGATGCGACTAACGCAGCATCAGAGGAGCGGGTCACTTTTGGCACCCGCAGATCCTCCAAAGCGGCGAGGGTGTTCCCCTTTCCCCCCTTCTTTGACAATATTGTCTAAAAACAGTGGGGGTGCCCGAAATGCACATTTGCAATCCCTTAGTGTTTTTCAATGCGGTACCCTTATGAGAAGTCCCTCCTTAAAAAATGGACGGTACCTCTGCACATGAGGTGGACTCCCCGGTTTCCACGTTAAATAAAGCCACTGTAATTCTGGTTGAACAGTCCCCGGTCTTCTCAGACATAGCTGATAGGCGGTCGGAGGCTTTGACTTGCCATATGTTCACTGTGGCTGGGTCGGCATCAGCATTTAGGCCGGTATTTACTATTGCCCTAGTGTCACAAGCTATGACTGAATGGGCTAAAATTCGACTTTGGGACCTGGAGGAGAAACAGCTACCCCCCCCCCCCCGCCTTTGTGGAGCTAATGGATCAGTTGGTCCAAATGCTACAGTTTGTCTGTGATGCCTCTTTGGATGCTGTTCCCCTGCTTTCTAGATTGTCTGTCTCAGCAGTGGTCCTGCGGCATTATCTGGCTGAAATGCTGGTTTGTGGGCCAGGCCTCTACTCTAAAAAGGCCTTGTCCAATCTTCCAGTTGTGGGGGATCTGGAGCTTCCTTGGAAAAGGCCTCACAGGGGCAAAGAGTACTATTTTTCCTCAGGCTTCCAAGGGTAAGGAAGTCTTGGATTGGCAAACCACGAGCAGGTTCTACCAGACCTGCAGACAAACATTCCTCCGCGTGAAGGGGCGCCCTCACCCGTATCTGGGGGAACGTCGTCGACGTTTTCCGGGTTCCATGGTCCTACCTGATCCAGGACAAGTGGGTCCACAAAGTCATTCCCTCCGGCTACAAGATCGAGTTTCATATCCTCCGGAAAGGTTCTTTCCTTCCAACCTGTGCCTGTCCCCAGATCGCTTAAATGATCTCTATGGCGCTGTGCAAGACTTGTTACTTCAAGGGGTGATTGTTCCAGTTCCAAAGTCGGAATGTTTTCAAGATTTTTTACTTAAACGTGTTTACAGTCCCTAGGAAGGAGGGCAAGGTGCGTCCAATACAGGACCTAAAGGCGCTAAACCGTCTTGTGCGGGTACAGAAGTTCCGAATGGAGGCCATTCGCACGGTGATGGCTTCCTTACATCAGGGGGACTTTTTAGCCTCCATCGGCATCAAGGATGCCTACCTTCACATTCCAGTATATGTTGCGTATCAGTGCTTCCTTCGCTTTGCCATGGTTGAGGAGCAATATTATTTGTGGAGTTACCCTTTTGTCTCCCCTCCGCTATTCGGGTCTTCATGAAAATGTTGGCCCAGTTCTAGCATTACTGAGTGAGTGGGGGATCGCTGTACTGGGGTACCTGGACGATCTGCTCTCATGAGCAGGGTCTTCGACTGACTTGTTGGACAACTTGGAGATTACTCTGCAAACGCTGAGGAAGTTCAGTTGGATTCTGAATCTTTAGAAATCTGCTCTGGTTTTGTCCACAAGCCTGGACTACCTGGGCCTGACTCTGGATTCCTCCACTGCCAGAGTGTTTCTTCCTCTGGAGAAACTTCAAAAGTTGCAATTCAGCTTCTGCTATCCAACAGATGGTCATCTCTTCAGACTTGCATGCGGGTGCTGAGCCTGATGGTGTCTACCTCCGATGCGATTCTGTTTACACAGTTCCACACGAGATCTCTGCAAAAGGAGATTCTGGTAAAATGGAACAAGGATCCTCAGTCTCTGGGCAATCTGATCCTGTTTAGCCAGAGTACGAGAGGGTCCCTGGTTTGGTTTCATTCTTCAGCACTTTGTTATGGAAAATCATTTCTCCCCCTGTACTGGACGGTTGTCACCACGGATGCCAGCGTATTCGGGCAGGGAGGTGTCCTCGGCACGGAGTGTGAACAGGGAGTCTGGTCTCTGGAAGAGTCCAGGCTACCAATCAATGAACTGGAGCTCCGTGCTATCAGACTTTGTCTGGATCATTGGACATGTCGTCTCCAGGGGTGTCCTGTACGGATTCAATCGGACAATGCTACGGCTGTGGCCTATGTTAATCTCCAAGGGGGTACAAGAAGTGTCCTGGCGGCTCGGAAAGTTGCCGGCATCGAACGTGAGCAGAATGATTGTTCCAGCCCTCTCTGCTGTACAAAATCCAGGGGTGGAAAATTGGCAAGCGGATTATCTCAGTCGACAGGCGTTAGACCAGGAAGAATGTTCATTTCATCTGGAGGTGTTCCATCAGTTGTGTCTCTGGTGGGGTACTCCTGAGGTGGATCTGTTGGCCTCTCGTCTCAACAGAAAGGTTCAGAGGTTTGCGGCACGGTCTTGGGATCATCTAGCTGACGGTACAGACGTGCTAGTTGCTCTTTGTACTTGGTATCGTCTGATTTATGCATTTTCTCATCTTCAGCTTCTGCCGAGACTCCTATTCAGGATCGAGGCAAAGGGGATTCAAGTCATCCTAGTGGCTTCTCGCCTTGCCGGTCTTGGTATGCTGATCTGGTACGGATGGTCACCGATGCTCCTTTGAGACTTTCTCTCAGGGAAGACCTGCTGTCCCAAGGGCCAATCTTCCATCCTGTTTTACAGTCGCTGGCTTTGACGGCTGGGCTGCTAAATGCCAGGTGCTGAAGGTTAGAATGGAAAATCGAATTCTGGGAAGATCTACCATCGTTCGTGGAAGATGTACATTGCGTGGTTTCTTCTGACACTGCTTGTTGCAAATCTGAAGACCTATAGCAGGAAGTGGGAGTATACTCCCAGGGACTGCCCTATAGGCATGCTCAAGCTTTTTCTCTGCCTAGTGTCCTACTACTGTAGGGGGCAGTATAACCCTATGGTCAAGAAGAAGTGCTGTGTCTGTCAATAAACATCAGAGAATTGGATTTTACGGTAAGTCAAAGATCCAATTTTTGTTTTATCCAGCTGTATTTAGTCAGTGCAACTTATAACTTCCAAGTTTAATATATAATGCCAACAGGTCAAAGAAAAAAATCAAAATCACTGAGTTAGGCCTCTTTCACACGGCCGCTCCGTTTTTTTTGTCCGCTGCGGCACTTTTTTTTTTACCGTCACAGATGACACGTATGTCCGCATATCATCCCATCTGTTTGCGGATGATATACGGACATAATGTTAGTCTATGGGGATTGCGGATGTCAGCGGATGACACCGCTGACATCCGATTTTGCATCAGTTCCATTTTTTTTTAACGGAGGAAAAATAGGGTTCTGTTCTGTTCCAAAAAACGGAACAGAACTGAAAAGACACAAATCGGATGTCAGTGAATGGTCATCCGCTGACATCCGAAATCACATTGACAAGCATTATGTCCGTATATCACCCGCAAATGGATGGGGTGATATACGGACGTACGGAACGTCCGTGTGGAAGAGCCCTTAGAAAAAGGATCACCCCTTCCTAATAATGACTTGTAAACTCAATCAGGTGTAGCTAATCACCACCTCAAAGCCACACAAAGCCATTCGACTTTTAAATGTGATTAGCTGTGGTCATTTCGATTAGCTCAGTATGAAAAAAGATTTCCCTGTTAGTGCAACTGAAGCAAACAATCAACTATGGGTGGCAAGGCGCTGTCAAAAGACCTCCGTGATAAAGTTGTGGAAAGGCACAAGACAGAAGACAGGGGCGTAACTACAGGGGTTGCAGGGGTTGCAATCGCTACCGGGCCCCATGCTCCAGGGGGCCCGGTAGCAAACCAGTGGGTGAACTTCCAGGATCACAAAGGTCACACTTGCGACTGGACCCTGGCATTGCACCACTGTGGGGAGGCCCCAAGATTGCAGGAAGGGGGCCCACAAGATTGCAGGAAGGGGGCCCACTGCAGAACTTGTGAAAGAATCCTGCTGTGGGACCGTAATAAAAGGCCATGCAACGAGTGTAAAGAGCCCCAGGATTAGTGGGAAGAGCCCTGGGCTTGAAGGTAAGGGCCCCGGCCAGGGGTCTGGGGGGCCCTTCATGGTTTCTTGCATCAGGGCCCTGAAGGTTCTAGTTACGCCTCTGACAGAAGATGTATACAAAATAATGTAAAAGGCTTTATCGTTGCATAGAAGCACAGGGAAGTCTATTATTAAGAAGTGGAAGGTATTTGGTACAGCCCAGACCCTCCCTGGATCAAGACGCTGCTCCAAACTGGATGAAAGAGCCAGGAGGAAACTGGTCAGAAAGGCTACCAAGAGGCCTACAGCAAATGTGAAGTAGTTACAGGAATTTATGACAGAGTAGTCATTGCGTGCATGTGACAGCAATATCGCAAATTCTCCACTAATGTTGCTTGTATGGGAGGGTTTCAAGAAAAAAAGCTACTCCTCAAGAAAGGCCACATACTTAACGACTGAGCTTTGCCAAAATGCACCTTGAAGATTCTGAGGCCGCACATTTAAAGGTGGTATAGTCAGGTGAGACTAAAATGTAATTATTTGGTCTCAACACCAAACAATATGTCTGGCGGGAGTTCCAATACAGCTCACCTTCTAAATGGCACTATTCCTACAGTAAAGCATGGAGGTGGTAATATCCTGTTATGGGGGTGTTTTCCTGCACTGGACTGGAGCACTTGTCAGGATGGAAGGAAAAATGGATGGGGCAAAATACCATCACATTCTTGAGGAAAATCTGCTGCCCTCTGACAGAAAGTTGTCAATAGGAAGGTTTGCCTTCCAACATGACAATGACCCAAAGCACACAGCAAATATTACCATACAGTGGTTGAAGGAGAAAAAGGTGTTTCTCTTTCGTTCATTGACAGACACAGCTTCCGATCTTCATAACCGTTGCAGGTGCAAGATAGAGTCCAAATAGGAGAGACTGCTCCAGGTGGGATGGGTATCAGGTGCCGGTCGGATCCGCAATCCAAAGTCGTATGAAGCAAAAAGAGATGACCGCACTCCGATGTAAATCAAAATTGGAGTATATTTATTCCACATCAAACAATAGGCAAACTTGAAACATCGAAACCATGTCACATGGTAATGAGTAAGCGACATCTCTAAGTCGTGAAACGCGTCTGCCTTTTGTGTCCTGCACTCAGTATGATGTTTCAAGTTTGCCTATTGTTTGATGTGGAATAAATATACTCCAATTTTGATTTACATCGGAGTGCGTCATCTCTTTTTGCTTCATACTTCCCTGGTGCAAGACAAGTGGGTCCACAAAGTCAATCGGTCCGGCTACAAGATCGAGTTTTACTCTTGTCTCCCGACAAGGTTCTTTCCTTCCAACTTGTGCCTGTGACCCCACTTACAGGGTCTGTTTGGGGAAGTACAAGACCTGTTGCATCAAGGGGTGATTGTCCCGGTTCCGACTTTGGAATGTGTTTAGGGTTTTTACTCAAACGTGTTTTCAGTTCCCAGGAAGGAAGGCAAAGTGCGTCCAATCCTGGGCCTCAAGCCGCTGAACTGCTTTGTGTGGGTGCAGAAGTTCAGAATGGAGTCCATTCGCACAGTGGTGGCATCCTGCGTCGGGGATTTCCTTGCCTCTACGGACTTTAAGGATGCTTACCCTCGCATTCCAATATGTGCCAGTCACCAGCGCTTCCTCCCCTTTGCCATGGGAGAGAACACTATCAGTTTGTGGCGTTACCCTTTGGTACAAGGTGGCCACTTGGTCGTTTGTGCACTTTCACAAGGTTTTATAAAGTGGATGTGTTGGCATCTGCGGGTTCTTCTTTTGGCCGCAAATTTTTGCAGGCTGCTGTTGAGAGGAACTGAAAATAATGGGTTTGGCGCTGCTAGAGTTAATGGAAATCCCTTAAAGAAAAGTGGTTCCTTTTGAGTATACTATTACTGATGGCTGGAAATTCATAAAGTGCTATATACTCTTGCAAATATTGTTGATGCTGAAAGGTGCTAAATGCTAATACAAGGGACTATAAGTGAATGTAGCTCCTGATGATGTCATTGTGATGAAATGCATAGAGCGGAGCCACAAGCATCTTTGAGTCACTTCCGGAATGGGCCGTGGAACGCATGGAACCCGGACTTCCTGATTATATTCACAACTCTGTATTGAATTCACATTGGAGTAAGTGTGTGTTTTCTTGCATACAATAAATATATCCAACTGGTATACACTATGGACTGTTGCTCTTTATCTTTACATGGATACGAGCATTATGAAGGGAAGTAAGGTGATGTTTGGTGTGGATCCTGAGTCGGCTGATCCGGTTGGAACTACCTCTTTGCTAGGCCTGATACCCTCTTGAGGGGACCGAGCTCTGGTGAGTGTGGGACCAGCGGGGGAGCGTGGCTTGTGGAGCACTACCATTGTCACGGATAATCTTGAAGCACTTAGAAGAGCACCTGTCACTTTATTAGTGGAACATTTGTCCATGGACTAGATATTGTTCACATGTGCACATTTTGAGCACTTTGTTTAGCACCAGTCACTTTATTTGTAATAGATTGTCCAGGGATCAATAAATCAATAAACAATTTGTGTATATACACATTTTTAAGCCTTGTCTAGCACTTTAAAGGTACACGTATATTTTATGCAGGTTTATTTTGGTATAGTATTGGTTTTACTACATTCATTTATAGTCACTTGTATTAGCACCTTTCAGCATCAGCAATAATTATTTGCACTAGTGGCACACAAAGAGTATAGCACTTTATTATCAGCACTTTATGAATTTTCAGCCATCAGTAATAGTATACTCAAAGGAATCACTTTTCTTTGAGGGATTTCCATTAAGTCTAGCAACGCCAAACCCATTCATTATTTTCAGTTCCAAGTACTTTCCTTTTGAGGGATAGTAATTAGGTAGACAGCAGCAGTACCATTCTTTCACTTCATTCCTATACATTGCGCGGGATTGTTTATATTTTCTTGCTGTTGAGAGGACCTGATCGTCTTCGAGGGTGTATTGGTTTTTTTTTTCAGGTGGGCTCCAGTTGTTTTGGTTGAGCTCCTGTCACCTGGTTGGCTTCTGTTTAGCCTTGGGAATTTTTTTGCTGTTCCCACCCCTTATGTTTAACACTGCTTTGGGATGCCCAACGGTTATGAAGATCTGAAGCTGTGTCTGTTAATGTACGAAAGAGAAAACTGGATTTTTGACTTACCGTAAAATCCATTTCTCTGATGTTCATTGACATACACAGCACCCAGCCCTCTGTGGAGTTGTAATTCTTCTGACACTGCTTGTAACTAAACTGAGTGCCTATAGCCGAGAGAGAGAGAGTATGTACCCCCTGGGACTGCCCGTGGGCGTAGCCAGACATTTTTTCTGCCTAGTGTCCTACTCCTGTAGATGGCAGCATAACCCAACGGTTATGAAGATCTGAAGCTGTGTCCGTCAATGCACATAAGAGAAATGGATTTTTACGATAAGTCAGAAATCCCATTATGTCCTTTAATGGCCTAGTCAGAGCCCAGACAAACTCAATTGAAAATCTATGGAATGACTTGAAGACTGTAGTCCACAAATGTCACCATCAAATTTAACTGAACTTGAGCAGTTCTGCAAAAAGTTGGCAAATATTGCAAAGTTAGTAGAGACCTATCCCAACAGAATAAAGACTGTAAATTGGGCAAAAGGTTGTTCAACAAAGTACTGACACAAGTAGATGATTCTTTTTTCCAACTCAGTAAATTCTGTTTTTAAATTTTGTTTTATTTTTTTCTGACAGTTTGGATTTCTATCTTTTTCACTTTGTTGTTATAAGTTGCACTGAGTAAAGCTGAATAAAACAAAAAATGTGTCTTTCAGGCTGCAAAACAACAAAATGTGATTATTTTAAAGTGGGTGATGCTTTTCTAATACCCACTGTATGTACTGTAAGAGCCCACCTAAACGATCGACTGAATTTTTATCCAAGCAGGTCAACCTGCTCTCTGTATAGATGTAGGTAAATCTAAAGGAGAATGCATTATCAGATTTTATCATGTGTGGCCAGGTTAATGTTAAAATATGCTTTTTTAGTTACCATGTTGAATCAAGGTGATACGAGGCTGACAAAACCAGACCATTTTTCTAGTATATTGCATATTTTGTCTTTTGCGCAACTGTTTGTGTCTATTTTTTAGGTTAATAGTTAGAAAAGTTACAGGTTTTCCCTCAGCTCTGCTCCTTGAACAATAAATCTGTGTCATCACCACTGTCCAATGGACAAGGAGATGATCCGGGCAGTTGTGAAGCTGAACCAGGAAAATAGTAGAGTTGTCAGAGGTAATGTTACAGAGTTGTTTGAGTCAGAAGACTAGCTGAACTGTATCTGAGCTGAACAGTAGCCAAACATGTGCTTTGGAAGAATAAACCAGGAACTACGTATCTGCATAAACCTTTTTATGTCAATATTTGTATCTTCACTTATATTTTTGAACATCCCTTTTCTCATTAAGGGACCTTATTTTCAGCTAATGCAACATACACAAGTGTAGCAAACGATATTCTAGTTCAGGGTTTCTCAACCATGGTTCCGTGGTACCCTAAGGTTCCTCCTGAAGTTGCTACGGGTTCCTTGAGCAATGGGCAATTTCTGCCTCTCAGATAAGTTTACAATGACACCATTGCTCCTTTTAGCTATCTGTAAGAGGGTAATTCTTCCCAATGATGACCAAAGTAATGAGCATTTTTCCCACTGACTATCACACTAATGTGTCAGGAGTTGTAGATTTTTGAATTTTAGCAGGGGTTCCCCGATACAAGAAAATTTATTTCAAGGGTTCCTCTGTGTTAAAAAGGTTGAGAGAGGCTGTTCTAGTTCTTTATTTTTGTTTTACTATGAAGCAGTATTAGGGCTCTTTCACACGGGCGGCCCGATCAGATCCGCCTGTCAGTTTTTTAGGCGGATCTGATCGGATCCTCCATGCAGCTCTATGGGGCAGCGGATGTCAGCGGAGACACCTCCGCTGACACCCGCTGACACCCGTATCCGATCCTGTCCGTGAAATCTGGACGGATGGAAACCCTATTTTTCCATCCGTTCAGGTATCGGATCGGATCGGATGAGAGCGGACAGGCGGTCCGCTCTCATCTGATCCCCCATAGAGAGCAGCGGGGGCTGTGACACCTCCCTCTCCGCTCTGCAAGCGGAGACGGAGCTGTCATCCGCCGGCTCAGCACGGATCCGCCTACGGAGGCGGGCCGTGTAAAAGAGCCCTTAGAAAGGAACCTATAATGGTTGTAGGTGTTGCAGATTTATCAGCACACTAATATGTGACATCAGAGTATGCAGTACTGTCTCTCCTGAATAGAGAATGTAAAACAAGTATGTGTTGTGTTTATAGCCATTAATATCTCCCTTAGAATGTGAACACCTTATCCGACATATGCTGATTTTGGAGCCGAGTCGGCGTCTGACGATGGAGCAAATCTGTAAACATAAGTGGATGTGTCAGGGAGAGCAGGATCTCGAGTTTGAGAGGGTGAGTGTATTCTACAAAGGCCAACCTTCATTTACTTCACTATCAACACACTAACGTATTCTTAAGACTCCTAATGTTTGACAGAATTTTATATGATCTTCTTCTTTTGCGTTGTTTTTCAGTTAATAGCAGAAGGCCAGCATGTGAAGATGGAGAGGCAGAGGGAGCCTATCAATGAGCAAGTTCTATTTACTATGGTGGAAATGGGGTTAGACAAAGACCGCACTTTACAGGTGATTCTGCGATTGGTCAGAAACAAACATATTTATTATCTGTTAAACTGTTGTCCTTTGCATCTCAATGACCTAGATTCCATATTGGTTTCTATCAGATCTAAGGCTGCATGCTCGCTGTGTGTTTGCTTTATTCCTTTGCAGGATAAAAGCTGCTTAAAAAAGTGCCTAGAGCCATGTAAATGCACACGCATTTAGGTGGGTCAAGAGTTTGAGTGTTAATGGATTTCGTTGGCAAGTCACATGTCTAGCGTTTAGGCACATCAGGGTTTTTTCTGTTCAAAAGCTCCTTTCTCTATCGCTCATTGACAGACGTAGTCTTCTTGATTCTCAAGAGCTGGGTTATGTTGTCTCCGCAGGAGTAGGACTAGGCAGAAAGACAAAACGTTCTGGCTCCACCTTAGGGGCAGTCCCTGAGGGTATATCCTCCCTCTCTCTGCTACAGGGAATCAGTTTTTTTCTGTCTAGTCAGGAGTAAGGACCTAAGTTCCTTGCTGGGATCTTTTGGTCCTGGCAAGACTTTTTTCTTTAGAAAAAGACATTTTTTAGGTAGTTTTTCTCCAGTGTTTTTCCTGTGAGATCTTCAAGCAAAAATGCCGGACTGGGCGACACTTGTGGTCACCCCAGCCGGCCTACGAGCGCGCGCAGACCATTGCATTGCGCTTGGTCGGCCGCGACACATTCAAGTAAGTATGCGGGGCCGGGCGACGGGCTGGATGTTGAGATCCAGTGGTCACCCCGGTTTCTGCCTACGAGCGCGTGCAGACCAGAGCTCCGCGCTGGGTCGGCCGCGACGGAGTCCCAGTGGAGGGACTGACCTTGCGAGTTAAAAGTCTCGCTTGGACGCCAGGAACCAGAGAGTCGAGGCATCCGGAGTGGTCCACAACCCCCCACCCCGGTGGAGAGGGTATTGTGAAGAGAGGGTGCCTGTCGGTTTGGTATGGTGAGTAAACGTCCCCTTTTTTCTTTCCTCGTTATGAGGCAGTATGAATTATGGGCCCCTCCATATATGGTCAGTATATATCTGATACTAAAAAGTCCCCCTTGTAAATACAGCATGTGTTTGTGGGAAGTGGACTTGGTTTGAGAGCTTACACTCTACCCAGCAGACTGTAACATTACAGCAGACATAGGAGGTATAATCCTACCTTATTTGTAGTGTATCTCCTGTAGATCCATATATCGCCACTTAGCAGAGATGCAGGTGGATGTGCTGGGAAAACGATTTCGGCGGTCCGCCGCCATTTTGCCGTAGACCAAGTGCATGTATGTCCTCAGGTCACGCCGGCCGCCATGTTTTTGGAGTCTTATGTCTCTTCTATGGGGGCGGCCATGTTTCGTGAGCCCAGCTACCTCGTGGAGAGCTGGGAACGCCGGAAGGCGTACACAGGGGGCGGAGCCACGTCCTTCTACCCGGGAAAAAGCAACAGCTCCTTCCAGTCTGTAAAAGACAGACGCTGACTGCAGTTGGTTGGAAACTTCACTGCATCGGTTGGTGAGCCTTGGGGGTCCCTCTCTCTCTCTGTGGGATCGAGAAGCAGGTACTCTGAGGGGCGCTATTGCGCTAGGGGGAGACACAAAAAAAAAAAAAAAAAAAAAAAGCTTTTTTGTTTTTGCTGGCAAAGGCGTCCTGAATTAACATGGACCCTGCCACTCATGTATCTCCTCCGGATCCCCTCGAGGGGTCTGCAGGATCCTCCAGCACCCCACTGACAATTGAATCATTGTCAGCTATTATGGAAACTTTTGTGTCCCGGGTGGAAGTGGCTTGTCAGGGACAGGGCGCAAGAAAGCGACCCCCGCCTAACCCCTTATTATCTGAAACCTCGGATTCAGACTCTGAGCCTATTTCTGCAGTTGCAGGTACTTCATCTGGGATTGGTGTCTCGGGTCCGGTCTCTTCAGACAGCGAGGAGGATGTTTCGGCATCAGCCATAGCCCGAGAGGAAGCGTTGGTAAACGCACTCATTGTATCTGTTCAAGAAACCTTAAGATTACAGGGTATTCCATCGGAAATAGCTGAAACTGAAATCCCTTTTGGGACTAAAAAACGCATCAAAGTGGCGAAGGTTTTTCCATTGCCCAAATGTTTTGGCAATCCAATCGAAGAAGAATGGCGTCTGCCAAAACGCACTTTTACTATTTCTAAACGCATTAACAGGCGTTATCCGTTTGAGGAAACCCTCATTAAGAAATGGACAGAACCACCTGTGGTGGATTCACCAATTGCTAGATTGAATAAAGCCACGGTTATTCCTCTAGAAGACGCTCCGTCTTTTAAAGATCCAGTGGATCGCAAGATAGAAGCTATGTCTCGGCTATTGGTCTGGTTTCGCAGGCTGTAACTGAATGGACCAAGTGGTTACGCCGGGACTTAGAAGAGGTCCCTCAGGCGGTATCAGATTTGTTGGAACAAATGATACAGGGGTTACAGTTTGTGTGTGATGCGGCGTTAGACGCCACTCCATTATTGGCGCGAGCATCAGTCTCAGCAGTGGTTCTCAGGCGTACACTGTGGCTAAAAGGTTGGTTAGCCGACCAAGGTTCCAAAAAAGCATTGGCTAATATCCCCTTTTTAGGAGAGCGTCTATTTGGAGCCAACTTAGATGAGATCATTAAGGATCTCACGGGTGGAAAGAGCACCTTTTTACCGCAAAATTTTAAAGGTAAAGGAACTCGTCAAAGACGAGGGCCTTCTTTTTCTGCTCACAAGAGGTTTTTTCGTCCCGCGGGTGAAAAAATTAAGTCCTCCAAAGCTCCTGCAGGAGGCGTCAGGGGTCGTTGGTCGGGCAAGCAAAAGCCCGCCCCCTCCAGACCTGAAGATAAACCGTCCAAAGCCTGAAGGTGCGCCCCCACCCATAACTGGGGTGGGGGGACGTCTTCGCCGGTTCCCGGATCCATGGCTTTCCAGAATCCCGGACAAATGGGTTTGCGAAGTCATAAGGTCAGGGTACAAGATCGAGTTTCGATCTCTCCCACCGGCGCGATTCTTCCCTTCCAATATCCGACTATCCCCGGATCGTTTAGAAGATCTGCGGAGAGCAGTCACAGATTTACTACAACAAGGAGTGGTAGTCCACGTTCCTTGGACAGAACGGTTTCAAGGGTTTTACTCAAACCTATTTACAATACCCAGGAAAGAGGGCAAAGTGCGTCCAATTCTGGACTTAAGGGCACTCAATTCTTTTGTCAACATAAGAAGATTCAGAATGGAGTCCATTCGCACAGTAGCAGCCTTCCTGCATCCAGGGGATGTCCTAGCGTCCATAGACATCAAGGACGCATATCTTCACATTCCCATTTTCGCAGTACATCAGCGATTTCTACGCTTTTCCGTAGAAGAGAACCACTATCAGTTTGTGGCGTTACCTTTCGGTCTCGCCACGGCTCCGCGGGTCTTCACGAAGGTGTTGGCCCCAATGTTGGCACTACTGCGCCAAAGAGGCATATCGATTCTTGGTTACCTAGACGATCTTCTGCTTCATGCAGAGTCTCCTCAGACCTTGCTACAAAACATAGAAATTACTATGATTTCTTTACAGGAATTCGGGTGGCTGGTGAACCAGCAAAAGTCATTTCTGGTTCCCACCCAGAGGCTCGAATATCTGGGTCTAATTCTAGACACAGTCAGGACAAGAGTTTTCCTTCCGGTAGGGAAACTCCGAAAGATTCAATCAGCAGTCCAGTTGTTACTGTCCAACAGCTGGTCTTCCCTTCGGACTTGCATGAGGGTTCTGGGGTTGATGGTGGCTTCCTTCGAAGCAGTCCCATTTGCCCAGTCCCATACCCAAATTCTTCAGCAAGAGATTCTTCTCAGATGGAATCGGAATCCGGAATCCCTGGACAATCAGATCCGATTGAGCAAACAGACCAGAGAGTCTCTGGTCTGGTGGCTTCGGTCTCCGATGCTCAGCCAGGGAAAGTCATTTCTGCCAATATATTGGACGATAGTGACCACGGATGCCAGCCTATCCGGATGGGGAGGAATTCTCGGTCAGTTATCTGTCCAGGGACTTTGGTCCCCGGAAGAATCCAGATTGCCGATAAATGTATTGGAACTGAGAGCGATCAGACTTTGTCTGATTCACTGGACCGAGCAGCTCCAGGGTAGCCCGGTTCGGATCCAGTCGGACAATGCCACGGCCGTGGCTTATGTCAATCACCAGGGGGGCACCAAGAGTGTCCGAGCGGCCAAAGAAGTGGCTTGCATTCTTCGCTGGGCGGAACGATTTGTTCCAGCGATCTCTGCGGTGTTCATTCCGGGGGTGGAGAATTGGCAGGCAGATTATCTCAGCCGTCAGACTCTGGATCAGGGGGAATGGTCCCTCCATCCAGACGTTTTCCACCAGTTGTGCCTACGGTGGGGCACCCCGGATGTGGATCTGTTGGCATCACGATTCAACAGGAAAGTTCAGAGATTCGTGGCTCGCTCCCGCGATCCTCTAGCAGAGACCGCAGACGCACTGATCGCCCCGTGGGGGCAATACCAGCTAATGTATGCCTTCCCTCCTCTCGCGTTACTGCCAAGACTTCTTCGCAGGATAGAGGAGGAAGGAATTCCAGTAATTCTGGTAGCTCCGGACTGGCCTCGTCGAGCTTGGTACGCCGACGTGGTCAGACTGGTGGCGGACGTCCCGTGGAGACTTCCTCTCAGGGAGGACCTACTGTCTCAGGGACCGATCTTCCATCCTGCTTTACGATCGCTGGCTTTAACGGCCTGGCTATTGAGACCCAGGTGCTGAAGGACAAAGGTTTGTCAGCTTCAGTTATTCCTACTCTAGTTGAAGCAAGGAAAGCGACTTCCAGAAAGATTTATCATCGCACATGGAAGTCCTACATTGCATGGTGTGAACCTTTGGGGTTCCGTCCTCGGTCTTATTCGATTAGTCGAATATTAGCTTTTCTGCAGCAAGGGGTTGAGCAGAAACTGGCCTTGAGTACTATCAAGGGTCAGGTCTCAGCATTAGCTATCTTCTTTCAGAAGCCTTTGCCTACTCATTCCTTGGTGCGGAATTTCATCCAGGGGGTGCGACATCTGGCTCCGCCAGTGCACGCGCCGTTACCCCCCTGGGATCTTAATTTAGTGTTGTCGGTTCTTCAGAAACCTCCCTTTGAAGATATTAGGGAGATTCCTCTACCTACGTTGTCCCAGAAGGTGGCCTTCTTGGTGGCTATTACTTCTGCACGCAGGGTGTCAGAACTGGCCGCATTATCTTGTCGTTCACCATATCTGGTGGTTCATAGAGATAAGGTGGTTCTTCGTCCGAATCCATCCTTCCTACCAAAAGTGGTTTCAGAATTTCATCTGAATGAAGAAATTGTGTTACCTTCCCTGTGTCCTAAGCCCAGTCATCCTCGGGAGTTTGCTTTACACTCCTTGGATGTGGTCCGGGCGATCAGGGTATACTTGAAAACGACAGACTCGTTTCGCAAGACGGATTCACTTTTTGTGATCCCGGATGGACCCAAAAAGGGGTTGACTGCATCTGCCGCGACCATTTCCAGATGGATCAGACAGACGGTAGTACAGGCTTATTCTATTAAGGGTCGGGAGCCCCCGTTCCCTGTTAAGGCGCACTCCACTCGGGCGCTTCGTGCGTCATGGGCCTTTCGCCATCAGGCGTCAGTGGTCCAGGTGTGCAAGGCGGCTACCTGGTCGTCGGTGCATACCTTTACAAAACATTATAAAGTTGATATAATGGCATCGTCTGATGCCTCGTTTGGCCGCAAGGTTTTGCAGGCCGCAATTTGAGGAGACCAGTGGTCTACCTCGAGGGTTTTTTCCGTTGGAAATTTTTCTTTTAATCTCATTCTTTGTTTATAATGAGCCTTTAAAACTTCTAGTTTGGCACCGGTTGGGCCTTCTAGATCGGATTTGATTTTGTCAATCCCACCCCTCATTTGTGGCACTGCTTCTGGATGTCCCAGCTCTTGAGAATCAAGAAGACTACGTCTGTCAATGAGCGATAGAGAAAAATTGATTTTTGTAAGATCTTACCGTAAAATCCTTTTCTCTTAAGCTCATTGACAGACGTAGTACCCGCCCCTCTATCATTGAGTTGGGTTAAATTCTCTGTTACTGCTTTAGAACAGAACTGATTCCCTGTAGCAGAGAGAGGGAGGATATACCCTCAGGGACTGCCCCTAAGGTGGAGCCAGAACGTTTTGTCTTTCTGCCTAGTCCTACTCCTGTGGAGACAACATAACCCAGCTCTTGAGAATCAAGAAGACTACGTCTGTCAATGAGCTTAAGAGAAAAGGATTTTACGGTAAGATCTTACAAAAATCCATTTTTCCTAAATGTGCTTTTAATGTAAACACTTAGAAAAAGCTCCTCTCCTAGTATGCCTGTCCATAGATACATAGGCTAACATAGAGATACTTTTACAGGCTGAAAAAAAAAAAAAAACACCAAGCGCCTGTAAAAGCAGCATTTTTTTAAGCCCAGTGTATACAAGGCCTAATTAGTTATATCTAAAGCCAAAAGCCAGAACTTCTGTAGACATTCTGCATTTTATAACCCAGTTGTCCTGCACATCAAACCGTGACCCTGGGTAAATGTGTAGCAACCTTCATGGCTGTCGTCATCCAGTCCTCACAGTTCACTGAGGTTGAATACACATATTTGGTTAAGAAAAAGCACCTCTAGCAGTATCAGTAGTGAAAAGAAATAATTTTAGCCGCAATTCCAAAAACCTGCTCACCGAAAAGTAATACTGGGGCAGAGACCACATGGACTATCATGGTTTAGGGGTGTGCGTGTTTTTTTTTTTTTTTTTTTAAATATCCTTTCACCTCCCTCTGTCACTGCTCTGTTTGTGGAAAAATGAATCTTCCTTTAGAGTGTATCTGTAAATAGAGAAGTTAATACCTAAAATGTATTAAAAGGTTCCCCTTTTCCCTGTTTAATAAATTTAAAAAGGTATTTTGATATGAACCCAGTTTGATCTACATCATTGTGGCTACAGGCCAAAGTTTTTTGTTTCATATTCTAGAAGAACTGAATCTCGACTAATTCAGCAATAGCCTTATGTGCTTTCAAAACAATTTGTTTGTTGTACCATACCTGTATAGTCCAGCTGCCTTATCAGGTATTGTCCCTCCTTTGATTTTGGACTCCTAGAGATAATATAGATATGCTTAGAGGAGTGTACCCTCGGCATAAATGAGTACACCCCTTTTGAAAGGCAAGATTTGAATCAATATCCCAATGAATACTAAAACGCCTTCCACAATTTTGGCAAAACTGAGTTTTATTGAACATTTGTTTGGCTCATTACTTGAAAGTAAGGTTACTATAACTTGGATTATAAAAACTTCAGTTTTACTCAAATTAGCTGAATACACCCCACAACAAAACTACATCTAGTATTTTGTATGACCTCTATTATTTTTAAGGCCAGCACCAAGTCTTCCAGGCATGAAATGAACCAGTTTGCGACATATTGCAACACCAATCTTTTTCCATCCTTAACCGCTTGCCGACCGCCGCAAGTAGATATACTGCGGCGGTCAGCCCCGGCCAGGCAGAGTGACGTATATATATATGTCACTAGCCTGTGACCGGCTTGTGAGCCAATAGCGGGCGAGCGCACGCCCGCCCCGGTTGTTCGCTGAGGAGTCCGCGCGTGTGACCGGCGGACCCGATGTCCGCCGGTCACACTGCGATCATCGGTAGAGCGGGAGAAAGGCAGGCGGCTGATGTAAACAAGCCGCCTGTCATTCTCCCCTGTGTAAAAATGGAGATCAGACGGTTCTACTATGTAGAACCGTTGATCTCTGTTTTTACAATAGTAGACATGTCCCATTACAGTTAGAAGCACGCCCCTAGGACACACTTAACCCCTCCCTCTCAAATACAGTTAACCCCTTCCCTGCCAGTGTCATTTTTACAGTAACAGTGCATATGTATAGCACTGATTACTGCAGTAATGTCACTGGTAACCCCAAAAGTGTCAAAAATGTCAGTCAAGGGTCCGATCTGTCTGCCGCAATGTCGCAGTCCTGCAAAAAAAATTGCAGATCACCGCCATTACTCGTTAAAAAAAAACCCACCAAAAATGACAAAAATCTTTCCCTTTGTTGGTAAACGCGATAACTTTTGCGCAAACAAATCAAAATACGCTTTTTGCGATTTTTTTTTTTTACCAAACATATGTAGCATAAAACAAATTGGCCGAAAGTGTTAAAAAAATTTTGATTTTTACATTTTTTTTTTGGGAATTTCAGATAAAAAAATTTTAAAAATATTGTTATTTTTGCAAAATTTACGCTTTTTTTTGTTTATAGCGCATGATCAAAAAATCGCACAGTTGATCAAATACCACCAAAAGAAAGCTCTGTTTGTGGGGAAAAAAGGACGTGAAATTCGTTTAGGTACAGCGTCGCACGACTGCGCGATTGTCCGTTAAAATCACGCAGTAAAAAATCGCAAAAAACTCCCTGGTCAGGAAGGGGGTAAAATCTTCCGGGGCTTAAGTGGTTAAAGAACGACCTCTTTTAGAGTCTAGCCCTAGCTGGGTGGAGAGTGGTGCTCAACTTGTCTCTTCAGAACTCCCCTTTGGTGTTCAATTGGGTTCAGATCAGGAGACATACGGTACTTGGCCACTAAATCACTTTCACCCTGTTGTTCTTCAGAAATGCAATGGCAAAATGGCATTAGATGTGTGTTTTGGATTATTGTCATGTTGGAAACATGCACAACACCCAAGGGCATGGAGTGATGGTAGCATCTTCTCTTTCAATATAGAGCAGTACATCTGTGAATTCATGATACCATCAATGAAAGCTCCCTAACACCAGCAGCACTCATGCAGCCCCACCGAAGGACACTGCCACCACCTGGTTTCACTGTAGGCACCATGCATTTTTCTTTGTACTCCTTACCTTTGAAACGCCATACAGTTTTGAAGCCATGAGATCCAAAAATATATACCTTGGTCTCTTCACTCTAGAGTACAGTAGTCTTCTTCTTTTTTAGTATGGGCCCTGGAAAATTCTAACTGGGCTTTTTTGTGCATGGATTTTAGCAGAGGCTTCCTTCGTGAATGACACCCATGCATGCCATTCCTCTGCAGTGTATGCCGTATTGTGTCACGGGAAACAATCACCCCAGTTTGTCCTTTTACTTTAGCTAACTGCAGTGAATTTGCATGGTGATTTTCTTCAACCCTTCCCATCAGAAGATGCTCCTGTCGAGGTGTTAACGTCTGTGGATGGCCTAGACGTCTCTGTGAGATGGTAGCAGTACCATCTTTGCTAAATTTTTGTATTGTTTTGCTACAGTATTCTGACTGATAAGTAAAGCTTTGCTGATCTTCTTGTAGCCTTCACCTTTTCTTAGGCCTTGTGACATTTTTCTTCCATGTGGTACGATTGCTGACGTGAAATGGGAAGGGGTTTTCTTTTTAGGTAACACCCTTTTATAATCAACTGTCTGCTGTGGACACCTGTTTAATGAATAATTAGACTCACCTGTAGTTGAATTCTTATTTAAGATTTTTTTGTCTAAAATTTAGTTTTGCTCCTAAGACATTCATTTGGGTGTATTCATTTTTCAACATGGTCTTGAATAAATTTGTTAGGAAAAATATATTTTTTTGTGTGTGCAAAATAACAAATCTTGGTTGCAATCGATGGTCCGCATTTGTGGAAGTATTTTGTAGTATAGCGTCCCATGGAAAATCTTGATTTTGAAAGTGTGTGTGTGTGTATATACATATATATATATATATATATATATATATATATATATATATATATATATATATATATATATATATATATATATATATATATATATATATATATATATATATATATATATATATATATATATATAATATTTTTTTTTTTTTTTTTTTTTTTTCAGAAGAAGGTCTCCTTTTTCTCAACACAGAACAGTGACATTGATAGGCTATACTGTACAGTGGGATTGATAGGCTATACTGTATGCAATAGGCACTGATACACCATATGGTGTTTATCCTGATATTAATAACTGGGTTAAAATGTTTTTTTTTTGCTAATTAAAGGTTATATTCACCTTTAGTAACACAATACACCTGTATGCAGGGTATAAAATGTTATTAAAGCAGCACCCCCTAATCCCTCATTGTGACGGGGCGGAGGATCCTCTCCCCGCACCCACTGTCACAATTTGAAAGCAGTGTGGCTGTGCAGGGCTCTGCCCACACAGCCATGTCATTCATTCACAAAGATCTGTAAATAATTGAACTACAATTGAACTAAAAGTCTCGTCCGTCACCATGGCATATGGCTTGTAGTTCTTAATGAGCGGCGATGGAGCTGGTGAGCACTTTTGTAGTTTATTATTTATTCCCACAGATCAATTAACTGTCTGCCCATACAGGAGGTACAGGCACTCAACTTTACTGAGGGTCTGCAGGAGCCTGACATTGCACCTGTGATCTGCTGATTAAGGGTACAATGCTTTACAGGCTGCAGTGTAAATAATATTAAATATATATTTGTTGCCCTGCAAAATTATGTAAATTTATTAATCTTTTAACTAAAGGGCTCGTTCACACTAGAATGCAGTGCTGGAGAGCCGTGTCGTCCCCGTGTGGCTTCCCGCACTACATTCCAATCACACTTCCTTTGCGATTTGCTGGGGGGGGGGGGGGGTGTCAGTTTAAAGTTAACGACCAGTCAAACACAGGTTGCTAAGGCAGTGCATTTGCCTGCACTGGATCTCATGGTACAAAAGTAGTACCATGCGATGCATATTCCGTGTGTTTAAAAAGTAGCGCATGAATGGGGCTGAAAATCGCACAGGAACCGCACAGCTTTCTTGTGAGATTCACTTGCAATCATTTTTCTGCTGATACTCATAGAGAGGCCTTTTGTTTTCTGTTAACAGAGGAGGAAGTGAAGGAAAACCTTTTTTAGACAGTTGAGTTCCTTCTGAAATATTCCCCCTCTATTCCTGTTCCAGAGAAAAGTCAAAATTCTGAAATTCCTGTCATTTTTGCCCCTTTAATAATGGTCACCAAGACTTAGGGTGCATCTCCCCAGTAGATACGCATACTGCTTTAAATGTCTGGAAGTATTAACGATCAACAAGATCTAGCATGTAAAAATTTCATATAGTTGACAATCTACAGCTATTTCAGTACTCTTAAACCCTTAAGACTCGATTCACACTATCGCGACTTGTCAGCCTGACAAGTCGCGCTCCCTCGCGGTCCATTGACTGCTACAGGACCCATTCTAATAGGAGCGACACAAGTCGCTCTGACTTAGAAAAAGGGTCCTGTACTACTTCGGGGCGACCTCGGAGCGACTTGCATAGACTTTCATTATGTGAAGTCCATGCAAGTCGCTCCAAAGTCGTGGTGCATGGGAATGCATAAGTCGCCCCGAAGTAGTACAGAGTCGTGCCTCCCCAGTGTGAACCGACTTAGTGTGCATAAAATCCAAAATAGTAATATAGCCAAATGCAACCTGGAACCTTTAACCCAAAACATATGGTCACTGACAGATTAAATATTGATGTCATTTACAAGAAATCTTTTTAAATAGTCTCTAAAAGCCTTTTTGTATATATAGTAAAGTACAATTGTATGATTTTTTAATCTACATTCTCTAACTGATACTTGACATTTTAAAGTCCCACTCTGATTAAGGGTTTATATTTCTGGACTATTTTTTGAAGTGGTTCCCTGATCACCCCTCTTACTGCAAAATTATTATATTTAAAAAAAAAAATAAAAAAAAAAATTACTTAACCTTCTAAATTACGAAATCATCTAAAACAAAAAAACAAAGTTTTAACTTTAAACATACTTAATTTTTAGTGAGTTTAGTGCACTTAAAACTCTTACCTTTCTTCTTCTCTGATCAGTCATTGAGAACCGATGCATATGATAACTACAGTGCTATCTACAGTTTGCTGTGCGAACGTTTAAAAAGACATAAAACTCTTCGCCTCCCAAATCCACCAACTGCGCCTCGCCCTGTGTCCTACCCTGCTTTACCATTGCAGGTAAGTCCTCTGCAAAGCTTGTCTGCCATAATACAAGTGTGGGAAAGTAATCTTCCAAGTGTAGCTGTCTGATATATATATTTTATATCTTTTTAGGGTGATACAGGTGGCAGTGCCATCAGTATGAATGTGCCCCAAGTCCAACTCATCAACCCTGAGAACCAGATTGTGGAGGTAAGCAGAATGATTAGTGGTTGCAATAGTAAGATTTGGAAACATGTCTATTACACATAGGTTCCCAAGTCAGCATGTGAATGTCATTTATGGAGTTACCAGTATTAAAAATATACGTTGGAATGTCAATTGGGTACTGACATGAAGCTTTGTTCTTGTTCACGTCTATGTGGAGCACATTTGAACTAGCGTTCATAAGTTATTGAGCTTTTCACACCTCAGTATTGGTGCTGCCATACATTCGGACGTCTACTCCTTATCTTTTTACCACAACAAAGCTGAGCTTAAGTTCGTTCTTGAGGCAGCTAATGTTCAAAACCAACCCTAAACATCTCCTTTCTCTCCGATCTGATAATTGTAACACAAGGCAGAAAAATACTTGGTTGTCCTATAAAAAATGCTTATCACTCATTTTACTTTATATTTATGTAAGTTTTTGAAGTGACAGTCCAGTCTTGAAAAACTTAAAGTTCACAGGAACAAACTGTTGACACATGAATGCTGTAATTTATTGAGCATTCTGTGACTAGCCATCCAAGTAGCAGGGTTGCCAATATATCCAAGCTGTAGGTCCTAATGTTAAATTCAGTTTCTGTCTTAAAGCAGACTTTGCATTAAACTACAAAGTCCACTTATTAAATCCCCACCCCTGTCCCCCATACACACACACATATATATTAAATTGTTCCATAGTAGTAGTGGTAAATTGGTACCTGTATTTGTTTGCTGAGATTTAGGGGCAACGGGCTAGATGAACTAAGTGAACTTTTTACTGCTTGGTCGATCTGCCAAAAATTCCTTGCCAAGTTATTTTTCTACCATCTGTCTACCAACAGGGAAATTTCCCTTTACTCCCTGTCCCAGTGACGGAACGGGAAGTTAGATTAGAACAAATCTCCCAAAGTGGGCAAGATTCCCCTACTAAGTTCTCTCTATAATAAGTATCCCCATTAGACAATTTCCCTTACCTCTTGTGTGGAGGACAAATCTAAAATTTTGGAGTATCCCTCATTTTCTTTTTCAAATAGAGGGGGAAATAATGGCGGCTTCAGCTCATTTTTTTTGTAAATATGCTAGTTGTTTCTGATCCCCTGACTTAAGTGCTTTTTTAGTCACTGACCATGAAGAAGTATAATACTTAGGAAGTCAGTGAAATGCAAAACCCATTTTCTCTTACATCCTCCGACAGTCGCCGCCCACTCATACAGTCTTCACCAATGGGGTATTGGCTTCCTCTCCTTAGGAGTAGCTAGGCAAAAGACTTTTTAATACAAAAGCATTTACATAGACACACCCATGGGGGCTGTCCCACTGGTCCAATACCCCCCCTGCAAAAGCCATCCCAACTAAGTTTGTCTTCTGCCTAAATCTGGATACAGGTTCTAGATCAGTGACTTAGTACTGAAGCAAGAGGCAAATCATGAAACCCTTGTTTCCATTTGTGCTTGTCTGCTTACACAATACAGCACAACCCTCTTCTGTACGTTCTGCTGCATTTATTAACATAATGTATTAACCCTTTTTTATTTGTCTGTTTAATTTTAGACAAATGGCACCATGAATCTGGACAGTGATGAAGGAGAAGAGCCTTCACCAGAGGCATTGGTTCGATATCTGTCAATGAGGCGGCACACAGTTGGAGTGCCAGATACACAGTTAGTGACGTTCGTACTTAGATTAAAACATGGACAAACTAAGGGAGATTTTGTTCAATACTTATTAATGTGCATTTTAGCATTTGCATTTAATCTTCCAACAAAACTTCGATCATCTTAATCTCTGCTTTTATTTGCACAGTAGTCCTCTTTTTTTTTTTTTTTTTTTACCTATTTTGTTAATTTAAATGTAAGAAACCTTTGGTATAATATGCTAGTCTACTTTTGCTTTTTTTTGTATCTTCGCATTTGGCTGTTGATGGCTTGTAGTTTGAGACTGATCTCTTTTTCCCCTTCTTGCCCTTTGTTGTTGGAAACGTATACCTGCTTTTGTGCATTTTAGTTACTAGCATGCAATTACAATAGAGGTTGCGTACAATAAGGAAACCTGCTACATTTTTTTTTGTAACCATTTGTTAGCATTCTTTTATACAGTGTTTTTATTGAATATGAAATATTTTCCAGCAGTGAGGGAGGAGCAGAGGAGCTGCAGAAGATCATTCCTGGATTCCCACGAGTCACCCCACAGACACCATTCCTTCCAGTGACACAGAACGCCAATACTCTTCATCCAATGCAGAACATGCCTCCCAGCGGTCACCTTGAATACAAGGTACATAAATAAATATAACCTGAACAGTTCACAGGGAGGATCTGGACAAATAAATTTTACATATGCGACTTAAGATTTAAAGCGTATTTCCAGTTTTGTAGCCAAATTGTAGCTGACCCCTACTTTATGTTTACTAGATGTTCTCATTCAAATAGCATATAGTAAATATAAAATATTAAAAAATCGATTCTTGCTTTTTTAGATGGCATTAAAAATGTGTAGAACATCTGCATTTAGACTATAAAATGGTAAATAGACAAGCAGCCAGCACTAATTTGTTGATTACAAATAATATCAAAAATATAACCAGAGTGCAGTGCTAAAGAACATAAATAAAACATTCATAAAAAGTCCAATAAAGATGATCAATGGATAGTGTAGAATCCCCACACCAGCTTCTGTGCTATAGATGTACACACACATTGGACACCACAGAGAAGCTGCAGATCTGCTTATCAGAAGAAGTAAACCCTCAGAGCGGTCTAAATAGGCAATGTTGAAAATAAAAGCCCAAATTGAAATCAAAGCTTCAACTGGATTCCAAGCGATTTCCATCTGTAAATCACTGCCTTGCTATGGGAGATTTATCAAACGCTTCAAAAAAGACATGCACCTCCAGCAATATAAGTATTGAATTCCTTCAGTTATTACCAGCAAGCTTTATCCTCAGGCACTTCCTTTTAGAGGGTAAGAATTATTTAGTTATGGCATCACCTTTTTCTTACATGCTCTCTAGCTGGTGCAGATGTGTGGTTCACTGGCACAACAGATTTAGTCCACGTATAGTTACATAGTTACATAGTAGGTGAGGTTGAATAAAGACAATAGTCCATCCAGTTCAACCTGTGTAGGTGTGTATGGCTGTAATCATCTCACATAGCCCTGAATGTTCTGATTCTTGAGATGTACGTCTAAGAGTCTTTTGAAAGCCACCATACTTCTCGCAGAAACCACCTCTTGTGGTAGAGAATTCCACAATCTTGTAGCCCTAACAGTAAAGAACCCCCCACATTGCTTGAGGTTAAAACGCTTCTCCTCTAATCGCATTGTATGCCCTAGAGTCCTCATGCAATCCCTTCAACTGGAGTGCCTTGTGAAGGGGTTAACCAGGCATACCATGTGGACTAAATCTGCCATTAAAGAAAACAGCAGCAGCTTTTTTTTCACAATCCTACTGCTGTGAATATGGAAAAAGGGCCAGTGAACCACACATCTGCACAGATACTTGTAGTCCAGCTAGAGAGCATGTAAGAAAAAGGTGATACCATAACTAAGTTACAATTCTTACCCTCGAAAAGGAAGTGCTTGAGGTTACAGCTTTCTGGTATTAACTGAAGGAATTTGACACTTATATCACTGGATGTGCATGTCTTTTTGTAAACGTTTGATGAATCTCCCACAGCAAGGGCAATGATTTACAGATGAAAATCGCTTGGAATCCAGTTGAAGCTTAGATTTATACAGGGAGTGCAGAATTATTAGGCAAATGAGTATTTTTGAGGATTCATTTTATTATTGAACAACAACCATGTTCTCAATGAACCAAAATACTCATTAATATCAAAGCTGACTATTTTTGGAAGTAGTTTTTAGTTTGTTTTTAGTTTTAGCTATTTTAGGGGGATATCTGTGTGTGCAGGTGACTATTACTGTGCATAATTATTAGGCAACTTAACAAAAATCAAATATACAGTATACCCATTTCAATTATGTATTTTTACCAGTGAAACCAATATAATATCTGAACATTCACAAATATACATTTCTGACATTCAAAAACAAAACAAAAACAAATCAGTGACCAATATAGCCACCTTTCTTTGCAAGGACACTCAAAAGCCTGCCATCCATGGATTCTGTCTGTGTTTTGATCTGTTCACCATCAACATTGCGTGCAGCAGCAACCACAGCCTCCCAGACACTGTTCAGAGAGGTGTACTGTTTTCCCTCCATCTGGCCCATCAAGACTCACTCTCATTTCATCAGTCCATAAAACCTTTGAAAAATCAGTTTTGAGATATTTCTTGGCCCAGTCTTGACGTTTCAGCTTGTGTGTCTTGTTCAGTGGTGGTCGTCTTTCAGCCTTTCTTACCTTGGCCATGTCTCTGAGTATTGCACACCTTGTGCTTTTGGGCACTCCAGTGATGTTGCAGCTCTGAAATATGGCCAAACTGGTGGCAAGTGGCATCTTGGCAGCTGCACGCTTGACTTTTCTCAGTTCATGGGCTGTTAGTTTGAATGAAATGCTTGATTGTTCGATGATCACGCTTCAGAAGCTTTGCAATTTTAAGAGTGCTGCATCCCTCTGCAAGATATCTCACTGTTTTTGACTTTTCTGAGCCTGTCAAGTCCTTCTTTTGACCCATTTTGCCCAAGGAAAGGAAGTTGCCTAATAGTTATGCACACCTGATATAGGGTGTTGATGTCATTAGACCACACCCCTTCTCATTACAGAGATGCACATCACCTAATATGCTTAATTGGTAGTATGCTTTCCAGCCTATACAGCTTGGAGTAAGACAACATGCATAAAGAGGATGATGTGGTCAAAATACTAATTTGCCTAATAATTCTGCACTCCCTGTATTTGGCTGTTATTTTCAACATTGCCTATTTAAACCTCTCCATAAGGATCTACTTTTCTCTTTCGTTCACTGACAGGCACAGCTTCAAGTCTTCAGACAGTTGGGCTTATGCTCTCACTCTCTAGGAGTAGGACTAGGCGGAAACCTTTTTGGTTAAGCCCCTGGGGCAGTCCCAGAGGGTATATCATCAATTCCTGCTGTAGGACTCCAGTTTATAACAAGCAGTGTCAGAAGAACAAATAACTCAACCCCAACAGAGGGGCGGGTGCTGTGTCGTCAGTGAACCTCAGAGAAAAGGATTTTACAGTGCGAAAAAATCCAGTTTTCTCTTTCGTTCAGTGACAGACACAGCTTCAAGTCTTCAGACCATTGGGATGTCCGAAAGCAGCGTCAACATGAGGGGTGGAAAAACACACACATCGAACGCAGAATTCTCAACAAGGCTAAACATAGCCAACCAGGTAACAGAAGCTGAACTAGGAACAACTGGAGCTCACCACCAGGAACATTTTTCACCCTCAAGAAGCAGAAGCCTCCACTGACAGACTGTGTCTGTCAGTGAACCTCAGAGAAAAGGATTTTACGGTAAGACAAAAATCCAGATTTTCTGGTAAGCAGATTTGTGTAAGCGGATGTGTGTACACATCTAATGCACAGAAGCCGGTGTGGGGAATCTACGGTATCCATTGATCATCTTTATTGGACTTTTTATTAATGTTTTATTTATGTTCTTTAGCACTGCACTCTGGTTATGATTTCGATGTTACTTTTTTAGATGCTCTCTTCTGAGAACTCCAGCACTGAAAAAAGAGCTTACTTAATTCCCTTTGTTTATAAAAGGGCCTGGGAACTGGGTTTACCATAATTGATCCGGGCTGTACTATGCCTTTAGATTTAATTTTTGAGTGTAAACTAGATTTGAACACTGTTCCCTGGTCTCTCCCACCCCCAAAACTCTTACCTTCTCACAGCAACCGGCTCATCCACAATCAGTGCTGTTCTTGAGCTTCCTGGTTGCAGAGGAGAATTGAGGGTATGCAAGTGATTGGCTCCTGCAGCTGTCTCCCAAAGGCTGGAAGCAGGGGGCAGGGGGGCATGGTTTGCTTGGCACTGTGTGTCTCCATGACAGGGCACTGGCAGCACATGCGCTCAGGTTTCTTTTGCAGTTGGCTTGGCAGAGAGACACCCATGACCGGATTGGGGTGTAGCATTTCGGTGAGCTGCCAAGCATATAAAAACTGTTTTTTCAGGGAAACAGACTATACAATATGTGCTAGTCTGTCTTCCATAAACTATAATTTTAAAAAAATGGATTTAGTATCAATTTAGGGAGAGGAAACTCAGCCTGTCTTTAGCCTTTCTTTTAGAGCAGACTCACTCTGAGCTTGAATTGCTTGCAACCTGCCATGAGACAATTTATTGATAAACCTGTAAAAGGTAAGAAATATTTTTTTCAAAAAATGCCTTTAGATATGCTGTGTGAAGGGGAACATATAATCTAGTGCAGTTTTTGCAAATTTGACTGCAAAAGTGGAAATATACTTTAAAGCGGACCTTTTTTAAAGTTACAAAAGTGAAGGTCTTGCCGAAGAGTCGGCACCATGTTCCTGTTATCTCTATTAATCTGGAAACTGTCAGGGAGTGCTGTATGAGCATTCAGCGGATTGAACAAAACAAATTGACAGATCGGCATATTAACACAAGCGGTGTTTGTGCGACGTTCTGTCCCTCCCCCCACCAGAACACATTAATCAGCACTGTCAGCCATGGACTTCTAGCGCTAATCGAACGCGGATTGGTTGCTAGTTTTCCAGCTTGCCCATTTGACAGAAGCCAGTTGTAAGACCAGCTTCTGTAGGACAGGCAGCTGTACACACTGGCTGAAAGTCTTGACAGTTCTACAGAACCAACTTTTTTCATCCTGTGTGTACAACACTTAGACTTCTCTGACATGATGGTATCCCAGCTGCTACAGCTCATCTTTGTTATTAGTTGCTAAGGCTATCATTGGATAGTGGGACAGTGGGCATATAAAGATGGGCATACAGTGAAGATTTTTTTAGCCTGCAGTAGGGGTGGAGAAGTCTCTTGCGGTGTCTATTTTATTTTGACAGCTGGCACTGCTGACTGGCAAATTACCCTAACAATGGCTACATCTGATAGGATGCAGCTGATTTTTGGCCTACCATTTTCCACTAGGTTCCTTGTGTTCATTGACAAACACAGCTCCTGATATTCATAACCATTGGGTTATACTGCCCCCTACAGGTGAAGGACACTAGGTAGAAAAGAATTCTGGCTACACCCATGGTCAGTCCCGGGGGTATACTTTCTCTCTCTGCTATAGCCACTCCGTTTTCTTTTTTGCTGCCTAGTCAGAACCTTTTTCCTTTCTGGGATCTTTGGTCCTGGCAAAAATTTTTTAGATAGAAATTTTTTTTCCCCCTTGGATTTTTTTCCTGTGAGATCTACAATCAACTGCTGGGACTAGGCGAGTGGCTGGATAATATAGATCTAATGGTCACCCCAGTCTGGCCAGCGAGGGCGTGCAGACTGCAGCTCGGTGCAAGGTTGACCCGCGACATAGCCCTACTGGACGGGGGCTGGCCTGCCAGTTAAAGGCCTTGCAAGGTCATATACAACCGGGTCTCGGCCGAAGTCGCAGCATTCCTTCTGGCCGAAGTCCTCCCAGTGTCGATGGAGAGGGGTTCTGTCTGGAGTGGTGCCCGCCTGGTTACTGGTAAAGGTAAGCAGCTGTTCCCTGGTAAGGTAAGCAGCTGTTCCCCCTGGGTTTCCCCTTCTTTCCCGCAGGCACACTGTTAACTTCATGTACAAGGGATATAGTTGTTTAATATACTGCCATCTTGTGGTCATTTCGGTTACTGCATCTTTTTCAGTATTCCCTCCTATTCTATGATGTATTTCCCCTTCCTGTCTAGTTTGGTTGGATTTCCCCTTCCTGTGCAGTTTGTGTGGAGGTGAAATAAAAGGACGGAGTACAGAACCACGTCGTGTCTGTGGATTAATTTACATGGTAGCAGAGGATGGTTACCAACTATAGAGTACCGCCTAAGTTTGACGAAGCCAGACCATACGAGTGCTGGAAGAATGAAATTAGTATTTGGAAACTTGTTACGGATCTGGACAAGAAGAAGCAGGCACTCGCGGTTGTGTTGGGGCTTGAGGGGCGAGCCAGAGAGACCGCTTTGGAGATACCTGCGAGCGATCTAAACGAGGACAATGGTATGGAAACTTTGATAGCTAAGCTGGGCTCTGTATTTTTGAGAGAAGAAAAAGACCGGGCTTATGAAGCGTACTCTCATTTCGACTCGATTTCTAAAGACAGCGAGGTGTCCATGACAGACTACATCATAGACTTTGAGCAGAGATACAACCGCATGAAGAGGTACACCATGACCTTGCCTGATGCTGTGTTAGCATTTAAACTACTGGACACGGCTTGTCTTGAAGAAAAGAGTAGGCAACTAGCACTTACAGCGTGCACGGATTTAACATTTGCATCCATGAAGTCAGCGTTAAAACGGATTTTCGGAGGAAAAACCAGTGGAGTGAGCGGAGGCAGTGAGACTCAAGATGCAGCGTTTTTCACGGAGCAGAGACCACCGGGTAAATTCAAACGGAACAGCCAGTCACAGAGCAGACAGTGGCAACCACAGCAAGGTACTAACCCACTCGACAAATATGGTAAGCGATCAAAATGCGCAATTTGTCAGAGCACATACCATTGGGCCAAAGACTGTCCTCATCGGAGAAATGAAGTAAAGCTAGCAGAAGATGAAAATGTTGAGGAATGTAACATTACACTGTTTACAAAAGTTATGACGGACTCTGAGATTTTCCTAACTGAATCACTGGGATCAGCTATCATTGACACAGCATGCACACGTACTGTCTGTGGTGAAAAGTGGCTGGATAGTTACATGAAAGACCTGAGCCAAAGCCAAATAAACAAACTGATGCAAACAGAATCTTCAAGCTGCAGACCTTTCAGATTTGGTGATGGTCAGGTGGTACACTCCAACAGAAAGGTAAAGCTTCCCGCTAAGATCGGACCAACAAAATGTCACATTGAAACGGAAGTTGTTCCTGTTGATATTCCTTTATTGCTGAGCAAAATGGCTCTAAAGAGAGCGGGAACTGTCTTAGACATGGAGAATGACAAAGTTGTCATGTTCAAGCAACCAGTGCCTCTTGAGCTCACTAGTTCGGGACACTACTGTGTTGACATTAGAGATGGTAATACTGAAGTGGACACCAATGTAAGTGAAGTCCTTGTCATCACAGCAGCGATGTCTACAAAAGAGAAGCGTAAAGTCCTTTTGAAGCTTCACAAGCAGTTTGGCCATGCCTCTGCAGACCGGCTGCAAAGGCTTATCCTCAGCTCTGGAAATACTGACAAAGACTGTCCAGTTATTCTGCAAGAGATCATCCGTGACTGTGAGGTATGTCAAAGATACAGCAGGACCAAGCCCAGGCCTGCTGTCGGTTTGCCTTTAGCCTCAGAGTATAATGAGACGGTGGCAATGGACTTACATGAGCTGGAACCTGGCATATGGTACCTCCACATCATCGACCATTTCACACGCTTCAGCGCTGGAAACATTGTGAGAACAAAGAAAGCATCTGAGATCGTCAACTCTTTCATTCACTCGTGGATAAGTGTTCATGGTGCCCCAAAACGGATTTACACTGACAACGGTGGTGAGTTCAACAATGAGGAGATAAGAGAGATGGCAGAAAAATTCAACATCGAGATGAAGACCACAGCGGCATACAGTCCTTGGAGCAACGGGCTGCTGGAGAGACACAACATGACTCTGACTGAGATCCTCCTGAAGGTGAAAAGGGAAAATGGGTGTGGCTGGCAGATTGCTCTAGATTGGGCTCTAATGGCCAAAAACAGTATGATCAATGTGCATGGTTATAGTTCACACCAGCTGGTGTTTGGTCACAATCCTAATCTTCCCTCCGTTTTGGTTAATGAGCTGCCTGCTCTAGAAGGCACTTCTATGAGTACTAGAGTAGGACAGCACCTAGCAGCATTGCATGCTTCCAGAAGAGCATTCACAGAGGTGGAATGCTCAGAAAGAATAAAAAGAGCTTTACGAAAGCAGCTCAGGCCTACAGATGAAAAGTATGAGACAGGAGACAGAGTGTACTACAAACGAGCAGACAGTACAGAGTGGAAAGGTCCAGCTGTAGTTATCGGTCAAGATGGCTCTGTAGTGTTTGTCAGACATGGTGGTATCCTTGTTAGAGCACACCAGTCCAGACTGAATAAAGTTAATGCACAGGATGAGGATACACCTGTACTACCTGATATCACTGAAAATAGTAAAGAAAATGTAATCCACACTGATGGGTCAGAGAATTCAGATGATGAAATGAGTGCCAATAGCGAAGTGCAAATCCCTGAAAACACAGAAACTGACGATAGAGAAGATGTGAGACAAACTAATACTACTAATACAGGGGGTTCCACGGGTGTCCAACTGAGAAAAGGTCAGACAGTGACATTTACAAACAGAGATGATGGTGCTGAACACACTGCCAGAGTCTTAGGCAGAGCAGGGAAAGCAAGAGGGCAATATAGAAACTGGTACAATGTGCAGTATCTTGAACCAAATGGCAGCGAGGGTCAAAAGGAAGCTTTAGACATGTCACAAGTTGACGATCTTCTCACTGGGTGTGAAAACACCGATGATGATGTACTTATCACCAAAGACATTTCTTTTGATGCTGCTAAACAACAAGAGATTGAAAACTGGCAAATTAATAATGTTTACGAAGTAGTCACAGACAAAGGTCAAAAATGTATCTCTACTAGATGGGTCTGTACGTTAAAGGAAACTTCTAGTGGTGTTGTTCCCAAAGCCCGTCTTGTGGCGAGAGGTTTTGAAGAGGCCAATATGCATGAACTACAGAAAGATTCTCCCACATGTGCATCAGAGTCACTCAGGCTGCTGTTAGCTGTTATTTGTCAAAATAAATGGCAAGTGAACTCTATGGATATTAAGTCTGCTTTTTTGCAGGGAATGGAACTCTCAAGAGACATTTACATTCGTCCCCCTCCAGAAGCGAGCGTGGACAATGTGTTGTGGAAACTAAAGAAATGTGTGTATGGACTTGCAGATGCTTCCCTCTACTGGTACAACAAGGTCAAAGAACTCATGCTGAACAGTGGGGGTAAAATGTCACGGGTTGATCCTGCAGTGTTTTATTGGCAGAATGAGCAGTCTGAGGTGACAGGAGTACTGGCATGCCATGTGGATGATTTTTTTTGGGCAGGTTCAGAGCATTTTGTAGCTAATGTCATCCCTGTGCTTAAATCTGCATTTCACGTGGGTCGTGAAGAGTGTGAGAGTTTTTCATATGTGGGGATGAACATTGCTACTGTGGGTGGTGTAGTGCAGGTGCATCAGCACAGTTATATTGAAAACCTACAACCAATTCATTTGCAGGCAACACGTGCTGTACAGAGAGAGGCCCCACTGAATGAGAAAGAAAGAGAACAACTCAGATCCAAAATAGGACAGGTTCTGTGGGTTGCTAAACAAACAAGACCAGATGTTATGTTTGACACATGTAGCCTAGCATCCAACATTAAGAATGCTACTGTTCAGTCCATACATGAAGTGAACAAAGTGATCCGTAAACTTAAGTCAGAGAAGGTAACACTTAAGTTTCAATACTTGGGTAACAGTGAGGATTTGAGTTTGGTAGTATTCAGTGATGCTTCACTGGGCAATCTTCCAGATGGAGGTACACAGGGTGGGGCTCTAATTGCTCTCATGGAAAAATCAGGAAAGTTCTCCCCACTGTTTTGGCAATCTAAAAAAATTAGACGTGTGGTAAGAAGCACACTGGCAGGAGAAACCCTTGCCATGTCAGATGGTATTGACAATGCTATGTTCTTGGCTATGCTCTACTCTGAACTCACTACTGGTAAAGCTGATCTTAATGCTCTTCCTCTTATCTGTGTTACTGATAACCATTCCCTGTTTGACGCTCTTAAGTCTACAAAACAGGTCACAGAGAAGAGACTAAGATTAGAAATAAGCGGTGTCAAAGAGCTCATACATGCTAATAAAATCAAAGAAGTGCGTTGGTCAACAGCCAAGTCACAACTTGCTGACTGTTTGACGAAAAAAGGTGCTTCCTCTCTTATGCTTCTTAAAGCGCTGTATGAGGGTGTATGGAAACTGTAAAATCTGGTCCATTGAGCATATATCTTGGTATTTTTTTGTTTGTTTAAATACACACACTTACTTGAATGCTACTGTGTTCTGAAAATCATTTTTGTGTGACAATGTTTTATGTCAAACTCACCCGTTCTTTTTATCTTAAGAAGAGAGTGAGATTGTTAACTTCATGTACAAGGGATATAGTTGTTTAATATACTGCCATCTTGTGGTCATTTCGGTTACTGCATCTTTTTCAGTATTCCCTCCTATTCTATGATGTATTTCCCCTTCCTGTCTAGTTTGGTTGGATTTCCCCTTCCTGTGCAGTTTGTGTGGAGGTGAAATAAAAGGACGGAGTACAGAACCACGTCGTGTCTGTGGACACCCCTGCCAAGTCCCTCATCCCCCCCATGCAGGGGCTAAGGGGCTAATTGGGTAGTCTGGCCACTTCCCTGGGATGGGGCAGGGAGCTAATTGGCAAAGAGGGCTGGGGGGGGGGGGGGATGGTGCGCCGCCAGGGCCCCCTGTCCTGCCTAGATCTCTCCTTAAGGGCCTGTTCTCCCTACTGGGTCCCTGTAAGCCTTGTAGTGCCGCACGAGGCCGCCATTTTGTTGTAGCCTATGTGTTTCTTTACACGGCCGCCATGTTTGTGTAGTCTGGTGGCCATTTTCTTGTCATTTGCTGTTGGAAATAGCAGCGGCAATGACAGCGGAGCCCTGTGGGTGGCGATTTCGGCAGTGGGAGCCCCTCCTCATCCCCTGGTGCTGACTCCTGGATCATTTTATTTCCTGATTGCCGCACGTGTAGTGCAGATTCTCCTGGTGGCTGCAGGTGCCTGTTTCTGCGGGTGGTGAGTCTGGTGGGTTCCTCACCCTCTCTGCTGAGGATCCCCCTCTCTGAGGCTACAGGGCTTTCCGGGTCCACCCATGCACTGATGTCGGTCCTGGAGTTACTTGTGACCTGGGTGGAGGCGACTTGCGGGCCTGCCTTTCCCCGCCTCATCTATCTCATCAGATCCTGAATCTGATTCAGCTGTCGCGGACGTGGGTCACCCTGCTGGATCTGCAACCACGCGCTTGGAATCCTCTGATAGTGAGGCTGATTCCTCCACGTCTGCGACCGCGCAGGAAGGAGATCGCCAGTTTGGAGCTACCCAGGAGGACCTCATTAAAGGTCTCACAAGGAGGAAGAGTACTTTTCTTCTGCAGGCTACTAAAAGCAAGGAACCTCGTCGTAGATGTGGGCCTTCCTTCTCAGCTCATAAGAAGTTTTTTTGTCCCTCAGGGTCGACTGACAAGTGCTCGAAGCCTTTCAGGGCTTCTTCTGGAGGGTCAAAACGAACCTGGTCTGGCAAGCCAAGATCAGGCTTATCCAGACCCAGGGACAAGACTCCTTCTGCATGAAGGTGCAACCTCACCTGTATTGGGGGTGGGGGAACGTCTTTGCTTGTTTCCAGACCTTCAAACTTACCGGGTGCAAGACAAGTGGGTTCACTAGGTCATTCGGTCCGGCTACAAGTTCGAGTTTTGCTCTTATCCGCCGGGAAGGTTTTTTTCCTTCCATCTTGCGCCTGTCTCCAGAATGGTTACAGGGTCTGTTTAGGGTAGTACAAGACCAGGTCTCAGCTGCAGGTAATTTTCTCCGCTTTCCGGTAGCCCGGGAGGGGAAGGGAGGGTCCCTGTTAAGATTATCTCCTCAATCACTTAGACATCCAACATCGATCATCCAATAAGTACAGGATCCTGGTGAGGTTTGAAGCTCAAACTTTGTTCGTCCTTTGTTCCTGTACCTTACTACCTATTGGTACAAACGCTCTTTATGAATGATTTGGAGGTGAGCGGCCATTTCACTTATTTATGGATACATGCTCACTACTGAGTGATATAGTTTCCTGCACTACCGGCAACTTGTGAAGACACCATCACCGATTCTTTCATGCTAAAATCCTCTCGTTTGAGAGTGCACGAACATTTTATATGCATTTTTGATGAACAAGGACTTTCAAGTGTATTTTTTACTTATTACCTCCTTTTTAGGGTGTCTCAGCACTGCCCTTTCATTACTGTTATTTTACCCACTTATTTTTGGGTTTATTGTGTTTTTATACAGTGCGATTTTATCTCGCTCCCACTATTTTATTGCTACTTTGATGCTGTAGCATTGTTTATATCTAACATTTTGTTTTATGCTTCAATACTCTGATCATAATTTTTACTTGATCATTTTCAGAACAGTGCACCTTTACTCATTGTCACCTCTAACTGCTACATTTACCTTCTAGCTCTTAAGTGACCAGTGTAGTCCCTATTCGGTTCACACTTCTTCAAGTTTATGATCACCGTTTAGCACAGTGCACTTTTCTACCTCACCATCACCTTGCTATTGGCACTTTATTTATCGCTCTCTGCTGAGATTACCATTTATTGCTTAGTTTATATTAGTTTATATCACCCATGTGATTTTTATTATTTGTTGGTATTCTTGTTATTTATGAGATTTAGTTGTGATTGACTAGCGCCAATTTTTTAATATATTTTTATGCTTTTACATATGTGGTGACACTACAGAGAATTGGCTGCCAGTCATTATTTTACATTTATCTTACCCTCCACGCACTACATCCTGTTATATGGTCAGCGCTTAGGTTTCCTTACTCCCTACATCGTACATGGAAGACCTACATTAACGTGGTGTGAGTCTCTTGGGGTTTTTCTTCGCTTCTTCTCGGTGGCTCGGATCTTAATCTTTCTTTCAATGGGGTTTAAACAGAAATTGGCCTTGAGTACCATCAAGGGCCAGGTGTCGGCTTTGGCGGTCTTCTTCCAACGACCTTTGGCCACACACTCCATGGTGCGTACCTTTCTTCAGGGTGTCCGAAATTTGGTTCCTCCAGTGCGGGCTCCGTTGCTGCCTTGGGATTTTATTTGGTGCTTTTAAGCTCTACAGATGCCTCCCTTTGAAAATATTGGGGAGATTCCCCTCCTTACGCTATCCCAGAAGTTGGCCTTTTTAGTGGCTATCCCCTTTGCGCACAGGGTGTCGGAACTGGCGGTTTTATCCTGTTGTTCACCTTAGCTGGTGATTCACATGGATAAGGTGGTTGTCTGTGATTTTCTTTTGAATGAAGACATTGTGTTGCCTTCCCATTGTCCCAGGCCTAAACAACTGAAGGAAATTGCCTTGGATGTGGTCCGGGCAATTAGGGTGTACCTGGCAGCTACGGAGTCTTTCAGGAAGTCAGACTTTTTGTTCTCACAGATGGACCTCGAAAAGGGTTGTCTGCTTCCTTTGCGACCTCTTCCAGATAGATCAGACAGACGGTGGTTCAGGCCTATTCCATCAGGGGTCAGGTTCCTCCTTTCCCTATCAAGGTGCACTCTACTAGTGCCTCCTGGGCTTTGATGCAGGTTTGCAAGTCAGCCACCTGGTCGTCGGTGCACACTTTTATAAAGTTTTATATAGTGGATGTGTTGGTATCTGCGGTTGCTTCTTTTGGCCGCAAAGTTTTGCAGGCTGCTGTTTAAGAGGACCTGATCCTTTTTGAGGGTGTGTTGGTTTTTTCAGATGGGCTTCAGTTTTTTGGTCGAGCTTCTGTTGCCTGGTTGGCTAATGTTTAGCCTTGGGAATTTTTTTGTTGTTTCCATCCCTCATGTTTAACACTGCTTTGGGACATCTCAATGGTTACAAATATCATCAGGAGCTGTGTCCGTCAATGAACAAAAGAGAAAATGGGATTTTTGACTTACCGTAAAATCCATTTCTCTGATGTTCATTGTCTGACACAGCACCCACCCCTCTGTGGAGTTATAATTCTCCTGACACTGCTTGTAACAAAACTGATTGGCTATAGCAGAGAGAAGGAGTATACCCCCTGGGGCTTCCCATGGGTGTAGCCAAAATTATTTTCTGCCTAGTGTCCAACTCCTCTAGGGGGCAGTTTAACCCAATGGTTATGAATATCAGGAACTGTGTCTGTCAATGAACATCAGAGGAATGGATTTTACGGTAAGTAAAAAATCCCATTTTTTTTCTGCCTGCCGTGCTGCAGGATCCTGGGGTGTTGAAAAGAGTCCCCAGGGGTTCCGCGGCAAAATTACACAAAGCCCTGTACAGTCCAACCATGAAAAGGTTACTGTGTTAGGTTTTGTGTACAGTGAGGAGGGAGAGCACATCCTGTTCCCCCTCAAGCCTCTCTCCTCTATGAAGTTATCTGTAATTTTGCCCGGAAAAAACGGTCTAAGCCGCCCGCATCCTCCGACCTGATGATGTCATCAGTTGCCATGGGCAAATTGGGTACAGCTTTCAGTTTTAGCAGGGGGGTTGTGCTAGGAGAGAGGATTTTGGAAGGAGTGATTTGTGCAAGACAGGGAGATTTATTGTGGGGGTGTAGGGGTTGGGGTGGTTTTACATTCTACTGACCACTTAACTCGGTCTTGCAAACTACATTTTAGGGATTTTGCACACCAGGTGCAGTGCAGTAAACCATGTGAAAGTGGGCGGTTTACCACCACTCAAGGCTGTTTTATGAAAGTCGCTAGTACTTCTTCAGATTCAGACCTTAATTGGAGGTCTTTCATAATGAAGGTGAGCTAGAGAGAGGTCGTGAGGAGCAAAAATCATTGGCTGGGGTATTGAGCCAAGCATGTAAGCAAAAGGGTTGTGCAGGGAGTAATCATTGAAAAGCCAAGGTCAGGGCAGATGGCATTCTAGTAATGTCAGGTCAGTGTAGGTGGTCAGATAAAGGGAGTCCAGATGGTGAGAGAGAACAGGCAAGGCCAGTAACGAGGACTATAGGACTAAGCAAGGTATCAGGAGTTAAAATAACCTGGGAGAGAGGAGTTCAGGTACTGGAACTAGGATCCCTTCACAGATAGGATGACAAGAGCAAGGACTGAGCCCAGGTTACAAGATAGCAGAATCCAACCTAGCTAAATGCTATAACAAGCAGCTGCAGCATGGTTAGTAGTACCCATTTAAATAGTGCAAATATTTAGGAGATGTGCCCTTATTTATGCATTTGCATGGGCCTAGCCCATCTAAACAGATTAAAAAGGCAGGTAAACTTGCTCGAAAATGCAGGAAAGCGACTTAAAGTGTTATTAAACCCACGACCCTGCATTCACTGTATCTTGTTTCCCACAGTACACAGAACATGGAGATGCAATTACTTAAGTAAATATAAATTGCTAAATACCTTTTCTTTATCATACATCATGGGACACAGAGCTGGAAATAATGACTATCTGGGTTATACGCTACCTTTAGGTGATTGAACACTGGCAACCAATAGACAGGAAGTTCCTCCCATATAACCCCTCCCATACAGGAAGAACTTCAGTTTTTTTTCGCCAATGTCTTGAAGGTGGTCATCATGGCTGTGAAAGCTCTTTAATCTTAAATGATGTCCCAGTAGGGGGACATTTTAATCAGATCCATTTGGATGGCTAAGCGCTAAGTGGATGGTACCCGAGCCTCGGCTAAGAAGACCCGAGGTTTTGCCTGTAATGTGACCTATCTGGGCGCTGGACCCTGATAAATAGAACCCTGGATATTTATTATCCCAAGGAGTTTGCCAGCAGGGTGCTCTACAGGTCCAAGGATGTGGACCCCTTGAAAAAGGGGGACCTGGTCCTTGAAGGTCTGATTGACAAAGCCCGCCGTGATGGGTGAGTGTTTTGGTCCTGTATAGGACCCTGTGGCGGAACTGGTAAGTCTGTTCCTTTTTCCCTCTTTTTTAAAAAAAAGAAGGAACTGCACATTCTCTCCTGGGCTGTAGTACCTTGTTTTGGCCATTAGATTTTGCTGTTTGGCAGAAATGTATTGTGCCTGTACCTTCGGTGTCTGAACTCTCCGGTCAGCTTGGCTCTGTTTCGCGGTAAATTCCTATGGGCGCGCACGGATGACGTCACAGGTGTGCACGTGGATCGCCTCACTATTCTAAGCGGTGTTGCTTGCTGGATGTGACCGTTTCTCTGCTAAGCTGAGCTGCTGACCAGGACATATGGGACATAGAGCAGGTTTCAGTTTCTGTTTGGGCATGTGAATTTGGAGGCTTGGGCACAGCTGCACGGTAGGAGAAGGGTAGTTGTACTGTGATAGCTGTACAGTTCTGGATCACAGTTTTTTTCTACCTTTTGTGCAACAGGTGGTTACCTTACCCAGAAGTTGTTACCTTACTTCTGGGTCTTACTTTAGAAAAATAAGTGGGCAGGAGGCACTTCAGGGAAAGGGACAAGTGTTCCTGCCTCAGGATTAAATAGTCCTAGTTTGGCTACCGCTGTGCTATCTTCCCCTGAGAGGCCTGAAGCAACTGTCAATCTGAGCCATTACGCTTATTCGGTATTGTTGCTACCGCCAATGCCTCAGTGTCTACCTATGTTACTAAGAATGACCTGGCATCTGCCTTGGCTAGCCTTCAAGGTAAAAATAGCCGGAATGATTGCTTCTGTTTCACAGGGCAGGAGAAAACGGGATACCCCTGTACCTGGGCCCAGCAGGGATGCATCAGAGCTACTAGGCTCTCAAGGTCTTGCAGGGGCTTCTGGTTTAGAGGCAGATTGGGCAGAAGACGTTGAAGAGGTGGCTGTTAATTGTTTGGAAGCGGGGCAGGCTGAAGGTTGTTCCTCTTCTGATTGCTCAGATTCTGAGGAACCATTTTCAGCATCTCACTTTCAGAGGCTACTGATTTAGTCCCTCACCGAAATGATTTGGACAGGGTTTAAATTACATCCTCTGGAAATGTCAGAAGCCTCCTTTTCTTCTTTGGGTTCTTTGCACCCTCAGCAGAATTCCCAGGCTTTTCCTTTACACCCCCTGCTGGAACAGCTGATGTATGAGGATCATCCTGACAGGTTGTTCATGCCTCCAAAGAGATTTTCTTTACTTTTTCCTATGGAGGAGAAATTCACGAGGAAGTGGTGTATGTCTTCGGTAGACACTGCTATTTCTTCTGTGAACAAGAATTTGACCTGTCCGGTTGATAATGCCCAGGTTTTTAAGGATCCTGCAGATAAAAAGTTGGAATCCTTAGTTAAAGCTTCCTTTGCCATCTCTGGCTCTGCTGTTCAATCAGCTATAGCGACTATAAGAGTTTTTCAATCCTGAAGGATCCTTTTTAAAGGGTGATTAGAAGTCTGCCTATTCAGGGGGAGTTTTCTGAAGATTTGGCGGGGTTTCCTCATGCCTTCTGTTTTGTGGTAGATGCCCTTAAGGATTTTATCCAACAGATTTACCGAGTTGCTCTTCTCTCTGTTCATATGCGCAGAGTACTTGGTCGGCAGTTACCTTGTAAGAAACTACTGAGAGCTTTTCCTTTCCATGGGGAACATCTCTTTGGTGAGGATCTGGATAAATACATCCAGAGGATTTCAGGTGGAAGTGCATTGTTGCCGTTTAAATCAGGTTCCAAATCCGCGTTTTGAAGGGGGTGCCCCCACTCGTTCGGGTGGGGGGGAAGGCTCCTACAGTTCTCAGAACCTTGGAAAGGAGTGGTGAAGGACAGGTGGGTCTTGTCCACAGTGGCACGGGGCTACATGATAGAGTTCTGAGAGTTTCCTCATTCTCGGTTTCTGGGTTCAAATGTCCGTTTGCCCAGTAAAAAAGAAGTCCTTGTTTCAGGTCCTGGAACATTTATGGGTGCAGGGCGTGATTGTGGAGGTTCCAACCAACGAAAGGTTCACGGTTGTTTTTATTCAAATCTTTTTACAGTGCCAAAACCAAATGGCGAGGTAAGACCCATTCTAGATCTCAAAGCTCTGAACAAGTATCTGACCATTCGGTCTTTTCGCATAGAATCAATCCGCTCTGTGGTAGCCTCTCTAGGAAGAGGAGATTTTCTGGCTTCCATAGGATATCAAGGATGCTTACCTCCAAATCCCAATTGTCAGGCTTCATCAGAGGTTTTTGCCTTTTGCATTAGGACAGTCCCATTTTCAGTTTGTGGCTCTGCCGTTCAGTCCGGCCACAGATCTCCAGGTGTTTACAAAAGTCTTGGCCTCGTTGTTGGCTCTTCTAAGGTATCAAGGCATCTCAGTAATGGGTTACCTAGACGACCTGCTGATCAAGAATCGATCAGACCAGGTCTGAGACGGGATGTTTCCTGGACCTTCAAGTTCTTAGAAAATCTGGCTTAGGTTGAACTTAGAAAATTCTGCCTTAAGGGCCTGTTCAAATTCTGGAATATTTGGGTCTGATTCTCGATACTGCTCAGTCAAAGATTTTCCTACCATCAAAAAAGGTTCATGCCTTGAAGGGTCTGGTGCGATTGGTAAGAGGGTAAAAAGTTTCCCTCTATTCGGCTGTGCATGAGACTGCTAGGCAAGATGGTTTCTTCATTCGAAGCAGTCCCTTATGCGCAATTCCACTCCAGACTGTTCCAGAACAATATTTTGTCCGCTTGGAATAGAAAACTCTGAGCTCTGGATTCCACTGTTTCTTTCTCCAAGGGTAAGACAGGATCTGACCTGGTGTCTGGTCTTCTGCAACCTAAGCAAGGGGATATCTTTTCTGCCTGTGACCTGGAAGGTAGTAGCCATAGAAGCCAGCCTTGTGTGCTGGAGAGCAGTCCTGGAGGAAAACTCCATTCAGAAAGCTGGTCTCAGATAGAAAATGTTTTACCTATCAACATCTTGGAGGTCGGGGCAGCCCGTTTGGCGCTTGTTTGTTGGATGACCAGAATGCGGGGGTGTGCTGTCGGGATTCAGTCTGACAACGCGACTCTGGCGGCTTATATCAACCATCAGGGGGAAACCAGAAGCCAATCAGAAGAAGGTGAACCACATCCTGTCTTGGGCAGAGTCATGTTCCATGTTGTTAGCGGTTTTCATACCAGGGGAGGACAACTGTCGGGCAGACTTTCTAAGTCGCCAGCAGTGGTTTCCAGGGGAGTGTCTCTGCATCCCGAGGTCTTTCAACTGATTTGCCAACGTTGGTGTACTCCCGACATAGATCTAATGGCGCCCAGGTTCAAAAACAAGTTTGACAGGTTTGTTTCCAGAACCAGGGATCCGATCGCGATCAGGGTGGATGCCATAGTGATTCCTTGGTTTCAGTTCAACCTGATCTATGTGTTCCCTCCAGTCCAGCTTTTGCCACATCTGTTGAGCAGAATTCAGGTGGAGGAGAAGCCGGTGATCCTAGTGGCTCCGGCTTAGCCCAGGAGACCTTGGTTCGCAGAAATTGTAAAATGATCAGTGGAGGAGCCATGGTTGCTTCCACGTCATCCAGACCTGCTCTCCCAAGGTCACATATTCCACCCTACTTTATGGTCGCAGAATTTGACGGTTCAATTATTGAGATCAGAATCTTAAGAGATCGTGGGGTCTGGCTACGTTGATAAATGCCAGAAAACCTGTCTCTAGGAGAATCTATTATAGGGTCTGGAGATCCTACATTTCTTGGTGTAAATCCAAGAGATGGCATCCTCTTAAGTATGTTATTGGAAGAATTCTTTCTTTTCTTTAAATAGGAGTGACCTGAAGCTGACATTAGGACCATTAAGGGGCAAATCTCCGCCTTGTCTATTTTCTTTCAGAAACCATTAACAACACACTCCTTGGTGTGGGCTTTTTTGCAAGGTTTCATTCGCACTGTTCTGCCAGTCAAGCCAACCCTATGTCCTTGGGACTTAAATCTTGTGGTGTTTCTGCTACAAAAGCAACCCTTTGAGCCTATCGGGCATATTCCCTTGGATCTCTTGATAAGGAAATTTGGTCTTTTTGGTTGCCATAACCTCAACCAGAAGGGTTGTCCGAATTGTCCGCTCTTTCCCTTAAAGAGCCAATTTTGATCCTTCATCAGGACAGGGTGGTTTCATCTAGCCTTTTTTGTCTAAGGTAGTTTCCGGTCTTCATCTAAACCAAGATATTGTTCTACCTTCCTTTTTTCCGAGTCCTCAGACTACGAAGGAGAAATTGTTGCATTCTCTTCATGTCGTACGAGCAGTCAAAGTCGATTTTAAAAATGTCAGCACTAATTCGTAGTACCGATGCTTTCTTTATCCTGCCAGAAGGGCCTACCTAAGGAAGGCCAAGCGGCAGCTAGTTCCACTATTTCCAAGTGGATTCATCAAATCATTGCTCATGAAAATGGCTTAAAGGGTAAAGATCCCCCGTTTAGGTTAAAAGCTCACTCTACCAGGAGGGTAAGTGCTTCATGGGCAGTGCATCATCAAGTGTCTATGGCTCAGATTTGCAAAGCTGCTACCTGGTCTTCAGTTCATACATTAACAAAATTTTACCAAGTTGATGTAAGAGCCTGAGAAGGGACTCAACTTGGAAGTAGCGTACTTCAGGCAGCAGTATAAGCTCTTTCTTGCCCAGGGGCAATTTTGGGGTTACTGTGTCCCCTCCCCTCATGGGCATTGCTTTAGGACATCCCAGATAGCTACCAAATTAAGACAGTACCAAATTAACATCCCACGGAGGTAACTGGGATCGTCTCGGAGGAGCCATATGGGGAACCCCTTGAATAAAAGTGTGAAACATAGCATGCATAGCTAAAGGGCGTTGGAAAAACACAGCCAAAGCTGACACTTGGCCTTTTATAGTAGCCAAGGCCAACCGCTGTTCAACCCCTCTTTGGAGAAAGGTCAAAATCATAGCCACTGAATGGCGAGAATGCACCTTCAACGATTTATGATTTCCACATACGATGATAGATCTTCCTGGAGGTAGATTTTCTAGCCTTCAACAGTGTAGGAATCAGACCCCTGTTCTTCAATACCTGGCTTTCAAAAGCCACGCCGTTAAAGCCAGTGACTGTAAAGCAGGATGGAAGATCGGCCCTTGAGACAGCAGATCTTCCCTGAGAGGAAGTCTCAAAGGAGCATCGGCGACCAGCCTTACCAGATCTGTGTACCAAAACCGGCGAGGCCAGTCTGGGGCCACCAGAATGACCGGAATACCTGCCACTTCTATTCTGCGCAGGAGTTTCAGTGGTGGGAACGCTAGATCAGCCGTGGTGGTTAGGTGCGTGCTGTGGCTTAAGACCAAGCCTCTAAGAAAGCTCTCATTGATCTGCCCTTTCAAGGTGATTGCCTGTTTGGGGCTACCCTGGCTGACCTCGTTAAGGGTATCACGAGGAGGAAGAGTACCTTCCTGTCATAGTCTAGGAAAGGGAAGGAGCCTCATGGCAGATTGGGGCCCTCCTTCTTAGCACATGCTTCTGGGGCAGAGAATAATGGAAATAGATCTTTCAAATCTTCCCCGGGAGGTTCCAAACATCCTTGGTCTGGTAAGCTGGTAAGCCTAGAGGTAGCTTCTCCAGACCCGCAGACAAGACCCCTTCAGCATTATTGGGGTTGGGGAACATCCTTGCTGGTTTCCGGCTTCGTGGAACTCCTTCATGAGCTTTAAGAGGATCCACAAAATGATTATTTTGGGGGTACCCAGAACGTGGGACAAAGCTTTTCAGGTTTTTTAGGTCCTGAGTCTCCTTGAGCGGATTTAATTCTTGCAAAGGTTCAGGCGATGTCCGAACTACCTAGGTTCCCCCCTATCCCTGTCCAGGGAATTGATTTACATAGGTCCGATTCTAATTCTGACCAGGGTAGTCCTTCCTCTGGTGGTATTTACCTTTAAGACCGTTCTGTTTCATAGTCCTACATGCAGCTCCTTTAGCAGGTTCAGCTCCATGGGAGGATACCGCGGTTCGTGGCGAGATCATGGGTTCCCCTGGCAAACTCTGCAGCCGTCCAAGGGCTACAGGAAGCCCAGTATTATCCTCGGCTCAGGCTTCTTCCGCAATCAGTCTTGTGGCCATAAGTGTCCCTTGGGGGCTTCCTCTCAGAGAAGACCAGTTGTCCCAAGGGCTGATCTACCATCCTACCTTACAGTAATTAGTTTTAATGGCTTAGCTATTGAAAGCCAGGTTCTGAGGGATAGAGGTCTGTCTGAATCCGTGATCCCTGCTATGGGGAAGGCAAGGAAGTGGTCTTCCAGCAAGATGTACCATCATACGTGGAAAGCGTACATTTCTTGGTGTGAGTCGATTGGCGCTCATCCTCGATCCTTTTCTGTGGCTCAGGTTTTAACCTTTCTATACTCCAAAAAAGATAAGTGCTAGACAGCACCCCCCTCCTGCGCTCAGAACCTGGTCCTCAGGCTGCCTCAATCCCGGAACTCGTGCTAGTACTTGGCATCCATTATGGCTAGGCTTTGCTGCCCCTTACGACCAGGGCTGTCGACCAGACACTGTAAATACAAAACAAAGAAAGGGCGCACCAGCCTAGCACATTATCCTCAGCGAGTTTATTAGATAAAAATTAAAATCAGCTACTCACAATCGTGAAATTCAGGCACATCAATTCCATAAGACCGCCTCATAGCAGAGGACCAACATCTTTACTGGAAAAAACAGTAAAGATGTTGGTCCTCTGCTATGAGGCGGTCTTATGGAATTGATGTGCCTGAATTTCACGATTGTTTGTGAGTAGCTGATTTTAATTTTTATCTAATAAACTCGCTGAGGATAATGCGCTAGGCTGGTGCGCCCTTTCTTTGTTTTGTATTTAACCTTTCTATAACAGGGCGTTGAATAGAAGTTGGCCTTGAGTACCATCAAGGGACAGAAGTTTGCCCTGGTAATCTTCTTTCAGTGATCCCTAGCCACGCACCCTTTAATTTGTACCTTCAATAGAGGGGTTCGACATGTGGCTCCACCTGTACGGTCTCTTTTGCCACCATGTGATATAAACTTAGTACTTTCAGTTCTCCAGAAACCTCTATTTGAGAACATTTAGGAGATTCCCTTGCCTATGTTTTTCCAGAAGGTGACATTCTTGGTGGCTCTTACCTCGGCCCGCAGGGTAGCGGAATTGACGGCAATATGCTGTTGCAGTCCCTATTTAGAGGTCCATAGGGATAAAGTGGTTCTACGTCCCTGTCCATCATTCCTGCCCAAAGTTGTCTCTGACTTCCATTTGAATAAGGACATTGTGTTGCCTTCCTTGTGTCCCAAGCTGGCTCATCCCAAGGAATTTGCTTTGCATACCTTGGATGTGGTTTGTACGATTCGGGTGTATCTGGCAGCCACTGAGTCCTTTCGGAGCTCAAACTCTCTTTATGTGGTTACGAATGGGCCAAGAAAAGGGCTGGCTGCTTCTTCGGCTACCATCTCCAGATGGATCAGACAGACGGTTACTCAGGGCTATTCCATTAAAGGTCAGGTTTCACCTTTCCCTGTCACGGTGCATTCTACTCGGGCGCTGAGTACTTCTTGGGCCTTCCGTCATCAGACATCAATATCGCAAGTTTGCAAGGTGGCCACTTGGTCGTTCGTGCATACCTTCACAAAATTCTATTTTGGCATCTGCGGATGCTTCTTTTGGCCGCAACGTTTTTTATACTGCTGTTTAAGAGGGGCGGTTCTCTCTTGAGGGGTGTTTTTCTTTAAACTTTTATTTTTCAGATGGGCTCCTGTGACCCAGTAAAGCTCCTGTGTCCTGGTAAGGGGGTTTAAGTTTAGCCTTGGGTTTTTTCCCCACCCCTCATTTTCCTTTTGGCACTGCTTTTGGACTTGCCAGTAGTTATGATTTATGGAGCACTGTGTCCGTCGATGAACGAAAGAGAAAATTAGATTTTTGTACTTACCGTAAAATCGATTTCCCTGAGTTTGACGGACACAGCACCCATCCCTCTATTCTGATACTTCAAATACTGCTACTAAACTTATTACCTAGAGCAGAGAGGGGGGTTATATATACCAAGCTGAGGACGGCCCATGGGCATAGCCAGGTGTTTTTCTGCCTAGTCCTACTCCTGAAGGAGGCAATATAACCCAGAAGTTATGATTTATGGAGCGCTGTGTCTGTCGATGATGAACTTTACAGTGAGTACATAAATTCCATTATTTCTTTCTAATGAAATCCTTTCCTAATTTTATTTCAAAGCATATCATACGAATTGTTACAGATTGCATACTTACATTGTTGGTGAGGTTGAAAAAAAGACACCAGTCCATCCAGTTCAACCATTGATGTGTATGCTTGTGTTTGTCATTTTTTACACACAGGAACAGTCCCTGTTGCAGCCTCCAACCCTTCAGCTTCTAAATGGCATGGGGCCTCTTGGGCGTAGAGCATCTGATGGAGGAGCGAACATCCAGTTACATGCACAACAACTCCTGAAGAGGCCACGTGGACCATCCCCACTTGTCACAATGACAACTGTGAGTGTTTGATTGTTGCTTTCTCTCTGTTAGGTACATGAAAAGTAAAAAAATGCATACAGATAACTAAATAAACAACTTATGTGCTGGTATTGCCTGGAAGTTAGATCACTGCCATGTTTAATGTACCTCTGTCAGTCGCATCTATGATTTATTTAAACATAATCATATATTTGTTTAAAGTGCACAAGTCAGATACAGCAATGTAGCTTTCTGAAGTTCTGGTGTCTGCCATGTTCTGAAAAGTTGATGCAGCATTATTATACAGTATATCTATTCTACAAGTCCATTTTTTTTTTTTTTTAAATAATCAGCTAAGCATATTACTTCCATTTCCATGTATTTACATTTCGGCCCATATATATTTGAACACAGGCAAGGTTTTCGTTCTTTCAGGTATTTACCAAAACATATTTAAGCTATAGTTAAAGGCTGAAAGTGCACACTCTCGGGTTAAATTTGAGGGCATGTACATCCAAATCGGAGAAAGGGTTTAGGAATTAATAGCCACCCCCGCCCCCCCTATTTTCAGGGGACCAAAAGTAATTGGACAATTGAATCAAAAGCTGTTTCATGGGTGGGTGTGGGCTACTCCTTTATTTCTTCATCGGATAACCACTTAAGGACCAACCCTATTTCTGACACATGTTCACAAGTTAAAATCAGTATTTTTTGCTAGAAAATTACTTAGAACTCCCAAACGTTATATATTTTTAGCAAGGACTCTGGAGAATAAAATGGGGCAGTCATTGCAATATTTTATGTCACACGGTATTTGCGCAGCGGTCTTTCAAACCCAATTTTTTTTGGGAGAAAATACACTTCACTGATTTAAAAAAAAAAAAAAAAAACAGTAAATTTAGCCCAATTTGTTTGTATATTGTGAAAGATGATGTCACGCTGACTACATATCTAACATGTTACGGTTTAAAATTGCGCACACACGTGGAGTGCCGACAAACTACGGTACTTACAAATCTCCATCGGCGACGCTTTAAAAATTTTTAATGGGTACCAGTTTTAGAGTTACAGAGGAAGTCTTTTGCTAGAATTATTGCTCTTGCTCTGACCATCGCAGTGATAACTCACATATGTGATTTGAACACTGTTTAGATTTGTGGGCACGACCACAAATTACGTATGCATTTTCTTTGGTGCGCAAGCACACAGGGCGGAGGCGCTTTAAAATTTTGTTTATTTTTTCCTATTTTTTTTTTCCATTGTTCCTTTATAGAAAAAAAATTATAACAAATCGGACCACTTTTATTGCTTTCACAAGGAATGTACACATCCCTTGTGACAGTAATAGGCAGTGACAGGTACTCTTTATGGAGGGATCTGGGGTCTAAATGACCCCAAATCCATCCTTTGCACTTCAGCATTCAGCATGCCAAAATCAGCATTTTTGAATAGTCATTTTTTTTTTAAAATCGGTGCCCTTGGCAATCGAGTGAACTGGAAGTGATGTCGCGTCCAGGTTACTTCATCGGAGGTAACCGCTGGCTCTAAAAAAAACTGTACCAGGGGGATGCCTTATCACGGTACAACCACTTATTCAAGCCGACATACAGGTACGTCGGTTTGCCGAAAGTGGTTAAGCAGGTAAAAGGTCTGGAGTTGATTTTAAGTGTGGTATTTGCATTTGGAATACATTTCTGTGAACCTACATCATGTGTTGAAAGGAGCTGTCCATGCAAGTGAAGTAGGCCATTGTAAGGCTTCAAAAACTAAACAAATCCATCAGAGAGATAGTAGCAACATTAGGAGTGGCCAAAATAACAGTTTAGTACATTCTGAGGAAAGAAGAATGCGCTGGTGAGCTCAGTAACATAAAAAGGCCTGGATGCCCACAAAAGACACCAGTGGTAGATGATCGCCAAATGGTAAAAAAAAACCCATTCACAACATCCAGACAAGTGAAGGACACTGCATGAGGTGGGCGTATCATTGTCAAAGTCTACAATCAAGAGAAGACCTCACAAGAGCAGATACAGAGGTCTTTTTTTTTTTTTTACCTGTGAGATGTACAATCAACTGGCAGGCTGGATAGCTAGTTCAGGTGGTCCCCCCACAATCTGGCCAGTGAGCGCCTGCAGACCAGAGCTCCGCGCTGGGTCGGCCGCGACATAGCCCTGGCCTGCGAGTTAAATGCCTCGCAAGGTCGCATACGACCGGGTCTCCATCTGTTGAGTTATAATTCTCCTGACACTCCTTGTAACAAAACTGAGTGACTATAGCAGGGAGGAGGAGTATACCCCCTGGGATTGCCCATGGGTGTAGCCTGAAGTTTTTTCTGCTTTGTGTCCTCCTCCTGTAAGGGGCAGAAATAACACAGTTGTCAAGAATGACAGGAGCTGTGTCCCTCAATGAACTTCAGAGAAATGGATTTTACGGTAAGTCAAAAATCCTTTTTTTTTTTTTTCACATTAATTATTTTTGTTTTGCTTTGTGTCATAGGCAGTACCTGCGGTTACCCCAGTTGATGAAGAGAGCTCAGATGGAGAGCCTGACCAGGAAGCTGTGCAAAGGTAACCACTACTTCCATCCCATATGATTTTTTATGTCTACTTTACAAAAATCTACATCAATATAAGCATAAACGCGGTTATGTAATCCTTAGCTGCTGTGCCCAATGGGTTGTCCACAAAAAAAACATACTCCTACACCCAGCATATCCAGCACTGTCTGATGCAAACTAGTGATCGAACCGATATCGGTTTTTCGTTACCGATAACGATATTTCCCCGATCGCATATCGGTATCAGCCAATATTGGCCGATATTTTCACACATGTAAAATTTTGCCAAAAAAAAACAAATCTCTTACAAACATGTTAATCTTTATTTATTAACATTTTCAACATTAAGTGCTCGTTCTTCACACCTTAACCGCATAAAAACTGATAGGAAAATTTCAATTGCAAGGACATTTGCATTTCACATCATCTGATTGTGCATTAATGCACAATCAAAGTGCTGCAGTAGTGGACTCACTCACTGCAATATTTGTAATTCTCTACTGCAGTGCAGTCAGTGCAAAACTGCTAGAAAATAAGCTAGGTAACAACAACAGCTACACAATAAATACACATACACACTTCACAACTGCTATAAAAAGAGCAAGGCAACAGCTACACATGTCACAGTGGATTGGACTGGAGTCAGTGGAGGACTATCTGCACTGCAACTACTGCAGCCAGTGGCAGTGCAATACTGGTAGAAAAAAATCAAGGCAACAGCTACACAGTGGATTGGACTGTATTCAGTGACTACCGCTGCAGTAGGGTACACACTCACTGCAGTAATTTGAAATCACTACTGCACTACTATTATTGCAGCAGTGAGTGGCATTCTACTGCAGCAGTAGTCCACTGGCACTGACTTCAATCCACTGTCTTCTATGTCTATTTTGTTTTCTAGCGCTACAGTCAGTGCAAAGAAATAGATATACACAAGCTAGACAGTGGATTGGACAGACTCAAGACTGAAGAGGATCACCACTTCTTCTGTCAGCTACTGGTTCCTTCAAATAGAGATGAAGTTCATCATCCAGGCTCATTATTGCCGATTCTGATGAATCCTCTGCATGAGGCCCCAATAAAACGCTGAACATTGCATCTATTTGACCACAATGAATTTTCTCTTCTGTCTGCTGTCTTTTGGGACATTTTTCTCCTGCATCCTGCTCTTCCACATCAGAAACCTTCTCTTCTTGTCCTTGACTTCTCTTTTAGTCAGGAGGAACCTCCTGCACCTTCTGTTGAATATCTTCTGTCAGCCATTGCTTTGCCTTGGCCAATACATCATCAGAAGAGAAAGGATGGTTCTTGTATTGAGGATCCAAAAGACATGCAAGCACAACAGTTTTATTCTCCTTATGCTTCTCAAACCTTTTGGTGAGGCTGTCCCTCATGGCCTGCCTTCATGCTTTGATGCCACGTGTGTTGGGTCCTTCATTCTGTTAAAGAAGCATCTTCAGGACTCTCACACATGGGATCACAGAGGAAACAGATGAGTCGTAATGACTCACCTCCAGTGTCACTTCCTCAATGGGTACAAGCGTCTCTATAATGTTAGCTACTATGTGCCACTGATCTGCAGTAGGGCAAGAATGTCCTCCAAGTCCATATACACCAGAATGTATGAGAGCTCGCTCCTGCTCCAGCATCCTTTGTAACATGTGTAGCACTGAGTTCCATCGTTTTGGAACAGCCTGTATCAAGTTGTTTTTGGGTTGGCCAAGGGCTTCCTGAATGCACCTCAGCCGCTGCTTGGCAAGAACAGAATGGTGGAAATGGCCGTCCAGCAAAGCTTTCTGGTTTGACAGACCATCATTTACCACCAGTTGGAGGGTGTGTGCCATGCAACTGAGGTCCGACACTTCAGCAAGTCTCATACCTTTAACCATGTTCGCTCCACTGTTTCGCAGCTCAAGCATCACTCGGTCTTTGCTGATTCCCCATTCTTCTTGCATGCCTAGAAACTTTTCTTTAATGTACTCCCCAGTGTGGGATCCTTGAATCACTTTTGTATTCAACACCAAATGCCTTCTTGTCCATCCACTGTCAATGAAGTGGCATGTAAGACTCATTCGTGATTTTGTTTGTCCTGACCAGCAGTCATTCGTGAATGAGAGTGAGTTGCCAGCATTCTCTGGTTGCAGCATAGTCTTAACTTTGTCAATAACCTCTTGGTGAATCTTTTGCAGCATTTCAGTTTGATAAAACTGGTCACTTTTCAGTGTGTACCTTGAGTCAACTATGGACATCAACCACTTAAATCCAGAGTCAGACACTATTGTAAATGGCTGGTTATCAGTCACCATCATCTCTGATTACTCTGTCCAGCAGTTGTGATCTTCCATCAGATTTTAACCACCTGTTTTTTTTCTGAAACATATCTGTTATTGTTGCCTGGGATAGTGATGATTCACCTTGTGATTAACTTAGTTTTTTTCTGTGCTGCATTATACAATTCAAGATGAACTCTTAGATGGGCCAAAGATTAGACATATTTTAGTTTTTTTTTTAGTTATTGATCCCATGCTCACATTGTTTTTGCAAGTGTTGCACAGTGCTGCTGATTTTCCAGGAGATATAGAAAATAAATAGTCCCAGACCACACTTTTAATTTTTCTATCTCCGTCCATCTCCATTGAAACAAGAAAGAGTCACACACTAATATAGGCTTACACAAAATGGCTGGCTGGCACCCTGTGGTGGGTGGCTGGCTGGCTGGCACCCTGTGGTGGGTGGCTGGCTGCCTGGCACCCTGTGGTGGATGGGTGGGTGGGTGGCTGGCTGGCACCCTGTGGTGGCTGGCTTGCTGCCACCCTGTGTGGGTGGCTGTCTGGCTGGCACCCTGTGGTGGCTGGCATCCTGTGGTGGGTGTCTGGCTGGCACCCTGTGGTGGGTGTCTGGCTGGCACCCTGTGGGGTGGCTGGCTTGCTTCTGGCACCCTGTGGTGGGTGGCTGGTTGTCTGGCTGGCACCCTGTGGTGGGTGGTTGTCTGGATGGCACCCTGTGGTGGGTGGCTGGCTTGCCGCTGGCACCCTGTGGTGGGTGGCTGTCTGGCTGGCACCCTGTGGTGGGTGGCTGTCTGGCTTGGCACCCTGTGGTGGGTGGCTGTCTGGCACCCTGTGGTGGGTGGCTGTCTGGCTTGGCACCCTGTGGTGGGTGGCTGTCTGGCTTGGCACCCTGTGGTGGGTGGCTGTCTGGCTGGCACCCTGTGGTGGGTGGCTGTCTGGCTGGCACCCTCTGGTGGCTGGGTGGCTGGCTGGCACCCTGTGGTGGGTGGCTGGCTGGCACCCTGTGGTGGGTGGCTGTCTGGCTGGCACCCTGTGTTGGGTGGCTTGCTGTGCACCCTGTGGTGGGTGGGTGGCTGGCACCCTTTCGTGGCTGGCTTTCACTTCCCCCTGGCTGGCACTCTTTGGTGATTGGCTGGCAGTACCACCCTGTGGTGGTTGGCACCGCTTTTTTGGCTGGCTGGAACCGGGTGGGTGGGTTGGTGGCTGACTGGCACCCTTTTGTGGCTGGCTGGCAGGCACCCTTTTGTGGCTGGCTGGCCTGGCACGTACAGGTCCAGGGCCTGTGGCTGGCTAGCTGGTATAGTCAGGACTCAGGCAGGGCCTGTGGCTGGCTGGTACATGCTACACAGTGGGTGTGTGGGACTGGGTTGCTGGCTGGCAAAGGGCAGCTTTGGGTGGTGGGTGGGTGGCTGCGGCGGCTGTATAACAGAACAGATACAGAATGTGTGTCAGAGTGTTGGTCACAGTTATCGCTTATCACAGAACAGATACAGAACGTGTGTCAGACTGTTGGTCACTGTTCACTCACTTAGATGTAGAAGAACTCTGTCCGGACCGACCGCCTGTGCCGCATGCAGACTCCAGTGTGGCTGCGGCAGGTAAAAGACACTGTAACAAGGCAAAGGGAGGCGGCCTAAGAGCTGTCCAGTGCGCGGAGGCGCGTTGCACAACATACGCGATGACGGCACGAAAATAAAGTACATATCGGTCCCCGATATATCAGTGCTGCCGATAATCGGTCGATCTCTAGTGCAAACCACCACTCCCACCCGCCTTTTTGCGCTTTTTTATTTTTCTTTCTGTGCTGCCATCTTCTCTTCTGACATGATCAAGGACCAACTGTCTCTTCCTGGTTCTGGCAGCAACCCCCTGATGACACCGCACAGCGCAGTGGAAATCAGCAGTGCATGCACAGTGTTTGGTGAGATCTCCAGTCCATGCACAGTACAGTAGAGATTGTCCCAAAGCTTCCTGCCATGTGTGATGTTGATATCTCAGCAGGCTTTGGGTGTTTGGGGTGATTTTAAATGGGTTCATCTCCCCTGGTGGCAGCTTAAAGCGGTAGTATACTCCGCTATTTGACTTTTACCTACAGGTAAGCCTTATTATACAATTAATTTCTCCTAAACCTGCACGATTTAGGAGATATTCGCCCTGCATGCAGCTGCTGACGGCAGCGGCGCATGCGCTCTGAAGGTCTGCAAGAGATCTTGTTCTTTTGAAAAACAACAGACTTATAATAAGGGAGAGTGTCTAAAATAGAAAACCAATGCACCCGTCACATCTACAAATAGGTAAGCTGTTTGTCTTTTGGGTTTAATACTACTTAAAGACATTTTTGTATTTTCTCTTTTGTCTACCATTTAGCCCTAATGAAGGGGAGAGTTAAGACTCCAAAACGCATTGGCTTTTCCAAAGTAAAATCTTTTTTTATTTGCTGGTGTGACGCTCACATCCTTTCAAAACTTTAGTAAACTCCTCTGGGGTCCAGCAAGACCCCAGAATTGCTAATGCACAGCCTCTACAATAAATCTCCCATTACCTTTATGAGGTTTCATTGCTTCTACATCACAAAGATTGCATTTATCTTCAGTATCTGACACAGATGTCGTATACCATGGTGTTTGGAACCACAGAGGACGCAGGTGTTTGATACTCTCTGGAGTGTCTGATACAGAAGATTCTTGAGCAGTAGTTGATCTTAAAGTCGGGATGCACCACATCTAGAGAGTTGTTAGGTGTCCTGTTTTCCAGAAGCCTTTTTAAGAATTGAATTGTTCATAAAACAATTGCTTTAGGGCAAATTGGGAAATCCTGTGTTGTGTGACACAAGCGATTTTGTAGTGGTGATATGTAGTAGCTACGTCACTGCTAGGTATGTTGGAAGGAAGTCTGCAAAGTCTGAACTTCTTTCCTGGAAGCTTGTTTTACAATATTATAATAAATATGTGAAAATCGGCGCTAATTCATGTATAATTCCTAATCCAAAAGGGTAAAAACACACGATATAAGTATAAAAACTGATAAAATGTTAAAAAAATCTGTGTTTCTAAAATATGGTGCAGATGGATAAATCCGTACAAATGGATGATGTATAAAGATAAAACAAATCAGATAAATCTTCTAAATTCTGAATCCGATGGGTAAGTATATAAACTAGATGATCTCTAGTATCCTAATGTGGGTGAACGGTACAGATGGACAAATGTGTAAAAATCTGTAGAAAATGAGTCAAAGGTGATATAGTGAGTCCAAAGTGTTGAATAAAAGTGTGAATAAGTGAATCCAAAAGAAAATTGTATAAAAATGGTGCAGATGGATAAAAAAAAAGGAAATTTTGGTACAGATAGATAAAAAGGTATAAGTGAATAAAACTGGTACAGATGGATATGTCGATAAATAAATATGTCAAGATTCTTCTAATTAAAATCCAAAGTATTAGTGGGTGGTACAGAATGACAAATGTCTACAAATCTGTAAAAAATAAATCAAAAGGGATGTTGTGCATCCGAAGTGTGTAGATTATGTGGATCCAAAAGTGAATATATAAAAATGGTGCAGATGGATAAAAAAAGTACCGATGAAATATAAAATGGTGCAAATAAATATATAAAAATATCAAAATACTTCTTGATAGAATCCAAAATAATATGCAGAAATGTGCATGTAATATAAAGGAAACAGTGATGTATTGTAATGATAGCAATATCAAACAATAAATAAATAGTCCATAAAGTGAATAAATGGTGACTCCCAAGTAGAAGTGACTAAAGTAATTATATATATCAAGTGATATCCTTGTGAAATCAAGCAACTCAGTGCAGACCGTGTTGTCTGGTGACCGTGAACTAAGAAATCCAACACCGTGTGCAGTGGCCGCCCACATTCCTGCACACTCAAAAGAGCGTGTCTGTGATCAATTTCATGATGATGACCTTTGGGATGGATGGACAGATGGATGATTTCCACAACCCCTCTTAGTACACTCTCTCCTTTTCTTTGCGTATCACTCTAAGATAACACACCCGCTAAAGGTGATCAACTGTTTATACAATTTTCTTTTGGATTCACTTATTCACACTTTGGACGCACTATATCACCTTTGACTCATTTTCTACAGATTTTTACACATTTGTCCATCTGTACCGTTCACCCACATTAGGATACTAGAGATCATCTAGTTTATATACTTACCCATCATATTCAGAATTTAGAAGATTTATCTGATTTGTTTTATCTTTATACATCATCCATTTGTACGGATTTATCCATCTGCACCATATTTTAGAAACAGATTTTTTAACATTTTATCAGTTTTTATACTTATATCGTGTGTTTTTACCCTTTTGGATTAGGAATTATACATGAATTAGTGCCGATTTTCACATATTTATTATAGTATCATTTTACAGTGGGGACACTGAATAGAATTGGCTGTTTTTTCTGATTGTATTAGAATTCTCATATTCTTACCACTGCGGATTTGCACATTGATATTTTTGCACATATTTATACCATCCGTTGGTTCCTGAGTCAGACCCCCTATTCATCTTGTTTTACAATATTGATTTCCTACAAAGTGTACAAAGTATAAGCATGAAAGCCTTGGTGACTGCCCCTGTAGAAACAAGTCATTGATGGTCTCCTATATCTCTTCACAAGTCTACTTCTAATTACTTTGGTAGTCTTATCTTATTGTGGTGCCTGTGGTTTAGGCACACATTAATTGCCCTCTTTGAAACCGCTGGTGCCTAATGTTTCTTTAAAACCACATATATTGAAAGGCTAATGAACCCACATCTGTAGAGCCAACCATGGTGGATAAAAAAAATAAATAAATAGATTTTTTGTACTTAAATCATTTTTTTGATTTTTATCAAATTTGGTTTATGATTAAAGATAGTCGTTTTTTTTTTTTTTAAATTTAAGATTCCATAATTTAGTTTAGCATAAAATGGAGCTTAGTTTTGTGGCATGAGGCTGCTTATTCTGCAATATTTATAATTTTGGTAAACTCATTCAATGAATCCCAGCTCTGCAAGCTGAGATTACATGCACTGCATTGATGCATTCACACAATTTCACACTATCAGCAAGAATGATACTTAAATTTAAAGATCACCTGTCTTTTCAGATCCATCATGGCAGCGCCTGTTAGCGGGCATCCACTCACCTGCTGCCGCCACATACCTCACCTTGATGTGTCACTGCCGCATCACCAGCTGTCCCATTAATGTGAATAGGACTGTCGGTGGGTCAACAGCGGGTCAGAGGAGGAGCTGCTGTGGGGCACAGATGACAGCTGCTCTTTAAAAATTATGATATAAATCGAGTTGATTTAGATCAAGCCTTTTTACTAGTTTTTTAAATCGTGACATAAATCAAATCCACCCTGCAGCTAACACATACTGCTGATTGAAAGTTTAGTTAATATACCTTGAAATGCAGCTCTTTTGTGATTTAGTCACTTCAAAGTGAAGCTCTTTCATAATTTAGTTACATTATTTTTTTCCACCTTCTATGTAAATATACCAGGTAAAATTTCCCTTAGGTGTTCTGTATGAATCACAAGCCTTGCTAAATATAAGTAGCACAGTTCACATATTGTATTACATCTGTATATTTAGCTAATTTTCCCGGCGTTACTTTAATATTTGCAACTTGTATGTTTAACCTGTCACAGAATTACAGAGAAACGAATGAAATAGGTAACACCGTTCATTCTTTAAAATATTTCTTAGCGTTTTAGAACAATCTGAATGAGTAGGGAGACTAACTGGAATGAGTAGTGTATGTGAACGGACCACTAGATGGCAGCAATGTTGCACAATCAGTTTCAGGTAAGAGAATCCCGAATAACCCTAATGAGAAGATTTTATTTGCTAACATGTAGTGGAAACTGAAGCTTGCTACATGGTTATTTGAAGTTTGCAGCGCATTTTCTTTCAGAATCTAAATACATTAAGCCCATTGTTTTTAAAGTGTTCCTGGCATGACAACAGACATAACCGTATATACCTATAAACGTCTTCTGTGTATAGAGGGAACACTAGAGTCTGTCTATACAACCCTCCACATAAAGTCATGTCTCCCCAGCATTCCACATTACAGGAGGACTGACTACTGAGAATGAAGTGCCTGCACTGGATTATAGAACGCCTATGAAGGATCAGGGCTTTCAGTCTTTTTTGAATCCTTGAATTGCAAACATTTAGGCTTCTCAAGCCTAATAACGGTTTTAGCTAGATGTCTTTGGGTCAACTCAGTAACCATTTACTGCTATAATGAAAGGGAATCTTGTTATTATGGAAATGTCCATATTTCATTATCATCCGTTGAGGGACACAGGAATCCATTACAGTTGGTTGAAACTGCCACATGCAGGAGGTTGGGACATTAGGTGGGAAAGAATAAAAAATGCTGAAAAACATCAGCCATAACCGCTCTCTTATCAAACCAGTCAGTTTTTTGCTAGTGTACTAGGAGATTAGATATATTTGCCTTGATCTGTGCTAGAAAAAGTTTAATTTTATTTTTATTTCTTCTTATTTGCTTTAGCCTCTCTTTTTTAAATTTCTTCTCTGTTTATTGACTTTATGCAGTATCAGCTTTTTTACTTGACTTCCCACAAAAATTCCTCAGCGCTGTTTAAGGTAGTGTCTACATAGTATTTATCAGCATATGAAGGCTGTACCTGGTCCTCTCTGCACTGAAGATTGTGAGGCTAGCCTGGAATGTGATCTTCTGGAACTGGACTCCGCGTTGTGGTGCTTTCCAGACCTTTGTGTACTGCGATAGTTTGCCGCAGAACATTTTCTAGGTCCAGAGCTGAGGCATAGCATCTGGTGTGACCCAGTCTTGAAGACTCGTGTAGCAAGGGTAGTCGGGCTGAAGCACTGGGAGCTACCCCACAGTCATTATTGGGTACCATTTAGATAGCATCGGGTATGACCCAGTCTTAAAGACTCATGAAGCACTGGGAACTACCCCACAGTCATTATTGGGTACCATTTAAAAAAATTCCTGCTGCTGCCATCTTACTGTAAAGGTTAGGGCCGAGAAAACTGACGCTGTTAGTGCTGACATCTTCTGCTAGGTGGAGTGTTGTAAATGTTTCAAAATAATAAATGCGCCAAAAAAATTAGTGAACAAAAAAAACAGCATATGTTTAAACAAAGCAGCAACTCTACTGTGTGATATCACCACAAAGTACAAACATATAAACAAGAAACAGAGTTGCGCTAAAAATATTGATTGTACATGCCAAAATATTGCAATAAGGCACACAGAATTAGCATATGGAATTGCAGAATAAATTACAATTAGAAGAATTGCAGTATAAAGTTCTTAAGAGATTTTGAGCTTGAAGGTATTCGTTTAAAATAGGTTAACCATCAAAGTTTCACATATCCCATCTCCATCACTGTGTACAGCAGACCACCAAAGATACTGCCACCTTAGGTATAAACAAATGGCTGCTTGCCAAATATACTGGACCTCTTATCACAGGAGGCCAGTAACCCCTTTTGCTGATTACCCCCGCCAGGCCTTGAAATGTTGTGCCTGTAGACTTTTGCTAAACCATAAAGGTCAGGCATCCAATTAAATTATCCGTGTGATCAAGCTCAAAAACAAAAGGATGCTCCACATTGTATAAAATCAGGATAACATTTATTTTTAAAAAAGAAATTGCACTCGCATAAAAGAAGGTCAAGCATCACATTAAATCAGTTACCGGCCGCCACATAAGCAATCACCCGCACTTCTGGGACTCGTGGTCAGGGATGATATCAGCGCGTTGTCCACCCTGCGCATTTTTTTATAAATGACGTTGTCCTGGGGCACGGGCGACGAACCACGCCATCGCCTTATATGGTCTATCAACATAATAATGGGATTGGTATGCTTTGAGTGGTGTCCCGTTGAGCTCCTGAGGGTCCAGACGGAGTTCTCGATTTGTATTGTATTTTATTATTGCAGATGTAGAATGAGGCTTGGACGAGTCCAGCTGAGCACTCGGCACTCAAATCGAGGCTTGGTTTGTTGATAGACAATATAAGGCGATGACGTGGTGCGTCGCCTATGCCCCAGGACGACGTAATTTATGACGGAACGCATAGGGTGGGCAACATGCTAATGCTAATTCTGTGTGCCTTATTCCAATATTTTGGCTTGTACAATCAATATTTTTAGCACAACTCTGTTTCTTGTTTATAGGTGGAGTGTTGTGCATGTGTTACAAATAAAAACTCATAGATGGCTGTGTTATTATTTGTAAAAGCCCCCATACTCTAAAGAACTATTAAAGCTTACGAGAGGCATTTTTTTAATTACATTATTCAATTAATTATTTATATTATAAATATTTTTAAATTTTGCAGACACTAATAACCTCTGCATCTACAAAATGGGCTCATTCATGGGCTTCATTTAACTGCATAGATCAATTGTTTTCTGTTGTGCAGTTCACACCATAATGCTTTGCTGAGGGGCTGTTTGTTGCATTGCATAAAATGCAGCATGTCTGCATTTTTATGCAGTGCGGTCACCTCCCCACATGCCACCACACCATAGAGTATTGCAATGCGCTGTAGAGTTAAATGTGTAATTTTTGTATCCCTTTAGGGGAAAAAAAAAAAACTTAAACCAAAAGATGCATTTTACCAACATGTTGCACCACCCCTGCACAACACACACCAGTGTGCAGGTGTTTTAGCATGCCAGCTCATCTAATTGGATGCTTTACAGCACGAGCAATACTACTGTTTGCTTGGTTAATTTGTAAAATGGTCACTTCCTGGCTCTTTACTGTTTTAACATAAAAAAGGTTGACTTGGTTATAAATCTATGGCACTGGTGTCCAAACTTTTTTCAGAGGGCCAGATTTGATGAAGTGAACATGCGTGAGGGCCGACCATTTTGCCTGACATTTGAACCATTAAAATTAAATATACACACACACACGAAATAATAAGCATCAGTGCTTTATGAATAAACTTACAGAAACAGGCAGTAGGATTGTAGAAGTGACACCTCCTCGGTCAGCGCCACAAGATCCTCAGTCAGCTCCTACAGGTGGCTGTGTGCGGGGAAGGAGAGAAGGTGGTCGTGGTCGGCGCCAGGCAGATAGAGCCGAGCAGCGGGGGGGCGGAGCGGGACTCGGGAGCCATCACATCGGGGCGGGGATGTGAGGAGTTTTAGAGAGAGAAAGGCATTGACAAAAGTCAGCTGTGTCTCAGGGGGCCGTATAAAACGAAAGGATGGGCTGCAACTGGCCCGCTGGCCAGACTTTGGACATGACTGATCTATGGGTCTTTCTCCATGTGTATCATAGTTATAATATAATTTTATGAATTTTGCCATTTATTAAACAGGTCAATAGCTATTACTTAGTATTTACGGTGATGGGAAGGCATGAGGTACACTGTATTTTAGTTCCTACTTATCTTATGGTTTATTAAACTGCTCACTAGGGACTAATCACTGAGGAGCTCTGAAAAGTCTTATCCACACTAATAAATGTCAGACCAACTCCTCGTCAGTTTTTTTAAAAAGGCTTTTCCTAAGAATGTTTCAGTCTAGTGTTTGATACACAGGATTTTAAATGTAATTTTATTAGGGTTTACATCTCCCCTCCCTTCCTCTTTCTCTTCCCCCTCCATTCCTCTTTCTCTTCCCCCTCCATTCCTCTTTCTCTTCCCCCTCCCTTCCTCTTTCTCTTCCCCCTCCATTCCTCTTTCTCTTCCCCCTCCCTTCCTCTTTCTCTTTCTCTTTCCCCCTCCCTTCCTCTTTCCTTTCCCCCTTCCTGTCTCTCTCCCATCTTCTCCCTTATGGCACAATAATAATGAGTATAATGTGGGTACAAAGACTGTATATAGTGACTTTATATAGTGACTAAGATTCTGTTTAAAGCTGAGTTCCACCCAAAAGTGGAACTTCCGCTTTAAGGCCTCCTGACATCCCTCATTTGGCATGTCATTTTTTTGGGGGAGCAGGTACCAAGATTTGACAGGTACCCACTCTCACGCTCAGGCCGCCTAGGGGGCTCGAGCAGTTCTTCTCTCCCCTTCCTTGCTGCAATCTTTTGGGACACGTCACCAGTCCCAGAAGATTGCACGGCCACTAAGGAAATGCAGCGCGACTCACGCATGCGCAGTGCGCCCCCGACTGTGAAGGCGCAAGCTGTCACAGCCACGTGCCCACACTAGTAATGCCGGCACCGCGGGGAGAAGAGGGAAAGAACCGAGACTCCCGCTGGCCGCATCGCTGGATCCTGGGACAGGTGAGTGTGTGTTTATTAAAAGTCACCAGATACATTTTTTGTAGCTTCTGACTTTCAATAAACACAAAAACGAGTGGAACTCCACTTTAATCCTTCAACTTTAAGCTGTTCTCACTGTTACACACATTAAAACCACAACCATTATTTGCCACGGTGCGCTAGTGTGCCATAGGACTTGGTTCTTGGCTCCAACCTAGAGTTCCCCAGGTCCTTCATAATCCTAGTCATGCTCATATTGTTTGGATTTTTCAATAAAAGGCCAAGTAGAATTCTTGTTACAGGCATTGTTGATATTTACATATTGCTTATATGCTTTAAACATCAGTCGTTTTAGCTTCTAATGGGAGTTTGTCATATTTTAGATTGTTAAAAAAAATACGCTCTGTCAGTAAATTTTCTATGTTTTGTCAGTTAAAAAAGTTGTAGGGGGGCTGGCAACACTGCCTGTCGTCCAAAAAAAACAGGCCCATAGTTGCTAACTGTCCTGATCTTGCTGGGACAATCACGGATTTTAAAAAGCTGTCCCAACGCTACCTTGTCCTGGGCTGCGTCCCGGAAATCAAAGCCATCCACAGATAGCAGCCAGTGAGTACTGTTGTGTCACATTTGATTGTGGGCAGCTGGCACCACAACTCAACTGGCTGTTGGGGCTTTGTTCACATCATTGCCGAGTGGGTGCCCGCACACAGGGGCATGCATTGTTGGGTGGGCACATCACGATCCTGCAGCTTCCAGTGCACAGACTCAAAATTAACACAACCCCCTCTGTAGAACTTTGTCTGATCAATACTTCAAGGCATTCAAATGCACATGGCCATACCAACCTGGCTTAGGAGGGGTGGGGGCTCCGGGGATTTGTTTGACTTTTGCAGGCCATGTCACTTCTACCCATCTGGGCAGAGTCCTGAGGGGGTTTGCAGGTGGAGGAGGGATATGTGACCTGTGTGGGGCAGCTCTGTGCTGATATCTAGATCCCGAGGGTGGTGGGAGTGAGTGTGGATGTAGGCTCTGCTGGCGGGATGGTTTAATTTGCGTTCACCTCTATGCAGAGCTGTGGCCTGTATGTGATCTGAATGGCTGAGTGTACCAACAGCAACAGGGCCACAGGCAAGGCTAAGCTGTGTATATGATGCTTAAATATTACTGGAGCCTGGGAACCTGTGTACAGTGCTTGGGGTGACATCACTACTGTTTTGCTGTGAACTGTGAGGCAGGAGCCTGTGTACAAGGAGTTTAGAGGCTGCCAGGAGTCCAGAGAGAGGACTGGGGTCTGCAATGCAGGTCTGCCTGGGGACACTGAGCTGTCACTGCAGCAAGTAGATAGTGTGCAAGAGATACTGCCTGCTGCTTCTGAGAGCCCAGCTGGGAGCTGTTGCAGGGAGACCGCATGGCAGCTGTCGCCGGTCAGAGACCGCATGACAGCTGTCGCCGGTCAGAGACCGCATGACAGCTGTCGCCGGTGAGAGACCGCATGACAGCTGTCGCCGGTGAGAGACTGCATGGCAGCTGTCGCCGGTGAGAGACTGCATGGCAGCGGTCGCCGGTGAGAGACTGCATGGCAGCGGTCGCCGGTGAGAGACTGCATGGCAGCGTTCGCCGGTGAGAGACTGCATGGCAGCTGTCGCCGGCGAGAGACTGCATGGCAGCTGTCGCCGGCGAGAGACTGCATGGCAGCTGTCGCTGGCGAGAGACCGCATGGCAGCTGTCGCTGGCGAGTGACCGCATGGCAGCTGTCGCTGGCGAGAGACCGCATGGCAGTTTTCGCTGGCGAGAGACCGCATGGCAGCTGTCGCTGGCGAGAGACCGCATGGCAGCGGTCGCCGTTGAGACCGCATGGCAGCTGTCGCCGGTTAGAGACCGCATGGCGCCTGTCGCCGGCGAGAGACCGCATAGTAGGTGTTATTGGTGGTGTTACTGCTGCTAAGAGGCTGCACTGCTAGTGGTGAGAGAAAAGTTTAATTTGTTTTAGCAAAAAATTGTTTGCTTTTTTATTTTATTTATTTCCATAAAAAGGCCCACCAAAATCTTCAGCACCAGGCCCACGATGCTCTTAATCTGGCCCTGACTGCCTTTACTATTTTAAATCCAGTAAGACACTGTCTCACCCTGCTCTGCACATGCTCAGTTGCTCTCCATTTTAGGGCACTGCTGAGTTTGTAGAGGTTGATCTGCTGACAGCCTTAATGCGGAATTAAACCCTCCTATCCTTTACAACCAAGGAAGCTGCTTCTATTTGATCTGCAACTGCCATGGTGCTACACATGTGATCAGTTATGAAACCAGCCAATTTGATGGCTTGACAGTTTGGTTGAGAACACAAGCGATGACAGTTAGCAAACATGGCATTCCAGGAATGTAACTTTTTTCAGACCGTTAATCGATGGGTTTAGTTCCACTTTATGATTTACTGCTGGGGCTCTGGGCTTCAGCAAAATGGCTGCCGCCAGCAAGAAGAAGCAGGAGCAATGCTAGAAGCAATTTACAGTACATACTAAATTTTAGTAGCATAATTATTATTGTGGAATGTATGTTCCTTTTTTTATCAAGTCGTTCTGGGTAGAGTTCCACTTTAAAGCTTCAAATCGGATTCTGTCCGAGCTAGTATTAGTGCAGCATCATTTTTAATTAAACTAATCCTTTAAACAGAACGTGGTCTCCTAATATTACTTTTTTGCCACAACACTTTCACTTTTCTCCAATCATGTTGGAGTTCTGTAAAATTATCAGCTCAGATGAGATTTTTTTTTTTATACAATGAATCTTGCCTTGCCTGTTTTTTATTACGCTTTAAGAGTCCATTTATACTTCTCAATGTTGAGCCACAACCAGGATGTTTCCTGTAGCAAAAATGAATATGTGCTTGGCATTCAGGTTTGGAACATTTGTGTTAGAAGTCTAGGGTCTTAATGCCTTTTAAGCTCAGAGACCAATGCCCATTTCAATCAGTGATCCAAGCATACAACCAGTAAGCATGGTCTTAGCTTAACACTAGGAGGCGTACTCGGATAGCATTTGTGAACATTCATTCGATTTTTATTCTTTCTCCTATTGCTGTTTGTACTATGCATATAGCGCTGACAAATTCTATCGTGTATTCGTGATTTTCACGAGTCTGTGTTGTCTAGTCTGTTATGCAGCTTACATACACTAATTGGAATTGAGATTAAACTGATTAAAGCAGAACGCCAGTCAAAAATAACAGGTGTAAAAATAAATAGGCCATTTATTACTTCCAGAGGTTTCCTCTGTAGTACTTTTTTACTACTGATAAATGTTCTCGGTTTGATGGCTAGCATCACTTCCTCTGAGCCCAGGTCATCTTGGACCCACTGCAGCCCCTGAATGGCTAGTGAAAGTAGAAGCGGCACAATTATGTGTTTTGTCACACTGCTTTCTATTAGCATGCTTCTTTTGGTTATCTGAACTGATTAGCTCCATGTGTTGCTTCTTCCTCTCCTGCTCAAGCCCTGCTCTCTTTGTACTGAAAAGGGCTGATACCAGAACAAATCCAGGTACTTAACACTACCTGTATTTGAGAAATAAATGTAAAAATGTTTATATATAACACACTTAACCTGCGCTTACAATAGCAGTATATGCAAGCAGTGGATACAAAATGTACTGGTAGCAAATAACTGTATGTAGCACCCTCCTAGATAGGTGCTAGGTTCAAATGCTCCATCTGCTTATCAGGGGAGCCTGATCTATTAGGTTGCCTGTTGCAAGTTCCCAGGTGTGATTCACTGGGTCTGAGGGAGTGTCCCCACTGCATCCAATTGGGTAGCTTGTTGGACAGTGGAGGAAACCTGGCAAGTGACACATTGGCTTTTGTGAGAGTCCCAGTGGGAGGGCACTCTTGCAGTGCATTCTAGGATTGCTCATAAAAGCTGGGGAACATGTGACAGCGTCTTTGGCGGATAGCAGAGTCCCAGGAGTAGGTGGACGCTGTCTCTCCTCCTGTTGCATGAGGAAAGTGGTCATAGGTGGTTGGTCTAGTGAACCAGTTGTGGAGCTGAGCTGCAGAAGATCCTGTAAAGCTGACAATGGAGCTGCTGGCAGAGTCTTTCGGGAAAAACAGTATCCGTGAGTACCAGGGGACTTGCCAAAGGGTCTGCCCTTGAAAGGGACCACTCCAGTGAAGTCAGAGGATAAAGGGTCAGCTCACACAGTGTGTCAGAGTAAAGGAGGTTGCCGTGTAGAACCCTGAAGAGCAGGGGAAAAGGGGGGTGCCAAGTAGGACCCTGAAGAGTGATTAACAGTACAGTACAGTTCGCTTAATTCTTCTTCACTATAGTAGCAAGGTGAAGCAGCGGTCTTGCCGCATCCAGCTATAATCAGAAGTCCTAGTAATTGTGCATAGTTTGTTCAGTTGGAGTATCCCACTCATCCCTTCTCCTATCCCAGTTCTCAAATAAAACAACAAAAACCAAAACCCCTGGACTGTTTTCTGACTGAGTCAAGTATTTAGAATATGCTGCATTGTCAAGTTTTTGCTATGGGTAACCCAGGGGAATCCGAAACCAGCATCTCCCATGGGACTAGTGCTACATGTATATAGTATATAGAGGTGAAGCGCTTCAGAAGCATGAAAAGAGTCCTTCATAATATCTCTGGTAGAAATTCAAAGCGGAGAGTCCAACAGGTGCAAATTTCAAACGAATGTGCCCGGATAAGTCCTCCACCAACAGCAATGCACACACTGACCCTTACCCACTATGTGTATAGTAGTCAAATGCGCTCTATATGACTCCCAAATGCCCAAAACACCTGGTACCCACACTCCTCCACAAACCGAATCCCAGAGCATGTAGGGTTCAGAAATCAATAGAGAAACTTTATTGTGCAGCGTTCAAAAACATCCAGTTTTATTAAAATCCAAAAATTGCACTCCCCAAACATCTGATAAAATCTTGCATGCAGATCGCTACCTCCCTGGCGGTCTGATTATGTCAGTATTTTTGAATGTCAAAGCGATACACTGTTTTGCGTGGAAATCTGTTTTATATTGTAGGCCTGTAATTCTTAGAAAAAAAACAGTAAAAGTGAAAAGAAAAAAATTATTAAATAAATTAATTACCGTATTTATCGGCGTATAACACGCACTTTTTCCTCCTAAAAATGGAGGAAAAAGCAGCAGTGCGTGTTATACGCCGATATTAAAAAAAAAAAAAGTCCAGGAAGCAGCGCCGAGAGCAGGGCCGGGCCGGGCCGAGGAGAAGGAAGGATGAGCTGTCATAAGAGCAGAAGGGGGCGGGCCGGACCGAGGAGAAGGGAGAACGAGCGAGCGCAGTCATCGGAAGTCCTGCCTATGACAGACATCACACGTCTCGGCAGAGGAGGCGGGACTTCCGATGACTGCGCTCGCTCGTTCTCCCTTCTCCTCGGCCCGGTCTGCCCCTTTTTGCTCTTATGACAGCTCATCCTTCCTTCTCCTCGGCCCGGCCCGCCCCTTCTGCTCTCGGCGCTGCTTCCCGGCTTTTTTAAAAACAGTTTCGGATAGTTCCAATGGCACTTGCGAGGCTGCATATATGGACACTGCTGATGAGGCTGCATATATGGACACTGCTGATGAGGCTGCATATATGGACACTGCTGATGAGGCTGCATATATGGACACTGCTGATGAGGCTGCATATATGGACACTGCTGATGAGGCTGCATATATGGACACTGCTGATGAGGCTGCATATATAGACACTGCTGATGAGGCTGCATATATAGACACTGCTGATGAGGCTGCATATATGGACACTGCTGATGAGGCTGCATATATAGACACTGCTGATGAGGCTGCATATATAGACACTGCTGATGAGGCTGCATATATAGACACTGCTGATGAGGCTGCATATATAGACACTGCTGATGAGGCTGCATATATAGACACTGCTGATGAGGCTGCATATATGGACACTGCTGATGAGGCTGCATATATTGACACTTCATATATAGACACTGCTGATGAGGCTGCATTGCTGGACACTGCTGATGAGGCTGCATTGCTGGACACTGCTGATGAGGCTGCATTGCTGGACACTGCTGATGAGGCTGCATTGCTGGGCACTGCTGATGAGGCTGCATATATGGACACTGCTGATGAGGCTGCATATATTGACACTGCTGATGAGGCTGCATATATGGACACTGCTGATGAGGCTGCATTTATGGACACTGCTGATGAGGCTGCATATATGGACACTGCTGATGAGGCTGCATATATTGACACTTCATATATAGACACTGCTGATGAGGCTGCATTGCTGGACACTGCTGATGAGGCTGCATTGCTGGGCACTGCTGATGAGGCTGCATTGCTGGGCACTGCTGATGAGGCTGCATATATAGACACTGCTGATGAGGCTGCATTGCTGGGCACTGCTGATGAGGCTGCATATATGGACACTGCTGATGAGGCTGCATATATTGACACTGCTGATGAGGCTGCATATATGGACACTGCTGATGAGGCTGCATATATTGACACTGCTGATGAGGCTGCATATATGGACACTGCTGATGAGGCTGCATTTATGGACACTGCTGATGAGGCTGCATATATGGACACTGCTGATGAGGCTGCATATATTGACACTGCTGATGAGGCTGCATATATTGACACTTCATATATAGACACTGCTGATGAGGCTGCATTGCTGGGCACTGCTGATGAGGCTGCATATATTGACACTTCATATATAGACACTGCTGATGAGGCTGCATTGCTGGGCACTGCTGATGAGGCTGCATTCATGGGCACTGGTGAGATGTCATTTGATTAAAAAAAAAAAAAAATGTTCTGAGTTCAAAGCTGTTTATTTTAAGTTTAAGCTTTTTTCCTGAAATTTCTCTCCAAATATTGAGGTGCGTGTTATACGCCGGCGCGTTATACGCCGATAAATACGGTAATAAAAATAAAAGGTAACAGTAAAAGTGCAGGCAGGGCACTGGACAATGCACTAGGAACAAAACTGAGATGAAATGGTTTGAAACAGTAATGTAATCCTAGCAGATTACGATGTATCATGTGATGTTTTGTGTACTTTTTGTAATTTACCGCCTGGTTCCGCCCCCCCTGCATCACAGTGCTCACAGGGAAGGGAACCTGGAAGATGGATGCTGGCATCGGTGGGAGGTCACAGCGGGAGGACATCAGGGGATTGTAGGGACAAGGTATGTTTCCTTTACCGCTTTTGGTACTGAAAATTAACCCTGAGCCACAGTCAGGATTATCTCCGGGAGGTTAAACACAAGGGAATAGTTCCAACCAGCAAGATGGCCGACCTCCATGCAAGGGAACGTCCCTTGATCCAGCTCCACCAAGCTCCCTCGGTTGGAGCTCGATCATGTGACATCGCCCTGCATGGAGGTCACGCACGAAGGTTGGCCATCTTGCTGTTTGGAAACATTCCCTTATTTTTTTGATTTGCATGCGAGATTTAATCAGATGTTTGGTGAGTGCAGTCTTTGGATTTGAATAAAATTGATTGTTTTTAAAAGCTGCATAGTGAAGTTTCTCTATTGATTTCTGAACCCTATATTCTCTGGGATTTGGTTTGTGGAGGTGTTTCTTATATCGTTAGGATACATTTGGGAGCCATATAAAGCACATTGGACTACTATATACAGTGTATAGCATCAAGTCAAGTAAACTGGAGTATTGAGCTGGTCAGTTAAGAAGCAGAAGGGGTTGTTACCCAGTTTCAGCTGCTTTGTTGTTAATGAAATCAACAGGTGCAGTAGAGATGGGCAACAATGAATAGTTTTACAGGTGGAAGCCAATTACCTTTTTTTCCCTACTCATCTTTTCTGACTGTTTTTCACTAGTTTTACATTTGGCTAGGGTCAGTCAAAATGACCTCCAGCAGGTGAATGTCTCTGACCAAACAATCAGAAACAGACTTCATGATGGTGGCCTCAGGGCCCAACGTCCTCTAGTGGGCCCTGTGCTCACTGCCCATCACTGTTGATCTCGATTGGCATTTGACATTGAACACCAGAATTGGCAGGTCCTCCACTGATGCCCTGTGCTTTTCACAGATGAGAGCAGGTTCACCCTTAGCACATGTGACATACATGAAAGGGTCTGGAGAAGCCGTGGAGAACCTTATGCTGCCTGTAACATCATTTAGCCTGACTGGTTTGGTGGTGGGTCAGTGATTCTGCGGAGGCATATCCATGGAGGGACACAAAGACCTCTACAGCCTAGACCAGTGATGGCGAACCTTGGCACCCCAGATGTTTTTGAACTACATTTCCCATGATGCTCATGCACTCTACAGTGTAGTTGAGCATCATGGGACATGTAGTTCCAAAACATCTGGGGTGTCAAGGTTCGCCATTACTGGCCTAGACAATAGCACCCTGACTGCCATTGGGTATCGGGGGGGGGGGGGGAATCCTTAGACCCATTGTCAGACCCTATGCTGGTGTACGACAATGCCCGGCCTTATGTGGCAAGAGTATGCAGCCAGTTCCTGGAGGATGAAGGTATTGATTCCACTGAATGGCCCCTATGCTCGCCTGAGCTTAATCCAATAGAACACCTCTCTGACATTGTGTTTGTTTGTTCGACGCTGCCAGGTTACACCTCAGTTTGTTCAGGAGCTCAGTAATGCCCTGGTCCAGATCTGGGAGGAAATGCCATCTGCTGTCTAATGGCGCTTTTCCACTGCATAGAACCGTACCGGCTCGGCACGCTTTTGTGCTTTTCCACTGCGGTACCGCATGGTATAGGGTCGGAACGGTTCGGTACGGTACGGTATAGGTTTGCTTTTCCACTGCATGGAACCGAACGGTACGGTACGGTACGGCTCTGAAAAAACAGTACCTACTCGATTGTGGTTCCAACAGGTACCAAACTGGTACCATATCCCACAATCCTTTGCATGCAGTCACTACTAGCCACTGATTGGTCAGAGAATCACACCCACCCCGTTGTTATCCCACCCACTTAACTTTAGTACTACTTCAGTGGAAAAGCAAACCTATACCGTACCGTACCGAACCGTTCCGACACTATACCATGCGGTACCGCAGTGGAAAAGCAAACCGGGCCAAGCAGGGCCGAGTAGAGCCGAGCCGGTACTAGCCGGTACTTGCAGTGGAAAAGTGCCATAATTATGATCATGCCCCGACATTGTCAGGCATACGTACAAGAACGTGGAGGTCATACAAACTACTACTGGGTACCATTTTGAATTGCTGCAATGAAGTTTCAGCAAAATGGACTAGCCTGCTGGATCTCTTTTAACTTTGATTCTCGAGGTGTCTTTGAATTCAGCCCTCTGTAAGTTGATAATTTACATTTCCATCAAACGATGTGGCATGCTTTCATTCCTAACACATAACCCAGTCCATTTAAGTAAAGATATCCAGCGTTATTTTTTTTTCCCATTGAGATCTGATGTGTTTTCAAAGTGTTTTTTTTTTTTTGAGCAGTGTACATAGTGGTCCACTCATGATGGTAAGGGTCAGTGTGTTCATTGCTGTTGGTGGAGGACTTATCCTGGCACTTAAGTTTCGAACTTGTACCTGTTGGACTCTCCATTTTGAATCTCTACTAGGGCTATTATCATGCTTCTGAAGCGCTGCACCTCTATTCACTAAATTTAGTAATGTATTATTGATCACCGAGCTGCATTACATTGGGTCGTTATCTGCCTAGAGTTCAACTTTAAACTTCCAATTTGTTTTGGATTGTAGTAGCAAAGTATGACACCCAGAAGAAAGTAGGCAAATAAAGGAATAACATACAGACTCCTTTGTACATTGAAAAAGTGTTTTCCTGAAAAAAGTTTTATTGCCTAAAATAGTATATGTGCTAGGAGCATTCCTTTTCTTAGATACCAGCAAAGAGGAGCTTAAATTTCAATTATTATTGCTGCTGTGATTTTATTTGTTACTAAACAGTGTACTTGTATTTTAGGTATCTTGCCAATCGTACCAAGAGACACACATTGGCCATGACTAGTCCTACAGCTGAGATTCCTCCAGAACTACAGCGTCAACTGGGGCAGCAGCAGTGTTTCAGAAATAGAGTTTGGCCCCCTCACCTTGCTACTGACCAGTACCGGTGAGTACATACCAACAGCCTTGAGAATCATTGGACCGATTAGTAAAGTCGTAATACTTGGGTGGTATAGGTAGCAGCTCACTGTGTTTAAACTACAGATTGTATAGCTGTTGCAGTGGCCTCTCTGACTTAAAGTATGCTTAGGTAAACATTTCGTTTTTTTTAAGCTTTTGGTTGGAAAGGGTGGATTTTTTTTTTTTTTTTTTGCCCCATTCTGGCCTATTGTGGGCAATTCATCCCATGGACACAACAGGTGTGAGAAAAACCTCTCTAAAATGAAGGGAAAAGCTCTTGAACAGATGTCACTGTCAGGTTAAATAGCTAAATAACGGCAAATAAAATGCGGTAAAATAACGCATGCGATAAATCAGTTGTGAAAGTTCAATTCACTAAGAATTTAGCGTTAAATAACGAATGCAGTATTTTTGTCGATTGTTCGGTAACTGCCGCATTTTCTAATGTGGTAATTTATCCCACGTTTCAGTGATTAAAGGGTTGTTTAAGGTAATTTGCTTATAATAATTCATTTTTTTACCATTTTATTTTTCTTTGGCAAAAAACATTTTTTTAATCTAAAATTTTTTTTTTTACAGTAATCTATATTTGAAGGCAGAACTACCTTCTTAAATCAAATGGCTCCTGATTTTTGGTAGTCCAAGCTCCTTTACTAAAGCCATCATGCCAGACATTCAAAAAAATGTGTTTCTCTATCGTTCATCAACAGAAGCAGCTCCATCTATTCAGAGACTATAGGTTTATGCTCCTCCTATCAGGAATAGGCACTAGACAGGAAAAAAGCTTAACCACACCTATGGGGGCTTTCCCTGCAAGCATAACCGCACACACCCTGCTATCATCAAACAGTTTGTTTCTGCCTAGGTTAAGGAATAGGACCTAGCTTCCTGCTGGGACTTCAGTTTTAGCTATTATAGGAAAGTTTGTTCACTAGTTTGTTCCTGAGGACCAAGATCCAGAGGAACTATAAGCAATGGCAGGCTGAGGTTTCGCACTGGATAATCTAGATCCTTAAGGTCTCCCAGCCTTGCCAATGAGCGTGAGCAGGTTATTGTCCAGAACTAGGCCTTGCCACGACAGTGCCCCGACAGATGGGGATGAGCCTGCAAGTGGACAGTCTCGCTGGGTCACACACGACCTGGAACGCCAAGTCGCAGCTTCCCATTGGCTGACAGCACCCCCATCCTAGGTGGGAGGTGATCTGTTTCTGAATGGCACCCACCTGTTACCATGGTATGTGGGGTAAATAGTCCCCCCAAAAAAACCCTGCCGGTCTCGGGGTGGACGTGGGCCCTTCCCTGGAATAGTCGGACCTTAGGGGCTCCCTCGGTTCCCCTGGCACCTCGGTGGACTAGTCCTGTGTAACCCTCGGCTTTCCCCTACCCCTAGCAGGTGTTTTGGTGAGCGGTAATAATGCTGCCATTGTGGCACTTATTTGAGGGGGGTGACTTGTCCTGTGTGAGACCCTGGGCAGGGATCTTCCGATGCCTATTGTTCTGGGCCCCCTTTTGGGGGTCCTGGAGACCGCATGGCGTGCCGTGGGGGCCACCATTTTGCTGCGGATCATGATTTTTATATTCCATTATTCCAGCTGGAGAGGGTCCAGAGAAGGGCAACTAAAGTAATTAGGGGATTGGAGGACGTTAAAGGACGTTAATTATGAAGAACGTTTACAAGCGCTTGATTTATTCTCCCTGGAGAAGAGACGCCTGAGAGGAGACATGATAGCAATTTACAAATACCTTAACGGTGATTTCAGCATAGAAAAAAAAACGATTCAGTCGCAAGGATTGCATGAGGCCATACAGTGTGATTAGAGGAGAAGCGTTTTAACCTCAGGCAACGCAGGGGGTTCTTTACTGTTAGGGCTACAAGACTGTGGAATTCTCTGCCACAAAAGGTAGTTACTGCGGGAAGTATGGCTACTTTCAAAAGACTCTTGGACGTACATCTCAAGGATCAGAACATTCAGGGGTAAGAGAAATGATTATGGCCATACACAGTGGTTGATCTGGATGGACTATAGTAACTACTATGTAACTATATGGGCAGCCATTTTCCTGAGGTCCATAAGCTGGACAGGCATGCGGCATAGTTGTTTAAAGTATAGAGACTAAGTTTTCTCTTCCTCTTCCTGTACTGGCAGTGTCGGTTTCATTTTTGCACAGGTCATGCTGGAAGTCTCCTCTGTGGTCTGGTCACATTTTCCTGGGGTTCCCTGTGGGTTTTTTCTTCATTCACTCTATTATCTTATAATAACCAGGGATTTTGAGCCCGCACTTATAGTGGTGGGACCGCGTTTTTGGCAGTCTTAAAGAGACACTGCCCAATTATTTTAAAAAGTGTAACATGGAGTCCCAGGATATTTCACCTGCAAACCCCCTGGGAGCGATTGCGGGACCTTCTGGTTCTCAGTTTCAGCTATTGTATTTTCAGGGTGAGCGCCATGTTACCTGGTTGGTTAAGTTTACCCTTTGGGGACTATTGCCATTTGCGTTGTCTTCCCACCCCTCATGAATATACTGCTTTGGGACATCCCTATAGTCTCTGAATAGTTGGAACTGCGGCTGTCGATGAACGATATAGAAAACTGGATAGAACTTGCAGCAAAATCCTTTCTCTGAAGTTCATCGACAGACGCAGCACCTGCCCCTCTACTTCTGAGTGAATGGGGTTTTTTCTATTCTAAACATTGCTTGCAATGAAACTGTTTGATGATATTAAACCATAAGTGTAGCGCTAGAAATAAAAAATAATCACAACAAATGAAAAATAGTGTCCAAGTGAATGGAAAAACTAATAATCACAATAATGTGAATTTAGAAAGAAAAAAGGGGGAGAGGGTAGTGTCCAGATGAATAAGTCCCAAAGGAAAATGATATAAAATCCAATCCTAAATCCACATGCGTAATAATCCAAGGGGGAGGATTTCTTCCCTTGACACCAAGGGTATGTGAAGGAAGGGGAACACCTCTGTGATGGGGGTAAGTACAGCAGCTTACCAGATTTCCATGGCTGATCAACTTAATGAATCAGCCTCTCCCAGCTATTTAATCAAGACCACCGAAGATGTGATGTTACGTGGATGCTTATTCAGAAATGGACCACTTCTCAGGATACGTGGAGGGATCAGTGCAGAAAAAACACTCCTCAATATTTCTCATCGATCATAAATGAATATGTAAGGAAAAAGAAAGCGAGGCCCATAGCGTGATCCCGTTTAAAAATTACAATCTTATTTATTAAAAAAGGTACTCACAATGTAACATAAGTATTCAGGCTTGTCAAAATGGTTGTACAAGGGATGGAAGTGCGGCGTCCCGCAGACTGTCCCAGGCTGGAAGTTATTGAGACGAAACGTTGGCGACTCCAGACGCAACGTCCACACGCCCCTTGAATTTTTCGCTGGCCTCTACTATCTTGTTGCCTGGGACAGTCTGCGGGACGCCGCACTTCCATCCCTTGTACAACCATTTTGACAAGCCTGAATACTTATGTTACATTGTGAGTACCTTTTTTAATAAATAAGATTGTAATTTTTAAACGGGATCACGCTATGGGCCTCGCTTTCTTTTTCCTTACATATTCATTTATGATCGATGAGAAATATTGAGGAGTGTTTTTTCTGCACTGATCCCTCCACGTATCCTGAGAAGTGGTCCATTTCTGAATAAGCATCCACGTAACATCACATCTTCGGTGGTCTTGATTAAATAGCTGGGAGAGGCTGATTCATTAAGTTGATCAGCCATGGAAATCTGGTAAGCTGCTGTACTTACCCCCATCACAGAGGTGTTCCCCTCCCTTCACATACCCTTGGTGTCAAGGGAAGAAATCCTCCCCCTTGGATTATTACGCATGTGGATTTAGGATTGGATTTTATATCATTTTCCTTTGGGACTTATTCATCTGGACACTACCCTCCCCCCCTTTTTTCTTTCTAAATTCACATTATTGTGATTATTAGTTTTTCCATTCACTTGGACACTATTTTTCATTTGTTGTGATTATTTTTTATTTCTAGCGCTACACTTATGGTTTAATATTAATTTGAGTCATTGTTGGTTGATTTTGTGTTGGCTGCTGACATTTATCACTCTTTTCATTTCATTAGCGCGGAAATTTTCTTGAATTTGATTTATGTGTGATGATAGCAGGGTGTGTGGGGTTATGCTTGCAGGGACAGCCCCATAGGTGTGGTTAAGCTTTTATCCTGTCTAGTGCCTATTCCTGATAGGAGGAGCATAACCCTATAGTCTCTGAATAGATGGAGCTGCGTCTGTCGATGAACTTCAGAGAAAAGGATTTTACAGTAAAATCAATTTTTTTTGCAAATGTATGGCCTATTAGAGTTGTTGAAAATTATATATATATATATATATATAGGCCCATTTCTGTGCTGCTGCCTATGTTTATATTGTAGAAAGCTAAGAAAATTAGACTTTATTTTTTTTTTATACACTTTTTCAACATTTTGTATTTATTTTTCATGTTTCTATCCAAGTTTAACTTGTTGTAACGGTGTATATAACCAACAGTATTTCAGTGGCCACTTCAGGAGGTCACTTCTAGGTGGATTAATTGTCATGTTTGACATATTTCATTGTTGCACTTTTCAAAACATTTACTTTAAACAGAAGCCTTTTTGATGCCTTTTTGATTTAATAAAGAAAAATGAAAAATACTTGTGTACTCGTGATGTATAATGCCACATATTTGTGTGTCCACTGCTAGTGGAATAGTGTCAACTTTCTGTGTGTCCTCTGTGGGTGGAATTAAACCCATCTCTGAGGGTAGTATTGCACCCCTTTCTGTGTGTGCAAAAGTACCCCTTTCTGCGGGCCTTCTATAGGTTGAATTAGGCTCTCGCTGGGGGAGAGCCCCTTTCTGAGGGTTTGAATAGGCCCCTACTTCTGGTACTGCACTGGGTACCGCGAGCAAAGGGTGGTATTTTTTTAGTTCCTGTTTCGTTTTTTGTTTTTTTTCTTTTTGTGTACTGCAAAATCGTTTTTTTTTTTTTTAATGAATTGGACTCTATTTACTGCATGCGATGATTTATGCAAATGAGTAACATGATACCCTTACCGCATGCGGTAAAGCTTAGTGAATTGACCCATGTGTCCTGATAGGAAAACCTCCCCTCTATTTCTGTTCTAGTGACAACTCAAAATGTAGGATTTTCTCTCCATTTCAGTCCCCTTGAGGATGGTCACCAGGACAAAAAGGGAAGGTGAATATCTCCCCTGCTAAACCTTCTTCCTCGCATGCTTTGTATCCTAAACTATGTTACCTAAAAAAAAAAAATAAAGAAAAGTTTCGCTTTAGATACACTTTTAAAAAGTGATCATGCAAATCCCTCCAGTTACAAACAGGCGTTCAGAAGCCTTTGATACACCTGAATTTCTGCAGTTGTAGTTCAGTCTGTAGTTTGACTCCTGTTTTTTTAATTCTGTCTTATCTGAAATATATGTTTTGTTCATTGCTATGGTATTTTATTGATTGGAGCACAAAATGCTCTGTGTTTTCCTAGGAAGCGTGTGTTTCCTTCCAACCTTTGGCCGGTAAATGTATACGCAAGAGTGCAAACTTTGTTCAACACCCACTGATTGCCACGCTGGAGCAAATAGATCAGGGATGCAGTGTTTTCCAAGCACAGTCAGCTGTTGTGACCTTGTACAAAATCCTTGCAATCCAGTTATGCGCGTCTTTATTTTCTCAGGATATTATTCTGCTATAAGTAAACAAGAGGATGTGGTTAGTCCTAAATTGCAAAATCTCTGAAGGAGCTGTTTTTGAAGAATTTAATTACAATATTTTTATTTTATTTTCAGCAGCTGATATCTGTAAACTTTGTGTTTTTAATAGATCTTTAAAAAATGAGAAATAGTTTAGGTTTTTAAATCTGAATTCCAGACCGATATTTTAAAAGCACAAATGCAGTTAAGAATTAAAAAAAAAAAAAGACTAAAGTTTATTTATTTTAGTTGTTATAAGAACAGTGTTTTTTTCTTACCTCTTGCTCTGATGACAATTCAAAACTTTGAATTTTCCATCACGCTGTCCCGAAGACAATCGTTACCAGGATAGATTTATAAAAACATTATTCAAAATTGAATAAAGAATCTAACCCTACCTACTCTATCAAAAAAGTTTGCCCTTTAAATGCACTTTTTTTTAAAATGTAATTTGAAATACAAATTCAGGCACATAAGCTTAGCAGCTGTTCCCAGTTTTTTTTATTATTTTCAGAATATTTTGTTTTATTTCTCTTTACTCACTTGCTAGCTAGTGTTCAGGGGAATCATCCTAGTGATCTGCAAGCAATGCCGGCTGGGGCTTAATCTTAATCTAGATCCTTATGGTTCCCCCAGCCTGGCCTACGAGCGTGAGTAGGTTATAATCCTGCACTAGGCCTCGGCGCAACTATGCCCCTTTCCGAATGGGGGCGAGCCTGCGAGCGGATGCCTCACCAGGATGCGACGACTTGGAACGCCTTGAGTCGCAGCGTACCCCTCGACTGGCAGCACCCCCACTTCGGGTGGGAGGAGGTCTGCCTAGAGCAGAGCCCACCCGGTCCATGGTATGGTGAGTAAATGTGACCCCCTTGCCCCTGGTGGCCTTGGGGGGGGGGAATGTGGGCCCCTCTCCTCTGGATAATGGGACTGTACCTCCTAAAAGATCCCCCTAGCCTGTCAGGTACCCACGATCGGCGCTTCCTGATCGATATTCTGCCGAGGTTCCTTGGCCGGGTGGCGGTGGAAGGCATTCTGGTGGCACCAGACTGGCCTCAACGGTCTTGGTATGCAGACCTGGTAAGACTGGTCGCAGATCCTCTGCGGGAAGATCTGCTACCTCCGAGACCTATCATCCATCCTGCTTTACGGTCGCTGGCTTTAATGGCTTGGCTGGTGAAAGCAAGGTGTTAAGGGATAGAGGCCTTTCTGACTCAGTGATTCCTACCCTTTTGAAGGCCAGGAAGTCGACGTCTAGGAAGATCTATCATCGTACGTGGAAATCATACATTTCATGGTGTAAATTGCGGCAAATGCACCCTCGTTTGTTTTCTGTGGCTAGGGTTTTAGCCTTTTTTACAAAAAGGGGTTGAACAGCATTTGGCGTTGGGTACTATCAAGGACCAGGTGTCAGCCTTGGCTGTTAACTTCCAATGTCCGTTGGCTACTAATAGCTTGGCTTGCACTTTTGTTCAGGGAGTGCGTCATCTGGCTCCTCCGAGGAGATCTCCGTTACTTCCATGGGATCTCAATCTGGTTTGTCTATTCTTCAAAAGCTTCCATTTGAGAATATTAGGGAGATTTCTCTGCTTTCCTTGTTGCAGAAGGTTGCCTGGTGGCTATTACTTCTGCTTGCAGAGTATCTGAAATGGCGGCGCTGTCCTGTCGTTAACCTTATTTGGTGGTCCACAGGGATAAAGTGGTTCTCCAACCTAATTCGTCTTTTCTGCCTAAGGTAGTGTTTGGATTTTCATCTTAATGAAGACATCGTGTTACCTTCCTTATGTCTTAAGCCTAAGCATCCCAAGGAAATTGCCTTGCATTCTTTGGATGTGGTTCGGGCGATAAGAGTTTATCTGACGGTTACTGAGTCCTTTAGGAAATCGGACTTTATCTTTGTCCTTACGTAAGGTCCTCGCAAAGGATTGGCTGCGTCCATTTCAGAGTGGATCAGGCAGACGGTTGTTTCAGCTTATTCAATCAAGGGCCAGGTTCCTCCATTCCCTGTGAAGGCACATTCTACTAGAGCGCTAAATGCCTTTTGGGCTTTTCGCCACCAGGCATCTGTTGTACAAGTTTGAAAGGCAGCGACTTGGTCGTCTGTGCACACCTTTACTAAATTCTACAAGGTGGATTTATTGGCTTCTTCTGATGCCTCTTTTGGCCGCAAGGTTTTGCAGGCTGCAGTTTCGTAAGAGAATGTTTTTTGTTTCTCTTAGGGGGTCTTGGAGTTTACGTTACTTTCTGGTTCCGTTCTTTCCCACCCCTCATGCCTATACTGCTTTGGGACATCCCACTCAGCTAATGAAGATGGAGGCTGCGTCTGTCAAAGGACGATAGAGAAAAAACGATTTTTGTAATATCTTACCGTAAAATCGTTTTCTATGAAGTCAATTGGCAGACGCAGCACCCACCCCTCTGATGTGGAGATGGTTTTTCCTTCACTGCTTACAACTAAACTGGTTTGCTGAGCAGAGGGTGTGAGGGCTATGCATGTGGGTACGGTCCCGTAGGCGTGTACATGTAACATTTTTCCTGCCTAGACTACTCCTGCTGGGGGCAGCATAACCCATTCAGCTAATGAAGATGGAGGCTGCATCTGTCAATGGACATCAGAGAAAAAGATTTTGCGGTAAGATCTTACAAAAATCGTATTTCTCTGTCGCTCATTGACAGACGCAGTCCTCTTGATTAATATCAAATCAGGTTATACTGCCCTCTACAGGAGTAGGACACTAGGCAGACGGAAAACGTTCTGGCCACACCTTAGAGGCAGTCCCAGAGGGTATATCCTCTCACTTCCTGCTACAGGATGTCAGTTTTTTTCTGTCTAGTTAGGAGTAAGGACCTAAGTTCCTTGCTGGGATCTTTGGTCCTGGCAAGATTTTTTAGAAAAACTTTTTTTTTTAGGCAGCTTTTTTCTCCAGTTGTTCCTGTGAGATCGTCAAGCAAGTATGCTGAAACTGGGCAACGGGCTGGATGTTGAGATCCAGTGGTCACCCCAGTCAGCCTACGAGCGCGTGCAGGCCTTAGCTCCGCGCTGGGTCGGCCGCGACATAGTCCCACTGGACGGGGATTGACCCTGCGAGTTAAACGTCTCGCCGGGACGCCGACGACCAGTTGGAAACTGAGCCACGGCATCCGTATTGGTCGACAGCCCCCCCACCTCGGTGGAGAGGGGTTCTGTCAGGAGTTGGCGCCCGCCTGTTCCGGTATGGTGAGTAAAATGTTCCCCCTCTCCCCCTGACGGGTTTGTGGGTGGACGCGGGCCCCTCCCTGGGATGATCGGACCCTTATGATCCTGGATCCCCCCTCTATCCTATAATAAGGTCACAGATCCCCCTCTTAAGGGTGATTTAGTGAATAAGAACCAGGAGGCTTGGTTTGGGAGCTGACTATCGGAAGTCACTGTATGAGGGGCACTGTAAAGGGACCATGACTGAAGTCAGTGGCTGGCATTTCTGTTAGGATGGCCATGTAAGAAGGTGATAGCATCCTACCTGATACATAAGGTTGCAATACAGGCCGATGCCTGTGCCTGGACTACCGCCATCCGCAGGCCGCTGCCATCTTTCCACAGGCCGTCGCCATTTTCCCGCAGGTCGCGCGGGGCCGCCATCTTGGCGTAGCCTCGTGTCTCCAGCATGGGGGCGGCCATTTTGGAGATGACCAGCTACCTCGAGGAGTAGCATGGGAGGCGCCGGAAGGCGTGTAAAGGGGCGGAGCCGCCTCCTTTTCCCGGGAAAAGGATCCAAAAGACTTCCGGTCTGTAAGAGACAGCGCTGAGAGCAGGTTGATAGAAACTTCTGTGCATCAGGTGGTGAGCCTTGGGGTCTCTCTCTCTCTCTCTGTGGGGTCCAAGCAGGTAACACTGAGGGGCGCTGTTGCGCTGGGGGATTACAAAAAAAAAAAGTTTTTTTCTTTGCAATTATTTTTTGTTTGCTGGCAAGTGTCTTGAATAATCATGGACCCTGCCACACATGTATCCCCACCTGATCCCCTCGAGGTGGCCGCAGGACCCTCCAGTACCCCACTTGTGATTGATACATTATCAGCAGTTTTGTAGTCTTTGGTATCCTGGGTGGAGGTGGCCTGTCAGGGACAGGGGTCAAGAAAGCGACCCCCGCCTACCCCTATTTCATCTGACACTTCAGATACGGATTCTGAGCTGGTCACTGCAGCTGCAGGTCCCTTTTCTGGGGCTGCGGTCTCGGGTACGGTCTCCTCAGACACTGAGGAGGACGTTTCTGCCTCCGCCATAGCACAAGAAGAAGCGTTGGTGGACGCACTAGTCATGTCTGTCCGGGAAACCTTAAGTCTTGAGGTTACACCGGCAGAGGTAGCTGACTCTGAAATTCCCTTGCCCAACTGTTTTGGTACTCTTATTAAAGAAGAATTGGGATCGTCCGAAACGAACCCCTGCTACTTCCAAACGCATTGCTAGGCGCTATCCGTTTGAGGAATCCCTCTTTAAAAAATGGACGGTACCACCAGTGGTGGACTCACCGATTTCCAGATTAAATAAAGCCACTGTTATCCCGTTGGAGGACGCTCCGTCCTTTAGGGATCCGGTGGATCGTAAAATGGAAGCGGAATCCCGCTCCATTTTTTCCCTGATAGGGTCAACCTTTAGGCCAGTGGTTGCCATTGGTTTAGTTTCACAAACATTGACAACAGTTCATCTGTGACGCCGCCCTGGACGCCACTCCCTTGTTAGGGCGTGCATCGGTTTCAGCAGTGGTCCTCAGACGCGTGTTGTGGTTAAAGTGCTGGTCGGTGGTGCGCCCCCACCCATCTCTGGTGGGGGGACGTCTTCACCGGTTGCCGGATCCATGGCTTTCCAGAATCCCGGACAAAGGGGTTCGCGAGGTCATACGGTCGGGATACAAGATCGAGTTTTGATCACTTCTACCGGTGCGATTCTTCCCTTCCAACATTCGACTATCCCCGGATCGCTTAGAAGCTTTGCGGGGGGCAGTAATGGACTTGATGCAACAAGGAGTGGTAGTTCCCGTTCCTTGAGCAGAACGTTTTCAGGGGTTCTATTCAAACCTATTCACAATACCCAGAAAGGAGGGCAAGGTGCGTCCAATTCTGGACTTAAGAGCACTCAAGTGTTTTGTCCGGGTACAAAAATTCAAGATGGAGTCCATCCGTACAGTGGTGGCCTCCCTGCATCAGGGGGATTTCCTGGCGTCCAGAGACAGCAAGGATGCCTATCTTCATATCCCCATCTTCGCAGGACATCAGCGTTTTCTTGCGTCTCCCAAAGATCATCCCTGGTTCCAACCAGGAGACTGAACTATCTGGGCCTAACTTTGGATACATCCTTGGCAAGAGTGTTTCTCCTTGCGGAGAAACTCCAGAAGATTCAGTGAACGATTCGGATGTTGCTGTCCGTCAACTGGCCTTCCCTTCGGACTCGCATGAGGGTCCTGGGACTGATGGTGGCCTCCTTAGAGGCAGTACCGTTTGCCCAGTCTCATACCCGAATTCTCCAAAAGGAGATTCCTCTCAAATGGAATTGGAATCCCGATTCCCTTGACAATCGGATCCGGTTGAGCGAGCGGACCAGGGAGTCTCTGGTCTGGTGGCTTCGGTCTCTGATGCTCAACCAGGGGAAGTCATCTCTTCCGATAGAATCCAGGTTACCGATAAATGTATTGGAACTGAGAGCGATCAGACTTTGTCTGATTTACTGGACCGAGCAGCTCCAGGGCAGCCCGGTTCGAATCCAGTCGGACAAGGCCACGGCCGTGGCTTATGTCAATCACCAAGGGGGCACCAAGAGTGTCCTGGCGGCCATCGAAGTTGCCAGCATTCTTCGTTGGGCGGAACGGTTTGTTCCGGCTCTCTCCGCGGCAGATTATCTCAGCCGTCAGATTCTGGATCAAGGGGAATGGCCTCTTCGTCCAGAGGTATTTCACCAGCTGTGCCTTCATTGGGGCACCCCGAATGTGGATCTGTTGGCATCTCGGCTCAACAGGAAGGTGCAGAGGTTTTGTAGCCCGCTCCCGAGAGCCTCTAGCGGATGCAGCAGACGCGCTGGTCGCCCCGTGGGGTCAGTATTAGCTACTGTATGCCTTCCCTCCTCTCAAGTTACTGCCGAAACTTCTTCGCAGGATAGGGGTGGAGGGAATTCCAGTTATCCTGGTAGCTCCGGACTGGCCTCGTCGACCCTGGTACGCCGACTTGGTCAGGCTGGTCGCGGACGCTCCTTGGAGACTTCCTCTCAGGGAGGATCTGCTGTCTCAGGGATTACAATCGCTGGCTTTAACGGCCTAGCTATTGAGACCCAGGTGCTGAAGGACAAGGGATTGTCAACTTCAGTTATTCCTACTTTAATTAAAGCAAGGAAAGCGACTTCCAGAAAAGTCTATCATCGCACATGGAGGTCTTATATTGCGTGGTGTGAATCCCTTGGATTTCCTCCACGTGCCTATTCGGTGACCCGAATCTTGGCTTTTCTGCAACAGGGGGTTGAGCAGAAGCTGGCCTTGAGTACTGTCAAGGGTCAGGTTTCAGCGTTAGCAATCTTCTTTCAGAAGCCTTTGGCTACCTATTCCTTGGTGCGGAATTTCATCCAGGGGGTGCGGCACCTGGCTCCGCCGGTGCGCGCCCTTACCGCCCTGGGATCTTAATTTGGTGTTGTCGGTTCTTCAGAAACCTCCCTTTGAAAATATTAGGGAGATTCCCTTGCTATCCCAGAAGGGGGCCTTTTTGGTGGCTATCACTTCTGCACGCAGGGTGTCAGAACTGGCCACATTGTCCTGACGTTCCCCATATCTGGTGGTACATAAGGATAAGGTGGTTCTTCGTCCGAATCCATCCTTCCTTCCTAAAGTGGTTTCAGAGTTTCATCTGAATGAGAATATTGTATTACCTTCCCTGTGTCCTAAGCCTAGCCATCCTTGGGAGTTTGCATTACACTACTTGGATGTGGTTCGGACAATCAGGGTACACTTGACTACTACGAACTCGCTTCGTAAGATGGATTCACTTTTTGTGATCACGGATGGCCCTAGAAAGGGGTTGCCTGTTTCTGCCGCGACCATCTCTAGATGGATCAGACAGACGGTGGTATAGGCTTATTCTATTTAAGGATCGGGATCCCCCGTTTCCTGTTAAGGCGCACTCTACTCGGGCGCTTAGTGCTTCCTGGGCCTTCCGCCATTAGGCGTCAGTGGTCCAGGTTTTCAAGGCGACTACTTGGTCGTCGGTTCATACCTTTACAAAATTGTATAAGGTTGATGTGATGGCATCGGCGGATGCCTCTTTTTGGCCGCAAGGTTCCTGCAGGCCGCTGTGTGAGGAGACTGTTGGTCTACCTCGAGGGTTTGTTGGGTTTTTCACTTAGGTCTCATCTTTTTGCTCGATGAGTCCTTGATGCTTCTGGTTGGCTCCGGTTGGGCCTTCTGGATTTTGATTTCTGTTATCCCACCCCTCATTTGTGGCACTGCTTTGGGACGTCCCGATTTGATATTAATCAAGAGGACTGCGTCTGTCAATGAGCGACAGAGAAAAATTGATTTTTGTAAAATCTTACCGTAAAATCCTTTTCTCTTAAGCTCATTGACAGACGCAGTACCCGCCCCTCTACTTTTGAGTTGGGTTGGGTTAAATTCTCTGACACTGCTTTGTGACATAACTGACATCCTGTAGCAGGAAGTGAGAGGATATACCCTCTGGGACTGCCCCTAAGGTGTGGCCAGAACGTTTTCCTTCTGCCTAGTGTCCTACTCCTGTAGAGGGCAGTATAACCCGATTTGATATTAATCAAGAGGACTGCGTCTGTCAATGAGCTTAAGAGAAAAGGATTTTACGGTAAGATTTTACAAAAATCCATTTTTTCTCAGTCATCATCCCCTGGACTCCAGGTAATGGTGTCCTAACCCATAGGTGTTTCAAGAACTCTGTTGCAGATGGCAGATGCTGAATTTGTACCTTCCAGGTTCTACAGTCAATGGCAGGTTTGTCTGCAAGTCAGCTCTATGGGATTAGTTCAGCCTGATCTATGCCTTTTCTCTGAAACTCCTTTCTCACTTTCTCCACAGGGTTGAGATGGAGTAGGGCATTCTTGTAATTCTCATCACTCCTGACCAGCCCAGACAGATGTGGTATTTAAACCTCAATTAGCACTTGATAGACTATATGCCTTTTCTGAGCTCTTCTGTTCTGGCCAGGTACCACCCTACTTGGTCACTGGTTTTAATGGCCAGGCTGGTAAAGAGATGGGCCTGTCAGATTCAGTTATCCATAACTTTTTAAAAGCTGGGAAACTGTCCTGTTGCAAGTCTGTCATTGCCATTTCTCATGGTGCAGAGCAAGCAAATTCCATACCAGCAAGTACTCCATGTAAAGCATTCTGTCTCTTATCCAACCTGAACTGGCTTGTTTGTTGGCCTTTAGTACCTTTGAGGGTACTTCATGGTTTGCCTCTCTTGCTATCTCTGTCATTCCTGTAGGGGGAGCCTGTTTCTTGCTCTACTGCTGCCAGGTGCAATCAACAATTCATCACTCAAACCTATGAACTTATGTGGCACTAAATAAACATAATCTTCAATAAATAATGGACATGTAGTGTAGTCTAGTTTTCATGAAATCATTTCTTAATGTGTTTTTTGCCTCCTAATCTCTGTGAGCTCACGGTTCTCTCCTTTTCCCAGTCATTTTGTTTGTTTGGAACAAACCATACACATTAGTTGCCATCATTTGCACTGTTCTTTGCACACTACAATTTAAATACTCCCTAGTCCATCTCAGGAGCCAGCAGGATACAGTAGCTATGTTCCTAAATACAATGGGACCATGGAGAACCAAGGTAGCTACGATCTAACAGAAAAATAAGACCTAAAAGGAGACAGAGCAATAAAAGGTACTTATTTTAATTTAAGTAGCATACTTATACAGTGGGTATAGAAAAGAATCACCCCTCTTTAAAATAGTCACGTTTTGTTGCTTTTCAGCCTAAAATAGACAGTTTTTGTTTTATCCAGCTGTATTTACTCAGTGCAACTTATAACATCCAAGTAAAAGATCTAACACTAACATGTCAGAAAACAATTGAAAAATGGAATCACTGAGTTGTAAATAGGATCACCCTTTGGTGTCCTTTTATGAAACGGAGATGAGCAGTGATCCTGCTGATCACAGCTCATTTCCGATCATTCTCAGTTTATGAAACAGAAATGATCGGGGGAGAACATGTTCTCTGCTGATCATCTCTTCACATGGGAATCTGTCATTGACTGACACAGAAACAGCCAGACTATGAAGCTGCGATCCTGCACTTCACTGGCGATCTGGGTCAGAATTCACACTCCCGGGTTCACCAGCCTGGAGCTTGTGAAGCGGGGAGTGAAGACAGAATCGGGGGAGAACTGAGGGGGAAAAAGGAAGATTATGGACTTCCTTCTTCCTCGTTCAGACCCCCCAACACAGTAATCATGTCCCCCTGCCATATTTATGTATATATATATACATGTATATATATATACACACATACATGTAGATATCTATTTAATGTGTATATATATATATATATATATATATACAATGTATGTGTGTGTGTATTCAGTGTATGTGTGTATATATATATATATATATATATATATATATATATATATATATATATATATATATATATATATATATATGTAAGGGGACTATTATTTATTAACCTGGTGTACTCAGCAGTGATAATTTATCTCTGCTTGTTAAAGCGCGCCAGGGATTTTCATACTACGGTAATCTCGCTTTGTCTCATGAGATTAGACGCCCCATTGACTTCTACACAGATCTCCGAGAAAACCGTTCTCCTCTGATCACCCTGGGCGAACTGAAGTTCTCCCATTCATAAAAGGGGTGCCAGATGTGATCATTTTCCCTGGAGAACTGTAGAGAAGCCAGTGGAGAAAAAAATTCACCCGTTCATAAAAGGACACCTTTGTGTCAGTATTTTGTTAAACCACCTTTTGCTTTAACCAATTAAGGGCCAGGCCTATTTCTGACTCTTGTTCTTTACAAGGTAAAATCCGTATATTTTGCTAGAAAATTACTTAGAACCCCCAAATGTATAATTTTATTTTTGCAGAGACCCTAGAGAATAATTTGAAGATTGTAGCAATATTTTGTCACACCATATTTACACTTTTTTTTTTTCAATTCTAAAAAATTAGAAAACAGTAAAGTTAGCCCAATTTTTTTCTATAATACGAAAGATAATTTTACGCCGAGTAAATTGATACTTAACATGTCATGCTTCAAAATTGCGCTCGTGGAATGGCATCAAATGTTGGTCCTTAAAAATCTCCATAGGCAACACTTTAAAAATATCTACAGGTTACTAGTTTAGAGTTACAGAGAGTATTTAGTGCTAGAATTATTGCTCTCACTGTAACGATCGCGGCAATACCTCCACATGTGGTTTGAAAACCGTTTACATATGTGGGCGGGACTTGCGTACGCTTTCGCTTCTGCGCGCAAGCTCAGTGGGATGGGCCGCTTTTAAATTTTTTATTCTTGTTTTTTTTATTTTACCTTTTTAATACTGTCCATTTAAAAAACATTTTTTTGATCACTTTTTTTTCTACTATAAGGTAATGTAAACATCCTTTTGTAATAGTAATAAGCAGGACAGGTCCTCTTTAATGTGAGATCTGGGGTCTCTACCATTATCCCCACTCTGCAAGGGTCCTGGGATAGTGTGTCCTGCCCTGGTAATCTTGAGGGGTCACAGTGTATGAGTCCCCTAGGTGCATGCCCACTGTTTGCAGTGTGGGTATAGTGTGGGGGGATCCCGGTGCAGAGTGCACAGCGGAGTCTTCCCTAACGTGTGTCCTACCTTCAGGAGGGGGTCCCCTTGCAGAGGGGGCAGCATTGCAGAGGGCACAGGGAAGATCCTGGCAGCTTGCTGTAGCTAATGGCGGCTGGTCTCCGGTTGTTTTTGTAGCCTGATGATGTCACTGGGCCATTTTCCCTTAGTCTGGCTGGTCTCCGGTTGGCCGCTATGTTTGTGTAGCCCGATAATGTCACGGGGGCCATTTTCCCTTAGTCCTGAAGACTACCGAAGCCTCGTGGGGATGCTGAATCTTTTCCTCTTCCTCCTCCGTTTCCCTCTTCCTGTGCCCGGGACAAATGAACAGGGATAGCGTCCATGGAGATGCTGGGTTTAAATTCTCGGCACTTCTCCAATCAGTAGGACAAGTCCTTGGTGGTCCCTGTTATCGCTCTCTCTACTGATAGGTATCCTGAGCCTTGGGGGGATCCTTTAGTGGTGAGAAAAGATAGTTTTTGTACTGCAAGGTCTTCCTTTCCTTATGGAGCCTTGGGGTCACATCTACCACACTGACACTCTCATGGAGGTGGCAGGTCCCTCGGAACCCCAGCTTCCCTTAGTGTCCCGGGTGGAAGTGGCATGTAGGCAAAGGGCCAGGAGGAAGAATCCCCCCGCCTTTCCCTGCTTAGTCTGTCAAATCTGATTCCGAATCCGATGCTGCTGTGGACGCGGCCTATCCAGGGAAGCTTAATATTACACCCTTAGATGCATCTGATAGTGAGGATGATTCCTCAATGGTTTCAGCAGCACTGGTAAATGCACTTATAACTGCAGTGCGTGAGACTTTGAAAATGGAGGATGCTGCTGATGTAGCCATGGACGTGGCTGTGTCGTTTGGTACGCATAAGTCACCTCACACTTTCACGGTTTCTCCTTGTGTGTCTTATTTTGACAGGTTTTCCTGTAAGGAATGGGAACAACCAAAATTACCCTTTGTGGTCCCCAAACATTTTGCTGTACGTTACCCTTATGAGGAGTCACTTTTAAAAAAGTGAACTAGTCCACCAGTGGTGCACCCTCCTGTTTCCAGGTTGATCAAAGCGATCATGATCCCAGTAGAGGAATCCCCGTCCTTTATGGACCCGGCTGACAGGAAAGCGGAGGCTGTGGCACACAGCATGTTTACTATGGCTGGTTCGACTGTTGAAGAGGGTTCTCCCTTGAAAGGCATCGGCACCATCCAGCCCTTCTGCAGTACTGGAAGAATCCATGTCCTGGAGGTCACCTGACTGTATTAGGATTTTATATGTGCATTTACAGCTTGCATTTATGAGTATGATGTATGATACTCTTTTTACCCTTCAATAAATGTTTTTACGATATTGCACTAGGTCAGTGCGCCCTTCTCTTGTTTTCGTTGTTTTTTAATTTATGTGGAAGCCCATGGTCCTGAGAGGGCAGCAAGAAGCTACACGCTATCAACATAGCTTTTTCTTAAGTACAGCACCTAAGCGAAGGAGAGATAATTGCTGTTCTGGTTTGTGGCCAGTCTTTGCCCCAGCCCTGGTGTCTCAGACCCTAACTGAATAGGCCACGCTTTTGCGCCAGGGCCTGGGGGGGTGAGCAGGTCCCCGCTGTTTATGTTGATATAGAGCACAGGTGTCAAACACAAGGCCCGCGGGCCGAATGCGACCCCCCAGGCCATTTCATGTGGCCCTCACACCTCTCATGCAGTTGTGGCAGCCCCCTTGTCTCTGCCCCCACCTTTTCTCTGTAGTCGGCAGCAGAGAGGACAGAACTCCTTTGCCAGATCCTGCAGTACTCTGTGCAGCTGCAGAAAGGCTTGTCTTTGCCCCTCCTCAGCAGTCCGCATCAGAGAGGAGGGCAGAACTCCTCCTACAGATCCTGCACCTCTCTGTGCAGTCGCAACACCTCTTGTCTCTGCCTCCCTTGGTCTCAGCATTCAGCAGACTCTGGAAGCTGACTCCAGCCCTTTTCTGGTTCTCCTCCAGACCCTGCAATTCTTCCCAGATCTACCCTCTGGTAAGGGGGTGCATTGTGATGTAAGGGTGTAAGGAGGGGCGTGGGGTGCTCTGGACATCTAATCTTACAGATATAACCGGCCCTTTGAGGGAAACCATAATGCTGATGCGGCCCGCGATGGAAGTGGAGTTTGACACCCCTGATATAGAGGATCAGTTGGTCCATGGACTGCAGTTTGTGATACAACTCCTTTGCTGTCCAAACTTTCTGTTTCAGCGTTGGTGATTAGGTGCCTGCAGTGACTTAAAAATTGATCTACAGACCAAGCCTCTAAGAAATCCCTCATTGATCTGCCCTTTCAAGGCGATCGCCTGTTTGGGGCTACCCTGGATGACATCATTAAGGGTATCACGGGGGGGGGGGGGGGGGGGGAGAGGGAAGAGTACCTTCCTGCCATAGTCTAGGAAAGGGAAGGAGCCTGGTCGCAGACGGGGCCCTCTTTTCCAGCACATAAAAAGTTATTTTGTGCTTCTAGGATGGAGAATAAGGGAAATAGATCTTTCAACTCTTCCCTGGGAGGTTATCCGGACCCACAGACAAGACCCCTTCAGCATGAAGGTGTGCCGTCACCCATTATTGGGGTGAGGGGACATCTTTGCTGCTTTCCGGCCTTGTGGACCTCCATGAGTGTCAAGGGGATCCACAAAATTATTCTTTTGGGGGTACCCAGAAAGGGGGAACAAGCTTGTCCTGTTCAGGTTTTTTAGGTCCAGAGTCTCATTGTGCGGATTTCATTCCTGCAAAGGTTTAGGTGATGTCTGAACTATCGAAGGTCCCCTTATCCCTGTCCAGGGAATGGATTTTACATAGGTCTGATTCGAATTCTGACCAAGGTGCTCCTTCCTCTGGACAAACTTCAGGAACCACAGGCCGTGATTCACCGGTTGCTGTCACACAGATTCGTTTTCTCTCCCATTTTTTATACAGGTTCTGATGATGATGGTATTCACCTTCAAGACAGTTTCTATTTGCAGGGTCCTACATGCAGCTCTTTTAGCAGGTTTGGCTCCATAGGAGGATACCGAGGTTCGTGGCGAGATCACAGGTTCCTTTGGCGGACGCTGCAGGCAGCCAACAGTGAAGCCAGTATCATCCTCAGCTCAGGCTTCTTCAGCAATTCCTGCGTGGAATCAAGGACGAGGATCTTCAGTCTGGTGCCCATAAATGTCCCTTTGGGGCTTCCTCTCAGAGAAGACCAGTTGTCCTAAGGACTGGCATCCTGCATTACAGTCGCTGGTTTTATTGGCTTAGCTGTTGAAAGCACTTCAATGGGACGTTGATCAGAAGTTGGCCTTGAGTACCATCAAGGGCCAGGTGTCTGACCTGGCAATCTTCTTTCAGCAACTTCTAGCCACGCACTCTTTAGTTCATACCTTCATTCAGGGGATTTAACATGTGGCTCCACCTGTACAGTCTCTTTTGCCGACATGGGATTTAAATTTAGTACTTTCGGTTGTCCAGAAACCTCCATTTGAGATTATTCAAGAGATTCCCTTGCCTACGTTATCCCAGAATGTGAGATTCTTGGTAGCTATTACCTCGGCCTGCAGGGTATCTGAATTGGCGGCATTATCCTGTTGCAGTCCCTATTTAGTGATCCATAGGGATAAAGTGGTTTTTCGTCCCTGTCCATTATTCCTGCCCAAAGTTGTCCCTGACTTCCATTTGAATGGGGACATTGTGTTGCCTTGCTTGTGCCCCAAGCCGGCTCATCCCAAGGAGTTTGGTTTGAATGTATTTCGGGTGTATCTGGCAGCTATTGAGTCGTTTTGCAGGTCAGACTCGCTTTTTGTGGTTACGGACATACATATGAAAAGGGCTGACCGCTCCTGGCTACCATCTCCAGATGGATCAGACAGACGGTGACTCAGGCCTATTCCATTAAAGGTCAGGTTCTACCTTTCCCAGTCATGGCGCATTCTACTTGGGCGCTAAGTGCTTCTTCGGCCTTCTGTCATCAGGCATCAATATCACAAGTTTGCAATGCGGTCGTTGGTGCATATTTTCACAAAATTCTATAAGGTAGATACTTTGGCACCTGCGGATGCTCCTTTTAGCCAACGTTTTGCGCTGTTTGAGGGGCTTTTTCATCTTGAGGGGTGTTTTTCTTTAAACCTTTATTTTTCAGATGGGGCTCCTGTGACCCTGTTAAGGCTCCTCTGTCCTGGTTAAGGGCTCTTATGTTTAGCCTTGGGTTATTTTCCTTTTTGCACTGCTTTTGGATGTCCCAGTAGTTATGATTTATGGGGCGCTGTGTCCGTTGATGAATGAAAGAGAAAATGGGATTTTTGTACTTAACCGTGAAATCTATTTCTCTGAGTTTGACGGACACAGCACCCGCCCCTCTATGGAGTTCTGATACTTCTAATACTGCTTGCTATTAAACTTATTACCTAGAGCAGAGAGGGGGGATATATACCAAGCTGAGGACGGCCCATGGGCGTAGCCAGGTGTTTTTTGTTCTGCCTAGTCCTACTCCTGGAGGAGGCAATATAACCCAGTAATTATGATTTATGCAGCACTGTGTCAGTCGATGAACTCAGAGAAATAAATGTTGCGGTAAGTACAAAAACCCCATTATTTTAAAAGGGGGAATTATTTTCTATATCCACTGTATACAATATCAGATTTTTGTACTTGTTCATTTCCTGGAGTCCTTTGAGGGACGAATGTCCTTCCACTCTGTTTATGATCATGCTCTTGGTACTGCTTTGCTACAAAACTAAGGCATGCTGGTAGTAGGAGGTGTTATCCCCTGGCCTGGCCTAAAGGTTTTTCTTGGTTTGCCATTTTCCAACCCCCTGTAAGTGATGATATAATCCTTAAGATTTAGTAATTACTGTATCCCTCAGTGTACTCTCAAAAAAAAAATGGATTTTTATGGTGGGTTAAAAATCCTATTTTTGTCACCAATCTCTTGACCTGGGAACTGTTTCCTATTGCTCCCAGTTTGATGTCCATACGGGTGCAATGCGAAGGTTGCATTCGGGGCCAAGCAACCCGCATGGATGTCAAATTGGGAGCCATGACTGTGTCCCAATAGACATCAATGAGACTGCCTGCATGGAATGCATGGAACATATGTGCATCCCTGTGAGGGCAAACACGGCCTGCACACGGGGTACACATTGATACGCCCCGCATTATCAAAGGCATTAGACTTTAGTACATGTACTTACTCAATCAGATGAGTTTGGAAAGGAGTGGAGTATTGAGAGTTGTATCAACTGTCTGTTCATTAGGGTACAGCAGATCCTGTTTCTTGTAAAATTAGGTGGTAAAGTGAATCTACCTACAGATAGGCATGAAGGCCTTATGGAAATCCAACCAGAGAAAGATATTTCTGATGAAAAACCTTTCCATAAACATGCATTATCTAAATAACTAGAGATGGGGGTGGGGGAAAAGACACCCAAGACACCATGCTACACTGGGTAATTGTTCGAGATTAGATAAAAAATCCAACCTGTTGTGATCAGTTCCCCGGCTGAAAATGGTAAGTCAGGTTATATCTTTAAAGTGGAACTTTAGCCAGAAAAATAAGTCCTGCTATAGATCACTTCAGGCTGGCAAACTTTTGCAGGTATAGCTATGTAAAACATTAACAGTAAGTGTCTATACTGTGTGAAATCCAGTAATACACCCTCTGTCCCTGCTCTGCACATGCTCAGTTGCTCTCTATTTTTTGGCACTGTGCAGAATTTGTAGAGCTGATCAGCTGACAGCCTGAAGATTTATTGCTGCTCAGGGACTCTTGGCTTAAGCAAAATGGCAGCCTCCAGCAAAAAGAAACAGGAACAATGCCGGAAGCAATTTACAGCACACAATAATTTCAGTAGCATAATTATTATTGTTGAATGCATGTTCCTTGCTAAAGAACATTATTTTTATTAATTTGTTATGGCTAAAGTTCGACTTTAAGATTCTGGGGGTGCGTGCACATTATCATTTCCCGATTTCATGTAGTCAGTTGGATCGGGTGGAGATCTTATGTCTGTTAGCACATTTTAAACCTAGTAACCTAAAAATCATTTCAGAGGTGGGTCTGTGTAGGTCACAGCTCAGTGTCTGCAATGATGTGTGTGGGAATATCTCTCCTGCATCACAAACAGTTAACATTCACCTTACTAACAGCCTCTATTCCTTTAGTAATGAACCCAATTGTGTGTAGATTTGTATGTATTTGGGTTGATGGCTGTATGTACATTTTAGTCCTGCCGTGAGAGCAGTAAGGCCAAGACTATTCATTTTTAACTTTTTTCTCCCGTTTAACAACCTTACTGCTTTCATACATCAGTCAGTAAACTTGTGAATATTGTGCCTCTTGTTATATTAGAAATTTCAATAGATACCGTCCCTTTATCCATTCAGGGCAAAGTGGCCATGTCGGTGTAAAGCTGTTTCTCCCCCATCATTTCTTCCTCCATCCTTATGCCACAAATGACCTGGTACATATGGGTGTTGGAGCAGGTGACCTCCTCTAATCATGCATTGCTTGATCCCATCAGCCAATCACTAAATCCTAGCACTGTGACATGACAGAAGGGGTGATGTCACCACTCCCTCACCTACCTAAAATGGGTATTTTAGTGTGATGAAAGATGGAGCAGTGGGAGATCGCTGGACAGGTGTGAATATCTGTGGGTTCAGAGAAGGGCTGGACAGGTGTGAGTATCTGTGGGTTCAGAGAAGAGCTGGACAGGTGTGAGTATCTGTGGGTTCAGAAAAGGGCTGGAAAGGTGTGAGTATCTGTGGGTTCAGAGAAGAGCTGGACAGGTGTGAGTATCTGTGGGTTCAGAGAAGAGCTGGACAGGTGTGAGTATCTGTGGGTTCAGAGAAGGGCTGGACAGGTGTGAGTATCTGTGGGTTCAGAGAAGGGCTGGAAAGGTGAGTATCTGTGGGTTCAGAGAAGGACAGGTGTGATTATCTGTGGGTTCATAGAAGAGCTGGACAGGTGTGAGTATCTGTGGGTTCAGAGAAGGACTGGAAAGGTGTGAGTATCTGTGGGTTCAGAGAAGGGCTGGAAAGGTGTGAGTATCTGTGGGTTCAGAAAAGAGCTGGACAGGTGTGAGTATCTGTGGGTTCAGAGAAGGACAGGTGTGAGTATCTGTGGGTTCAGAGAAGGGATGGACAGGTGTGAGTATCTGTGGGTTCAGAGAAGAGCTGGACAGGTGTGAGTATCTGTGGGTTCAGAGAAGGGATGGACAGGTGTGAGTATCTGTGGGTTCAGAGAAGGGCTGGACAGGTGTGAGTATCTGTGGGTTCAGAGAAGGACAGGTGTGAGTATCTGTGGGTTCAGAGAAGGACAGGTGTGAGTATCTGTGGGTTCAGAGAAGGACAGGTGTGAGTATCTGTGGGCTCAGAGAAGGACAGGTGTGAGTATCTGTGGGTTCAGAGAAGGACAGGTGTGAGTATCTGTGGGTTCAGAGAAGGACAGGTGTGAGTATCTGTGGGATCAGAGAAGGACAGGTGTGAGTATCTGTGGGTTCAGAGAAGGGATGGACAGGTGTGAGTATCTGTGGGTTCAGAGAAGGACAGGTGTGAGTATCTGTGGGTTCAGGGAAGGACAGGTGTGAGTATCTGTGGGTTCAGAGAAGGGATGGACAGGTGTGAGTATCTGTGGGTTCAGAGAAGGACAGGTGTGAGTATCTGTGGGATCAGAGAAGGACAGGTGTGAGTATCTGTGGGTTCAGAGAAGGGATGGACAGGTGTGAGTATCTGTGGGTTCAGAGAAGGACAGGTGTGAGTATCTGTGGGTTCAGGGAAGGACAGGTGTGAGTATCTGTGGGTTCAGAGAAGGGATGGACAGGTGTGAGTATCTGTGGGTTCAGAGAAGGACAGGTGTGAGTATCTGTGGGATCAGAGAAGGACAGGTGTGAGTATCTGTGGGTTCAGAGAAGGGATGGACAGGTGTGAGTATCTGTGGGTTCAGAGAAGGACAGGTGTGAGTATCTGTGGGTTCAGGGAAGGACAGGTGTGAGTATCTGTGGGTTCAGAGAAGGGATGGACAGGTGTGAGTATCTGTGGGTTCAGAGAAGGACAGGTGTGAGTATCTGTGGGATCAGAGAAGGACAGGTGTGAGTATCTGTGGGATCAGAGAAGAGCTGGACAGGTGTGAGTATCTGTGGGTTCAGAGAAGGACAGGTGTGAGTATCTGTGGGTTCAGAGAAGGACAGGTGTGAGTATCTGTGGGATCAGAGAAGGACAGGTGTGAGTATCTGTGGGATCAGAGAAGAGCTGGACAGGTGTGAGTATCTGTGGGATCAGAGAAGGACAGGTGTGAGTATCTGTGGGTTCAGAGAAGGGATGGACAGGTGTGAGTATCTGTGGGATCAGAGAAGGACAGGTGTGAGTATCTGTGGGTTCAGAGAAGGACAGGTGTGAGTATCTGTGGGCTCAGAGAAGGGCTGGAAAGGTGTGAGTATCTGTGGGATCAGAGAAGGGCTGGAAAGGTGTGAGTATCTGTGGGATCAGAGAAGGACAGGTGTGAGTATCTGTGGGATCAGAGAAGGGCTGGAAAGGTGTGAGTATCTGTGGGATCAGAGAAGGACAGGTGTGAGTATCTGTGGGATCAGAGAAGAGCTGGACAGGTGTGAGTATCTGTGGGATCAGAGAAGGACAGGTGTGAGTATCTGTGGGTTCAGAGAAGGACAGGTGTGAGTATCTGTGGGATCAGAGAAGGACAGGTGTGAGTATCTGTGGGTTCAGAGAAGGACAGGTGTGAGTATCTGTGGGTTCAGACACCATGCCTTGGCTCTGAAAAGACAAAGTGACCCGTCTCTTTATAATGAGAACATTTTTAATATTGAAATTGCTCTGTCACAGTTCTCATTTAATGTCTAAATTTAAACACTATATAAATGGGAGCAGCACTAATAATTGTCCATCCAAAATACTGAATGTGAACAAAGTCATTTTATAAACCATGATGGGTTGATTTGCTAAATACAAATAGGCTGTGCACTTTGGAAAGTGCAGTTGCTCCAGAGCTTAGTAAATGAGGCAAATCTTCATTTGGCAAAGAATCATGTGCAAGGAAAATAAATAGAAAAAGCGGCATTTTTGCTTGCATGTGATTGGATGATGGAAGTCACTAAAGCTTCTGCTCATTTCCCAAGCTCTGGAGCAACTGCACTTTGCAAAGTTTGTCTTTATGTCTATTTGTCTTTTTGTCTTTATGAAATCCAACCCCTAGATATCCAAATGTGGAGATTTGCTTCTTGACATTACAATCATCACTGTGTCCTCACCTCATGGCAAAGCATTCACTAAATATCACTTTCCAGGTCATATGATGGCCAGAATATTCAAACTCATGAAGACTCCCATACATCATCTAATCAAGCCGATCATATACTTTGCTGTTGATGTCTCGTTAAATGTTACAACTAGTATATCAGCTCCTGAAAATTTGGAATTGTGCACCGAGAACAGAAAAGAAAAACCTCCCAAAGAGTAGTAATCTTGCTATTATGGCAAAACATTAGAAAGAAAGCCAATCACGTTTAGAAAGTGCAATAGCTTGTGATTCCCAATAAACCTGTGCCGACTCCCACACACCATCCAATTTGATCAGACCGACCTTATGCATTGCTCCTTGGATGTCACGACCAAAAAGCTGTCTTGGCTCATAATAACAAACAAAGGAAACTTTCAGATAGTAAAATTCCTGTTAAGGCAGAAGGATCTAACATAAAGCACATTTATAAAGTGCATTAGTGACACTACATGTCTAATAGCTTTGAGATACAACCATTGGATAGCTTCTGAATTTCCATCAGTATCCTCCATTGGTAAAGCACAGCCGAAGTCCAGCTGTGAATTCCCCAGCGATGTATGAGTATCCATTCAGAAGCTATCAAATGGTTTTATCTCAAAGCTATTAGAAGTGTATTGTCACTAATGCACTTTATAATGGTGAATGGTGGATTTTACATCCTTCTGCCTTATCAGAACCACTCTATGAAAGCTATCATTTCTTTTTTTTGCTAGGTTTTCATTATTGTGAGCCAAGACAGCTTTATGGGTTGTGATATCTGAGGGAGCATCAGATCAGCCTGACCAGATTGGATGGTGTATGGGAGTTACAAGCTATTAATGCCCTTTATAAATGTGAATGGCTTTCTTATGTTTTGCTTGGATATCAATATTTCTACTCTGTGGGAGTTTTTTCCTTTCTTTTCTCAGGGCACAATTTCAAGTTTTTAGGCAAAGCTGATATACTAGTTGCAACAATTATTGAGACATCACCGGCAATAATATGATCAGCTTGATTGGATTGGATGATATATGGGAGTCTTCACGGATTTGATCAACAAAATACACTTATTTTGACCTTCCTATGATCTGGAAGGCCATATTTGGCGAGTGCTTTCCATGAGATGATTGCTATTTCAAGAATAAATCTCTCCATTTTATTACATTTAAGGCCTCATGCATACTGGGCATAAAAATGCTGCTGATATTGGCTTTTGGCATTTTTCTTTCAGCCTACAGAAGCTACTCTGTTAGCCTATGTATCTGCACATTTTGGCATTTAGCCCCCGTTCACACTAAGGCGACCTGTGAGGCGACCTGGTCACCTCACAGGTCACCGTAGGTCGCCTCCCATAGGGAAGCTGCGGACCCGTTCTAATAGGAGCGACACAAGTCGCTCCGACTTAGAAAAAGGGTCCGGAGCTTCTTTGGGGCGACCAGGAGGCGACCGCCATAGACTTCAATGTTATGAAGTCTGTGGCGGCCGCTCCGAGGTCGCCCCTATGTGAACAGGGCCTTACAGGCATATTTGAGTGTTTACAGGCTGAAAAAAACAAACAAAAAAAAACATGCGCTTTTGGGCAAAAAAAAATAAAAAAACTGCTTGATCAAGCATTAAGCTTTTTTCTAGTGCTTTGGGGAAAACCCCTTATAGATGCATGTATACGTGCCTGAATTTATTTACAATATGCTCTGTCGTAGTTTTTTATACTGCTTTTTCTGCCAGAAGTTCTGCCATTTTTGTTTCTGCTGCCCAGTGTACATGGACCCTTATGGGCCATACACACTATAAGATTTTCTGAAGACTTTTTCCTTTAGATTTACCAAAACCATATAATTTGAGGTCAAACCTAAACACTTTGTTTGTATGCAATCTGGCAGGCCCTTCCACTACATAGAAAAGGTAAATCTGAAGGAAATCTACCAACAAAAGTTGGATAGTGTGTATCCAGCTTTAGAGCCGGTTCACACTACCGCGACCAGAAAGTCGCCCCAAGAAGGAGCGACTTTTTAGCGCGACTTGTGCACTACTTTGAAGAGACTTAAATGATAGGCGACTTTGTCTGTGGGGAATGCCTGGGTAATCTTTTTCTTCTTCCTGGAAAATCTGATTACAGTGGCTTGAAAATAGATAAGGATCCAACTTAGAGGCAACTCCCATTGATGTCTATGTGCTCAAGTCGGATAGAGGTCGCCTTGTAGTAGTACAGGAACCTTTTCTGAAGTCGGAGCGACTTCAGTAGTGCATATTAAGAGTCGGTTCACACTAAGGCGACACGACTCCTTACTACTTCGGGGGCGACTTGTGCATTACCATGCACCACGACTTCGAAGCGACTTGCAGGGACTTCACATAATGGAAGTCTATGCAAGTCGCTCCGAGGTCGCCCCGAAGTAGTACAGGACCCTTTTTCTAAGTCGGAGCGACTTGTGTCGCTCCTATTAGAACGGGTCCTGTAGCGGTCAATGGACCGCGAGGGAGCGCGACTTGTCAGCCTGACAAGTCGCACTAGTGTGGACTGGCTCTAAGACGGCTCTCATTCATTTACATTGAATTTGTGATGACAAGTGACTTGGAGCGACTTGAGGTCGCACAAGTCGCGTCCCAAGTCGGAGTAATGTGAACCGGGTCTTAGGCCTTCATTGTTTATATCAGGACTTTGTTGCATTTTGGAGGTTATACGCACTGTTCTCATATATAGTGCTTTTATTTATGTCAGTTGGAGTTTAGAGAGGCTGCTTTTCATTCACATTTACTTTTATTTGAAGTAATCTTTATTTGGGGTTTACAATAATACCAAAAATAAAGCCACATTACAAGTATGACAAAATAAATTGTTATACAAAAAGGATGTCCTGAAACAAGTAGATAATAGTTTATAACCAAAAGGTAGGCAACATTCTCAGTCTGCATGTACCCAAACAAAAGTCATCTGTTGACAACAGGGATGGGTAGCCAATCGTAACACTATATACTGTATATACCTGGAGATGTATAATGGGGTATTGTTCGGACATTCTACCATTAACTAACTTCTAATAATCACTAAACAAAAAGGAAATAAGGAGGAGGAGGAAAGTCAAAGTGGACTCAGGCCTTTCCACTAGAGCGGTAAGAAGGTAGTAGGTCTGGGTCTCTTCAATAGATTGACATTTCCTGTGTACCCTCCAGATTTCTCAGTGTTTCACATTTAATTTTATTTGGGCGCAGTGTTATCACAATTTAATTCTAAAGCCTGAATTTGTCTGCTTTCAGTTCCATGTATAAAGACTCCAACACTCTTCACCTTCCTGCGGAACGATTCTCCCCAGTACGAAGGTTCTCTGATGGAGCTGCCACAATCCAGGCCTTTAAAGCTCATTTGGAAAAGACCGGGAACCATAACAGCAGCATCAAACAGTTGCAGCAGGTATCATTTGCCATTTGTATATCATCTAGTGCAGTGTTTCTCAACCTTTTTTCAGTCAAGGCACCCTTTAAAAATTATGGACAATCTCGAGGCACCCTTTAAAAATATGGACAGTCTGGAGGCACCCTATTCTACAAATGAAAAAACTGTTCTAATAGTTTTACATAATGCAGCAACATCCACACATGTAGAACACCCATTGTTAGAGGTGATTATTTCTTCCAAAGCATATAGACTTTGTAAACTGCTACTGACTAGTATGCCGATGTTTCTCTTCTCTCTGTTTTTTTCCACACTCTGCTAATGTGACCCCAATGCTAATGGAGAGGGGCAAGGGAGGGCCAAAAAGGAGGCTATGCAGGCGACTGACATCCTCCTTATCATCTGATTATGCCAATGGTCATTAGGCAGCTAGAAGGTTGTAATGGTGCACAATGAAAACCTGTGGCTTTGTGTAATTAAAAGGCAGGCTATATCCACATGCTGATTTGTATACAATTTTTGAGCAATTTTGCTAAGGCACCCCTTAAGAAACCTCAATGCACCCTGGTTGAAATTGGCTGGTCTAGTGTATACCTGAACGTAGCTCAGTTATTGTTATTACCAGACATCAGGGACCTTTAATAAAGTAGTTGTGTGTCAATGAATGTACAAGTTGCAGGTAAAAATGTTAGCTAGAGAATCTTTGGGGCCTCTTTTGTGATCAGTGTGATCGATTTTATTTATTTATTTTTGCATGCATGGATGCATGATCATTTGGGAAAAAAAGCATCCATCTCTCTTCTTAGTTGAACCTTGACAATGAGCACAAATAGATTTAAAATTTAATCTCAGATTTGCCACAAAGCTTAGAAGTGCTAAGGGGCACTTTTTAAATGGGCAGTTGTATTTATAACTTGCTTTTTAACCACTTAAGGACCGGAAGGTTTTACTCCCCCCCCCCTAATGACCAGGCCATTTTTTGCGATACGGCACTGCGTTAATTTACCTGACAATTGCCCGGTTGTGTGACACTGTACCCGACAAATAGAGCTTTCTTTTAGTGGTATTTGATCGCCTCTGCGATTTTTCATTTGTTGCTGTATAAACGAAAAAATAGTGACAATTCTGAGAAAAAAAAAATAAAACTGCATTTTTTTTTTACTTTCTGCTATAAAACATTCCAATAAAAAAAAAATCAAATTTTTTTTCATCATTTTAGGCCAATATGTATTCTACTACATATTTTTGTTAAAAAAATCCCAACAAGTGTGTATTGATTGGTTTGCGCAAAAGTTATTGCATCTACACACTAGAGGAAAGATTTATGTCATTTTTATTCATTTGTTTAATTTTAGCTAGTAATGGCGGCGATCCAGCAATTTTTAGCGGCCCTGCGACATTGTGGCAGACAGATTGGACACCTAACTGACATTTTTTACTTTTTTGGGTGGATTAGTGACATTACTACAATAATCAGTGCTAAGAATATGCACTGTTACTGTAGTAATGACACTGGCAGGGATGGGGTTAACACCAGGGGCGATCAAAGGGTTAAATGTGTGCCTAGAGAATCCTTTCTAATTGTGTGGGGGATGGGCTCACTGGATGAACACAGAGACCTGTGTTCCTAAATGGGAGTAACACAGGGAATCTCTGTGTTCATCACTGACAGAACAGCGTTCTGTCTCCATGGGGAGCAATCGCGGGTGCCCGGCGGACATCGCGGCCGCTGGACCTGTTGATTGGCTCCCCCTCTAGCCAGTCGGCGCGTGCACCCACACTAACTGCTATTTAAAGCGACGTACATGTACGTCATTTCGCGTAGCAGAGCCGACTTGCTGCAGTATAACTACGGTGGCTGGTCGGTAAGTGGTTAAATAAGAGTAGAAACAAATTAGCAATTGCAAACAATAAGACAGTTTTGATAAATGTCCCCCATTCTGTTTTAATATCCTCCTATTACAGAGCAAGTGTGTGAAATGTATCGCTGGGTTCACACTTAGTGCGGATGCGGCTCACAGCAGGGGTCCGGAGCGTCCCTTTTCTTCATTTCAGGGACGAATTGGACCCAAATTTTTGCTTGAATTTTGACCTGAAGCGGAGCCAAAGAGGCACAGGACGCATTTGCAATCTGCTCCGCAACAACCACGGAGATGTGTGAGCCAGCTCTATTGAGCAAGAGCACACTCTCCTGTCATGCGAATTGGATGCGGTGTAACCACATCCGATTCGTACTAGTGTGAACCCAGCCTTACTTTCTATACATTTATGCCTCATGCTGTACTTTAAAACATACAAGGTTCTAGTTGTGTTAGTACAATACTGAATTTGTCTCTGCAGAAATGTGTCCGGCTGATTATCAGTATAATACACACTATATTGTCAAAAGTATTGGGACACCTGCCTTTAAAACGCACATGATCTTTAATGGCATCCCAGTCTTAGTCTGTAGGGTTCAATATTGAGTTGGCCCACCCTTTCCAAATAGAACAGCTTCAACTCTTCTGTGAAGGCTGCCCACAAGGTTTAGGAGTGTGTCTATGGGAATGTTTGACCATTCTTCCAGAAGCGCATTTGTGAGGTCAGGTACTGATGGACGAGAAGGCCTGGCTCACAGCCTCCATTCTAATTCATCCCAAAGGTGTTCTATCGGGTTGAGGTCAGGACAGGCAGGCCAATCAAGTTCTTTCACCACAAACTCGCTCATCTATGTCTTTATGGACCTTGCTTTGTGCACTGGTGTGCTGTCATGTTGGAACAGGAAGAGGCCATCCCCAAACTGTTCCCACAAAGTTGGAAGCATGAAATTGTCCAAAATGTCTTGGTATGCTGATGCCTTAAGAGTTCTCTTCACTGGAACTATGGGGTCAGGCCTAACCCCTGAAAAACAACCCCACACCATAATACCTCTCCACCAAATGATTTGGGCCAGTGCACAAAGCTGGTTTCTCTTACGTCCTCCGACAGTCACCGCCACTTCATAATCTTCACTAATGGGGTAATTGACCTTTGCTCCGCAGGAGTAGCTAGGCAACAAGATTTGTTAATATCAAAGCTTAGCATATCACACCCCTAGGGGGTGGTCCCCTCAGTCAATACCTCCCTGCTTCCTGCATTCTCAACTCAGTTTCTAATGCCTAGCTTAGGAGTAGCTGGCTGATCCTGTGCAGGGGCTTTCAGTCTCAGCCTTCTATCCTCTTTTTGATTTTATTTTGAGTATTTTTCTCTTTCTTTTACTTAGCTGTTCTTTTTCTCAGCATTAGTTTAGTTTCTTCGGATGAAGATGATCATGCGGAGCTGGGTCTCGGACTGGCCACCCTGGATCCCAGGCTTCAGGGCCAGGGGCTTCCCAGCCTGCCATCGAGCGTTCAGCTCAGGTTTCCCTGGCATATTGAACGACCCATCCCTGTTCGCTGCAGGGATGCTGCCTGTGAGGTGGCTACCTCACCGGACGCCATTTGCGGTTTCGCACCGCAGTTCCACTGCGTCCTGGCTGCGACACTCCCTGTCCTCAGTGCAGCGGTTTGGTCGCTGGAGAAGGCTCCCCACGCCATCCGGACTGGTAAGTGCAATTCTATGTGGGGACCTGTCTGTTTTGGGTGTCAGTCTGTGACTGTGTGACCCTGCATGTCTGTGTATGTGCTGAGCTCCCTGTCAGATTCCTGTGTGGAATAGCTGCCTTTCTGTGGGCGCTCTGCTATGTGAGAGTATGGGGCAGACTGGGCTTGGACATGCTGTGCGGCCGCCGCTACTGCGGCCCGCCATTTTTTTGCGGCAAATTATGGTGACCGGCCCTGTGTGGTACTGCGCGGTGTTTTGGCGCCAAACGCCGCCATTTTTGTCGGTGATCGATCATACAGCATGTCGGCGCCATTTTCTCATTGCCTGAAATGCCTCGGCCAAGCGGCCAGGTTTGTGTAGCCTACATAGGCTTTATAGGGCGGTCAGTCATTGCATCACTTCCTTTTGCTCTGGAACAGCGATCGGTGGCAGCAGCCTGTGTGGTCTCTCCAGGTTTTTACCTTTCCTTTTCCTGTATTTCCTTGCTTAGTGTCCTTATCCCTGTGGGGGTCGGTACATACAGTAGTGTGCGGTGGGCTACGCTCGCCGCGGTCTTAAAGGGGCAGTCCTCCTTTTTCGATTATTGCTGGGGCATGGATTCTCAGGATTGCAAGTTTCCTCCCACCTTGGTGGGGGGCCAAGGGGCTGCTGCATCCCCCGAGGGGGCTGATCTGGCTGCTATTGTGGCGAACTTGGCTTCTCAGGTGCAATGCTAATGGCTGATCGATCCGCAAAACGGCCCAGATTGTCTATTTCCTCTGATTCAGAGGGCGATGGGGCTGCTATGGCTGGAGTGCCCTTCTCAGGGTCTCGCTCATCTCTGGACCTTGGGGGGTCTGAGGGGGAGGCTGAGGTAGAAGGGGTTGAGAATTCTCCCCCTGGCTCACCTGAAGAGCTTGCACTCATGGATGAGTTGGTTGCTTCTATCAAGGAAACACTGCGTTTGCAGGATGAACCATGTCCTCCTGCTTTGATGTCCTCTTATGGGACGCAAAGGAAACGCAAAACAGCGCAGGTTTTTCCCTGCCCTGCGGAATTTCAGCACGCTGTTGATGAGCAATGGCGCAATTTAAAGAATCCCTTTACTGTGCCAAGTAAATTCAAGCTGCGTTATCCCTTTACACCCACCACTGATGAGCGTTGGTGTGTGCCGCCTCAGGTGGATCACGCGGTGGCGGTTTTGAATAAATCTACTGCGATCCCTGCTGAGGATACCCCGGTGTTCCGGGACCCTACGGACAGGAGATTGGAGTCTCTTGCCCGTCATGCTTATACGGTTGCTGGTTCTATGCTGAAGCCTATTTTGCTTCCATTTTGGCGGCCCAGGCTATTGCGGATTGGGCGCAGGTGCTCAGGCGCACCCTGGTGGCTGACTCTGCTCCACCGACAACATTGGCTATGGTGGATCAAATTCATCAGGGTGTCATGTATTTGTGTGATGCGGACTTGGATTTAGTCCCTTTGGCTGCACGCCTCTCAAGTGTGGCGGTATTGAACCGTCGCCTGATATGGCTGAAATGTTGGTCGGTTGACCAATCATCTCGCAAGACTTTAGCTAATTTGCCCTACGCGGGATCTCGCCTTTTTGGCGAGTCTTTGGATACTCTGATAAAGGGAATTTCCGGGGGTAAGAGCACTCTCTTACCCCAAACTCACAAGAATAAGTTTGTTCGCGGTAAGAAGAATACCTCGTTTAGGCCCTCTCAGGGGTCCTTTCGGTCACAATATAAGGGCAAGCCCTTCAAGGGCCAAGGCTCCCAGAAGAAACCGTGGGCAGGTAAGCAGAGGTCCGGCCAGTCCGGGTCCGCTGCCCATACCAATTCGGCCTGAAGGGGCGCCCTCACCCGGTTCTGGGGTGGGGGGACGTTTGCTGGGTTTTCTTCAACCCTGGCTGGCCCGCATTCCGGACAGGTGGGTTCAGGAAATCGTTCGATCTGGATACAAGATCGAGTTTCTCTCTCGGCCGGCGAGCAGATTTTTTCCCTCAAATCTTCAACTGTCTCCGGAGCGCTTGCAGGATCTGCACCTGGAGGTGCGGGACCTGGGGGCCCAGGGAGTGGTGGTTCCGGTGCCTCATCGGGACAGATTTCGGGGGTTCTATTCCAATCTGTTCACTGTGCCCAGAAAGGAGGGCAAGGTACGTCCGAATTTGGACTTAAAAGCTCTGAACCGCTTTGTGCGGGTTCGCAAGTTCCGCATGGAATCCTTGCGCTCGGTGGTGGCTGCCCTGGTTCCGGGGGAATTCATGGCCTCCATCGACTTGGAGGATGCGTACCTTCACATGCCCATTTTCGAGGGTCACCAGAGGTACCTTCGATTCGCCATTGCGGAGGATCATTACCAATTCGTGGCATTACCCTTTGGTCTCGCTTCGGCTCCGCGGGTTTTCACCAAGGTGCTTGCGCCGGTCCTGGCTTTATTGAGAGCCCAGGGCATCTCTGTCTTGGGGTATCTGAACGATATCTTGATTCGGTCTGCGACCAGTCAGGGCCTGGTGAACGACCTGTCCATCACGATGCAGACTCTGCAGGAGTTCGGTTGGACGATAAATTTTCCAAAGTCAACGCTGTGTCCGTCGGTTCGTCTTCCCTACCTGGGGATGATCCTGGACTCTGTTCAAGCGAAGGTCTTCCTGCCGGAAGACAAGCTCCGGATACTTCAGGACGAAGTCAGGTCCCTCAGGGACAATCAGTGCTCGTCCCTCCGGACGTGTATGAGGTGTCTGGGATTGATGGTCTCGGCTTTCGAGGCGATTCCCTTCGCCCAGTTTCACACGCGGGATCTTCAGGCGGAGATCCTGGCCAAGTGGGACGGGCGTCCGCATTCTCTGGATCTGCGGATTTCGTTGAGCCGCCTCACCCGAAGGGGTCTTTTGTGGTGGCTCCAGTCCCCGGCGGTGTCGGGGGGCAAGTCCTTTCGTCCTTTGTCGTGGACGGTGATCACCACGGATGCCAGCCTGTCGGGCTGGGGTGGTGTTCTGGGCGTTCTGCCCGCCCAGGGAACTTGGTCGGAGGAGGAATCCTCCCTTCCGATCAACATTCTGGAATTGCGAGCGATAAATCTCTGCCTTCTGCGTTGGACGGACAGGCTTCAGGTGCAGACGGACAATGCCACAGCGGTGGCCTACATCAACCACCAAGGGGGCACCAGGAGTGCCCGAGCGGCTCGGGAAGTAGCCGACATTCTGTTTTGGGCCGAGACGCACGTCCCGGCGATATCTGCAGTTCACATTCCGGGGGTGGAGAACTGGCAGGCGGATTATCTGAGTAGCCAGACCCTGGACCAGGGGGAATGGTCCCTTCACCCGGATGTCTTTCAGATGTTGTGCGCGAAGTGGGGTTCCCCAGATGTGGACCTGTTCGCGTCTTGTCTAAACAACAAGGTGGAAAGGTTCGTGGCAAGGACGCGCGATCCTCGGGTGGACGCCTCAGACGCGTTAGTGGCGCCCTGGCATCAGTATCGTCTGATGTATGCCTTTCCACCGATTCAGCTGCTGTCCAGGCTCCTTCGCAGGTTGGCCTCGGAACCGCACACGGTGATTCTGGTGGCGCCAGACTGGCCTCGCCGGTCTTGGTACGCAGACCTCGTGAATCTGGCGGTCGACGCTCCGTGGCGTTTACCTCTTCGAGAAGATCTCCTGTCTCAAGGACCGATATTCCATCCTGCTTTACAGTCGCTGGCTTTAACGACCTGGCTGTTGAAAGCCAGGTCCTAAAGGATAGGGGTCTCTTTGTCATTCCCACTTTGATCAAGGCTAGAAAAGCCTCTTCGTGGGAAGATTTACTACCGTACTTGGAAGGCGTATTTTGCCTGGTGTGAGTCCAGGGGGTATTCCCCTCGCTCGTACTCGGTATCGAGAGTGTTGGCTTTCCTTCAAACGGGCGTGGACCAGCGTTTGGCGTTGGCCACGATTAAGGGTCAGATTTCTGCGCTGGCCGTTCTCTTTCAACGCCCTGTGGCGTCTAATTCTTTGGTTAGCACCTTTGTTCAAGGGGTGCGACACTTGGCCCCTCCTCGGAGGGACCCTTTACCTCCATGGGACTTGAACCTTGTTCTGTCCATGTTGCAGCACGCTCCCTTTGAGAAGATCAGGGAGATCTCGTTGTCTCTGTTGTCCAAGAAGGTTGCCTTTTTGGTGGCGATCACTTCGGCTCGCAGGGTATTGGAGCTTGCGGCCTTGTCCTGCAGCTCTCTCTACTTGGTGATTCACTTGGATAAGGTGGTCTTACGACCTGACCCTTCTTTTCTTCCGAAAGGGAATCTCGGAATTTCACCTCAATGAGGACATTGTCTTACCTTCGCTTTGCGCGAAGCCTAAGCATCCAAAGGAGGTGGCTTTGCATGCCTTGGATGTTGTCCGGGCGATCAGAGTTTACCTGTCATCGACGAAATCCTTTCGCAAGTCCGATTCTCTATTTGTCCTTCCAGAGGGTCCTCGGAAGGGCATGGCGGCGTAGGCTGCGACCATCGCCAAATGGATCAGACAGGCCATTGTGCAAGCCTATGCTTTGAAGGGGAAGGTTCCTCCTTTCCCTGTGAAGGCGCACTCTACCAGGTCTCTGAGTACGTCTTGGGCCTATCGTCATCCGGCTTCTGTGGCCCAGGTGTGCAAGGCGGCGACTTGGTCGTCCGTTCACACCTTCTCAAAATTTTACAAGGTGGATGTTCAGGCATCGGCAGATGCGTCCTTTGGCCGTAAAGTTCTTAGTGCGGCAGTGCCTTAGGGTCCCTTGTTTGGGTCCTTGGCTGTTGGGGTGTTTTTACCCCTAGGTTACTTGTTCTTCCTGGGTTGTTGCTCCTGTTGAGCACGTTTTTCCTGTTGCCCAGTTGGTTCTCTTACTTTGGTAAGGTTCTTTTTTCTGATGTGGGTACTGCGTTGCTTTAGGCGCGGCTGCGTTTTGCCATCCCTCATGTCTACACTGCTCTGGGACGTCCCCATTAGTGAAGATTATGAAGTGGCGGCGACTGTCGGAGGACGTAAGAGAAAACTGAATTTTTGTAAAATCTTACCGTAAAATTCCTTTCTCTGAGTCCTCCGACAGTCGCCGCCCCGCCCCTCTTTTGGGGTTTGTTTATGTACTCTACTGCTATGCTACTGAAACTGAGTTGAGAATGCAGGAAGCAGGGAGGTATTGACTGAGGGGACCACCCCCTAGGGGTGTGATATGCTAAAAGCTTTGATATTAACAAATCTTGTTGCCTAGCTACTCCTGCCGAGCAAAGGTCAATTACCCCATTAGTGAAGATTATGAAGTGGCGGCGACTGTCGGAGGACTCAGAGAAAGGAATTTTACGGTAAGATTTTACAAAAATTCAGTTTTTTCAGCAAACACGTCTGACAGAAGGTTCTGTCGGACCGGCTGGCATACACATGGGCCGAATGTGGACCGGTTTTTATTTACCTGCCAATGTTTCCTGCCATTCAGCTCGTGTGTACAGGCCTTAAATGTTTGAGTGGTTTGTAATCCTACTACATGAAAAAGCATGTGTTTGATGTGATAGTTGAATGTTTTTTATCCCAATTATAGGAGTGTGAGCAACTTCAGAAGATGTATGGTATAACCATGGATGAGAGAACTCTGGAACACACTCAGCAACAGCATGCCATCTATCTGCAAGAGCATCAACATCATATCCTGCAGCAACAAATTCAGGTGCTGACTATGATAATGATTCTGCGGCTACTTTGTACACTTTTACATTAAGGGCTGGTTCATATCCAAAGCAGGCTAGTGCATTTTTGATTCTGCATCAAAAACACATGCACAGTGTTTAACATGGATTGAAATGGCCCTAGTTCACAGTAGTGCATTGCGTTCCAGTGCAGCAAGCAAAAGTAGAACATGCCGCATTTTTTCTGTATGGAATACGGCAAAATGCATCACAAAACATACCTGAATACACATACTCAAATAAGATGAAGAAAAAAAGAGGGGAAAATGCACCACAAAAAGCTTTAAAAACGTGCATGCAGAAACCCATCCATCATGCAGAAATTGTGGTGTGAACCCCGCCCTAAAAGGCCAGCATTGTCTTGTATCACCTTCTGTTTTCTTCATGTTTACACATTTTAAACCCTGTGTGCCTTCTAAATTTTTGACTCTAAAGCCTCGTACACACGCAACGATTATCGGCCGACTGATCGGCCGACTTTTGTCCAGAGTGGTGTTTTGTTGGTTGGAATGTGCCTAGACTGCACACCAATTTTTTCGGCCAAAAACAACCAACTTCAGAAGTGATGTCGTGCTGGTTTACTTTCCATGTGTTTTTTCTTCTCTGAGCATGCCCAGTCTTGCTCATCAGATTTTTGTCTGCCGAAATCTGTACTGACTGACGGAAAATTGGCCATTGTGTTGACGGCCAACAAAAATTTTATAGCCTGCACACCAGATTTTATTCGGCCGAAAAGTCGGAGTCGGTTGTCGAAAGCATCATACTAACAAGCCGAAAATCGGCCGATCGGACGTTGGCCAAAAATTCCCGGCCAATAATAGATGCGTGTGTACGAGGCATTACTTTCCTTCACCTTGATTATATGGAAACAAAAGCTACCCATTTTATAGCATCATAGTTTGTTACTTATACATACAAAATTGATTCATACACTTGCAGTTTACTACGCAATAACAGTGTTTTCTTTATTTGTACATCATAGGACACAAAGGAGTTCTTATTCATGGCTACTTGGGCTAAGCTGCCACCTTCAGGTGAATAGACACTTGAGAAAAAAATGATCAGAAACCCTCCACAGTCAATACCATTCTTAGCTCAACTAAGTCTCAGTTTTTAACCAGTGCCCTTAGTTGTTAAATGCGTCACTCTGTGATTTACTTAATTGGCTTTGGTTCCCAGAAATGATGGTCCTACTCCTAACACCCTGGTGGGACAGAGGGGGGACTTTATCTGAATCAGTTATGTCCCTCAAGCCAAGGGGGACTGTACCCAGATGGCCTGTATTTGTGCAAGGCAAGGCTGGAACCTACAGCGATGTCTTGGATACAGCTTGCTCACTGGAATGGCGCTCTTCAGGTCCAATACAGTGATCCCCTGGAGGGGGAAAAGAGTCTCTGTGGACAGTGCGGGGCATGCCTGTCGTTATTGATAAAGAATGGGCCTGTTGGCTCTGCTTCATGAATTATTAAGTGCCTCTGTTATGTGGAGCTGGCGGCAGTATTTCCCTGCCCGTCACTGTGCAATTGATCTTTTTTTGTTCTCTCTTTCTGCGTTTGTCTGGGCTAGGCCAGCAATGCATATGCTTGTTGCATCATTGCACATGTACACCATTTGTCCGTTACATGATGTCCAGAGGGTACAAACCAGAGATTAGCTGCCTTCCTCCTCCAAACTTTATGTGGTGAAGGCTATTTTTAGATTCCTAAAAAAAAGAGCAGTTTTCTTTGCGGCCCTGGAAAGACTTCTGTCCCAAGAGGTTATTGCACCTTGGCAGAGGAGAGATCTCACGGCTTTCTATTCAAACCTGTTAACCAAACAAAGTCATCTGAGCTATTCTGGACCTCAAGGGTTTCAACAATTTCCTGACAATCCAAAAATTCAGGATGGAGTCCAACCGGTCGGTGCTTTCTTTGCTTCATCAAGGAGTTTTCCTGGCCCCAGTGGATATCAAGGATGCACACTTTCACATCCTGAATTTGTGGCCTCACCAACAGTTTCCATGATTTGCAGTGGGGGATTGCTACTTTAAGTTTGTAGTTTTGCCTTTCAGTCTGTCCACATCCCATAGTGTGTTTACCATTGTGTTGGCTTCTGTTTTGGGGTTGTTGAGATCCCAGAGTATCCCCATTGTGGGATACCTGAATGACCCGCTTCTCAGGGAGAAATTGGCTTAGAATTTGATGTCAAATTTTTAACAGACTGTTCAAGTTCTGGAGAGGTTTGTCTGGGTGCTGAATCTTCAGAAATTGGCCTAGGTTCCAACAGTGTCTGAAGTACTTAGGTTTAGTATCACTGGCTCTTTGAGCCCAGATGGAGTCTATGAGGTTGTTTGTTTTAACCACTTGCCTTCTGTGCACTTAAACACCCTTCCCATCCAGGCCAATTTTCAGCTTTCAGTGCTGTCACACTTTGACTGACAATTGCGCGGTCATGCTACACTGTACCCATATGACATTTTTATCATTTTTTTCACACAAATAGAGCTTTCTTTTGGTGGTATTTAATCATCTCTGGGTTTTTTATTTTTTACAAAAAAAAAAGAATAAAGACAGAAAATTTTGGAAAAAAAAAAGTTTTTCTTATTTTCTGCGAGTAAATTTTGAAAATAAATTTTTCTCCTTCACTGATGTGCGCTGATGAGGCGGCACTGATGGGCACTGATGGGCACTGATGAGGTGGCACTTATGGGCACTGATGAGGTGGCACTTATGGGCACTGATGAGGAGGTACTAATATGCCGCACTGATGAGCACTGATAGGCGGCACTGATGAGCACTGATAGGCGGCACTGATAGGCGGCACTGATAGGCGGCACTGATGAGCACTGATAGGCGGCACTGCTGGGCACTGAGAGGTGGCACTGAGAGGCGGCACTGATAGGCGGCACTGATGGGCACTGGCGGATGGCACTGATGGACACTGACGGGCGGCACCGATGAGCACTGATGGGCAGCACCATCAGTGCCCACACTCAGTGCCCATAGTGCTGCCAGTCAGTGCTCATCAGTGCCTAGATGAGCAGGCACTGATGGGCACTGACTAGCAGCACTATGGGCACTGATTGTGGGCATTGATGGGGGGCACTGATGGCGGGCACTGTGGGCACTGATGGCGGACACTGTGTGTGTTTTTTTACCTTTAGTAATCAGGGCACTGGTGATCAGTGCCCTGATTACATCGATGTGTGTGAAGGAGCGCCGGCGATGAGAGATGATCTCATATGTTTACATATAAGATCATCTCTCATTGGACGGGCTTGATCACGTGGTGAATGGCCGCTGTGATTGGCCATTCACCACGATCTGTGATCGGCTGTGTCCAAGGGACACGGCCGACACAGATTCTCCCCGATGCGCGCTCGCGGGAGCGCGCGGGGGGCGTGTCACTGGGAGGCCGTTTAAAAACGGCCTCCCAAAAATTCAAGTCCGCGCTGCAGCCGTATATAGGCTGTAGCGCGGATGGGAGCAGGTTAAAGTCCTTCAATTTAGGACTGCATGAAGGAGTTGGGGAAGATGGTGCAGCCTTTGATGCCCAGTTTTACACCAGAACTCTGTGAGAAACTTTGAGAGTACTTGAATATGCTAGTACATTTGACTCCCAAGACCAGGTCAGCTTTGGAATAGCGCTTATCCGCACTTATGCTAGATACCAGACATTCCTTCCTTACAATTAATTGGAAGGTCTTGAAGATGGGTGCCAGCCTGTCTGACTGGGGAGGTGTTCAGTAGAACCTCTCGCTTCAGAGATTGTGGTCATCAGAGGAGTGAAAGTTTCCAGTCAACATCCTAGAACTTTGAGCGATTCTGCTGGCTCTCCTACAATAGTCAGTCTACCTTTAGGATCTCCCCATGAGAGTGTAGTCAGACAATTCCATGGCTGTGGATGAAATGACTAATTCCATGGCTGTGACATACATCAAACGTCAAGGAGGGGCAAGGAAGAAAGAAGTGCATCGGATCTTCTATTGGGCAGAAATTCACAATCTGGCTCCTTCTTCAGTGCCCATTCCTGACATGGAAAATTAGCCGGAAGACGTTCTCATCTGTCAGCAGCTAAATGCATGAGAATGGGCTCTTCACCTGTAGGTGTTTGCAGAGATTTGTCTTTAGGGTGGGGTTAAATGCCAGATGTGGATCTTTTGGTGTCCAGATTTAATAACAAACTGAAGCGTTTGGGGTAGATGCCTTAGTTACTCCTTTGGATCAGTTTTTTGTGATCTCTGCCTTTCCAGCTCTGCAGCTTCCTTCTTGCCTATTGCTCAGCATAAAAGTGGAGGCAGTCCGGTGATTCCGATTGCACCTGCTTGACCAAGAAGAACATGGTATGCAGATAAGCCATATTTGTTGTTGCAGGGTCCAATTTTCCATCCTGCTTAAAAGTTGATGGCTGTTGAGGTAGAGATAGGAGTTTTTCTGATTCTGCAATCCCTAACCTCCCCAAGGTTAGAAAGTCAACCACCCAGGAAAGTATACTATTGTACATGATGGAAGGCTTCTTACTCCTGCTCTGAGGCTGGTAAGTTTCATTGCCAACAGATTATTGGTTCTAGTACAGAGGCTTGTATATCTCCATCCCTTATTACCAAGTCTTAGTGCCCATGACATTTTTTGGAGTTAATAAAACGCACAAAATAGTATATATCAATAATCCAGTTTAGTCAGCATATAAAAACATAAATTAAAAATGTATTTTGTACGAATTACTGATTTACAGTTTTACACACATCACACAACCAATTAAACAGGATTTCTTAAACAAATATCCATCAATAGATTTGCCAATTAAAGAAGATGGATAGGTTGCATCACAGACACGTTTCAATAATTCACTTCCTCAGGAGTTGATGCTACTGACAGTGTGAAACTCAGCTTTGTAGAAGCCATTCATTAAAAACTGTATAGATTCTAGATGGTGACCATTGTGGGAAGTCTGTCCCAGAAGCTGTGGAGGCGGGGAAATGAGGACCTAGAGACATCACTAGGAAATGGAAGCAAGCAAATATAGCTTAACCAGGAATTTGCCCCCGCACTAATCCATGTATCCATTCAGAGTTTCTCCAAATTAAGTGTTAGCAGCAAGTTTACCAGATTTGGCTTTCCGACAGAATGCCATGGGGCATATTTTGACTTTTTTCTAGTCTGCTGTGTAGATGTCTCTGGCTTTAAGTGCCATCAAGGAACAAATCTCAACTTTGGTATACTTTTTCCGAGACCTATTGCATCTCATTCTTTAGTTAGTCTTTGTGCAGGGTGTTACATGGATCGTTGAACCAGTGCAGACCCCCACTTGTTTCCATTATACCCTAACTTGGTCTTGTCTATTTTTGCAGACTTCTTCTTTTAAGCCTATCTGAGAGATTCCCTTATGAATCCTTAAGCACAAGGTTGTCTTTTGGTTGCCATTGCCTCTGTTTACAGGGTCTTGAAGTTGGCTGCTCTTTCCTGCTAAGAACCCTTCCTGGTTCTTCATTGGTATATGGTGGTGTTGAGCCCTCAGTCCACTTTCTTTGTTTACCTGAATCAGGACATAGTGTTGCCATCCTTTTGTCCTAATCCTAACTATCCTAAGAGGAAGATATTTCACTCTTTGGGTGGTGTTTTAGTTTACCTGAAGTACACAGGTTTGTTTTGACAGTTTGATTCCCTGTTTGTTCTTCCATAGAATCCTCGCAGGGGGCAGCAAATTTCTCAGGCCTATGGCATCAAGGGCAAGGTTTCTTCTTTCACTGTCATGGACTTTTACACCAGGAGTGTCAGTACATCCTAAGCTATTCATTATTAAGCTTCTGTTTTTCAGTTGCAAGGATGCAACCTGTTTTTCTCTTCAAACATTTCCAAAGGTATACCAGGAAAGCATTTATGCCTCTGCAGGACATCAGTTTTTGGCAGAAGGTTTTGCAGGCCGCATTTTTTTGGATTGCCACCTTTTCTGTTTTTGAATGTTTTGGCCTTGTGTTGTTGCAAAGACCTCATGTTCTGTGCTTTGGAACATCCCAAGTAGTCATGAATCTTAACTCTTCTGTGTCCTGAGATGTACGAATAGGAATTTAAATTCTTTACCTGCAAACCCCTCACCCCCCTCTTCTTTTTTTTTTTCTTTTTTTTAACTCAAGTTATAAATATTAACTCTTCTGTGTCCTTTTATGCACTCCAAGTAAATTATTTTGCATGTGAACCAAAAATCCTATTATTTTTTTTGTAACCTACTTAAGTTACGAGCCCTGGCACGTTGCATCCATTTCAGCTTTAATTAGTTAGGATAAAGGAAGTGAGGTTCTAGTATAACCACTTCTACTCTCACAGAACAGGCATTCAGTACCGCTTAAATTTGACAATTATTCTTCAAGATTTGACCTTATACATCCAAAAACATTAAAGGGACACTGGCATGACAGGTTAATTGAGGCTGCCATTATTGAACCCTCCTTTAAAGCAGAGTTCCACCCAAAAGTGGAACTTCAGCTTTAAGTGCCCCTCACCCCCTGTGGCATGTAAGATTTTTTTATTTTTTTGGGGGGGGGGGGGGTAGCGGGTACCTTGATTTGACAGGTACCCGCTCCCACTTCTGCTTGGGCAGCCTAGGCAGCTCGAGCAGGAGTTCTCTCCCCCTCCCTCCCTGCAATCCTCTGGAACACGTCTCAGAAGATTGCCCGGCCATTTACGACGCGCAGCTCAACATGCACAGTGTGCACCAGACTGTGAAGCTGCAAGCTGTGACAGCCGTGTGCCTACACTAGTGATGCCGGCGCCGCTGAGAGGGAGAGGAGCGAAGCTTCGGGCGGCCGCATCGCTGGATCGTGGGACAGGTGAGTGTGTGTTTATTAAGTCAGCAGCTACACTTTTTGTAGCTGCGGACTTTTAATAAACACAAAAACAGCTGGAACTCCGCTTTGAGAATACAAACTCATTCTTATGTTCTGACTTCCAACATTGTATGAGTGGCTGACCTAGGACAGATAAGAAGCTCTGACACTTATTTACTGTACACTGGTTGTAGGACTGTGACTGACACATACTGCAGTCAGACACAGTTGGGCATCTAGCATTTTCAGAAGGAGCCCTGGAATAGCATCTTCCATACTTCACTTATGACTGTCTCCCTTTAAGTTCTGGGCAGCTGAATTTGCCTGTGCATGGCAAGCTTCGCACTTTCATATGCACCTATCTTAATAGTACAATCCTGCGATAAGGTCAGAAATAATCAAATCTCTCTTATATTTCAGGACTGTATCCGTTCTGCACAGCCATCTCCACCTCTTCAGTCGGCGACCATAGTAACAGCTGGAGAGAATCAACCAGCCCTGCTTACCCACCAGCTTCAGCGGTAATGTCTCTTTCCTCCTAGGAGAACTAGAAGAGTTTGTGGTCATGTAACTGTGTGATTTGCATTTGTAAAGTGTTATATTTAATCACCAAATAGGTTGTAGTCTGCCATTTAAAAAGCACTGTAAAATGTACTCATTAAGTTATCTACCATCCTCAGGACTGTAAGGTGGCATGGGCCTGTTGGAGAAAGTGCAGCTCAAATAACAGGGGAGGGAAAAGGATCACAGACGCTGTGCATAGTCCTTCCTCCGTGGTGGCAGATGAGACTCGTACTCAGACTTGAGGGCAGGGTTAAATCTGATTGGTGGCCGAGGGAAAGAATGTTAACAAACCTCTTGTTTTGGCATTCTTCTCTGACACTGGTTACACACGCAGCAATTTTCTGTCAGTGGCAACCACTTTCAAACAAAGTCCAACAGATCATGGCAACTGACCACTAACTTATTATATATTTATATTTCTATAGCAGGGGTGGTGATAGGATGTGTTGATCACTTTTGCAACTAAATGCTGGTTGAAGTTCAGTTTGAAATTTCTGTCTGTATTACAAACAATACATTTAACGCGTACATTTTTTAGTGCTCTTTTTAATGGCAGACTAGAACTTATTTGGGGATTAAAATCCCCCTCAGGCCTCTGAGTGCAATTCACTTGGGCTAACTTACCTGGGCTGCACTCAGAGTGGTGAACATATTTATTAATGGACTCATGCATGGTCGCATTGGAACATATAACATAAGTTACGGCAGTATTTTGGCACCCAACTATGTAAAAATTGCCATATCTGAAATTCAGTTTTAAAACCTATAGGTTCTCTTTAGGCCTCATGCACACAGGGCATTTGAAACAATGAGCTGCAAAGCCAGTTCAGACGCCAGGAAAAAGCAACTGTAAAAACGTGCTTTCTCTAACGTTCATTGACGGACGCAGTTCCTGATGCATGTCAGTAGGGTTATACTGCCCCCTACAGGAGTAGGACTCTAGACAGAAAAAAAAGTTCTGGCTACGCCTATGGGCAGTCCCAGAGGGTACACCCTCTCTCTTCCTGCATAGGATGTCAGTTTTAATCTGTCTTGTCAGGAGTAAGGATCTAGTTCCCTGCTGGGATCTCTGGTCCTGGCAAAGTTTTTTCTAGTTAATATTTTTTTCGTTCGCTTTTCTCTGGATTTTTTCCTGTGAGATCTACAAGTCACTCTGCCGGATCTGGGTAACGGGCTCGATGTATAGATCCAGTGGTCACCCCTGCTGGCCAACGAGCACGCGCAGGCCTTAGCTCTGCGCTAGGTCGGCCAGGAGAAGTCCCACTGGCCAGGGACTGGCCCTAAACGTCTCGCCAGGTCGCATACGGCTGGATCTGGGCCCGAGTCGCAGTGGTCCTATTTGGCCGACAGCCCCCCCCCCCCCCCCCCCACTTCGGTGGAGAGGGGTCCTGTCTGGAGATGGCGTCCACCTCTGTTCCTGGTATGGTGAGTATATGTCGACCCCCCCCCCCCTCTTCCCCTAGCGGATTTTTGGGGTGGACGTGGGCCCCTCCCTGGGACGGTCGGACCCTCACAATCCTGGGTTCCCCTCCGTCCTGTCACGCACCCCCTCTGCTGCATCTTGGTACTTTTTTTTTTTTTATGTTTTTCTTCTGTCACTTTTTCAGCTTTTTACTGATGGCTTCCCCTAGTGCAACATGGACCCTACAGATCATGTGTCCCTACCTGACCCCCTCGGGAGGCCGCAGTTGTCTACTGATGCAATTTCGGAGGTCCTGGAAGCGTTTGTGTCCAGGGTGGAGGTGGTCTTTAAAGGGCGAGGTGCTAAAAAGCGCCCTCCGCCTACCCCTGCCTCATCTGATGCCTCGGGTTCTGAGTCTGATTCAGCCACCGCAAACGCAAGTCTCCCTGCGGGGTCTGCTACCTCGCGCCCTGTCTCCTCTGACAGTGAGGATGACATTTCTACCTCCGCTGCCGCGCAAAATAAGGCGCTGGTGGACGCACTAGTTGTTTCTGTGCTTGAGATCCTGAAAATGGAGGACGCAGCTATGGCTGTGACTGGGGCGCAGGTTACATTTGCCACTCACAAGCCATCCAGAGGGGCATAGGTTTTTTTTCCTTTCCTGCATATTTTGTCAACATGCTCAAAAAAGAATGGGACCGCCCAAAGCGTTCCCCTGGGGTGCCTAAGCAGATTGCTAGGTGCTATCCTTTTGAAGAGCGCCTTATAAAGAAGTGGACTGTGCCACCTACGGTGGACCCTCCAGTCTCAAGACTGAATAAGGCTGACGTTATCCCAGTGGAGGTTTCCCAGTCCTTTAAGGATTCGGTGGATAGAAAGGCGAAGGCAATATGTACTCCCTGGCAGGGTCTGCACTGAGAGTGATGTTTACGGTTGCCCTAGTCACGCACTCGTTGACTGAATGGGCTAAGTTACTACGCCGTGACCTGGAGGGAAAACAGGTTCCCTCTGACTTTGAGGAGCTGTTGGACCAGCAGGGGCTGCAATTTGTTTGTGATGCCGCGCTTGACACTGCTCCCATATTGGGCCAACTGTCGGTTTCGCCAGTGGTCCTTCGGTGCATACTTTAGCTGAAGTGCTGGTCTGCGGATCAGACTCCAAAGAAGGCCGTGACTGATCTTCCTTTTCAAGGAGATCGCCTGTTTGGAGCTACCCTGGATGACATCATTAAGGGCCTCACAGGGGGTGAAGAGTAACTTTCTTCCACAGGCTAACAAGGGTAAGGACCCTCGTCGCTGACGGGGTCCCTCCTTCTCCGCACACAAAACGTTTTTTCGTTCCTCAGGGTCAGTTGATAAGGCGAAGCCCTTCAAAACTCCCTCGGGCGGGTGCAAGCGACCCTGGTCTGGCTAACAAAAGTCCAGTTTCTCCAGACCTGCGGACAAGACCTCCTCGGCCTGAGGTTGCGCCCTTACCTGCATCTGGGGTGGGGGGACGTCTTTGCCGGTTCCCGACCCTGTGGCTATCCCCGATACCAGAAAAATGGGTTCAAGAGGTCATACGGTCCGGTTACAAGATCACGTTTTCTATCAGTTCCTACAGTAAGGTTTTCCCCCACCAATGTGCAACTGTCCCCGGATTGCTTGCTGGCGCTCTCTGGGGCAGTTCAGGACCTGGTGCAACAGGGGGTAATAGTTCCAGTCCTGTGTGTGGAACGTTTTCAGGGCTTTTATTCAAACCCGTTCATAATTCCAAGGAAGGAAGACAAGGTACAACCAATCCTGGACCTGAAAGCACTAAATTGCTTTGTGTGAGTTCAGACCTCCATAGACATCAAAGATGCCTACCTTCACATCCCAATCTGTGCAGGACACCAATGGTTTCTCTGTCTTGTCATGGGAGAGGATCACTATCGGTTTGGAGCATTGCCCTTTGGTCTCGCCTCTGCTTCTTGGGTCTTCACAAGGTATTGGCCCCGATCCTGGCGCTGTTGCGGAAGCGGGGGATATCGGTCCTGGGTCACCTGGAAGATCTGCTTCTCCGTTCGGAGTCTCCTACGGTGCTGGAAACAAATTTGACAATCACCATCTCTGGAGGAGTTCGGGTGGATTCTGAACCTTCAGAAGTCGTCTTTGGGATGTCACCATGGATGCAAGTCTGTCCGGATGGGGGGGGGGGGGGGTTCTCGGCAGGTTGTTTGATCTAGGAGTCTAGTCCCTGGAAAAATCCAGGTTACCGATCAATGTTCTGGAGCTGAGAGTGATCCGGCTTTGCCTAGGAACGAGTACCTACAGGGTTGTCCAGTGCGCATTCAATCCGACAATGCCATGGCCGTGGCTTATGTCAATCACCAAGGGGGCACCAAAAGTGCTCTTGCAGCCTTGGAAGTGGTGGGCATCCTTAGTTGGGCAGAGCGCTTTGGTCCAGCTCCTTCCTCTTTTCACATTCCAGGAGTGGAAAATTGGCCAGCGGATTACCTCAGTCGACAAGCCTTGGATGCGGGGAATGATCCCTCCATCCGGAGGTGTTCAAGCAGCTGTGCCTTTGTTGGGGCTCTCCAGATATAGATCTGTTGGCGTCTCGGGTCAACAGAAAAGTACAGAGGTTTGTGGCCCGCTCCCAGGACCCTCTGGCAGACACCGCAGACGCGCTGATGGCCCGTGGGGTCAGGATCAACTGATGTATGCCTTTCCTCCTCTCAAGTTGCTGCCAAGACTTCTTCGCAGGATCAGGGCGGAAGGGATTTCGGTCATTCTTGTGGCTCCGGACTGGCCTCGCAGAGCTTGGTACGCTGACCTGGTCAGTCTAGTCACAGATGCTCCTTGGAGACTTCCTCTCAGGAAAGATCTACTGTCTCCAGGGCCAATCGTCCATCCTGCTTCACGGTCGCTGGCTTTGACGGCTTGGATCTTGAAAGCCAGGTGCTGAAGCACAGGAGTTTGACTGCTTCAGTGATTCCCTCTCTGCCTAAAGCGAGGAAAGCGATTTCAAGGAAGATTTATCATCGTACATGGAAGTCGTATATTGTGTGGTGTGAGTCTCTTGGGGCTCCCCCCCTCGCTCTTACTCTGTGGCTCAGATCTTGCCTTTCCTTCCACGGGGAGTTGATCAAAAGCTGGCCTTGACGTACTATCAAGGGTGAGGTCTCAGCCTTGGCAATTTTCTTCCAAAGGCCATTGGCCCTCCATTCCCTGGTGCGTAACTTCATCCAGTGGGTGCGACACTTGGTACCTCTGGTGCTACTTCTGTTGTCACTTTTGGGACCCTAATTTTTGCTGCCTTCGAAAGTATTCAGGAGATTCCCCTGCTTACCTTATCCCAAAGGTGGACTTTTTGGTGGCTATCACTTCAGCACACAGGGTGTCGGAACTGGCAGGGTTGTCCTGTCGTACCTGGTGGTTCACAGGGATAAAAAGTGGTCCTTCCTTCCGAAGGTAGTATCCAGTTTTCACTTAACCACTTGCTGACCGCCGCAAGTAAATATACTGCGGCGGTCAGCCCCTCACAGGCAAAGTGACGTATATTTATATTTTTTAATATAAACGTCACTAGCCTGGGAGGGTCTGGGGAGCGAGCGCGCGGTCACGGACCCCCCCCCCCCCGCGCGCGCGTGCGATCGTCGGGGGAGAGGGAGAAAGGCAGGCAGCTTGTGTAAACAAGCTGCCTGTCAGTTCTCCCTGTGTAGAGACACTGATCATACGGTTCTACTATGTAGGACCGTTGATCAGTGTCCCTACACCTCAAGCCACAGCCAATCACAGTTAGAATCACGCCCCTAGGGACACACACAGTCCCTCCCTCTCAAATAAAGTTAACCCCTTCACTGCCAGTGTAATTTTACAGTAACAGTGCATATATATAGCACTGATTACTGTAGAAATGTCACTGGTAACCCCAAAAATGTCATTCAGGGGTCCGATCTGTCCGCCACAATGTCGCAGTACCACAAAAAAAATCGCAGATCGCCGCCATTACGCGTTAAAAAAAAAACAAAAATGACAAAAATCTTTCCCTTTGTTAGTAAACGCGATAACTTTTGCGCAAACCAATCAAAATACGCTTTTTGCGATTTTTTTTTTTACCAAACATATGTAGCATAAAACAAATTGGCCGAAAATGTTAAAAAATTTTGATTTTTACTTTTTTTTTTTTTTTTTTTTTGGGGAATTTCATATAAAAAAATGTGAAAAATATTGTTATTTTTGCAAAATTTACGCTCTTTTTTTTGTTTATAGCGCGTGGTCAAAAAATCGCACAGGTGATCAAATACCACCAAAAGAAAGCTCTGTTTGTGGGGAAAAAAAGGATGTCAAATTTGTTTAGGTACAGCATTGCACGACTGCGCAATTGTCCGTTAAAGTCACGCAGTGCCGAATCGCAAAATACCCCCTGGTCTTTTAGCAGCCAAATCCTCCGGGGCTTAAGTGGTTAAATGAGGACATTGTGTTACCCTCTTTGTGTCCTAAGCCAAAAGGCATCCTAAGTAGTTTGCATTACATACTCTGGATGTGGTTCGGGCAATCAGGGTGTACTTGGCAACTACTGAGTCTTTTTGAAAGTCAGATTTGCGCTTTGCTCTCACGGATGGTCCACAGAAAGGGCTGCCTGCGTCTGCTGCGACTATTTCCAGATAGATCAGACACAGTTGTGCAGGCTTATTCAATTAAGGGTTAGGTTCTACTTTTCCCTGTTAAGGCGTATTCTACCCGGGCGCTTAGTGCTTCCTGGGCTTTTCGCCATCAGGCATCTGTGCTTCAGGTTTGCAAGGCAGCTACTTGGTCGTCTGTTCACACCTTTACCAAATTTTATAAGGTGCATGTGCTGGCATCTGCAGATGCCTCTTTAGGCCGCAAAGTTTTGCAGGCTGCTGTTTATGGGGCTTTTCGGCCTTCCTTGAGGGTGTTTACTGTTTGTTTCAGGTGGACCTCATTTTGTTGTTCTGATGAGTCCTATGTTGCCTGGTTGACTATGTTTAGCCTTGGGGGGGACTTGTTTTTTTCTGCTGTTCCCACCCCTCATTTTATGGCACTGCTTTGGGACATCCCTACTGATATGCATCAGGAACTGCGTCCGTCAATGAACGATAGAGAAAACTGGATTTTTGACTTACCGTAAAATCCTTTTCTCTTAAGTTCATTGACGGACGCAATACCCGCCCCTCTATTTTGAGTCGGGTTGGTATTACTTCTCTGACACTGCTTTGATAAAAAAAAGGACATCCTATGCAGGAAGAGAGGGTATACCCCCTGGGACTGCCCATAGGCGTAGCCAGAACTTTTTTCTGTTTAGTGTCCTACTCCTGTAGTTGTCAGTTTAGTTGTCATAGGATGTCAGTTTTAATCTGCCTAGTCAGGAGTAAGGACCTAGTTCCTTGCTGGGATCTCTGGTCCTGGCTAAAAGTTTTTTTTATAGCTAGTTTTTTTTCCTAGCTAGTTTTTTTCTAGTTAGGTTTTTTCACTGGATTTCTTGCCTGTGAGATCTACAAGTAACTATGCTGGATCTTGGCAATGGGCTGGATATTGGTCACCCCAGCCAGCCAGCGAGCGTGCGCAGACCCCAGCTCCACCCTAGGTCGGCCGCGACATAGTCCCACCGAACGGGGACTGGCCCTGCGAGTTAAACGTCTCGCAAGGTCGCATACGTCGCAGCGTTCCTATTGGCCGACACCCCCCCCCCCCACTTCGGCGGCAAGGGGTTCTGTCAGGAGATGGCACCCGCCTGTTCCTGGTATGGTGAGTAAACTGTCCCCCCCCCCCTCCCCCTGGCTGGTTTTGGGGTGTGCGCAGGCCCCTCCTTGGGAAAGTTGGACCCTCACGTTCCCGGGTTTCCCTCTGTCCTGTCACGCACCCCCCCCCCCCTTACTCACTACTGGGGCTATGGGCGATTGGAGCTACTCCTGGGGGCTGGGTCCGGGCGATTGTTCGTGCAGGGGGGGGGGGGGAGATTTACCTGTCTCTCCAGGGCCCCCTTTCCGGTCGATCCCGTCCAGGAGGCTGGGGGTTCTCCTCGAGGGCCCTTAGAAGCTCCGTAGGCCACGTGGTGCCACCAATTTTCTTGTAGCCTACATGTGCGGTGAAGATTGGTGGCTATCTTGGTACACCCAGCACAGCCATTTTGCAGTGGATCCCATTGTAAATCAATGGCAGCCATGTTCTTGGAGCCACTTGAGGCCTTTTTTGTGGTGGTGGAGCCCCTCCCTATACCCTAGTGCTGACACTCAAGTTTCTCTATGAGGATCAAAATCGCTGCAGGCATGTGCTGTGTAGACGTTCTGGGCCTCCCTGGTGCATCTTTGGTGGGGGGTTAGTCTGGGGGGGTCTCTCTCTCTGCTGGGGGTCTCTGTGCGTTTTGCCTGACCTTTTGGGGCGCTATGACGCGGTGGGATGTTTTTTTGCTACGGGTACTTCTTCCGGATCCGTCCTTCCTTCCGAAGGTGGTTTCCAGTTTCCATTTAAATGAGGACATTGTGTTACCTTCCTTGTGTCCTAAGCCTACACATCCTATGGAATTTGCATTGCATACTTTGGATGTGGTTCGGGCAATCAGGGTGTACTTGGCGACTACTGAGTCCTTTCAAAAGTCAGATTCGCTTTTTGTTCTCACAGATGGACCAAAGAAAGGACTGCCTGCATCTGCTGTGACTATTTCCAGATGGATCAGACAGATGGTTGTGCAGGCTTATTCCATTAAGGGTCAGGTTCCTCCTTTCCCTGTCAAGGCGCATTCTACTCGGCTCTTAATGCTTCTTGGGCTTTCACCATCAGACATCTGTGGTTCAGGTTTGCAAAGCGGCTACCTGGTCGTCTGTTCATACTTTCACAAAGTTTTATAAGGTGGATGTGTTGGCATCTGAAGATGCTTCTTTTGTCTGCAAACTTATACAGGCCGCCGTTAAAGGGTGTTTTTACTCTCCCTTGAGGGTGTTTAATTTTTTTCAGGTGGTTGTTTTGAGGAGTCCTATGTTGCCTGGTTGGCTGTGGTTCATTTTATTTTCTGCTGTTCCCATCCCAAATGTTTTTATGGCACTGCTTTGGGACTTCCCTACTGCTATGAGAACAAGAAGACTGCGTCTTCCTGTAAAATCCTTTTCTTTGAAATTCATTGATGGACGCAGTACCTGCCCCTCTATTATTGAGTTGGGTTGGTATTGTTTTCCCTGACACTGCTGACATCCTATAGCAGGGAGAGAGGATATACCCCCTGGGACTGCCCATAGGCGTAGACAGAACTTTTTTCTGCCTAGTGTCCTACTCCTTTAGGGGCACCATAACCCTACTGCTATTGAGAACAAGAAGACTGCGTTCGTCAATGAACTTCAGAGAAAAGGATTTTAGGCAAAGACAAAAATCCCATTTTTAGAAGCGTTTTTCATTGGCGTTTAATGCACGTTTTAGCCACGTTTAGCAGCATTAGCGTTTAGCAGCCTTTCTCTGCCCTCTTCTATTTTCCAACCTCAAATCCAACTACTACAGATTAGAAATGTCTGACGTGGCCTAACACTGTATACAGCGTTTAGCAGCCTTTTAGCAGCGTGAGGCTTTTTACAGCTTAATGCTGCTGCTCCAGCTGGCCCTGTTTTAAAAGCAGCTGTAAAAACGCCCTGTGTGCATGAGGTCTTAATGTTATGGGAAAACACCCACTTCTAGAAATGGGTAGAAAATGTCAGAATCGGATGGAAATATTTTTTACTGCATCTTTTAATGACCGTATACATTGTCGGACACATAACCAGTAAGGACCAAGTCCTGAGAGTTGCACAAGCTGGATTGATTGTACACATCTTACAATGAATGGGAGTCCAAATGAAACAGCTTTTACCCTCAGTTTGTTCTGCGAATACTTTGGAGAGGCTTTGTGTGTTGTGTTACTCATGCTACTACCTTTTCTTTCAGACTGCGAATTCAGCCTTCTAGCCCTCCTCCAAACCCAGCCAGCAACCACCTCTACAGACAGCCAGACAATAGTCCTCCTCCAACTTCCAGTGCCATGCTCCAGACACATGGTATTTTTCCTTATGTAATCAGCCTGACATGATACTCATGTTTACTCAGTGGTTGGTTTTAAGTCAATAATGTTTGTTTTTCCCTCTTCCCCTACAGGAGCCCAACCTTCCACTCAGTATCAGGGGATGCCTTCTCACAGTGGTCTTTACCAGTCCTCTAGCAGTGACTCCCCTCCACCCAGCATTACACTGCCTCGCATGAGCATTCAGCAGCAGCAGAACCAACAGCAATCTGCACAACAAGTCACCATCCAGGTGCAGGAGCCCTCAGAAATGACTGGAGCTTCGCGGGCAATCCCAGTGAATCCTTGTGCCAACCTACAGATGCAGCGAGCATCGATTATGGCTTCTTTGGGCAGCTACACCCACAGACCATTATCTAAGCAACTGAGTGCTGACAGTGCTGAGGTGCACAGGTAACAGTGGACAGAGGAGGGTGGATTCACGGCCTAAGAAAAAACTTGTGCCTGTAGTATTTTAAATTTTTTTGCTTAGTTCTCTGGCTGATTAAGTTGGAACTCAGATGTTTGCAAAAAGGGAAAATATGGCCTTATTGTTTTCTATCTTTTAAAGTGGAAGCTTACTCAAAACCTAACTAACTTTAAACCTACTCTAAGCCTAATCTGTCAAGCCATGTAAAGACCAAATCGCTATTCTTGTTCTGAAGCCGCTCCGATCTGGTCCCAGAATGAGCAGTCAGTGGCGGCTTTAGTGTGTAGGAGAGGCAACCGACAACAGGATCCCCATAGTATGTTTATGGGTGACGCCACTTCCCAGGCATTACAGGACTAGATAGATTAGGCTGGGGATGTGGCAGAGAGTAGGTTTAAGCTTTAAGCCTATACTAGCTATGCAAAGTTAGTATCGCTTACTCCCCTGCTGAGCTTTTGTGCTCTGACAGGGAGACAGCCCCCCGACAAAACACTCTGATTAGCTTTCTCTGCCATCGGCTGAGAGTGCTGATTTGGAGTTGGTTGGGTGCAAGTTTTTCAGCATGCACGGCCAACAGAAGCCGGTCAAACAGTCGGCTTTTGTTGGACAGACTGACATACATATGGGCCATACGTCTACCTGTTTTCTTTGATCCGGCAAATGTCTCCTGACATTTGGCCCGTGTGTACCTGGCTTTAGCATTAGGTTTTGACCAAAATTCCACCTTAAAGACGAACACCTGAAAGAAAAACACATAATGAGCTAGTATGCATCACATACTAGCTCATTATGAAATACTTACCTAAGAACGAAGCCCCCGCAGTGCTGACCGCTTACCTGTCCATGGGCGACATGTTCTGTCTCCCTTCTTCTGGGTTTGCGGCATCCGGCCATCTGATTGGCTGGAGCCGCGATGATGTCACTCCCGTGCATGCGCGTGGGAGCCGACGGTAACGGCACGGGGCTCTGAAGGAGCGGCACGAGCGGCCATTCCTTCAGATCGCATGCGCCAGTGATGTCACTGGCTGCATGAAAAGTAACTATCTCCTAAACGGTGCATTTTTAGTAGATATTTACAGTACCTATAGGTAAGCCTTAATATAGGCTTACCTATAGGTACAAGATGTAGAGGAGGGTTTACTTCCTCTTTAAGTTTGCCTTGGAATCATTTCCTGATAATTTTTTTTTTTTTGAAAATTATTTTTATTGTAAGTTTTACGAAATAGTACAAAACAGAGCTTATCGGGCATACCCAAGCTCAAATAAAGAACAGTAAAAAAAAAACAAGGGGGGGGGGGATGCAAAGATAAGGAAAAAAAAAAAAAACACCACCATGTGTCGATACGCTCATATCACATATTTAGGTTGGCACATTGGATATTGTAAGGAACATTTCAGCATTCAGGGGTACAATGTAGGAATTAATGAACTACCTAGCTATTCAGGTCCTGAGTGTCGGGGGGGTCAGCCATTATTCAGATCATACCTGAGGGGTCTTAGTACATCAAAGTCAACTAAGGATGCACACACTGTCTATTCATCCACATTGTCTGCATATGTAGAAGAGGCTTCAATCCATATGTCCCATACTTTATGGAATTTTTTGACACAACCTCGAGATAGAGAAGTGGTTTTTGTAGAGTGGAAGGGCCGAGTTTACTAAAAGTAGTTTATTGATGGGGCCTTGGGGGCTTTCAAGCGGAGGCCTTGCGTGCATAATATAGTAGCAGGCCCATGAATGTTTTGACCACTCTGCTAGGAGCCAAGGTGTCCACAAGCCCCAACAAGCATATTTCTGTTGTCAGTGGTACATGGATGGTGGTGACCGATAATATGAATGTTGTGACTTCAGATCAGAACTTCTTAATCTGATGGCATATCGAAAAAAACATGAATAAAATCTGCTGATGAAGACGCGTAGTTTGGTATGGAGGGGAATATTTAATGTAGGCGGACAGGGGTGAAATAAATCCTATGCAGGATTTTAAATTGGATTAGTGTATCCGTGGAGGAGACCAGGCATGAGAGAGGGTATCCTCAAATAGCTTCCCAGTTCTCCCCTTCCAGTGATGGAAAGTCATCCATCCACTTGGTCCTGAGAGATTCCATCCCCACATGTAATTTGGGCAGAAGGTTTTTATAGATATTCGATAAAGGCTTAACCAAGGATTCACCCCTGAGCAAGTCCTCAAGGTGGCGACGTATAGAAGGCCACCTGGGAGTCCTTGAACTGAGAGCTAAAAGCATGTCTGAGCTGTAGGAATCTAAACAGAAACCTGTTGGGAATGTCATACAATTCTTTTAACTTATCGAACGTCCGTAACCAGGCCCCCCAGTGCATATCTGCTCCAAATATTTAACGTCCCTGGATGCCCAAAAACCACGATCGGGTATCCACATGAACTCTCGAAGGTTTGGATTAAATCAAAGAGGTTGATGTGGTGAGACATGACTTGGTAGAGCCGGGCACGGAGAGCCAGCTGCAGACCATTCCCTCAACACCATTTTCATAGCCTCCGTTATAGGAAAATGAGCAGCTGAGCCACGATAATGGAGGTTCCTTAGTGCCTCATAAGAACCTAGGCAAGCCACTTCCAGAACCACCGCTGCATTGGACTTACCTGAAATAAGCCAATTATGTGCATGGGATAGTAGGGCTGCCAGATAATTATATAAATAAGGGCAGACGAGACCACCCTCCCCCCATGGTCTTTGCAATACGGGTAATTTGAATCTAGGCTGACCCAAGCCCCAAGATATTTCATTTTGTCTGTCCACACTAGGGGGAGATCAGACTCCATAAGGGATCTTGCTGCATTTTAAATTGGCAATATTTGGGATTTTTCCCAGTTTACCTTGAGTCCTGAACAGGCAGCGAAACCAGAGAGGATGCCTAGGGTCTTCCTGAGGGAGTGGCCCGGATCTTTCAGGAAAAGGATAAGATCATCCGCATACAAGGCCAACTTTTGGTCTTTGGGACCCACTTTGATACCTTTAACTCTATTTGCCCCCTCTAAGGGCAGTAGCCAGCAGCTCCATGACCGGGCAAAAAGCGCTGATGACAGCGGACAACCTTGTCTCATACCCCTACCAATGTGGAAGGAAGGCGGGAGGGCACCGCCTAATTTAATCTGGGCAGTTGGATATTGATATATGATATCCATCCAGCTGCAGAATTGAGCTCCAAATCCCATGACTTCAAGAACCGAGGACATTTAGAACCAGGTCACTGAATCAAATGCTTTTTTAATGTCCAATGCCACTAACACCCTAGTGGATGTCTCGTCAGCAGGCAATTGTATATGTGTAAATACTTTTCTGAGATTTATGTCCGTTGACTTCCCTGGCATAAAACCAGTTTGGTCGATATTAATCAGAGATGGAAGGATCGTTCGTAACCTGGTTGCCAGCATTTTTGTCAGTATCTTAAAGTCATGGTTTAGTAAGGAATTCGGCCTATACGAGGCACATTGGGATTTATCTTTGCCTGGTTTCATAATTAGAACAATAGGTGCCTGTTGCATGGAAGGGGGCAAAGACATCTACTCTTTACAATCCGTATATACCTGTGAAAGTTTGGGTGCGATCAAGGCTGCATGCATCCTGTACCACTCACTGGGTAGACTGTCCGGGCCTGGTGTTTTTCTGCTAGGGAATGAGCGGATAGCTGCTTCAATCTCCTTAACAGTAAAATCTTTATCTAGAAACTCAGCATTCTCTGTAGTCAGCATGGGTAAGTGTAAGGTCTTTAAGTATTTTCTGAGTCTCTGGGTTGACCAACTAGGGAGTGCACCATAGAGGTGTTCATAAAATGAGCTGAATTCACTCAGCTCCTTGGTCACCCAAGGAGCGGAGTTCAGACACCACCATTTTCATCTGCTATTGAATTTGCTAGAAGTTTACTGTTCTTACCTCTGAATTCAAAGATCCTAAGGTCTAAATGTGTAGCCATGGCGAGATGCATGTATAATGCCCTTCTTGCCTCAGCTAACTGGCAAAAATGGTCTGGAGTAGGGGAGACAGAAAAAGTCCCTGCCGCCTTGTTTTTAGTTTCATCCAACTGCTGAGCTTGATTCGATAATTCAGAACACACTGCCTTAATAGCAGATATATTTTCTCCCCTCGCATGGGCCTTAAAGGCTTCTCAGGCCATATGAGTCGAGGTTGTATCTTCGTTTATCTCCCAATATTGCTTTAGTTTAGGTGATACAATTTCATCAATCTTGGGGTTCTGCAACGACTTCGTAGCTAACTGCCAACAGTTTTGCTCCCTCTTCCCCGATATTCTCAATTTTATAGCTAAGGGGGCGTGGTCCGAAAGCCCCACAGGCAAGTATGAAACCTCCTGTACTGCCGCTAGAGCAGAGGTATTGCCGAAAACCAGGTCTATCCTGGAGCCAGATTTATGAATAGTGGAGTGGAAGGAGTAAGCTCTAGTATCATGGTGCTTTCATCTCCAAATTTCAGTGTAATCAAAAGCTTGTGCCCATTGGAGCTATTCTGAAGAATATGTTCTATTCATGTTGGACGAATACAAGTGTGGGTCTAGGATGGATTTAAAATCTCCTGCTATGTATAATCTAGAAAAGCGTAAATTCGATAACTTTTCATATATAGTGTACAGTAGCCACTGGTTAAACGGAGGTGGAATATACACCGCATACACCAGAGCATAAACGACTGCTTTGATCTCTACCAGCAGTATAATGTATCGTCCCTCAGGGTCTGTTCTCAGATGAATAACTTTGTATGCTAACGACTTGTGAAAAAGGATAGCCACTCCCCCTGCATAACTAGTATAGGTATCCAGGGTCTGCGAAGAGCAGGGATCTTATTCCCCAAAAGATGCATTTCCTGCAGAAAAAGTATATGAGGTTTATGCTGTGTTAAATACTTAAACATTAACGCTCCTTTGAACTTATCATTCAGACCCTGGACATTTTTAATGACATAAGAGTTATCTCCATAAAAACTAGTGTCCCTGAACCCCCGAGATTATGTAGCAGATAAGTGAGGGGTTGCGACCCTCTTGGCTCAAAAGAACTGTTATGCTGCTTAGCAGCCCTGAATGGGGTAATTATCGACCATTTGTGCCTGATCAATGAGTCAAGTATTTTAGAGCGTACCGATCACAAACTAAAAGAAGGGGGGAAAAACATTAACTCCCTACTGACCATGAATGCTAACAACTAAAACAAAGCTTAGGTCAGTTTTTTACCCGAAACTTGTGAAGAACTCTTCCTTGGTAGCAAAGTTCACCAAAGTCAACTGGATTGCCCCCGAATTGGGGGGTTTGCTTCCAAGGGTGGGAGGCAGGGAGTACTGCTTGTGTGTAGGTATAGTACAGTGTCACTGTGGTATAGCTCCTAATGACCAGGGTAACGTGTAACTGTAGAAAAGGCATGGAGATAAACAAACTTAAAAGTTTTCAGGAGTATCCCAGAGAGATCTATTTAAGACAGGGAAAAACTTTAGAAATATCAGAGGTTCAGAAAAACCAGAAACAAACCTGCATGGGGAATGGTAATTCCAGGGGACTCATCCAGCAAGCCAGGCATTTGCTTCATCCGGGTTGTCAAAGAACTTGGTGGGGCCACCATGAACTCTCAGACAACTTGGGTAGAGCATGCTGTACTTCATGTTGTGATCACAGAGACGTCTTCGGATCTCGGTAAAGGTCTTGTGCTTCTTCTGGAGTTCTTGCGAGAAATCCGGGAATAGCATGACCTTTGCATTTCCATATTGCAGGCTTGCCTGTTTCCTGGTCTCAGAGAGAATGCGATTACGATCCCCGTATTTCAAGAACCAAACCAGAAACGGAAGGGGAGGGGCCCCCAGGATATAGCGACTCACAGATACCCTATGGGCCTGTTCAGCAATGTATGTAACAGGAGTATCTGTGAGGTGCAGCAGATCTTTAAAGAAGGCATCTGCAAATTCTGCCGGGTGGTCACCCTCGGCCCCTTCAGGGAGACGGAGGACTCTCACATTGTTGCAACACATGCGATTCTCAGCATCATCAGCTTTGCTCAGCAGGTGTTTCATTGTTTGCTGCAGATCGGTGATCATACCTGCATGATCTTCTGTTCAGTCCTCTACAGTGGAGATACATGTTTCAGACTCTTTTAAACGGCCCCTGATCTTGTCCAGGTCATTCCTGATGAGATTACATTCCTTTGCTAGATGATCTCTATGGACGAGCAGGGATGTCTTGCTCTGCTCGATCACCGTCAGGATTAGTGAGGTGTCGGCATTAGTGGAATTGCCCACCGGTGTGTGGTTAACACTGACAGTGGCGCTGGCTGCTCCTTCCCCCTCCATGTCCGCAAGCAGAGCCCGAAGCTTACTGAGCAAAAAGGCGTCTGTACACGCAGGGAGGGCCAGAGCCATCTGCTGTCCGCGGGCGGGTTGAAGAGGGGAGGAACGCCGCTTGGGTGCCATACGTGCCGCTCCATGCAGAGAAACCCGCGCCCGTGACCGATTGGGGGGGGGGGGGGGAAGAAAGAAATACCACAGGAATCCACAGGATAGGAGGAGCTCACTACAGGCACGTCTGCTCAGCTCTACATCCGGCCACGCCCCACCCCGCCATTTCATGATACTTATTGAATTTATTGATAGTATGAAATAGTTTATTGTATTTCTGTGGCATAGTCTTTACACACATTCATACTTGTTTGTATCTTGTGTGTACTGTATGTATGCTTACCTGTCACTATAGTCCAATATGCCATATCCTCAGTGCTGAGCACTTCCATGTGCAGGTAACTTTGTACAGAGCAGGTGTCAAAAGATTGATATTTATTCAAGTGAGACTGTCTACCTTTCATTAAGGGGCATGATGTGATAAAGAGGTGAAAGGGCACATTCATGACTTTTTCGGTCTGTTAATGACAGTAGTGAGTGTTTATAATACAAAATTTCACCAGTACTCTCTCTAGTTAGTCAGCTTAGTTGCTTAAAGTGGTTCTAAAGTCATAATATTTTTTACCTTAATGTTTTCTCTGCATTAAGGTAAAAAAAAAAAAAGGTTTCAGTAGCAGTATGCCAAACCCACCACCACTGCTGTCATTCAAACCTTGGGAGCATAGAGCTGGACTGGAGCTAAGGGCATAGAGTGCCGACAGGGGACCCATGAAGATGAGGATTGGGGCTGCTCTGTGCAAAACCATTGCACAGAGCAGGTAATTATAACATGTTTGTTAGTAAAAAAAAAAAAAAAGTCTTTAGAATTAGTTTACCTCTGGGTCCTGTGATGTACTCCAAGAAAAGGATTTTACAGTATGTAAAGCCAACCTGCTGCATCTATGCACTGTGTGAACTGTAATTCTAAACTAGATGGATAGAGAGAGAGAAAGACCTATTTTCCCTAAACGTCAAGCAACACACAAGAAGCCCAAACTCACTCAAGGCAGTTGAAGACACCCCCAGTATGTATCTGTTCAAATCCAGCTAAGCAAAATAGGAAAAATTTGCAGATTCCTTTTTTTTTTTTTTAACTAATAAAGAACAGAATGTTTTAAATGTTCCTTTTTAATGTCAATCTTTTTAGCATATATTTTGCAATGTGTTATCCTAATCAAGGCAAATGTTATTACAGTTTATATTCTTTTAGGTATAGTAGAATTCTACTTCAGTTTTGCATGCATTGCCATCTGTTAAGAGCAACAAGAACACCAAAGGGAGAAGAGCAAATATAGTTAATATAATTGTTTCTTTTTTTTTTTTTTCTTCTTCTTTCAGTCTGAATGTGGGTCGTTTCTCTCCTTCAACAAACTATGACCAGTCTCACTTGCACCCTCATGTGTATTCTGATCAGCAACGGGCTCCCCCTACAAGCTACACTACACAAGGAGGCGCGGGGTACACCCCATCTGGTAGCCCTGGTTATCATCAGGCCTTGAAAGTTCCTCAGCTAGAACAGTACCCTTCATTCCCACAAACCCCCCAACAGAACTACACTGCATCTGCTCTGCAGCAGGCCTTGCTCTCACCCACACCTGGCACATATACAAGGCACCACCAGCAACTTCCGCACATGCTTCAGGGTCTGTTGTCCCCACGACACTCTCTGACCGGCCATGCAGATGCACGCCTGCCTCCTGCTGATTTTATGCAGCTTATTAAACAGCACCAGCAACAGCAACAGGAGTTGAATGAACTGTTCAACCAGCACCTGAGTCAAGGAGACACAGGCACCCTTTCCTACCAGAGTCCCCCTGAAACTTATCACAATCTTCTTCAGATTCGAGCACAAGAATGTATGCATCAAGCAACGCCTACTCCTCCACCGCCCAGATTTCACCCATCTATACTACATTCAGAGAGCATGGAGGAGGACTGTACTGGAGAAGGACATAGGATGAGTGAAGGGGAAACTGTCAGAGGATTAGGCAAACCCCATCAAGAGACTGGGCATGGGGATACAGAAACTCTTCTAGGGACACTGGTGCTCAGAGAGCATGAGCTGGGGACACAACAGTATCCACCACAGAATTCGTACAGTGGGACCAAGATGACCAGCAGAGGTAATTAGAAAGGAATAAATAGTACCCACTGTCTGTTACCTGGATATTTAGTGTCTATATAAACCCTAACTGGATGATGTTTAGCTTACTACAGTTATTAGGCCTTGTTCAAATCATATTATGTACTATAGCGTATGCCCGTGTTTACCCGCACGGGGATGCACAGGTTTCCCTTACATCTCATTGATGTCAGTTGGGTCACAAGGGTTTCCTCGGACACAGCCGCTGCTCGCAATTTGACATTGGTGTGGTTGAGTGTCCCTGAACTGACACTGTCTGCATTTGGGGCCGTGCTTATGCACAGATTTCAGCCACTACATCCCAATTGACATCAATGGGACTGCCTGCACAGGGATGTACATAACATTTGTGCAAGTAAACATGGTGTGTGCACAGACGTAAGCTCCTTGTGTGAAGGAGGCCTAAAAAATAAACCATTTCCATTTTTAAAAAGAAAATACTTTTCATCCTTCTTTCATCTGTTTCAGTGCTGTAAATTTCCTGCAGCCTCTTCACCTCTGGACATCACTGATAATTGGGTAGCATTTTCAGGGTGTAAATTCTGACGGGGATAAAAGAGGATCAGGTGTTGTGTGGTGACTTCTTTTCCGTTGGAATTCTCAGTGAGAGGGTGACTGGTGCCTGAACAAGGACACCTACAGGGCAGGTTTAAAGAGGTTTTGCGGTCAATGAAATGCTATAACAAGGGATCGGGGCAAAGCCCTGCTATCGGTCTGTGGAGTAAGCGGTCTCGGGAGCAAGCCCACATGAGTACCTCCCCCTAACAAGCCGCTTACTGCAGATACTCGAAGTATGGAGGAGCCAGGAGTACTGGCAAGAGGAGAATCTGGGCTGCTCTGTGCTAACCCATTGCACAGAGCAGGTAACTATAACATGTTTGTTATTTATTAGAAAACACCCAGAGTCTTTAATATCACTTTAAGTGTTGTTTATCAAAACAGATTTAAACCTATGTGCAATGTATGTCTGCTCCCACCTCCTCAGCCTACTAGGGCTATAGGGAAACCTTTGATGCTTGGTTTAGTCTCCTGCCCACCAACGCCAAGTGCAGTTAGTATAACAATAGCCCTGCACACCTTTCCAAGTTCTCCACCATTTAAATGGTTGATAACTCAAAGCCTTGTGCAGGATTATCATTATGCCAGCTGCATATTTAATTATTGAAATTACCCATACATATGATTTTACATATACTTTACTTTTGCATCGATGTACATGTTGAACAGATTGACTGTGTGAAGGGAAATGTATACATTTTTTGTAACTATTCCAACTGTAACAATAGTTTGTGGCTTCAGTTCAGCTAATAGTTCCTCATTGCTGAGCTCTTCAATGCCTCTTATCAGTTTGGTTGCGCTTCTCTGCACTTTCTCCAGTTCCCCGATATCCTTTTTGTGAATTGGTGCCCAAAACTGAAATGTGTATACCAGATAAGGTCTTATTAATGATTTGTATAGGGGCAAAATTATATATCTCTCTTTGCAGTCAATATCGCTCTTAATACAAGAAAGGATTTTTCTCGCTATGGAAACCGCAGCTTGGCATTGCATGTCGTTATTAAGCTTATGATCTACCAGAACACTCAAATCCTTCTCCCCCATTGACTTCCGCAGTTGCTCTCCTCCTAGTATGTATGATGCATGCATTTTGCCACATCGTTGCCCAATTAAAATAGTGCCTTGAAGTCGGCTTGTAAGTTGGAGATATCCTGTAAGGACGTTATTCCACTGCATTGCTTGGTGTCATCCTCAGTAACTGAAATGTTACTTTCATTCCCAGACCCTATATCTCTTATAAATATATGAAAAAGTAAGGGTCCCAACACTAAACCTTGGGGTACTCCACTAATAACCTTAGACCATTTAGAGTATGAATCATTAACCACCACTCTAAATTAGTTATTTTTAGAGGAAAGGGGGAAAAAAGCGCCAGTGGAGTGCAGTTTTTAAAAAAGAAGGAAGTTTATTAAAAATAAGTATAAAGGAACAGGTGACTCGATACTGGACTCACTTCAGTGCAGTCACTGTTGTGCCCTCCCTGGTGTAGGTCAGAAGCTCGGTGCCTGCTCTGGGTCCTGATGCGGTCCAATCATCCGGGAGAAGTCCGGGGTTTCTCAGGCGACTTCCGGGTCGGATCGGCATAGGAGATGTGGAGCGTGTTAGAGGCTTCTTCCGGCTGCGTCTGACGTCACGGGGTGTCTGGGCTTTGGTGGGCGTATCCGGGCGTCACAACATGTTTCGGAGCATGCGCAACATGCCGGTGGCGGGCATGCGCACTCCTTTGTCAAGACACTTGACAAAGGAGTGCGCATGCTCCGAAACATGTTGTGACGCCCAGATACGCCCACCAAAGCCCAGACACCCCGTGACGTCAGACGCAGCCGGAAGAAGCCTCTAACACGCTCCACATCTCCTATGCCGATCCGACCCGGAAGTCGCCTGAGAAACCCCGGACTTCTCCCGGATGATTGGACCGCATCAGGACCCAGAGCAGGCACCGAGCTTCTGACCTACACCAGGGAGGGCACCACAGTGACTGCACTGAAGTGAGTCCAGTATCGAGTCACCTGTTCCTTTATACTTATTTTTAATAAACTTCCTTCTTTTTAAAAAACTGCACTCCACTGGCGCTTTTTTCCCCCTTTCCTCTATGACTAACATTGAGCTGCTTCGCTCACCCGGAGAGCAGCCCTGAGTGCAACCCATCCTCATCCACCCACTGAACAGAGGATCGTCCACACCCGGACCCCCCCTCCCCCCTCCCCCCTTACACCCCGGGTCAGCCTAATACTCTCTGCCTCCAGGCATCTGAGCCCTACTTTTTGTCCCCCCCCCCAAGGCTGTTCTAGCTGACAACTGTTCCTAGTACCAGTGTCCTGCCTGAACCCCGCCTGACCATTTGCCTCTACTAGCAGCCACAATAGAGAGCAGCACCCCCTGTGAGCGCCTTAAATAACATATTTTCTCTAAATTAGTTATTTTAGCCAGTTTTCTAAACTTATATTCTCTTACGTTCTTTGACAGACACAGCTTCTTTTGTATTCATGAACAAGCAGGGATTTATAGCCCCATCTACAGGAGTAGGACACTAGGCAGAAAAAGGCTCGGCACCTCCTATGGGCAGTCCTCTCTGGGCATAAAACCCCCTCCCTGCTATAGGCCTCCAGTCATTCTGCCTACTGTCTTCAGGAGTATGGACGTGATTTTTTGCTGGGACTTGTGTTCCCACGACTTCTTTTTCCTGGAATTTTGCTTTTCTTGCAGAGATCTTCTATCAACAGTCGGGCTGAGCAACAGGCTGGATAATCTAGATCCAGTGGTCATCTCAGTCTGACCAATGAACGTGCACGGTCGGCTGCGACTATGCCCCATCCTTGACCAGGGTGGCCAGCGAGTTAAACGTCTTGTAGGGGCACATATGACCGGGTGCCTATAGTCTGTGTCACAATGTTACCCCTGGCCGACAGCCCTCTACTTCAGTGGTGAGTATCTGTCATGGGAGCCTCACCCGCATGCTTCACAGGATCGTTAAGTAAACTTGCCCTCCCCTTTCCTTCAAAGGCGTGAGTACTCACTGGGGTGGCCGGCCTGGCTGGGTCCCCTCCATCACCCACTCCCCAAACCCCCTGCACTCTGAACCTTGGAGGGGTAGCAGTCCCCTAGCTGGCTGTGGAGGTGGGGTGTGACGCTGACTGCATGGGCTCTCCTGCTTCCCCTTTTTTGGGGGACAGTGGGTTATTGCCTGGTGGTGGGGTGCATGTGGTGCGGGGTTCTATATAATGTCCCTGCTGTGTCGTGGCCACGAGCTGGGGGTGGTTTTGGCTGATCTTTTCTTTCCCTAGTTACGGGGCTGAGTAGAAGTGTTCCACTGGGCCCCATGGGCGCAACACATGGTTGGGCTATCTGACCCCTTAGGCCCTGGCTTTGCAGCCTGAGGGGGCAACGGTTGACTGCCATTTTAGTTTTGGGCAAGAAACCTTCCTGGCCATTACTGTCAGCTGGAGCCCAGCCCTGTTTGCAGCAGGGCGGGGCTGGACAATGGGCATGCTGGAGTGCTGATCTGTTGTATTGGGTATACTTCCCCTTTCTGTGGCCAGTCCCTAAAGGCGGCTCTTTGGGGATGATTTTGCTGGCTACCATTTTGTTGGGGCTCGTCAGTGATTAACTGGGTGACAGCCGGCAACTGGCTAGCAGATTATCTGAGTTATCTCACCTGGCAAACGCTGAATGAGGGCGAGTGGTCTCTGCACCCGGAGGTGTTCCATCAGCTTTGTCTTCGCTGAGGGTCCTCGGACAGATCTTCTGGCACCCTGGCTTAATCGGAAGGTTCCAAGGTTCAAGGCGAGATCGTTGGATGCTCTGGTGGAGGCGAAAGATGCGCTAGTGGTGTCCTAGGATGCCTTGTCTGTTTGGCAGGATAGAGGGCAAAAGGATCCTCGTGACTACAGACTGGCCTCATCATCCAGGGTACGCAGACTTGGTGCAGTTGGTAGCAGATGCTTCCTGGCGGTGGCCTCTTCAAGAGAACTTTCTGTTCCAGGGGCCAGTGTTCCATCCTGATTTTTTTCTTCGATGGCTGTGACAGCATGCCTACTGAAAGTCAGGTCTTGAAGGACAGGGGGTTGGTTGGCTCGGTGACTGTTAACGACTCTGAAGTCTACTCCCTGGAAGATTTATCATCGCACCTGGAGAGCTTATATAATATGGTGCAAAGCCTTTTTCTAGGTGTTGACCTTCCTTCAATGTGGCGTAGATCTGAGGCTTGCTTTGAGCACGATCGATGGTCAAGTCTCTGTTCTAGCTGTTTTCTTAAGCGCCCCTTGGCCACGCATCCCTCCATTCATACTTTCATTTAAGGGGTTCATTCTTTGGTGCGCCCTGTGTGCTCCCCGCTGCCACTGTGGGGATTGAATTTGGTTTTCTCGGCTCTTCAGAAGCCTCCCTTTGAGAGTGTTTGTAATAATACCTTGCTTACGCTTTCACAGAATGTTGCCTTCCTAGCTGTTATCACTTCGGTGCAGCGGTTGTCGGAGTTGGCAGCTTGGTCCCTTAAGCCGCCTTATCTGATCTTGCACAGAGACTAGGTGGTGCTTCGTCTTCCCCTTCCTTTCTTCTGACAGCGGTGTCAGATTTTCTCATGAATGATGACAATGTCCTTCCTTCCTTTCCTCTCTTGGGCGTCACATCCTAAGGTGGTCCTGCGCTCCTTGGACGTGGTTCACGTGATTCTCTCTGATCTTTCTGTGACAAACGCTTTTCGGGGATCCGATTCTCAGTTTGTGCTCTTGGGCATGGCTCCCTCTTTTGCCGCTATTTCCTGTTGGATTCGACAGATGGTCGCACAGGCGTATGCTATTAAGGGGCTGGAACCTCCCTTCCCTGTTATGGTGCACTCCACCAGGGAGGTCAGCTCCTGGGTATTCCAACATCAGGCGTCTATTTTTCAAGTTTGCAAGCAGCGAACTGGTTGTCTGCAAATGTTTACTAAATTCTATAAAGTTGATGTGTTGGCATCCTCTAATGCTAGTTTTTGCCGCAAAGTTTTTAAGGCGGTTGTTTAAGACTCTTGGGCTCCTCTTGGGGTGGTTTGAGTGTTGGCATGTTGCCCTAGGTTTCTTCTCCATTGGTTGTTTTACCCACTCATTGAGGCACTGCTTGGGGACATCACTGCTTGTTCATGGATACAGAAGAAGTAGCTGTCTGTCAATAAATATAAGAAAAAATGGGATTTTTTGTTACCGTAAAATCCCTTTCTCTGAGTTCATTGACTGACACAACACCCATGCCTCTATGGAGTTTCTTCTTTTTGCTGGTGACTGACTGGAGGCCTATAGCAGGGAGGTGGTTTTATGCCCAGAGAGAGCACAGCCCATAGGAGGTTCAGAGTTTTTTTCTTGCCTAGTGTCCTACTTCTGTAGGTGAGGCTATAAAACTCTGATTGTTCATGGATACAGAAGAAGCAGCTGTGTCTTTCAATGAACTCAGAGAAAGGGATTTTACGGTGAGTAACAAAAAATCCAGTTTTCTCTTTCGTTCATTGACGGACACAGATCCTGGTATTCATAACCATTGGGTTATACTGCCCCCTACAGGAGTAAGAACTAGGCAGAAAAAAATTCTGGCCACCCCCATGAGCAGTCCCAGGGGGTAGGGGGTATACTCCCTCTCTTTGCTATAGCCCCTCAGTTGTTTTCTGCCTAGCCAGGAGTAAGTACCTAGTTCCTTGCTGGGATCTTTGGTCCTAGCAAAATTTTGTAGATAGAAAATGTTCTCCTGGATTTTTCAACTGCCGGACTGGGTGACAGGCTGGATAATCTAGATCCAGTGGTCACCCCAGTCTAGCCAGCAAGCATGTGCAGACCCTTGCTCTGCACTAGGTCTGCCACGACATAGCCCCACTGGACAGGAGCTGGCCTGCGAGTTAAATGTCTCGGGAGGTCGAATACGACCGGGTCTCGGCCTGAGTCTCATCGCCCCTTCTGGCCGATAGCCCCCCATTTCGATGGAGAGGGGTTCTGTCTGGAGCTGTGCCCGCCTGGTTCGTAGTATGGTGAGTAGCTGTCCCACCTCTCCCCCTGGAGGGTTTTTGGGTGGAAGCAGGCCCCTCCTTGAGACAGTAGACCCAGTCGTCCCTCATCCTGCCTCCCTCCCTTCCATATACGCTGGGGCTGTTTGGGTGGCCTGGTCACTTTCCTGGGGTGGGGGCAGGGCGCTGACTGGCGATAGGCGACCGGATGATCAACTATGCGGGGGGGGGTTGTACCTGGTTTGGGGCTCCTGCCAGGGGTCTGTCTTCAAGGCCTGATCCCAATCCTGGGTCCCTTTATGCCTCATGGTGCCGCTATTTTGTTGTAGCCTGTGTGTTCTATGCACAGCGGCCATGTTTGTGTAGTCCAATTGGTGTGCTCATGGGAGATCACTCCAAGGAGTGCCACATCCCAAATGTAAACAACAAAATGGAAATTCCCCTTGGGGTAGGACTTTTAAGGCACGTGGATGAATACAAAAAGAATATAATAATAATTAATTTATTGAAAATGATAACATATACAGATACAAATTATTAAAAACAGTTGGCAAGCTTAATACAATTCATGCAGTCAATAGACAAGGAGATACCGCTGTATTGAGGTAAATGCCCGACGCGTTTCAAAGATATAAGTCACAACTCCTTCTTCAGGGGCAACCTTAAAATAGCGGTCTGTAAATGATCAACCATATAGATAATTAATATATGGAAAGTATTTACAAATATGTAGATTGTACAAAAAATCATACAGTACTGTGGTAGACATTCATTACAGAGTAAAGCCATCCAAATAAAGTGTCTATATGTCAAAAAAGGTTCAAAAACACTTACAGGGTCTGCCGTATGGCTGTCTAGAGTGTATGCCTGCCAATGATATTAAAAACAGATGGCTGGGTAGGTCTCATCGCTGCATTGGGGTACTTCGTTGGAGAAAGTAGGCAATTTAGGAGGTAAAGATATTCTTGTAAGCACCTTCCAATTGTGTGTGCCCATCAGCTGTGAAGCAGACTTCGGACAGCTGAAACCCAAAAAGAATGGGAGATCTGCCAGATGAGGATAAAAGAGTGGGTTGTATAGGGTTGTACAATTGAAATTGTTTGATAGCAAGACGGCTACTTGCTCTGCTAAGAATCAAATCTGCCAAGGTTTGCTGTGCATGCCTGACCTATAAAAAATGTCCTATGAAATAAAGGGTAGATGGTCCTTGATCATAGTTGTCTCCAATGCTGGTATTCTTAAATAGTAAAAATGCTTAGGAATATACCATTCATTAGGCATGGCCCATTTGTAATGGCTTGTATAGCCGCTAGATGAAGCTAATGCCGTTTTAAAAAGGAAATTTATAAATATATAAATATTTATAAATATAAAAAATATTGGCATGTACTAACCCTGGACCCCACAGTGGGGAAATATGTCTCAGACTGCCCCCAATTCACTTTCAGAAAGGTGCCAGCCTTGAAAGAAAGACTGGTTCAAAGTGAATTCAAAATGCATAAAAATCAAGATCCTTGTAAATTAAAGGGTACCTATATCTGTGGCAATTGCAATTATTGTCGATACATGCTAACTACAAAAAACCCAATACTACCTAATGGCCAAACCTTTTTTCCGAAACATTTTGCAAACTGCCGCACCCACGGAGTGGTATATTTACTCCTCTGTGGGTGCGGCTGTTTCTACGTTGGCAAAACCAAGCTGCCATTTTCTAAACGTGCGAATAGACATGTGAAAAGCATGAAAACTTGTAACCCTGACTTACCTTTAGGACGTCATACCAGCCTTGTACACGCAGGAAAGTTTCCAAGGATCAAGTTCTTGATTTTAGATAGAATTCACCCCAGTCCCCGAGGAGGGGACTGGAATAAAATTCTTCTACAGATGGAACTTCGGTGGATCTATTCTTTAAGAGCTACAGATCCACCAGGACTAAACGAAATGGTTTCTTATAAACCCATTTTAGAGGGGTTCACATCAGGAGGCATGGAACAATAGGCCTTTTTCTGACATCTTTTTGTCTATTTCCTACTCATTCACATCTTTCCTCTTTTTTCTTTTCCTCCATCAGGAGCCAGTTTACTGTTCACCATTTACCAAATCCAAAATCTCCAAACCTGCCTTATATTCTCTTGGTATGCAGATATGAAACAATGAATGTTCATTACTGAGTGTTATTCGATATAATGATGTTTTCTGTTTTACACTATTAAACATTATAATTTGTCATATTTTCTCTTTTCTCTGTTATCTCTCTAGGTTTCCTTAAAACCTTATTGTATAGACCAAGGGAGGATTAGTTTGTTCTGTACTTTTGCTACATATGGCTGGCTGGCTATCATCCCTGCCTGGGATTTATTACTTTCTTGGGAAATTTTTCCTAAATTGAATTACACTCATCTCATTATATCTTTTTCCCTGCAAATATTTCAAAAGATTGTTATTATTCTTTTTGGAGCAATCTAAATGCTTTATATTTTGGCAACTAAGTATCATCTCCCATGTGTACATTATGCCCGGGGGACATGCCCGGCACGGGGGGGCGGACACCCATGTGGTAGTCCGCCTCTTGGACGTAGACTATTGGTTCTCTTTGAGATCCTCCTGACTCGCCCATTCACTTCCGCTTGCGACTCACGCCGGCGGAAGTGACCGTGCCGGTGGAACGCATCGGCCGTGCGGGCTTCCGCTGCACCATAGATGTGCGCATTTGCGGTGGGGAACCTGTACGGTGGCTGCGCACCAGGAAGTCCAACAGGGAGCTACCAGCTTGATGAATACCAAGTAAGTACAACCAGCTGATCTGTATTAAACTCAATTACCAGCCTTCTTATAACAGCTCCCCTTCAAACAGTGAAACACATCATTCACTCGCTGAAGGTGGAAGCTCGCTGCACAACTTTATATCAGCTCATCAAACTAACAAGGTAACGAAACTTGGATTTATTTTTTGAAACTGCTTGCTCTGTCATCTATCCGTCAATACCGCTGTGCCTGCCCGAGTCACTTGGTTTGCTGTTTAAATGCGGTTTCAATTTCCTTTTTAAATCGGCATTAGCTTCATCTAGCGGCTATACAAGCCATTACAAATGGGCCATGCCTAATGAATGGTATATTCTTAAGCATTTTTACTATTTATGAATACCAGCATTGGAGACAACTATGATCAAGGACCATCTACCCTTTATTTCATAGGACATTTTTTATAGGTCAGGCATGCACAGCAAACCTTGGCAGATTTGATTCTTAGCAGAGCAAGTAGCCGTCTTGCTATCAAACAATTTCAATTGTACAACCCTATACAACCCACTCTTTTTTCCTCATCTGGCAGATCTCCCATTCTTTTTGGGTTTCAGCTGTCCCCAGTCAGCTTCACAGCTGATGGGCACACACAATTGGAAGGTGCTTACAAGAATATCTTTACCTCCTAAATTGCCTACTTTCTCCAACGAAGTACCCCAATGCAGCGATGAGACCTACCCAGCCATCTGTTTTTAATATCATTGGCAGGCATACACTCTAGACAGCCATACGGCAGACCCTGTAAGTGTTTTTGAACCTTTTTTGACATATAGACACTTTATTTGGATGGCTTTACTCTGTAATGAATGTCTACCACAGTACTGTATGATTTTTTGTACAATCTACATATTTGTAAATACTTTCCATATATTATCTATATGGTTGATCATTTACAGACCGCTATTTTAAGGTTGCCCCTGAAGAAGGAGTTGTGACTTATATCTTTGAAACGCGTTGGGCATTTACCTCAATACAGCGGTATCTCCTTGTCTATTGAATGCATGAATTGTATTAAGCTTGCCAACTTTTTTTAATAATTTGTATATGTATATGTTATCATTTTCAATAAATTAATTATTATTATATTCTTTTTGTATTCATCCACGTGCCTTAAAAGTCCCACCCCACGGGGAATTTCCATTTTGATGTTTGTGTAGTCCAGCGCCCATTTTACTGTGGTTTGGCATTGAAAATAGCGGGGGCCATAACAGTGGAACCCTATGGGCGGCGATTTCGGCGGTGGGAGCCCCTCCTCATTCCCTTGTGCTGACTTCTGGATAATTTTACTTCCTGTTCTCCGCACATGTAGTGCAGATTATCCTGGTGTCTGCAGGTGCTTGTCTCTGCGAGTGGTGAGTCTGATGGGGTCCTCTCCCTCTCTGCTGAGGATCACTTGATGCTTTGTGCCTGGCGACTGGATGGTGCTGCCAGCGCAGTGGGAGTCGTCCCTTAGCAGTGTTTACACTTTTTGTGGGGTCCCACTGGTGACTCATTGAGTCTTTGGAGCACATTTCCCCACCTGATCCCCTCTCTGAGGCTGCAAGGCATCCATCCATGCACTGACGGCGGTCCTGGAATCCCTTGTGTCCCAGGTGGAGGTGGCTTGAGGGCGACGGGCTAGCAAAAAGTGCCCCCTGTCTCATCAGATCCTGAATCCGATTCGACCGCCACAGACGTGGATCACCCGGCTGGGTCTGCAACCATGCGCCTGGAGTCCTCTGATAGTGAGGATGATTCCTCCACGTCTGCGACCGAGCACGAAAAGGCGCTGGTGGGTGCACTGATTGTATCTGTGCGTGAGACCCTGAATATGGAAGACGCAGTTTAAGCTGCAACGGAGGCGCAGGAACCCTTTTGCACTCGCAAGTCATCCAGAGCGGCAAAGGTATTTCGTTTCCCTGCCTATTTTGACAGAATTGTCGCTAAAGAGTGGGGACGACCAAAGCATCCCGGTGGGGTCCCTAAGCGCTTTACTAGACGTTACCCCCATGAGGAATTCTTTCTTAAGAAGTGGACTGTGCCACCGGTGGTGGACCCTCTGGTTTCCAGATTAAACAAGGCAACCATGATTCCAGTTGAAGAGTCCCCGGCCTTAAAGGATCTGGCTGACCTGAAGGTGGAGGCTGTGGCCCGCCATATGTACACTTTGGCTGGTTCAGCAATGAGGCTAGTATTCACCAATACCCTAGTGTCATAAACTCTGACCAAGTTGCCTTAGCTCTTACCCTGTGACCTGGAGGGGGAACAGATCCCCCCTTCCTTTGCCCAGCTGGTACAGGGGCTGCAGTTTTTATGTGATACCTCTTTGGATGTGTCTCCCCCGATGGCTCGGCTCTGTTTTGACAGTGGTCCCTCAGCATGTCTTTTGGCTCAAGTGCTGGTCTGCGGATCAGACTTCAAAAGAGGCCTTGACTGATCTTCCTTTCCATGGAGATCGCCTGTTTGGCGCTACCCTGGATGACATCATTAAAGGTTTCACAGGGGGGAAAGAGTACTTTTCTTCCGCAGGCTACTAAGGGCTGGGAACCTCATCATAGATGTGAGCCTTTCTTCTCAGCTCATAAGAAGTTTTTTCGTCCCTCAGGGTCAACTGACAAGAGCTCAAAGCCTTTCAGGGCCTCTTCAGGAGGATCTAAACGAACCTGGTCTGGCAAGCCAAGATCGGGCTTCTCCAGACCCATGGACAAGGCTCCTTCAGCATGAAGGTGCGCCCTCACCCGTATCGGGGTGGGGGGAGGTCTTCGCTGATTTCCGAACCTGTGGACTTCCCTAGTGCAAGACAAGTGGGCCCATGAAGTCGTTCAGGCTGGCTACAAGATCGCATTTCGCTCTTGTCCCCTGGCAAGGTTCCATGAATCATAACTGGGTTACATTGCCGCCTCCAGGAATAGGACTAGGCAGAATAAAAAACAGCTGGCTATGCCCATGGCCCGTCCTCCGCTTGGTATATAACCCCCTTCTCTGCTCTAGGTAATCAGTTTAGTAGCAAGCAGTATTATAAGTATCAGAACTCCATAGAGGGGTGGATGCTGTTTCCATCAATGAACTCCGAGAAATGGATTTTACGGTAAGTACAAAAATCCCATTTTCTCTTTCGTTCATCGACGGATACAATGCTCAATAAATCCTAACTAGTGGAACATCCAAAAGCGGCGCCAAAAGGAAAATGAGGGGTGGGGAAAATAACCCAAGGCTAAACATAAGAGCCCTTAACCCAGGACACAGGAGCCTTAACCGGGTCACAAGAGCCCCGTCTGAAAAATAAAGGTTTACAGAAAAAACACCCCTCAAGAGGGAACAGCCCCTCTTAAACAGCAGCCTGCAAAACTTTGCGGCCAAAAGTAGCATCCGCAGATGCCAAAGTATCTACCTTATAGAATTTTGTAAAGGTATGCACGGACGACCAAGTGGCCGCCTTGCAAACTTGCGATATTGAAGCCTGAAGACGGAAGGCTGAAGAAGCTCTCAGCACCATAGTAGAATGCGCCGTGACAGGGAAAGGTGGAATCTGACCTTTAATGGAATAGGCCCGAGTCGCCGTCTATCTGGATGGTAGCTGAAGAAGCAGCCAGCTCTTTTCTTGGTCCGTCTGTAACCACAAAAAGCGAGTCTGACCTCCGAAAGGACTCAGTAGCTGCCAAATCGCACAAACCACATCCAAGGTATGCAAGGCAAATTCCCTGGGATGAGCTGGCTTGGGACACAAGGAAAGGCAACACATTGTCCTCATTCAAATGGAAGTCAGAGACAACTTTGGGCAGGAATGATGAACAGAGATGAAGAACCACTTTGTCCCTATGGACCACTAAATAGGGACTGCGACAGGATAATGCCGCCAATTCCGATACCCTGCGGGCCGAGGTAATAGCCACCAAGAATCTCTCCTCCTGGGATAACGTAGGCAAGGGCAGATCAATGAGAGATTTCTTAGAGGCTTAGTCTGCAGACCAATTCTTAAGCCACAGCAGGCGCATAGTCACCACCACTCAAACAGAAAGTTTGGACAGCACAGGAGCTGTATAGAAAGCAGATTCACAAATAAACTGCAGCCCATGGACCATCTGGTGCGCTAAATCAACATAAGCAGTGGGGACCTGCTCACTCTCCAGGCCCTGGCGCAAAAGCTTGGCCCATTCAGTTAGGGTCTGAGACACCAGGGCTGAGGTAAAGACTGGCCACAATGCCAAACCAGCCATAGTAAACATGCTGCGTGCCACAGCCTCCGCTTTCTTGTCAGCAGGGTCCTTAACCTCCCTGGCAGTATTCCCGAGTGTGGCTTGGGGTTAATATACAGAGCCACACTTGGGATTACCCCACAATCACACTTACCTTCCGTTACGATCCCCCGCTGTCCTCCAGCCATCCTCGATGTGTGATCCGGCCGATGCTGTCACCTGTTTTCCAGTTCCATTCCCTGCGAGCGCCACGACGCGGGGGGGGGGGGGGGGCTGGCGGGAGATTCAAAAAATAAATAAAACAAATGACATCTGTTAGGATTACAACTTTGTATCAAGTCATTTTACCACAGGTTTTCACCTAGTGGCTTTTCCAGTGCCCTGCCTGTACTTTTGTGGTACTTTGTGCCCATACAATTGAGACCGTCCATGGCGTCCAAAAAGGATTCTTTTAGCCCAAAAGCGCTTTTAGACGAACTGGAAACCAACGACAATGAATCTGAATTATTTGAAGAACTGAGCGATAGTGATTCGTGGGAAAATTCGTCATCAGGTACTGAAAGTGATGTCAGCGACGATTCTGTGACTGAGCTCAGCGATGTGAAAACTTGGTGCTCTATTGATTGCGGTACAGTTCAGGCAGCGCCCCCGAGATTCCCATTTACTTGAGTACCTGGTATGAAAGTTGACATTGACTATGACAACCCCTTTGCATACCTACAATTATTTCTGACCTATGAGGTCATTGAAAAAATAAAGTAGGAACCAGTGACCAAAGATGGCATTTGTAAATTTCAGGGCCTAATGATTCTTCAGGGAGTGGTGGGGAAACCCCTGCAGAAGTGGTATTGGACAGCCAATACATTACTTGCCACTCCAATCTTTGGCACGGTCATGTCAGAGTACAGATTCTCCCTCATAATGAAATATCTCCACTTCGAAAACAATGAAGAATTTGATAAAAACTGCTTATCCTGCACCAAAACTAAAGAAAATTTGGGAAGTATATCAAATGATTTTACAGAATTTCCGACTGAGCTATGTGCCAGAAAGAGACATCAGCATAGATGAAAGTCTAATGGCCTACAAGGGAAGGCTCAGCTGGCTGCAATACATTGCATCAAAGAGGGCACGATTTGGTGTAAAATCCTACATGCTATGCGAATCGTCAACAGGCTACTTTTGAAATTTGGTGATATACACTATAAAAGGAACAAAATTCGATCAAAAATATGGAATGGCAACCTCTTCTGTTATTTTACTAATTGAGCCATTGCTAAATCAGGGATATTGACTTGTGTGTACAGAACAACTCCAGCTAACCATATTGCATTGTGTTTTCAGAAAATGACAGCGGCTGCAGATTGAAAAGGAAAGGTAGTTTTTAATAATCAGTTGTATACGCTATATTATTTTTTCTTTAGTCACTATTTTTTTCTTCCCTTTAAAAGAAGAACTCCAGCTTCTCCACAAAACAGATGCATTGTACATGTAAATTAGTCACAACCCCACTGTCAGTTTGTGTGTAACTTACCTCCTTTAGCTGTATACAACTGGTGTCTGTGATGTCACTCTTCCTGCAGGCTGAATTTTAAAGTTCGCTGACTTCCTGTTTCCTTCCTTTTCCAGTCCTCATACTACATGTCCCATGATCTTTTGAGCCTCTGTAATTTCAGGGCGTGCTATGGAAGTCAGTTGTACCAGTTCTGGGAGTTGATGTGAGTGGGCCCTAAGGGTACTGTTTGTGTTTCCGGGCCTTCGTGTGGATGGTGAAATGTGTCATACCTCCTCCTCTGTCATTACTAGGGATGCACCGAAATGAAAATTCTGGGCCAAAACCGAAAATGCAGGATGCCCTTGGCCGAAAACCGAATCCGAAAATTACTTTTTCCCCCCCAAATGATTTTAAAACAGATAGAACAGGGGCATACACCAAAAACAGGCAGCGACGTACACCTGTCGATGCCACCCTGTCGCAGTATATGTACTATGACGGGTTGGCAAGTGGTTAATTTAATTACCAATGGTATTTGTATTATGCAGCATGAGGGGGTTAATGTATTGCCACTGCTGGTCACTGATGCATTAGTGACCGACCAGTGGCAGTTAAATAACCCCTTTGTGCTGCATTAGTGCAACCAGTATCAGTGTTAATTAACACTGGTTGCACTGATACTGGTTGCACTAATGCAGCACAAAGGGGTTAATTAACTGCCACTGGTCGGTCACTAATGCATCAGTGACCATCAGAGGCAATACCTTAACCCCCTCATGCTGCATAATACTAACACCATTGGTAAGCTCGCCTCAGCCCCCCCCCCCGCCTCAGCATCCCTCCCCCCCCCCCCCAGAGCATCCCTCCCCATCCCAAGGATGCAATCTCCTTACTCTCAGCTCCTCCTGTGTCCTTCCTTTCAAAAGACGCGCCGGTGGCCGGCCTCCCGGTGATGTCCCTACTACTACGATGTGCATGAATGAACTAACACACCGGGCGGGCAAGCGCCCGCTAATGGCTATAACTATGTGAGCGCTTCTTTTCCCTGTCAGAAGAGATACCTGCCTGATAGGGAAGTGAAGCGCTCACTTAGTTACAGCTGTTAGCGGCCGCTCGCCCGCCCGTTGTGTTAGTTCATTCATGCACATTGTAGTAGTAGTGACATCACCGGGAGGCGGCCCGCCGGCCAGAGGCGGGTCTTTTGAAACCTGCGCTGCGCCCGCGGCGGTCATCTTTAATATCGGCATCTTTAACCCATTTTCGGCCGAAATGGAATAAGCCCATTTTCGGCCGAAAATTTTGGTTCCCGAAATTTCGGTGCAACACTAGTGATCATTACTGTCTTGCAGCATGCCAGAGAATAATGACTTACTGCGAAACTACAGAGAAAGGGTTATGGGAGGCTATTATGAATGTGTTTCCTTAACATGCAAATTAATCACTTCACAGAGAGCAGGGCTCTGGGAGGGCGGGATCTGAGGGGTGGGACTCTCCCTGTTCACACTGGTCAGCATATTTAACTGGGCAGGACTGAATTCTAATTGTGATCCATTTAATCCTTCCCAGCAGCAGCACAGCCAACTTTCAGAACAGGCTGTGTATGAATGAAGTTGTTTGTTTCTTGAATAATGCTGTGATCTTTGAGGAGGGGACTTGGGAAGTTTGGACTCTTCCTGTAGGTGTGACAGGGTGGGATTGAATGCTATATAGGATGTATTCAATCAGAGCTGTGAAGGAAGGTACATCATTTGCGGAGTATGAAAGAAAGACTACAGAGGGGAGTGTCATAGACTCTAGCTGCTGCAGGAAGTGGTTGTGGAAGGCACAGTGTCAATCAGCAGGATTTACAGAGTGTTACATGATACAAAGCGAGAACTAAACCCAGAAATATCAGGGGATCTGGAGACAACAGAGAAACATGGTACAGATGTATCAGCTATGCTGGGATTGATCATTCCATTCAGTTCTAGTGAAAAGAAAGTAGGAATTCAGTTTTAAGTTCCAGTGATGTTTTTAGCTGTTACTCTTGGGTTCTTGTTTACCTCATTGCGGATTCTGCATTGTGCCTTGGGAGTCATGGTGGCTGGGTGCCCACTTAGAGGAAGAGTAACCACAGTACTAAACTTTCTCCATTTATAGATAGTTTGTCTAGCTGTAGATTGATGGATGCCTAAACACTTTTGGATTGCTTTGTATCCCTCTCCAGTCTTATGCAAATCAACTACAGGCAGTCCCCGGTACAAACATCCGACTTACAAACGACTCCTATTTACAAATGGAGGGAAACAACAGGAAGTGAGAGGAAATCTACCCCTAGGGAGGGAAATTCATTCCTGTAAGAGTTATCATGCTCCACTGAAGCGTTATCACCAATCCTTGTTTACACAACAACCCAAAATTTTCAAAATCCAATAATCATAGGGACAGAAAGCGAGGTGAAATCTTCTGAACAGGGGCACAGACAGCAAAACAAATGTCACAGGGGTGTTAACCCTTCCCTATGCTATCCAAAAAAACTTAAAAATTGTTTTTTTTTTGGCTGAAGCTACACTTAGGCCCTCTTCACACCTGAGCGTTTTTTAGCTCGTGAAAAGCTCATCTCTGAAGTCTCAAAACGCCCAACAAGCATTGCATTCATTTCAATGACCCCTGTTCACATATGAGCGTTCTGTTGCCTGAAGCTCAAAAAAAGTGCATGAGCTTCTTTTTTGGCAGACTGCCAGCATTTTTGTTAGATGTCAATGCCTGCCTCCATACACCTCTAAAAAACGCCTAAATAACGCTCAAAGAAACGTCTGAAAACGATACGCTCCGGTGTAAATGGAGCCTTAAGAAATGTACCTGCTCCAAATTACGAAAAAAATTAAACTTAAGAATAAAGCTACAGACTCTATCTTGTTTGTGACCTGGGGACTGCCTGTACTCTTGATCACTTGTCTTCATAGAGCTCCTTTTTGCGAGGCATGGTTCCCATCAGCTGATTATTATTATACAGGATTTATATAGCGCCAACAGTTTGCGCAGCGCTTTACAGTGTGGGGGAAGACAATACAGTTACAGTACAATTCAATACAGGAGGAATCAGAGGGCCCTGCTCGTTAGAGCTTACAATCTAGAAGCTGATGGTTCTTATGAACATCAGTCCTAAAACGTTTGAGTGTCTTATCAATCAAAGTAGCTCTAAACCACACTTCTCATTTTATTATATGGACTCCAGGCGTGCAAACTACTGACTCCATTTAGCGTTTGTTGAAGAAATGAGTCAATATATTTACTTACTATTTCCTCCAGCACTATGTTTAATAGGTGTGTTCAATAAAGCCTCAAGAAATGAGATATATTCGTGTGTTATCAGCTTAAGCACATTGTATTTGTCTTCAGTATTGTTGTGACTTGGATGAGGATCAGATGACATTTTATTGCAGGTTAATTCCAAAGCGTTCACATACAAGCTCAGCACTTGCTGGTCGTGTTGAAATTTTCCTTCTCGCATTCCAGATTTCAGGATTTTTAGTGCAATTAAAGTAAATCGACTTCCCTCCACACACGTTGGTTACAGTGGTATAAGATTTTTGACTGTAAGGCCCCTTTCACACATGTCCGCTCCGTTCTCCATTCTGCTCAGCGGGGGATCTATCCGCTGATCCCTGCTGAGCAGGCCGATGACAGCCCTGTCTCTGTGTGCGGAGACGGAGGTGTGAGATCCCTGCTGTTATCTATGGGGTAATCGGATGAGAACAGACCGCCTGTCCGTTCTCATCCGATCGGCCAGACGGATGGAAAATAGGCTTTCCATCCGTCCGGATTTGACAGACTGGATCGGATGTCAGCGGACATGTCTCTGCTGACATCCGCTACCCCATAGAGATGCATGGGGCATCTGTTCCGAACGGTCCGGTCTGCATGTGTAAAAGGGGCCTAAGAGAAAGCAAAGGAGCTCCTTTCTTTGAAACTTCAGTTTGTGGCACAATACGCCCTTGCAACAATCCACTGGATTTTCCTACCATTATGCTAAAAGAGGCAAACCCTTATAGCGGAATGCGGCACCTCTGCAATCATGTATACCAAATAATCTGTATTTAAGGTTTCATGGCTACAATCCAGCACATATATGTACTAATCAGTTTCTTTCTTTTTATTTAAGAGCCAGGAGCTACGGTGAACTGCATGGACAAAGTTTCCCCCCCTCATGCCATGGACGTTCCAGACCATAATGGTGTCCCTTACTCTCCCAGGTCGTCAGTTAGTGAGCATGCACGTTCCAGGATGTTGCAGCGGCACCACACCATCCAAACTAGTGATGATGCCTATGTATGTATTTCACGATTATTACTTGATGGGCTGTATACAGATATTTTCCTGAAGGAACAGTTTGAAAACAAAGGGATTGTCAAATGTGAGGCAATTTGTGAATGAACTTTTTTGTATCCTCATTCTTAATGGTTTCCTGTGCTGTGTTTCCCTTGCTATTGTGTGGGGTGTTTGGGTTTCTTACATTAGAAGTATACTGTAGTGGTGGCCAAACATGCATCAACACACTGTTATTCATCATCACACATTCAGTCGATCCTTTATTGCAAGTAATCCCATCAAATTGAATTTAGTGAGCTCTTGATCGATTTGGCCAAGTTGATAGACTTTCATTGTAGAGATCAGTTAAAGGATCATTTATGATAGATAGTTTAGGCTTATGGTTGATAGGTGGTATATTTGCGCTCCGTATTTAGTTGACTACAAAGTGTATATTGTATTATTCATTTCATTTATCATTTATTTTAGTCAATGATAAAACACGTTTACAATCGCTTGCCCCAGTAGACATATGGTTAAGGAATGGTTTGTCTATTGTAGAGCCATCTTTTAGATCCAGCATGGTTTTACTTTCTGCACCCTCTGTATTTCCAGGTGCAGCTGGACAATTTGGCTGGTATGAGTTTAATGGCGGGTAAGGCTCTAAGCTCTGCACGTATGGCGGATGCAGTTTTGAGCCACTCTTCACTTATGGGAAGTCAGCAGCTCCAGGATGGCGAAGAGAGTGAAGGTGAGCAGACAAAAGGTGCCTCTGCTTATTTGCTTTTTATTGTTTTTTGTTTTATAGTCTCCGTTTCCCAGCATGACCCACTGTATTTGTTGCTTCTTCCAATCACCTGCCTCATTGTGTTCTGTTACTTTATTATTTTTTCATTTTTTGCTTCTTCATCAGTCGTGTTAACTGCCTTTGTAACCCATATGTGCAGCGTGTGGGGGTAAAAAGCCCACCCTTTTTCTACCACACATATGTGTCAATGGAGGGTTGATGTTTCAAAGACAGCTCTCAGTCCCAACTAACGAGCGGTAGCCAGCAGGACAGGCTTCCAATCATGTAAAAACTGACAGCCAATCACTGTGGTTACTTGATTGCCAATCAAGGTACGCTGGGGTAAGCAGGAAGGGGTTGATAAGGGTCTATGTAAACAGTAATGCTTTCTCCCTTTTTTGTTTTCATTATGCACAGTTTGAATTAAAGCTTGCTGAGGTGCCTTATACTGTGATAGAACTGCTGGAGGGTTCATTTTTAAAGCTAAAGCCCTTGGTTTTAGTATAGTGGGGATGGGTTAGAGCCTTTTTTATGCCCCCTCATTGGGAAAAATTTAAGTAACACCAAGCCAGAACATAGGAGGAAATCCTGTTAGGCGATAGTAATTCCACTCTTGGGATTAGTTGCAACAACAAGGTTAGGGATGAATCTCCCCAGTTTGACACAGCCATAAATAACTGACTGTAACGGAACAGGGCACCCCAGACCGGGTACCTCCGTTGACAGATGCTCCTAGTGCTTCCCGAGGGCTCCAAGCACTCCACCAGACACCGTAAGCACTTCAGACCCCACGAACCACCACAGCTTGGTTAGGGTCTCGCAATCTCCTACCCACCCTGGACCTACGACAAGGCTCCAGGTTCCTGTGAGTGAACCTCTCTTTCCCCAGAGAATGCAGCAGAACAAGCTCTTACAAGAGCTTAGGGATTATCCAAGGGAGTATGGAGGACATAGCAGTCCCTTGCAGCAGATTCCCCCAACAAGAGACAGAACTCTAAATTGAGGTGAAGGAACTCTAGAACAACTTTATTGAACAAGACTTATATACAGAATTTGGAACATCCCGCCCCCAACAACCGCTTTCCTATTGGTCAATTGTAAAGTACCTGGGGTCCTCCTTCAGGACCTCCTTAGCCATGCAAATGAGGACTTGAAAATGAGTCAGCAGGGATTGGTCCGATAGCTTGACCAGAAGGACTGCCATGTGCAATGAGACAGAAGCCCCCCAGGGGGCAATCAATGTACACAATAGCCATACACAGAACAATGGGAGGTCATTAGTACTTACAATGAGACAGGGCAATCCACATTCCCTCCCAATACACAAACAAGGAAAACCTTGCTGACATTGAAAGATATGTAATATACACAGCATTTAGGAATTACAGATTTCATGGCAAATGGGAATAAATCTTAATATTTCTATATGGAGATATTGCTGGCAAATATGAAGCAATCCAAACCATTACTTATCCGTCTTTAAGTTCCAGTGACGGTGAATACTGTCACACTGACAAATGATGTAACCTCTCCCAGATATATGCACTATTTATATCAAAAGTATTGGGACACCTGCCTTTACACGCACATGACCTTTAATGACATCCCAGTCTTAGTCTGTAGGGTTCAGTATTGAGTTGGCCCACCCTTTGCAGCTATAACAGCTTCAACTCTTCTGGGAAGGCTGACCACAAGGTTTAGGAGTGTGTCTATGGGAATGTTTGACCATTCTTCCAGAAGCGCATTTGTAAGGTCAGGCACTGATGTTGGAAAATAAGGCCTGGCTTGCAGTCTTCACTCTTATTCATCCCAAAGGTGTTCTACTGGGTTGAGGTCAGGACTCTGTGCAGGCCGGTCACTTTCCTCCACTCAAAACTTGCTCATCCATGTCTTTATGGAGCAAGCTTTGTGCATTGGTCCAAATCATTTAGTGGAGGGGGATAATGGTGTGGGGTTGTTTTTCAGGGGTTGGGTTTGGCTCCTTAGTTCCAGTGAAGGGAACTCTTAAGGCATCAGCATTCCAAGACCTTTAGAACAATTTCATGCTCCAAACCTTGTGGGAACTGTTTGGGGTTGGGCTCTTTCTGTTCCAAAATGACTGCACACTAGTGCACAAACAAGGTCCATAAAGACATGAATGAGAGAGTTTAGGGTGGAGGAACCTGACTTGCCTGCACAGAGTCCTGACCTCAACCCAGTAGAACACCTTTGGCATGAATTAGAGCGGAGACTGCCAGCCAGGCCTTCTTTCCAATATCAGTGCCTGACCTCACAAATGCGCTTCTGGAAGAATGGCCAAACATTCCCATAGAGACATTCCTAAACCTTGTGGACAGCCTCCCCAGAATAGTTGAAGCTATTATAGCTAAAAATGGTGGAAAACTCAATATTAAACCCTACAGACTAAGACTGGGATGCCATTAAAGTTCATGTGCGTTTTAAAGGCAGGTGCCCCAATACTTTAGATAATAGCGTTTGTGTGTGTGTGTATATATATATATATATATATATATATATATGTGTGTGTGTGTGTGTATATATATATATATATATATATATATGTGTGTGTATATATACAGTGCCTTGCGAAAGTATTCGGCCCCCTTGAACTTTTCGACCTTTTGCCACATTTCAGGCTTCAAACATAAAGATATAAAACTGTAATTTTTTGTGAAGAATCAACAAGTGGGACACAATCATGAAGTGGAACGATATTTAATGGATATTTCAAACTTTTTTAACAAATAAAAAAGTGAAAAATTGGGCGTGCAAAATTATTCAGCCCCCTTAAGTTAATACTTTGTAGCGCCACCTTTTGCTGCGATTACAGCTGTAAGTCTCTTGGGGTATGTCTCTATCAGTTTTGCACATCGAGAGACTGAAATTTTTGCCCATTCCTCCTTGCAAAACAGCTCGAGCTCAGTGAGGTTGGATGGAGAGCGTTTGTGAACAGCAGTTTTCAGTTCTTTCCACAGATTCTCGATTGGATTCAGGTCTGGACTTTGACTTGGCCATTCTAACACCTGGATATGTTTATTTGTGAACCATTCCATTGTAGATTTTGTTTTATGTTTTGGATCATTGTCTTGTTGGAAGACAAATCTCCGTCCCAGTCTCAGGTCTTTTGCAGACTCCATCAGGTTTTCTTCCAGAATGGTCCTGTATTTGGCTCCATCCATCTTCCCATCAATTTTAACCATCTTTCCTGTCCCTGCTGAAGAAAAGCAGGCCCAAACCATGATGCTGCCACCACCATGTTTGACAGTGGGGATGGTGTGTTCAGGGTGATGAGCTGTGTTGCTTTTACGCCAAACATAACATTTTTCATTGTTGCCAAAAAGTTTGATTTTGGTTTTATCTGACCAGAGCACCTTCTTTCACATGTTTGGTGTGTCTCCCAGGTGGCTTGTGGCAAACTTTAAACTACACTTATTATGGATATCTTTAAGAAATGGCTTTCTTCTTGCCACTCTTCCATAAAGGCCAGATTTGTGCAGTATACGACTGATTGTTGTCCTATGGACAGAGTCTCCCACCTCAGCTGTAGATCTCTGCAGTTCATCCAGAGTGATCATGGGCCTCTTGGCTGCATCTCTGATCAGTCTTCTCCTTGTATGAGCTGAAAGTTTAGAGGGACGGCCAGCTCCTTGGGATGTTTAAAGCTTGAGAAATCTTTTTGTATCCAAATCCGGCTTTAAACTTCTCCACAACAGTATCTCAGACCTGCCTGGTGTGTTCCTTGTTCTTCATGATGCTCTCTGCGCTTTAAACGGACCTCTGAGACTATCACAGTGCAGGTGCATTTATACGGAGACTTGATTACACACAGGTGGATTCTGTTTATCATCATTATTCATTTAGGTCAACATTGGATCATTCAGAGATCCTCACTGAACTTCTGGAGAGAGTTTGCTGCACTGAAAGTAAAGGAGCTGAATCATTTTGCATGCCCATTTTTTCAGTTTTTTATTTAACAAAGTTTGAAATATCCAATAAATTTCATTCCACTTCATGATTGTGTCCCACTTGTTGTTGATTCTTCACAAAAAATTACAGTTTTATATCTTTATGTTTGAAGCCTGAAATGTGGCAGAAGGTTGAAAAGTTCAAGGGGGCCGAATACTTTTGCAAGGCACTGTATATGTATATATATATATATATGTGTGTGTGTGTGTGTGTGTGTATATATATATATATATATATATATATATATGTGTGTGTATATATGTGTATATATATATATATATATATGTATGTATATATACATACATACATACATTCTGGGTGGAGTTCCACTTTAAATTTGCAGGAGTATGGTAGTGAATATGATTTGTCCTCGTGCCTTCTGCTGTAGCATTACCTTTATACCTTTAAACCCTCCTCCACACTGGAAGGTTTACTTAGAACTGAATTCAGTTTACTGTAAGAGCCGTGCCAGATTACTTGTTCCCTATGTGGGTAAAACATTGCTGTACTTATGTTAACCTTAAACTTTAACAGTCACATTGGTTTTGGACCACATTAAAAAGGCAAGTACAATTTTGAAAACAATATAAATAAATGCACATGATTTTGCAGGTAAAACAATGTGCATTTATTTACTTTACATAAAAGCCTGCACAGAATTTGTACCTGTGATCAGTGTGGGTATGGGTGTGAAGTCAGGCTCCTGCAGATGCTGCCTACAGCTCTTTGCCTGTACCTCTGTTTGAGCAGACAGTTACTGAGCTTCTGGAAGTGTCAATGGACTGCAAGTGTGCTGATCAGGTCACTCAGTCTATTGAGAACTACAATTCCATCTGCAAAGGTGGCAGACGAGACTTGTAGGTTATTCATTACCAGATCTCTGTGAATGAATGATGCAGCGTGCGGCAGAACCGCACAGAGTCGCTCCCATTTCTAAATGTAATGTGACAGCAGCTGCAGGGAAAAGAATCTCCGTCTGCTGTCACAGGGGAAGGGGGTCTGGGAGTGAGGGGGCTGGGGATTAACAACTGTTACAGCCTATATATACACATCTAACCTATCTTTCATTCCTCACCTTCAGTGGAGGTTGAATGACTGTGCGTAGTCTTCCAAAAATGTAGCCAGCACTGCAGTAAGAGTCTGAAGCATTTTCTTCTGGAAATTTAAGCCCTTCTGTTGTTCTTTACTTATCATTCCTATGAAGACTAGCAACACAGTTGAGTATAGTTTCAGTTGAAAAGAGCTTGCCATTGACTGAACAGAGGTACACAAAATGAAATACTGATGAGTACATGTAATATTTACAAAGATACATTTTTTTTTTATCTTAATCTCGATGCCTGTTGACTCTTTACAGACTGTGAGAGAACTCCAGAGGACACAGATTTATCTGTTATTGGAGACAATGGGCAACATCTCTCCACTTCTTGTTACCCCACAACAATGCTGCTGGGGTACAAGCACACCGATATGAACTTCAGTATGGAGCAAGCCGGCGTGTGAGCAGAGGTATGATTTTAAGGAAATGCTATATAAATTCCTATAACTGAACTACTGCTATGATTATCAATGCAGCCTCATCAGTACACATCATGAAGAATAAAAATGACTTGTTTGCAAAATTTTATAACAAACTAAGAATTTTTTTTTTTCCAAAATTGTTGGTCTTTATTTAGCAAAAAGAAAAAAAACCCAGTGCTCATTAATTACCACCAAAAGAAAGCTCTATCTTTATTAAAAAAAAAAACAATCCAAAATTTCATGTGTGTGCATTGTTGCATGACTGCACAATTGTCATTCAAAGTATGACAACACCGAAAGCTGAAAATTGGCCTGGGTAGGAAGGAGGTGAAAGTGCCCAGTATTGGAGTGGTTAAAGTGATACTAAACAGACACTGTTTAATTTACAGTATCTCATATATTTCTGTATGTGGATGATGGCACTATAATAGTTAGATAAAAAAATAAAAAAATAATAAATAATAGATAATAAAATAAAAAAAATATTTATTAGATAAAAATTGAAGTACTTTTTTTCCTAATGGATATACAGCTGTCATGTGACCCAGCTCTTTCCCAGCCTGTCTGCAGGGAAACAGTGGCAGGAGGAGTTTCTAGCCTATTTTGCCAGTCACATGTTAAAAAAAAACAAAAAACAGCCTTTTGATTGCAGAGTAAAAATATTTATTTTAATAAACCGTTTTAAATTGTCATACCAATATATATTTGAAATCAAGTCTTATTTTTGGCAACAGCATGGTGTGAGTGTATTTATGCTAATTACAGGCTGTTACACTCCTCCAGCCTGTGTCAGTGGGTGTGTTTACAATAACAGGGAGATGAAGCCTCCATCAATCAAGATGTAATATTCCCCTGCCCCCCCATTGTGTTTAGCCATTTAGTGAGCATAGAGGAGGAGGGAGTGGGCTGTAAGTTACCACTGTATATACACCCACATGTGATATACATACTACTATATAGTCACATGGGCTGCACAAATGTGATCAAGGATGAAATGTTGTACATAGAAATGCTCTGAAAACTGAGCATGTGCACTATCTGTTAATGGCTGCTCTACTGTAGTGGGGACATGGACAGGAGGGAGGGAAAGAGTACAGCAGAATCAATCAGGTTTTTTGCAGCCTACAGAAATTGAATCCCATAGTGACTGAGTAAGTATGAACCTCATGTAATACAGCATGTTGTGATCATTTTTTATTTTAATTATGTGGATTTAATGGCACTTTTAACACACTAAAGAAAGTTAAATTTTATCCCTTACAGGTTTTCTGTCGAAATATCGAGGGTCCCATCTTTCTGAACACCAACAGTATCTGCAGCTTTAGCGCCAAATTTCATTTGTATTCTTTCCCTGAACTGACTCGCCGTATTCCATCACAGACGGATTCTGGGATTGTGCCCCCCCCCCCCCATCGTCTAATTTGTTTTATTTTATTTTATGTACTTGTTTAACCCTTCCTCCATTCAGAAGCATGGGGCTTCAAAATTAAAAGGCAGGGATTAGTTGTGGGGAGGGGGGACACCCACTTGTATAATGGAGATTAATCTGTGAACTTGCCACCCCTGCAGGCATTGGCAGAATAGGAGGAGGTATTTTATTCAAAAGGCGCTTTGGGGGAAAGGTAGCATTGGTGGGGTGGGAAAGTTCGGTTGCTGAAACATAGAAACACCAGCACAGAATTCTATATAAATGTCTGGCACCTATTGTGGCATAAGCGACTGCAGCCTCACTATTGAAGCAGCTGGTTCCCAAGCAAAGACATACGACACACTGTAGTCTGTGGGTAACCAGTATAAGAGACCGGTGTCCAAGGGTGGTATGGCAGGAGTGACTAGTGCCTAGGGTGGAGTTCTTTTTAGAATTTTAAAGAAGATATTCCACAATCTACACTAGCTTTTTTTTTTTTTTTTTTTTTAATGTCCATGTTTTTAGGTTGACAAATATCCACTGGGTCTGGAATCTTACTTATCAAGCTCAGTTTTTCAGAAATTGCACTATTTTATTTTAACCAGTATATAGCTGAGAGCATTTAGTTTTCTGTATCCTTCTTAAGGTGAAAAAAAAAAAGCCAAAGAAAAGAAAAAAAGGCCTATCCCTTCACTGTGGGTAGGATGTATGTGCCATTTTATTTCACAATGTACTATTTTTATAGCTTTATTGTGTAGAAAGCGGATTCCTTTCCAGCAATGTAAGATTTCATTCCTTATAGCCTGTTTTCTCCCATTCATGGCCAATTTCCAGAGGATCGTATCTTTAATGTAAAACTTATGTATATAAAGAGAAGATTGTGATTTAAAGAAATTAAAGCAGAGCCTTTAGTCCAGTTATGTATTCTAAACCATGAAATACAAGCTGCTATAACAACACAAAATATGTTTCTAATGAATTCACTTGATCCCCTTCACCCCAGTAAAGAGACTGAGAGTGGATGTGCCATTATCACGAGCCAGGCAAGCTGTTGCGTTTCGTGGTGCTGCTTTGCTAGCATGTTTTAGATACTTAAGCTGGCCATAGATGAGTGAATTTTTGAACGAAATTTTTCTAATCGATAATCGAATCAACTTTTATTTTATACCGCAGTGACAAGAAAATTGGAAGGAGCAGGATGGAACATTATTCTTGAACAAACACATTTCTAACAGTGAAAACAGGTGATAAAGTATTTAATGTGCCTCTAAGTCCACTAGAATAGTCCAATAGGCATCAATGAAGTGTTGTCCTCTGTGACCTGTGAGAAAGGCATAAAGGTGCAGGATCTGTGATGCTGAACCAAAAACAAACCGCAGTGGAGGTGCCGTGCTCCCCACACCAAACCGTGTATAAAAACTGCTTACCAGACAAGGTTGACCACTAGGTTATAGGTGGTGAAACCGCACATGGGAAATTAGCGTCTCCCTCTGACCATACTATGTCCATGTGATTCCAGTAAAGTTAAACCAAAAAAGTGCTCCTGTGGTGTGATAAGGTAAAAAAACGTTATTGGCAAGGTAAGTAATGCCCTTACAGGAAGGTGAAGTGTAAAGGCTCAACAAACATCCATACAGCATGAATGGCATTCCTACTGGCTCTGCTTCAAGCACATATCCAACCAATCAAAAGCAAGTAGCGTGTCGACATCACCGTCGTAGGCTTCAGCATACGCGTTTCATCATATGTGACGACATCCAGGGATGGGCTGGCCTATTCCCAGATGATGTCATCTATGACGAAACGTGTAGGAATTTCACTGTTTGGTTTGGTGAGCACAGCACCTCCACTGCTGTTATTTTGGTTCAGCATCACTGTTCCTGCACCTCTATGCCTTTCATCACAGATCACTGAGGACATTTCATTGATGCCTTTTGGACTGTTTTGGTGGACGTATTGGCACTTTGTATACTTTGCCTGTATTCACTGTTATATGATTTTATTAGGGCACCTAGTTTCCTCTCCTCATGTTAATTTTTGATACTAATTACTTGTTCACTGATCTTAGCGCTGCACTACAATTATAGTATTATGTTTGAGGCTTTTTGTATCTGGACTCTTAGTGTTAGCAGCTTTTTTAACACTTTTTCCTGAGCTCAGTGTTTTTCATCTTTTTTTAACTAAACTTCTAAAAGTGTATGTGTTTTTTGTTCTGTAAAGTCAATTCATTCCCAAATCATATGTTGAAAGCAAACAAAATCTTTTGCACAACATTCGAGAATTTTCGTCCAAATTTTCCAAAGACTATAAATCTGGGTGATTTTAAGAATGGTGACCTTTGATTAAGAAGTGTGACAAGGCTAACTGAATTGCAGCTTTATACAGCTTACATATCCAATTCAGCTTGTATATTTCACGGTTTGGTTGAAGTTCTGCTTTAATATCTGATACTGGAAGCAGCATCCTATTGGGATAGTAATCTATCTGCCAATACATAAGGCACTGGCACACAAGCATTGTGTTGTGTGTATAGGAAGGATTAAATACATAACTCTGACAAACTAATGAAGATATTATCTCAAAAACACTATATTAGTGCTTGAAGTCAGAGTGAGTTTCTTACTAGTTTGATCTAGTAGCAGTTAGTGATTTTACTCCGTACTTTTAAGTACTATTTTTAGGCACCGTTTTGCACACGATAAAGCTGCTGTCTTTAAAAGATGTATGTTGTAGTGACAATGATGAGATGTGCCATGCCCAACTGTCAGCTCTTCTTTGTTGTAGTTTTTATCATTTTTGTGTAGTTTTTTTTGAGTATTGTATCTGTTGCTGTAATTATGGCTGTGCTGACATTTAGCATAATCAAACGCCCAAGGTGTCTAACTCCTCCTGCCTATCCACCCTGAGAGACACAGATCCCACACAGTGCCTGTGAGGCCCTTGGGAGATTAGGCCTGGTGCAATATGCTACTTATTTTACATTATTTTTTTTTTTTGTGTTTTGTCTGTCATTCATCATGGTCAGAATTAACCTACTGTATGCCAGGAGAACGTCTTCTCCATCTGGCAGCGAGTGGGTTAAAGCAAGATCTTAGTGTTCCACGTGGAGTGTGTGTAGGGACTGTGTACATTTGTATGTATGTGTAAATATGTCTATGTATGGATGGATATATATATATATATATATATATATATATATATATATATATATATATATATATTGAGCATGAGTCGGTCTGTATAAAGACATTTGCTCCTAGAGATTGAGAATTGTTACTGGTGAGCAGTTTTCTATAATCATGCCAGTTTGGTTATGCTTTCATTTATCTCCATCACCACCTAATTAATCAGTAAGGGACTTTATACCCAGCTGATCTGTTACCAGCTCACCCAGGGAGAAGAGTTCAGTGCATTGTATATTTTGCTGGTAAGGTTTCATGTTTGTGACTAATGCTTTTAAGCCATAAAAGCAATTTATGTATCACTGAGCGTAAACAAGACTTTGCCCTGCACTCTTAACCTTCCACAGTGTATATTTTATACATCACGCACGCACAATGGTTCCTCATCCTCACCTCTGCTGCCCCATGGTTATCCATCTCCAAACTTCCATGTCTGATAAGCCCAGCAGTTATCTCTTGTCTGATTACTAGCAGGTTATACTGCTCAGAACCCTACATCTGCTTACTCAGCTGTCAGCTTTAGACATTTATATAACCACCATCAACCTATATTTTGCATTTTGTTAAAAAGGTATATATAGACTTAAAGAAATTTATGTCTAATAAAAGAATGTGAAATAACTGTATGGGCTACCCATTGGCAAAATTATCTTTTTTGACAGCCTATCTTTGTCTGAGATAGGTTTGATTTCATGCTTGTCCAAAGCCTGGTACAATACTATATGTTTTTCTTCTTTCAACTCAGTGGGCTGAGCTACAAAAAAAAAAAAATATTACAGATTGCTGTACTAACACAAGCGATGTTAGTACAACAACTCCCCCCCCCCCCGCCCCCCGCTGTGCTATTCTGTTCTGACAGGGGGAAGACCCCCCCCAAGAATACATCGGTCACGCTCGCAGCCATTGGCTGACAACACCGATCAGATGCTGGTTTTCCAGTCCATGTACGCCCGGCATAAGGAGGGTATAATGAAGCACAATCAACTAACATGAACTTTTAGTGGTCATCTAAGCTCTATGGCTACCTGTGAATCTCTCTTTCAGTCTCAGAATTTAGGGTTCGGTTATCTGTTGTTCCCTTCTTTCATCAATATTACAAAAGTGAGTTTTCATTTGAATCTTTTCAGCCTTGCAAATATTATCTGCCAATTTATTGGATAATAATTGTATAAAGCATATTGGACTTAATTTAAAGATCGGGAAGTAAAGAAAACATTACATGGCAAACAAATTTAGTTGGTGAGTCAATAAAATAAATGTTACTGCTATGGAAAATCCAGACTCTCCTTCTTTGGGCACATTATGAATGAGGACATCAGTCATGGAACGTGGAGTATGTGTAAACAGAGAGCATTTTGGAAGGTGGGATTGGGGGGTGGGGAGCAATATGTCTTTATATACATCAGTGTGTGTGTGTACGTGTGTGTCGTCCCTGCACTCCTCACCAATTCATTTCAATTGTGGCCCAAAGAGCCTCTCTCTTTTCTCTTATAAACACAAATATCTAAACAAAGGAGAATATATATATATATATATATATATATATATATATATTTCCATTCACCCCTGCTTATCTGAGCAGGCTCCCTCTGCATATCTTTTATTTGACATAAGAAATGTTTTTTTCATAGCTCATTGTTCTTGTTTCCCTAAATGTTGTTATATAATTATTATTATTGGTAATAAAAAGAGAAAGAAAAAAATAACTGAAGTTTGTGTTTTAAGAGGGTAGAATCTATAGGTCTGCATGTGGGTCCTCACTCACTCAAGCCCATCTTTGTGTTTGTTTTTACATTTAATGTTTATTGTTTAAATTGTGTTTTCTTTCTTTTCTTCTTTTATTTCACAATTTCTAAAATCTACACTCATTGCAAGTAGCTCAATTTTAGTTTTTAGAGGGCCAAATATACTTGTCCATGGGAGAAGGATTTAAGTAAAATGTTTATAAAGATAAATATATAGTGTGTGATTACCCAGAAGCTGGTTCTCTGGAGTTATGAGGACAACAACTTAAATGAGAGCACAGCCCAAAAACTTTGATTTAGTTTTGGATGTAGGATGATTAAAACTGAACTCCAGGCAAAAAATAATAGGACATAAATTCATGCAACTCTGTATTCATCTATAAATGTTTCTTTTTATCAGCCTCATGCAATCCATTCTACAGCAAAGCTAGGAGACAGAAGCAGCACAAGGAGCTAATCAGTGCTTCGATGCTTATGTGGGGACAATGGACATGCAGATGCGAAGAGAGCAAAGAGTAAAAGCCTAGCTCAAAAGTGTGCTGCTTCTCCATAGGCTGGAGACGGGACAAGTGTTAGTTGTAATAGAGAAAAGTCAGGTTTGGAGGCTGAGAATGGTTTGTTCATCTCAAAACCATATGACCACAAATACAAATCCTTTAGTATGTAAAACAGCCCCTTTATATGTATTTCATCTGTATGTTTAGCTGTTTGCAATGGAGTTCAGCTTTAACCTTTTGTGGTGAAGTTTAAATAATGACAGTGCACATGCAAGCCCTCTAAATATAAGAACATAATCTGTATTCCAAATCCTTGAGGAAAGAAGTTACAATTGCCCACCACCAACTTTAAAGGGCCATGCTGAGGCTTTGTTCACAAGAAGTGCAGAGACATGCTTTTTTTTTTTCTTCATATGTCTCTTCAAGGGCACAAAGAAACAATTGGTTTCTATGTGCCCTGTTAGTGCCACAACACTGGTGGCATGTGTATTTTTTTCTGTGCAGAAAAATGCCACATTTATGCATCTTTCTGCACAAAAACAACACTCACACGAAACCAACATTGTGACCAGAACAAGGCACAAATTGTAATAAAATATTGATGGTGGATCACTTGATTGTTCTCACACTCCTTTTCTTCTTGGATTAAGAACATATCTTTAAAATATTTGATATTAGGACTGCTGCCATCTTTCTTTTTGCCTACCACCCATATAGTGGTTTTTGTTAAGTGTGCCATGTAAGTAGGTACATACCCTTAAGCCTCGTACACACGCGTCGAAACTCTGCAGGGAGTTTTCGTCCGACGACTGATCTGCCGATTTTCGGCTTGTTAGTATGATGCTTCCGACAACCAACTCCGACTTTTCGGCCGAAAAAAATCTGGTGTGCAGACTATAAAATTTTTGTTCACCGTCAAAACACGGCCGATTTTCGTGCAGTCAGTACAGATTTCGACAGGGAAAAATCTAATGAGCAAGTCTGGGCATGCTCAGAGAGGAAAGAACACAAAGAAAGCAAACCAACACATGACATCACTTCTGAAGTAGATTTTTGTTGGGCGAGAAAATTCGTGTGCAGTCTAGGCACATTCCAACCAACAAAACACCACTCTGGACAAAAGACGGACGATCGGTCGGCCAATAATCGTTGTGTCTGTACGGGGCTTTACTCACTGGTGCCAGGGAGAGATCATCAGAGAGGACTTCACTCTAAGAGCCAACCTCCTCCCTTTCCTAAACCTAATGTATTAGTTTTGGTCAGTGTTCTCATTTAATGCTTGACATTTATTCTGGTCACACATTTCTCTTTTTGCTTGATAAGCTGGGTATTTTTTTTACTTTTCTGACATGAAAACATTTCAGTAGTATAGGAGTTGTGGTGGTAAGTGACTTTATTCTTGTGGGTAATCTAATACTAATGGTAATCACAGTAATGCCAAAAAAGCTCCTAATGTTATAAAAAGCAGAGGTGATGTTTTTCTTTTTTTTATACTGATGTGCCTACCATATTTATGAAATATTTACAATTTATCTTCTCCTTTCTAACATGCAATCTTATGGTGTTCAGGCACCCAATGATTACATTTTGACATTTGCACACTTTTTTTTTTATGCTGCCTCAGCAATGTTGCTAGGCCTAGCAGCAAAAGATGGGATGAGCAGCTGTAAGGGTTTATGCTTGTGTGTTATGACATTCAAGACTAAGGGAACCTTAAAGTAAAGCTCCAGCAGTACAGGTTTCAACAGGATTGAAAAGAATCTTTATTTAATTGGCTTACTATTTTTCCCAGACATTTTTACTTATCTTAAGAACAAATGGCAGGCATCCACTTCCATGTCCTTTGGTATACTGCACTGAGAGTGTATCAACTTGATAAGATATTTACATGGACTGCTGAACTTCTAGAGTGACATTAGAAGAAGCAGTCTCTGTTACTAAAGTCCTAACACTGGCTGTGTGATTTTACATACTAATGACTGCCCCTTCCACCAGTGTGAAATAAAAAACAGAACCAGACGAAGCTGGTTTTCTAATACCTCGACAAAACTGGAGTTTAAATTTAAGGCCCATTTAACTGTCCTGAATGCATTACAGACACATTCCAGCAACCTCTGATCTAATTATTGGATAGCTTCTTGAAATAATGGTCGATATTCTGTATCTTTGATTTGCATGCTTTTTATATGCATCCTTTCTCTTCCTGGAATTTTTCTGTATCATTTGTTTTCTCTGTTTAAAGATTTATGTTATTTTTATATTCTTGGAAGATATGTTGTGTTTGCTTCTACTGGAAAGTGGCAAACATTCCCAAGAATTAACTTACTTGGAACACACCGCATACATGTCAAACAAGCATTTGCTGAATATGAGCAAATGTATGTAAAAGCTCAAATAGATAATCTTCTGAGTTTAATAGATCTTAAACCTGGAACAGTTTTGCGATCTCAAGTATTGAAGTAATAAAAAATAATTGCTTGTGGTAGAATTTCTTGTAAGACCTAAAAGGGAGACATCGATCAGACATCTTGCCTTTGCAATATACTTATTTTTAAGTGAAGTTGGTTGGTGACTGGTTGAATTTAAAGCACTGATGCTCACTTCAAACCCGGTTAGAGGAGCACAATGTTTTGTTTTACAAAGCTCCTTTTAAGTTTCAGATACAGTATCTCACAAAAGTGAGTACACCCCTCACATTTTTGTAAATATTTTATTATACCTTTTCATGTGACAACACTGAAGAAATGACACTTTGCTACAATGTAAAGTAGTGAGTGTAAAGCTTGTATAACAGTGTAAATTTGCTGTCCCCCTCAAAATAACTCAAAACACAGCCATTAATGTCTAAACCGCTGGCAACAAAAGCAAGTACACCCCTAAGTGAAAATGTCCAAATTGGGCCCAATTAGCCATTTTCCCTCCCCGGTGTCATGTGACTTGTTGGGGTTACAAGGTCGCAGGTGTGATACATTTGGCTCCAGTGACTCTCACATACTGGTCACTGTATGTGAAACATGGCACCTCATGGCAAAGAACTCACTGAGGATCTGAAAAAAATAATTGTTGCTCTACATAAAGATGGCCTAGGCTATAAGAAGATTGCCAATACCCTGAAACTGAGCTGCAGCACAGCAGCCAAGACCATACAACGGTTTAACAGGACAGGTTCCACTCAGAACAGGCCTCGCAATGGTCGACCAAAGAAGTTGAGTGCACGTGCGTCATATCTAGAGGTTGTCTTTGGGAAATAGAGGTATGAGTGCTGCCAGCATTGCTGCAGAGGTTGATGGGGTGGGGGGGGTCAGCCTGTCAGTGCTCAGACCATACGCCGCACACAGCATCAAATCGGTTTGCATGGCTGTCGTCCCAGAAGGAAGCCTCTTCTAAAGATGATGCACAAGAAAGCCCGCTAACAGTTTGCTGAAGACAAGCAGATTAAGGACATGGATTACTGGTGCCATGTCCTGTGGTCTGATGAGGCCAAGATAAACTTATTTTGTTCAGATTGTGTCAACCGTGTGTGGCGGCAACCAGGTGAGAAGTACAAAGAGAAGTGTGTCTTGCCTACAGTCAAGTATGGTGGTGGAAGTGTCATGGTCTGGGGCTGCATTAGTGCTGCCGGCACTGGGGAGCTGCAGTTCATTGAGGGAACCATGAATGCCAACATGTACTGTGAAATACTGAAGCAAAGCATGATCCCCTCCCTTTGGAGACTGGGCCGCAGAGCAGTATTCCAACATAACGACCCCAAATACACCTCCAAGACGACCACTGCCTTTTGCTAAAGAAGCTGAGGTTAAAGGTGATGGACTGACCAAGCATTTCTTCAGCCCCAAACCCTATTGAGCATCTGTGGGTCATCCTCAATTGGAAGGTGGAGGAGCGCAAGGTCTCTAACATCCACCAGCTCAGTGATGTCGTCATGGAGGTGTGAAAGAGGACTCCAGGGGCAACCTGTGAAGCTCTGGTGAACTCCATGCCCAAGAGGGTTAAGGCAGTGCTAGAAAATAATGGTGGCCATACAAAATATTGACACTTTGGGCCCAATTTGGACATTTTTACTTAGGGATGTACTCACTTTTGTTGCCAGCGGTTTAGATATTAATAGCTGTGTGTTGAGTTATTTGGAGGGGACAGCAAATTTACACTGTTATGCAAGCTGTACACTCACTACTTTACATTATAGCAAAGTGTCATTTCTTCAGTGTTGTCACATGAAAAAATATAATAAAATATTTACAAATATGTGAGGGGTGTACACACTTTTGTGAGATACTGTAGAAGGGTAACAACAAGGGCCACTTCAATTGGGCAATTCTATTTCTAGTGACAGAACCATTTAAACTCAACTTGCATTATCCTATGGATTTGCTGCCTGAATCAATAATACTTTGTTCCATCGCTTCTCTTCTCCTTTGCTGGTAATTGAGCTTCTGCAGTGTTTCAGACAGGGAGGGTCCAGTTTTCACTAGTGATAATAGAATATGATTTTCAATAAATTTGGCTGCTGGTAAAGTGTTGCCACTGACATAATTACCCTTGGCCCATAAGGTTATGATGAGGAAAGACAAAGGAACCAAAAAGCCCTCCACTAAAATACTGTGAATTAAAGCTTCACTATTTCAATGGGAGCTATTAACTGTACATGTGGGAACTTTTATGTAAATACCTGTTTTAAGAAGAAACACATTAGATGCAGGAAACAAATGTGAGACCAGGTTTTCATTGGCTGACTTTAGATACAAGCTAAATTATTCACTAGCGGCACTGTTTCCAGCTCAACATCCTACTGCAGTCATTTCAGTGTAGGTTTTCTTTTGTTTTGCTTTTTTCATTATTTTATGTTGCCTTATGGGAGAATGCATCAAAAATGGTGACACCCTCAGGGAGATCACACACATTTGTTTGAAACCCTCATTATTAAAAGCTCTGCAGATGTCATCTCATCAAATGTTTTTGGATAGTGATAACTTGATTTTCTCTTCAGTTTTTTTTTTTTTAGCCATAGCCCAAGCTACTGTGTGATCTTTCCCCAAAAATCCCAGTGTACTTCTTTGGGTCAGATGCATTGATTTCCAAAATTATAACCCACTATGTCAAACATAGAACAACACAGTAGAATTCAAAATGGTCCTGGAAGCACAGAATGCAGGGTTGTTAATTAATGTAAGGTCCAGGGTCTAATGACAAGCAAGTAAAAAAATTATAAAAAAATAAAAAAATCTTTTTTTCTTGTTTAACATTCCTCAGGGATCAAGAAAGCTGCCACCTTCCTAAACAATGTTTCTCTTTTGTTCATTGATGGACACAGCTCCTGTCATTCTTCAAACTACTGGCTAAACCCATGGGCAGTTCCAGGGGGTAAACTCCCTATTCCTGCTATAGTCACTTTTATAGTTTTTTTTTCTGCCTAGTCAAGAGTAAGGACCTAGTTCCTTGCTGGAATCTTTTGTCCTGGCAACATTTTTTAGATAGGAATTTTTTTCCTCCTGGATTTTTCCTGTGGAATCTACTTTCAGCTGCCGGACTGGGTGACGGGCTGGATAACCTAGATCCAGTGATCACACCAATCTGGCCGGCAAGCGCACACAGCCCTCAGCTCCATGCTAGGTTGGCTGCGGCATTGCCCCACTGGTTGGGGGCTGGCCCTGCGAGTTAAAGGTCTCACGAGGTCCCATACGACCTAGCAACCTGAGTCAAAGCAATCCTCCTGGCCGACAGCCCCCCCATTTTGATGGAGAGGAGGATCTGTCTGGAGCAGTTCCCACGTGGTTCCTGGTATGGTGAGAAGCTGTCCCCCCTCTACCCCCGGAGGGTTTTGGGATGGATGTTGGGCCCCTAACTGGCAATACGGGTGGAGGGGGGGCGACCTGACGAACTACTAGCGGGTGGGGGGATTTACCTGGTGGGGCTCCTGCCAGGGCCCCCTGTCCTGAGGCCTGGGGTCCCCTGATTTCTGGGTCCCTGTAGGCCTTGAGGCATTGCCATTTTGTTGTAGCCTTGTGTATGCCTATACACGGCCATGTTTGTGTAGTCCGTTGGCCATTTTCATGTGGTTTGCATTGCAAATAGCGGTGGCCATTACAGTGGAGCCTGTGGGTGGAGATTTCGGTGGTGGGAGCCCCTCCCTATCCCCTGGTGGTAACTTCTGGATCATTTAGCTTCCTGATCGTTGCACATGTAGTGCAGATTCTCCTGGTGATTGCAGGTGCATGTGTCCAGGGGGTGGTGAGTCTGGTGAGGTCCTCTCCCTCTCTGCTGAGGTTCGCTCTTCCTTGTGCTTGACGTCCTGGTTTTGCTGCCAGCACTGTGGAGGTTGTTACTGTGTTACACTTTTTTGTGGGGTCCCCCTGGTGACTCATGGAGTCTTTGGAGCACGTTTCCCCACCTGATTCCCTCTCTGAGGCTGCAGGGCCCTCCTGGTCCCAATTCATGCACTGACGGCGGCGACCGCGCATGACAAGGCGCTGGTAGATGTACTGATTGTATCTGTGCGTGAGACCCTAAAGATAGAGGATGCAGCTGAAGCTGCAATGGAGGTGCAGCTACCCTTTGGCACTCGCAAGCCATCCAGAGCGGCAAAGGTGTTTCCTTTCCTCGCCTATTTTGACAGAATTGTAGCAAAAAAGTGGGGACGACCAAAGCGTCCCTTTGGGGTTCCAAAGCGCTTTACTAGGCGTTACACCTATGTAAGAATACCAGCTCAAGAAGTGGACTGTGCTACCAGTGGTGGACCCTCTGGTTTCCAGATTAAACAAGGCAACCATGTTTCCGATGGAGGAGTCCCGGCCTTTAAGGATCCAGCTTACCTATAGGCGGAGGCTGTAACCCGCATTATGTACACCTTAGCTGATTGGGCAATGGGGGCCGGTATTTACCATTGCCCTAGTGTCGCAAATGCTGACCGAGTGGGCTAAGCTCCTACGCCATGACCTGGAGGGAGAACAGCTCTCTCCTGCCTTTGCTGAGCTGGCAGACCAGCTTGTTCAGGGGCTGCAGTTTATCTGTGATGCCTCTTGGGACACGGCTCCTGCAATAGCTCGCCTTTCTGTTTTGGTGGTCCTTCGGCATGTCTTTTGGCTCAAATGCTGGTCTGCGGAACAGATTCCTAAAAAGGCCTTGATGGATCTTCCCTTTCTAGAAGATTGTCTGTTTGGAGCTACCCTGGATGACATTAATAAAGGTCTCATGGGGGGGGGGGAAGTACCTTTCTTCCACAGGCTACTAAAGGCGTGTAACCTCATCGTAGACGTGAACCTTCATTCTCGGCTCATAAGAAGTTTTTTCGTCCCCCAGGCTCGACTGACAAGGGCTCGAAGCCTTTCAGGACCTCTGGTGGATTCAAACAAACCTGGTCTAGCAAGCCAAGAGCAGGCTTCTCAAGACCCGTGGACAGGGCTCCTTCTGCATGAAGGTGCGCCCTCACCCTTATCGGGGGTGGGGGGAAGCCTTCGCTGATTTCTGAACCCGTGGACTTCCCTGGTGCAAGACAAGTGGGTCCACAAAGTAATTCGGTCCGACTATAAAATGGAGTTTCGCTGTTGTCATCCGGCAAGGTTTTTTCCTTCCAACGTGCGATTGGCTCCACACCGGTTACAGGGTCTGTATGGGGCAGTACAAGACCTGTTCCTTCAAGGGGTGATTGTCCCGGTTCTGACTTCGGAACGTTTCAGGGTTTCTACTCAACCCTGTTGACAGTCCCCAGGGAAGAAGGCAAAGTGCGTCTAATCCTGGACCTCAAGGCACAAACTCTGCGGGAGTTCAGCTGGATTCTGAATTTTCAGAAGTCTGCCCCGGTTCTGTCCACAAAGCTGGACTATTTGGGCCTGACTCTCACTCGGCCTTAGCCAGAGTGCTCTTTCCTCTGGACAAACTCCAGAAATTACAGGCTGCAATTCGTCTCCTGCTGTCCAACAAATGGTCATCCCTCCAGACTTGCATGCGGTTGCTGGGCCTGATGAAATCTACCTTCGAGGCAGTTCCATTTGCACAGTTCCATTTGAGGTCCCTGCAAAAGGAGAATTCTGACCAAATGGGACAAGACTCCGCCGCCTCTGGACAATTAGATTGGGCTGAGTTGGGGTAAAATGGGGTCCCTGATATGGCGGCTTTGCTCGCTGGCGCTTCGGCTGGGAAAATATTTTCTCCCCTTGTATTGGACAGTGGTCACCACGGATGCCAGCCTGTCCGTCTGGGGAGGCGTTCTCGTCAAGCATTCTGCTCAGAGGATCTGGAGACTGGAAGAGCCCAGACTACTGATCAATGTCCTGGAACTCCGAGCGATCACACTGTGTCTGGATCATTGGACGGATCGTCTTCAGGGATGCCCAGTGCGCATTCAATCGGACAATGCCACGGCCATCGCTTATGTCAATCACCAAGGGGGCACAAGAAGTGCCCTGGCGGGTCTGGAGGTAGCCAGCATTCTAAGGTGGGCAGAACGATTCGTTCCAGCCCTCTCCGCCGTTCACATTTCCTGGGGTGGAAAATTGGCAGGCGGATTACCTCAGTCGGCAAGCGTTGGACCAAGGGGAGTGGTCCCTTCTCCCGGAGATGTTTCATCAGCTGTGTCTCCGACGGGGCACCCCTGAGGTGGATTTGTTGGCATCTCGGCTCAACAGAAAGGTGCAGAAGTTTGTGGCTTGTTCAAGTGATTCTCTGGCAGACACCACAGAAATGCTGGTGGCCTCGTGGGTCACTATTGTCTGATCTATGCCTTACCTCCTCTCAAGCTTCTGCCTACACTCCTACACAGGATTTACGGGAACGCCGACATTCCTTGGAAGCATCCTCTCAGGGAGGATTTGCTGTCCCAAGGAACGATCTTCCATCCTGCTTTACAGTAGCTGGCTTTGACGGCTTGGCTGTTAAACGCCAGGTGCTAAAGGATAGAGGTTTGTCTGAGTCGGTGATTCCTAAATTGTTAAAAGCTAGGAAATCCACCTCTAGGAAGATCTACCATCGTATGTGGAAGACGTACATTGTATGGGGTTCATCGCTTCTTCTCGGTGGCTCACATCTTAACCTTCCTTCAACGGGGGGTTGAACAGAATTTGACCTTGAGTACCATCAGGGGCCAGGTCTCTGCCTTGGCTGTCTTTTTCCAATGACCTTTGGTAACACTCCCTAGTGCGTACCTTTCTTCATGGTGTCCCACTTTTGGTTCCTCCAGTGCAGGCTCTGTTGCCGTTTTGGAATCTTAATTTGGTGCTTTTTAGCTCTACAGAAGCTCCCCTTTAAAAATATTCGGGAGATTCCCCTGCTTATGCTGTCCCTTTTTGGTGGCTATAACTTCTGCGTGCAGCGTGTTGGAACTGGGGGCGTTATCCTGTCGCTCACCTCATTTGGTGATTCACAGGGATAAGGTGGTGCTTCGCCCCTGTCCTTCATTCCTTCCTAAGGTGGTCTCTGACTTTCATTTAGATGAAGACCTTGTGTTGCCTTCTCTGTGTTCCAGTCCTAAACATCCAAGGAAAATTGCCTTTTATGCCTTGGATGTGGTCAGGGAAATTTGGGTGTACTTGGCAGCTACGGAGTCTTTCAGGAAGTCTGACTCTCTATTCGTGCTCACGGATGGACCTCGCAAAGGCTTGTACGCTTCCTCGGCTATCATTTCCAGATAGATTAGACAGGCATGGGTTCATGCCTATTCCATCAGGGGTCAGGTTCCTCCTTTCACGGTCAAGGCGCACTCTACTAGGACTCTTGGTGCCTCCTTGGCCTTCCGTCATCAGGCGTCAGTGACGCAGTTTGTAAGGCGGCCAACTGGTCGTCGGTGCACACTTTTACAGTTTTATAAGTGAATATGTTCCTTTGGCCGCAAGGTTTTGCAGGCTGCTGTTAAGAGGACCTGATCCTCCTTGAAGGTGTATTTTTTTTTTCCAGGTGGGTTCCAGCTGTTTTGGTTTAGCCCCGGTCGCCTGGTTGGCTACTGTTTTAGCCTCGGGACTTTTTTGCTGTTTCCCACCCCTCATGTTTGACACTGCTTTGGGACATCCCAATGGTCAAGAATGACAGGAACTGTGTCCGTCAATGAACGAAAGAGAAAATGGGATTTTTGACCTACTGTAAAATTCATTGACGGACACACCACCCACCTCTCTGTGGAGTTATAATTCTCCTCACAATACTTGTAACAAAACTGAGTGTCTATAGCAGGAAGAGGGAGTATACCCCCTGGGACTTTTTTCTTCCTAGTGTCCTACTCCGTTAGGGGGCAGCATAACCCAATGGTCAAGAATGACAGGAGCTTTGTGCGTCAATAAACATCAGAGAAATAGATTTTTACAGTAGGTCAAAAATCCCATTTTTCAAAAGCTCCTATCTGGGTAGTAGTAAAGCCCAGGGAACACTGGTTCTTTATGTAATGACGAGTTTTCTGTCTCCATTTGTTTTTGTGTGAACAGGAAGCACAAAGAAAAGAGACAATACATCTTGGCTTTGTCCTGACATTTGTAGAATGAGGCAACTTGTCATTGTGTACACCTGTGCTTTACTAGTGGCTACTGTACCCTTTAAAGCATAATTCTCTTGTTGCTTTGCTAAAAACACATGCCTGAAGATAGGCTAAAGGAATTCTCATACATTATTGAGTTTGCATACCTTTACGTGGATACAAAACAGAATTGGTTTAAAAAAAAGGCTGACAAGCAGATGGCAAGAATATGTAAAGTCCAACTCAAATGCAAGTTGCATAGCTCTGCAAACTAGGAAAAAGGGTGACCTCAATTACTGATCTATATACTTTCATGTACTGGCTCTGGAAGCATTGTAGTCAAAATATTGGCATGGTAGCAAGTCACCCAGCATTTCAGTAAGAGGTTCACAGGGCCTGCCAAAAATAAAAGTAATAGACAACCAGAGGGATTTGGATATCAGGGAATTAAGATGAACAAAATGCAAATTGGATTTGTTCAACTGATACTCTTTTTAGGCAGTTTGGCACACACTTTAAAAATAAATACTTGCCTGAACTGTCACTGGTACTATTGCAGTCACATCAGGTTAGTTCTCCTCAGCTTTGTAGAACATTAGAACTTCCAAGCTGTAAATATTACCCTAGGAATAACCCCTCCTAGGTCATAAATTTATTTTGCTAATCAGATGGTTGACTTGCCTGGCTTGGGAAGATGATGCTATAATCTGGTTATTTTGCGCATCAGCAGCATTACAAGGCCTTTGGACTTTTCCACAATGTGCCGTGTTACTAACTGGAATTAAAATGGGTTTATGTTTACTTTATAATCACTTCATGCTTAACACTTTGAAGAGGCAATATATTCCTGTGACATAAAGTTTTTAGAAAAATATTTATACCCTTGAATCAGTACTTGGCAATATTACTCTATTTCAATGTTGTTGGATGGAGTTCACTTATGAACTGTAGGTTTTCAACTTTATAATGGTCTGGATTTTACCACTAGGTCTTTCTAGGATATTCCCTCTTTTATCTGTAAACCATATTTATACATTTTGATGTATGTTTAGGGTTATTATCCTGCTGGAAGATTAATTTCACTAAAGTCACTAAGTGTTTTGCAGAACAAATCAGGGTTTCTTTTAGAATTGCTCTGTGTTTGGCTCTATCCATAACTTGAATAAAAAAAACTAAGATGAAATGTATCCTTTTAGACCTCAAAGAAGAGAGAAAAAAAAACTTTCATATGCCACGATGGAACTGTTGGTATACATACACATGACAAAAAAAATTATAAAAAACAGACTAGAGCTCAACCTCAATATATGGAAATCTATAATGTATCCCTAGATGAGTGTGAGACCCAGCAAAATCGCTTGACACATGTAAGAACTGAAAATGAACGCTTCATTTGAAAACCTAGAACATACGAAAACCTACTGTCTAACTTGTAAAACCATAATTGGACAGTTATTTAAAAACCCAACCATAGCAGCTGTGGCAAAAGTTACCTATGTATTAAGCATTACCCTCCAAAAAATGGCAACAAAATTGCATGGATGGAATCCTAACGGGTATATATACTCCAATTGGGTGCTTAGTTCACATGAACTATATAGCTGTATTAAATTGAAAAGACCTCTCCTCCATATTAGTATCTAAAGATAGACCACTCGAGAGTCCATGGTTAAATCTTATAATTAAATATATTTGTAGGACCAACCCACACTTGGACAGTGTAGAACCAGAGCAAACTTTGGCAAATATGTCTGAGATCGCTGGAAGACTCCCAGGGAAAGGTTCCCATGTCATCACATGCATCCTTGCGTGTTGCACATAGCATGTCACCTGAAGTCATCCCCCGTTGGCAATTGAATCTTTATAGGAAAATTCTTCAAACCGTGTGAAGCATAAACTGTAATTGCCTAATGGGGGAACCACCAGCCTGATGACTCACTGGAAGACTCCCAGGTAAAGGTTCCCATGTCATTACATGTATCCTTATGTATAGCTTATAGCATGGCACCTTGAATCATCCTCTCTTGGCAATCGAATCCTCATTAGATAGTTCATCAAACTGTGTAAAGCATCGCTTGTAATTTCCTAATAGGGGAACCACCAGCTTAATCAATGAAGATTCCAATGTTGCCCGTTTTAAGCGCATTTACAAACATTTCCCATATGTACTGACTGACATTTTCCTCTGAAGCAGCCAGCATGACTGACGAAACCGTTTAGGTTTCCAGCCTTTCTCCCATAATGTCAGCTATTGGGATGCCTCTCCCTCCCCATGTCCTCCACCTGTATACCACTATCATCTATGAGAACAGTTTTGATTTCCCAAGACCTACATGAATGGCTAAGTATCCCTTTATCTATTTGAGCGTTATATGACTTGGAACTTTCATTGATTAAGCCGGTGGCTCCCCTGTTTGGCAATTACAAGCTATGCTTCACGCAATTTGAAGACTATCATGAGGATTCAATTACCAACAGGGGATAGATCAAGGTGCCATGCTCTAAGCTATTTATATGGATACATATGATACTTGGGCATATGTGCGTTTCCTTGAAAAGTTGTTCAGGACTGAGGGCGGTATGGATAGATAAAAAAAGAATTAGAATGACCAGACTAAAGCTCAACCTCAGTATATCAAAATCTGTAATTTATCCCTAGATAATTGAGACCCAGCATGCTTCACTGTGGATTTAGTGTTTGCAAAGCAATGAGCAGTGTTGTCTGTCTGGCACTAAATGATTTGTGCTTCCTCCAAACGGAATAATTTTTGTCAAATAATGCCAGAGAATCTTCTTTCACATTGGTTCATTTGCCATGTGCCTTATGGTAAAATGCAAATGGGATTTAAAATTAGATTTTTGTATAATTCGGGTTTTTGATTGCCAGTTTGTGGTTGATATAGTTTAAAATTACAGTGCAATCCATTTTCAGTCCACATTGTAACACTCAAGAGCATGTGTACTTATGCAAAACTGTGTAAGTATTCTTTCTTCGGTTTGCTGTAAGTCTGAATTCCAGGAAAATAACGAAAGCACCATTGAAAATACAAAAATGTAAATTGTTTTACCTACCAAAGAATTCGTAGTATTCTGCAGCCACTCCGGTAGCTAGCATTGCAGATTGCATACTCAGGTCTGGGACTTCCACTAAATCCACGGCCCTGCCTCCTGTACTACTGTGGGCTGTAACGATTAGTAGAAGAGCCATTTACCTAGCTTCCCATTCATCTCTACAACCCACAACCTCATGTGCACATAAGGCCCCCAGATCCAAACAGACTCTAAAAGTTTTCTTGGTGTAGACCAGGAAAATGGAGAGGGTAGGGTCCATGGTGTAAGTCAGGTCTGTGTAAAGGGGATAATTCCTTTGGCACTGGCTTATTTTTATTTGCCCATGCAGCTAACCTTTAATTATTTTCAAGGGAGCCCACAAACACTGGTATATTCAGCATGCAAAATTTGACTTTAGTGCCTTGCTGGAGCTGTGGACCACCCCATTCTATAATCAAATATGTGTGCCATCTCTATTGGCTGGCAAAGCATATTCTTTGCATTGTTTGACCCAGGGCATGCCATAAACTCTGGAAATAAAATGTAATGGAAGTCCCCTGTATTACATTTTTATTTTTGAATTTAAAATGTATGCATATAAAATAATATGAAAAAGACCAGTTTGACTGAAGGACGAAAAAAAAAATTTACCAAAAATCATTTATTGGGACATTATGCCACATTTCCAGGGTTGTGCTAAGGTGTGCTTAGAAAGCAGCATGGCACATTTGAAATGCTTTAAAAATTCCTATGATGCTTTTCACACTAGCAATTCTGAGCTTAAAATGTAATCTGATGACCATGTGCAACTATAGAAATTAGCTATGCTGGTGTATTATTAAAAATAATTTTTTATATGTTTGATGTCAATATTATCGTTATACAAATTGGCCCCTGGTACATGTAAGTCCAATGACAAGTAATTAAGTCAGGAAGAGGTTCATAGGGTGGTTGGCAAATGTTACCTGGATTCCTATTTGTCTGTTGAAGGTGCATGCACTCACAGCTTAATGATGCTCTTAAGCTAGCGATACAAAAGCTGTGGATCATTCAAACTTTAGTTTGAAATTCTGAAAAATGGTTTTGTCAGAGCATTAAATCTTGCCATCACTAAGTTGACTAATTATGTTTTAAGGCCCCTAAGAGTTTCGTCCAGACCTTCTACTTTATTGGAATTACAGACATATTAAACCGATTTCTTTTGTGCCTAGCACATGGGCATTACAGGATATACACTTTTTCCCAAATAGAAATCACATTTACACTTAAAATGTTGTTTAATTCCGATAAGAAACCAGAAGAAATGTCCACCCTGTTTCTTAGCATTTTCTTATCACTACAGTTGAAAATTATCAATTGGACCCCACTAACCATTCCAAAATGAAACGGCTGCTCCAAAATTTAAAATTTTTGAACAAAAATCCTACTAGTGTATGGCCAGCTTTAGACCAGTTGTAGCCAACCAGATTTTAGGAGCCTCAGATTTGCTCTTGCCTTTTCTTGGGGGATGCCCTAGAACATGGGTGCTCAACCTGTGGCCCTCCAGCTGTTGCCGAACTACAACTGCCATCATGCCTCTGCCTTTGGAAGTCATAGTTACATTGTTGGTCTGGTTAAAAAAAAAAGACACAAAGTCCATCCATCTAGTTTAACAATAAGGGCAAAACAAAACAAAATCTTCACAATCCTTTATACACAATCCCATGCCCACTGTTGATCCAGAGGAAGTAAAAAAAAAAAAAACAGCAAGCAATTTGCTCCAGCAGGTGAAAAAAATTCCTTCCTGATCCCTCAAGAGGCAATCGGATAATCCCTGGATAAACTTTACCTATGTTAGTATCCAGCCACAGTGCCTTGAAAAAGTATTCGTACTTCTTGAAATTTTCCACATTTTGTCATGTTACAACCAAAAATGTATTTTATTGTGATTTTATGGGATAGGCCAATACAAAGTGACATATAATTTTCAAAATGTTTTACAAATAAATATTTGAAAAGTATGACGTGCATTTGTATTCAGCCCCCTTTACTCTGTTACCCCTAATTAAATCTAGTGGAACAAATTGCCTTCAGAAATCACCTAATTAGCAAATAGAGTCCACCTGTGTGTAATCGAATCTCAGTATAAATACAGCTGTTCTGTGAAGCCCTCAGAGTTTTGTTAGAGAACCTTAGTGAACAAGGAACACACCAGACAGGTCAGGAATAAAGTTGTGGAGAAATTTAAAGCAGGGTTAGGTTATAAAAAAAAATCCCAAGCTTTGAACATCTCACGGGGCACTGTTCAATCAATCATCCGAAAATAGAAAGAGTATGGCACAACTGCAAACCTACCAAGACATGGCCATCCACCTAAACTGACAGGCCGGGCAAAGAGAGCATTCATAGAAATAGAAAAATAGAATCTGCCCACAGGACAACTATTAGTCGTGCACTCCTCAAATCTGGCCTTTATGGAAGATTGGCAAGAAGAAAGCCCATGTTGAAATAAAGCCATAAGAAGTTCTGTTTGCGTGAAGCCATGTGGGGGACGCAGCAAACGTGGAAGAAGGTGCTCTGGTCAGATGAGACCAAAATGTTACTTTTTGGCCTAAAAGCAAAATGCTATGTGTGGTGGAAAACTAAATGCACATCACCCTGAGCACACCATCCCCACCGTGAAACATGGTGGTGGCAGCATCATGTCGTGGGGATGCTTTTCTTCAGCAGGGATAGGGAAGCTAGTCAGAGTTGATGGGAACATAGATGGGTCCAAATACTGGGCAATCTTAGAAGAAAACCTGTTAGAGTCTGCAAAAGACTTGAGACTGGGGTGTAGGTTCACCTTCCAGCAGGAAAACGACCCTAAACATACTGCCAGAGCTATAATGGAATGGTTCAGATCAAAGCATATTCAGGTGTTCATGTGTTAGAATGGCCCAGTCAAAATCCAGACCTAAATCCATTTAAGTATCTGTGGCAAGACTTGAAAATTGCTGTTCACAAATGCTCTCCATCCAATCTGACAGAGCTTGAGCTATTTGCAAAGAAGAATGGGCAAAAATGTCACTCTCCTAGATTTGCAAAGCTGGTAGTGACATCCCCAAAAAGACTCTACTACAAAGTATTGATTCGGGGGGGGGGGGGGCTGAATACAAATGCATGCCACACTTTTCAGATATTTGTAAAAGAAAAATTTAAAATAATTTATCTTTCGTTCATTAACGGACACAGCTCCTTATCTTCTTGTCCATTGGGTTATACTGCCCCCTACAGTTGCAGGACACTAGGCAGGAAAAAGCTTGACTATGCCTATGGGCAGTCCCAGGGTGTATACTCCCACTCTTAGCTATAGGCACTCAGGTTTTTTTCTGCCTAGTCAGGAGTAAGGACCTAGTTTCTTGCTGGGATCTCTGGTCCTGGCAATTTTTTCCTTTTTAAATGGATTTTTTTTCCTATCTTTGTTATTTTGTTCCTGTGAGAATCTACTATCAACTGCCAGACTGGGCGATAGACTGGATGATCTAGATCCAGAGGATCCCCCAGTCTTGCCAGCGAGCGCACACAGGCCTCAGCTCCACACTAGGTCGGCCGCGACATAGCCCCACTGGACGGGGGCTGGTCTGTGAATTAAACGTCTCACGAGGGCACATATGACCTGGCCTCGGCCTGAGTCGCTGCATTCCTCCGACAGCCTCCCTATTCCGATGGAGCGGTGGTCTGTCGGGAGCAGTGCCCACCCTGTTCCTGGTATGGTAAGTAGCTGTCCCCCCCACTAACCCTGGAGGTTTTTTGATGTGGACGGGGGCCCCTACCTGGAACTGTCGGACCCCCGGGTTCCCCTCCTTTCCATGTTCCCCTTTACTGTTTACTTCGATAATATTGTCACTAAACAGTGAGGTTGTCCAAAATGCACTTTTGTGGTCCCCAAGCGTTGTGCAATGCGGTATACTTATGAGGATTCCCTACTTAAAAAGTGGACTCCCCCGGTTTCCAGGTTAAATAAAGCCACCTTAATTCCAGTTGAGGAGTCCCTGGACTTTCAAGATCCGGCTGAAAAGAGGTTGGAGGCTCTGACCCGCTATATGCTCACTGCGACTGGTTCGGCACTTAGGCCGGTATTTACTATTGCCCCGGTGTCGCAACCTCTGAATGGGCTAAACTTTTACTCTGGAACCTGGAGGGGGGAACAGATTCCCCCTACTTTGGCGAAGCTGGCAGATCAATTGGTCCAGGGGCTACAGTTTGTCTGTGATGCCTCTTTGTATGCGGCTCCTTTGATTTCCAGAAGGGATCGGAGGCTCTAGGAGAACCTGGTCTGGTAAGTCACGAGCGGGCTCTTCCAGACATGCGGACAAGGCTTCCTCTGCATGCAGGGGCGCCCTCACCCGTATCTGGGGTGGGGGGACATCTTCGCTGGTTTCTGGATCCGTGGGCCTCCCTGGTAAAGGACAAGTGGGTCCACAAAGTCATTCGTTCCGGCTACAAGATCCAGTTTCAGTCTTATCCTCCGGATAGGTTTTTCCCTTCCAACCTGTGCTTGTCCCCAGACCGCTTATGGGTGCAAGACTTGTTACTTCAGGGGGTGATTGTCCCTGTTCCAATTTTGGAATGTTTTTAGGGGTTTTACTCAAACCTGGTTACAGCTCCCAGGAAGGAAGGCAAGGCTGGATCTCAAGGCGCTAAACTGCTTTGTGCAGGAGTCCATTCGCACGGTAGTGGCTTCCCTACATCAGGGGGATTTTCTCACTTCTATCGACATCAAGGACGCCTACCTTCACATTCCAATATGTGCAGGTCACCAGCACCTCCTCCGCTTTTCTGTGGGCAAGGAGCATTATTCGCTTCTCGGGTCCTCACAAAAATGTTGGCCCCAGTATTGTTGCGTCAGCGGGGGATCGCCATACTGGGCTACCTGGAAGATCTGTAAGCAGAGTCTCCGACTGCTCTGACGGACAACTTTGCGATTGGTCTGGGAACTCTGAGGGATTTAGGGTTGGATTCTGAACCTCCAGAAGTCTGCTCTAGTTCCGTCCACAAGACTGGACTATCTGGGTCTGACTCTGGACTCGGCCTTAGCAAGAGTGTTTCTTCCTCTGGAAAAACTGCAGGAGGCAATCCAGCTTTTGTTACCCAGCAGACAGCCATCCCTCCGGGCTTGCATGTGGGTGCTGGGCCTTATGGTTTTCTACCTTGGAGATGGTTCCGTTTGCACAGTTCACACGAGATCTCTGCAAAAAGAGATTCTGGTGAAATGGGACAAGAATCCACAGTCTCCAGACAATCTGATCCTGTTGAGCCAGGGTACGATAGGGTCCCTGATCTGGTGCCTTCGTTCTCCGACACTTCGACAGGGAAAATCCTTTCTCCCCCTGTACTAGACAGTTGTCACCATGGATGTCAGCCTTTCCAGGTGGGGGGACATCCTTTGGCACATATTGTGCTCAGGGGGTCTGGACTCTGGAAGAAGTCCAGACTGCCGATCAATGTACTGGAACTCAGAGCGATCAGACTTTGTCTGGATCATTGGACAATTCGTCTTCAGGGGTGTACGAATTCAATTGGACAATGCCATGGCCTATGTCAATCACCAAGGGGGCACAAGAAGTGTCCTGGCGGCTCGGGAAGTAGCCGGCATTCTAAGGTGGGCAGAGCGAATCGTTCCAGTCCCTTCTGCTGTACACATTCCAGGGGTGGAAAATTGGCTAGCGAAATACCTCAGTCGACAGTCATTGGACCAGGGAGAATGGTCACTCCATCCGGAGGTGTTTCATCAGTTGTGACTCCAGTGGGGTACTCCCGAGGTGGACCTGTTGGCCTCTCGTCTCAACAGGAAGGTACAGAGGTTTGTGGCACAGTCTCGGGAACCTCTGGCCGATGCCACAGACGCATTAGTGGCTCCTTGGAGTTACTATCCTCTGATTTACGCCTCCCCCCCCACCCCCTCAAACCTCTGACAAGACTCCTGCGCAGGATTGAGGCAGAAGGAATTCCAGTCATTTTAGTGGTTCCAGACTGGCCTCGCCGGTCTTGACACGCTGATCTGGTACGGCTGGTCGCAGATGCTTTTTGGAGACTTCTCTCAGGGAAGATCTGCTGTCCCAAGAGCCAATCTTCCATCATGCTTTACAGTCGCTGGCTTTAACAGCTTGGCCGTTGAAAGCCAGGTGCTGACAGAGGTTTGTCTGAATCAATGATGCATACGCTGTTAAAGGGTAGAAAATCTACCTCTAGGATGATCTACCATCGTACTTGGAAGACATACATTGCGTGGTGTGACCCTCTTGGGGTTCACCCTTGCTCATTTTCGGTGGCTCGGATATTGGCTTTCTTCCAATGGGGGGGGGGGGGGTTGAGCAGCGCCTGGCCTTGAGTACCATCAAGGGCCAGGTTTCGGCCCTAGCGGCTCTCTTTCAATGTCCATTGGCCACACATTCCTTGGTGCATACCTTTATCCAGGGAGTTCGACACTTGGTCCTCCAGTGCGGTCTCCATTGCCGCCAAGGGACATCAATTTGATGCTGTCAGTTCTTCAGAAACATCCCTTTCGAAAGTCTTCAGGAGGTTCCCCTGCTTACATTGTCCCAGAAGGTGGCCTTTTTAGTGGCTATTACTTCTGTGCAAAGGGTGTTGGAGCTGGCAGCGTTGTCTTGTCGTCCACCTTACCTGGTGGTTCACAGAGATAAGGTGGTTCTTCGTCCCTGTCTATCGTTCCTTCCAAAGGTCATCTCTGATTTCCATTTGAATTAAGACATTGTGTTGCCTCCCTTATGTCCCAGGCCTAAACATCCTTGCCTTGCATTCCCTGGATGTGGTTCGGGCAATCAGGGTGTACCTGGCAGCTTTGGAGTCTTTTCGGAAGTCAGACTCACTATTTGTACTCACGGATGGACCTTGAAAAGAGTTGGCTGCTTCTGCTGTGTCCATTTCCACATGGATCAGACAGACAGTGATTCAGGCTTATTTAATTAAGGGTCAGGTTCCTCCTTTTCCTGTTAAGGCGCACTCTACCCACCCCTCCTGGGCCTTCCCTCATCAGGTGTCAGTACTGCAGGTGTGCAAGGTGGCCACCTGATCGTCTGTGCACGCTTTCACAAAGCTTTATAAGGTGGATGTGTTGGCATCTGCGGATGCTTCTTTTGGCCGCAAGGATTTGCAGGCTGCTGTTTAGAGGACCTGGTCCTTTTTGAGGATGTATTGTTTTTTCAGGTGAGCTCCAGTTGTTTATGGTTGAGCTCCATGTTATCTTGTTGGCTACAGTTTAGCCTTGGGAATTTTTTCTTGCGGTTCCCACCCCTCATGTTTGACACTGCTATGGGACATCCCAATGGTCAAGAAGATAAGGAGCTGTGTCCATCAATGAATGAAAGAGAAAATGGGATTTTTGACTTACCGTAAAATCCATTTCTCTGATGTTCATTGACAGACACAGTACCCACCCCTCTGTGGAGCTGGCTTTCTTCTGACACTGCTTGTAACAAAGCTGAATGCCTATAGCTGAGAGTGGGAGCATACCCCCTAGGACTGCTCCATAGGCGTAGTCAAGCTTTTTCCTGTCTAGTGTCATACTCCTGTAGGGGACAGTATAAACCAATGGTAAAGAAGATAAGGAGCTGTGTCCATCAATGAACATCAGAGAAATGGATTTTACAGTAAGTCAAAAATCTAATTTCTCTTACGTCCTCCGACAGTCGCCGCCTCCTCTAAGTCATCACTGTTGGGTATTGTCTTCCTATCCGCAGGAATAGCTAGGCATATAGTCTTAGTCCAAAGACAAAAGGCATTAGCATATACACACCCATGGGTGCTGTCCCATCTGGTCAATACCCCCCCTGCATCACCACTCCCAACTCAGTTTTAATCTGCCTAGTGTCAGGAATAGTCAGGCTTCCCTTGTGCTGGGGCTTCAGTCTTAGCCTTCCTAATCTTTTTATTTGATTTTCTTTGAAAATGTCAGTTTTTTCTTTTACTTTACTAGCTGTTTATTTTGTCAGCTTCTAGTGTTAGTCTTCTCTCCGGATGAAGATGGATCATGCGGTGCTGGGATTCGGACTGGCCGCCCTGGTTCTCCAGAGCAAAAGGGTCAGATGGACCCCGAGCCCGCCATCGAGCGTTCAGCTATGGTTCGCCCTGGCATTACGAACGACCCATCCCTGTTCGCTACAGGGATGCAGCCGTGAGGTGGCTACCTCACAGGACTCGTCTGCGGTGCTGCAGCGTCATGTCCCTGGCTCACGGCACTCCCTGTCAGATGAGGCAGAGGTTTTCCGTGCATGGAGGCTCCCCACGCCATCTGGTACAGGTAAGTACTTTTCTGTGTGGGGCCTCTGTTTGGGGTGGCAGTCTGTGTTGCTGTGTGTTCCCTGTGTCTGTGCCTGTGTGACTCCCTGTGCGATCCCTGCGGGGTTCGCTTGTGCAGATCTGTATGTTGCCTGGGGGTCCCTGTCCCTGTGTCACCTTAGATGCATGTTGGGGGTGCAGACGTTTGTGCTTCTGCGGCGACCGCAGCGGTGCATTTTCACGCGGTCCGCCATCTTTACTGTGGGCACACATGTATAGCTCCTCTGGGGCGATCCTGCATGTCATTTTGGCGCCATCCGCCGCCATTTTGTGGGCGGTGGAACGATCGGTCCGGCCGCATGTCGGTGGCCATTTTGGCGTAGCCTCCAATGCATCCCTATGGGGCAGCCATTTTCCCGGGGTCTGGCATATAGTCCAGCCCTCTCCAGCAGCACTTCCTTTCCATCAGCAGCAAGGACACTGGTAGCAACGCTCTGCGGGCTCTGCAGGTTATCGCTCTCAATTTCCCTCTGTATCTCACTTCTGGCTCAGTTTCTTTTCTCCTTTGGGGGTCTTTCATCACTGTAGCAGTAGCGGTGGGCTGCGCACACCGCAGCGCTCTTAAAGGGGACAGTACACCGTTTTTGCACTGTAGTTTGTTCTGATAACTTGAGCCATGGATTCTCAGGAAAGCAAGTTTCCTCCAGGTTTAGTGGGGAGCCCCAGTTCTCCTGTGGCTCCGCTGCGACCCGATCTGGCTGCTGTAGTAGCGACTTTGGTGGCAAATATGGAAATGCTGATGTCTGAACGGGCTGCGAGAAAGAGGCCCAGGTTGTCTCTCTCTTCTGATTCAGATGGGGATATGGCTGCTGCTGCTGCGAGCGTGCCCTTTTCAGGGTCCCGCTCATCCTTAGACCCCCCGGGGTCTGAGGTGGAGGCTGAACTGGAGGGTGTTGATACATCCTCCCCAGGGTCACCTGAAGAACGGGCGACCATGAATGAGTTAATTGTTTCTGTTAAAGAAACCTTGCATTTAGAGGATGAGCCCTGTCCTCCGGGCGTTGTGTCCTTGTTTGGGACGCACAGGACCCACAAGTCTGCGCAGGTTTTTCCCTGCCCAGCGGAATTCCATTACACTGTTAATGAAATGTGGCGCACGTTAAAACGTCCATTCCTGGTACCTAGTCGGTTCAAATTGCTTTATCCTTTTGCGCCGGCTATGGAATCACTATGGTGTGTGCCTCCACAGGTGGATCACACTGTGGCCGTGTTGAACAAGGCTACCTTGGTTCCTACTGAGAATACCCCGGTTTTCCGGGATCCCACGGACCGGCGGTTGGAGTCTCTAGCCTGCCTTTCTTATACGGTGGCGGGTTCGCTGCTCAAACCCGTTTTCGCGTCCGTTCTGGTGGCTCAGGCGGTGGCTGATTGGACTAAGATGCTTAGGGGCAATCTCGTGTCTGATGACGTGCCGCCTGCCCGGCTGGAAATGGTGGATCAGATCCACCAAGGAGTCATGTATTTGTGTGATGCAGCCTTAAATGAGGCCCCCTTGGTGGCTCGCCTCTCTATTGTCGCGGTGCTTAAACGGCGACTGATATGGCTGAAGAGCTGGTCGGCCGACCAGTCCTCACGGAAAACTGTTGCTGATTTTCCCTATGCTGGCTCTCGCCTTTTTGGCGAGGCGTTGGACACCTTGGTGAAAGGCGTCACGGGGGGGCAAGAGCACCATGCTGCCCCAGAACCCGAAGAACAAGTCTTTCCGAGGCAAGCGGGGTTCTGCGCCTAGATCCAATCAGGGGTCTTTCGTGCCTTTCGGAAACCAATCCAAGGGCAAGCCCTTCAAGGCTCAGGGCAACCAGAAGAAGCCCTGGGCGGGTAAGCAGAAGGCCGGCAATGCCGGCTCGGCGGGACAATCCGCCTCTGCCTGAAGGGGCGCCCACACCCGTTTCAGGGGTGGGGGGACGTTTGCGCGGTTTCCTCCAACCTTGGCTGCTCCGGATATCGGACAGGTGGGTTCAGGAAATCGTTCGATCAGGTTACAAGATTGAATTCCTTTCCCGGTCGGCGGACAGATTCTTTCCCTCCAATCTCCATCTGCTTCCGGGGCGCCTGCAGGACTTGCATCAAGCGGTGCAGGACCTGCTTGCTCAGGGAGTGATTGTCCCGGTGTCTCATCGGGACAGATTTCGGGGGTTGTATTCGAATCTGTTCACTGTGCCCAGGAAGGAGGGCAAAGTGCATCCTATTCTGGACTTAAAAGCGCTGAACCGCTTCGTGTGTGTTCGGAAGTTTCGAATGGAGTCTCTCCGTTTGGTTGTGGCCTCCTTGAGTCCAGGAGAATTCCTGGCTTCGATAGATCTGAAGGATGCGTACCTGCACATCCCCAATTTCGAGGGTCCTCAGCGGTACCTTCGGTTTGCTATCGCAGAGGACCACTACCAGTTTGTGGCGTTACCTTTCGGTCTCGCTTCGGCACCAAGGGTGTTTACCAAGGTGTTGGCGCCGGTTCTGGGCCTGCTGTGGGCCCAGGGCATTGCGGTCCTGAGGTACCTGGACGATCTGCTTCTGAGATCGCGTGCCAGCCAGGACCTTGTGCGCGATCTGTCCATCACGGTACAGACGCTCCAGGAGTTCGGATGGACCATCAACGTTCAAAAAATCGGCGTTGTCTCCATCGCTTCGCCTTTCCTATCTGGGAATGGTTCTGGACTCTGCTCAGGCAAAGGTGTTCTTGCCGGAGGACAAGCTCCGGACTTTGCGGGACGAACTCAGGTCCCTCAGGGACAATCCGTCCTCATCACTCAGGACCTGCATGCGGGGCCTGGGGTTGATGGTGTTGGCCTTCGAGGCGATTCCCTTTGCCCAGTTCCACACGCGGGCTCTCCAGACGGAGATCCTGGCCAGGTGGGACAGACTACCTCAGTCCTTGGATCTGGATGTCTCCTTGAGTCGCCAGACCAGATTGGCTCTTCTATGGTGGATCCAGTCCCCGTCGGTGGCGGAAGGCAAGTCCTTCCGTCCGTTGGTGTGGACAGTGGTTACCACGGTCGCCAGCCTGTCGGGCTGGGGTGGAGTCCTGGGCAACCTGTCTGCCCAGGGCACTTGGTCGGAGGAGGAGTCCTCCCTCCCGATAAATGTGCTGGAATTACGAGCGATAAAACTCTGTCTCTTCCAGTGGTCGGACCGTCTCCGGGGCCTGCCGGTTCGCGTACAGACGGACAATGCTACCGCGGTGGCTTACATCAACCACCAGGGGGGCACCAGGAGTGCTCGAGCGGCCCGGGAGGTGACCGACATTCTGTCTTGGGCCGAGACTCATGTCCCGGCGATCTCAGCAGTTCACATTCCGGGTGTGGAAAATTGGCAGGCCGACTATCTGAGCCGCCAGACCTTGGACCAGGGGGAATGGTCCCTACACCCGGAGGTCTTTCAGATGCTGTGTGCGAGGTGGGGATCCCCAGACGTGGATCTGTTCGCATCCCGGCTAAATCAAAAGGTGGAAAGGTTCGTGGCAAGAACGCGCGATCCGTTGGCAGACACCTCGGATGCGTTGGTGGCCCCTTGGCATCAGTATCGTCTGATGTACGCTTTTCCTCCGATTCAGTTACTATCCCGGTTCCTTCGCAGATTGGTCTCGGAACCGCACATGGTGAATCTGGTGGCGCCGGACTGGCCTCGCCGGTCCTGGTACGCCGACGTTGTCCACTAGGCAGTGGCGCCTCCGTGGCGTCTGCCTCTGCGGGAAGATGATCTGTCTCAAGGTCCGATCTTCCATCCTGCTTTACAGTCGCTGGCTTTAACGGCCTGGCTGTTGAGACCCATGTCTTGAAAGACAAGGGTCTATCCCCTGAGGTTATCCCTACCCTGATCAAGGCTAGGAAATCCACCTCTGGTAAGATCTATACCGTACCTGGAAAGCCTATTTCGCCTGATGTGAGTCCAGGGGGTTCTCCCCACGTTCTTACTCGGTGTCGAGAATCTTGGCTTTCCTCTAGTCTGGAGTGGATCAGCGCCTGGCGCTGGCCACGATAAAGGGCCAGGTGTCTGCACTGGCTGTACTTTTCCAACGCCCTGTGGTGTCTCATTCCTTGGTGCGCACCTTCATTCAAGGTGTGTGACATTTGGCTCCTCCCAGGAAGGAGCCTTTACCTCCATGGGACTTGAACTTGGTTCTGTCCGCGTTACAGCGTGCTCCCTTTGAAAACATCAGGGAGATATCGTTGCCTCTGCTGTCGAAAAAGGTTGCTTTTCTGGTGGCGATCACTTCGGCTCACAGAGTGTCGGAGCTGGCGGCGTTGTCTTGCCGCTCCCCTTACTTGATAATTCACAAGGATAAGGTGGTTTTGCGGCCACCCCCATCCTTCCTTCCCAAGGTGATCTCTGACTTTCACCTTAATGAGGACATTGTCCTGCCTTCGCTTTGTACGAAGCCTAAACATCCAAAGGAGATTGCCTTGCATTCCTTGGATGTTGTCAGGGCGATCAGGGTTTACCTGTCGTCTACAGAATCCTTTTGGAAGACGGATTCCCTCTTTGTCCTTCCTGAGGGATCTCGGAATGGCATGGCTGCGTCCGCAGCAACTATTGCCAACTGGATCAGACAGACCATTGAGCAGGCTTACGCCTTGAAGGACCGGGTTCCGCCCTTCCCTGTTAAGACGCACTCTACCAGGTCTTTGAGTGCATCCTGGGCCTATTGGCATCGGGCCTCGGTGGCCCAGGTGTGCAAGGCGGCGACTTGGTCGTCGGTGCACACTTTTTCCAAGTTCTACAAAGTAGACGTTCTGGCATCAGCTGATGCTTCTTTTTGGCCGCAAAGTTCTCAGTGCGGCAGTGCCATGATGGACCCTTGAATTTTTTTCTGGGTCCTTGGCTGTTGGCATTTGCTTTCCTGGGCGGTTGCTCCTGTTGAGCATTGTTTTATCTGTTGCCCAGTTGGTTCTCTTACGGTGCATGTAAGATTCCTTTCTCTGATGTGGGTACTGCGTTGCCTTTTCTACGGTTGCGTCTCCCACCCCTCATGTCTATACTGCTTTGGGACATACCAACAGTGATGACTTAGAGGAGGCGGCGACTGTCGGAGGACGTAAGAGAAAACTGAATTTTTGTAAAATCTTACCTGTAAAATTCCTTTCTCTGAGTCCTCCGACAGTTGCCGCCCCCGCCCCTCTTTTGGGGTTCTTATTACCTACTGCTATGCTACCAAACTGAGTTGGGAGTGGTGATGCAGGGGGGGTATTGACCAGATGGGACAGCCCCCATGGGTGTGTATATGCTAATGCCTTTTGTCTTTAGACTAAGTCTATATGCCTAGCTATTCCTGCGGATAGGAAGACAATACCCAACAGTGATGACTTAGAGGAGGCGGCGACTGTCGGAGGACTCAGAGAAAGGAATTTTACAGGTAAGATTTTACAAAAATTCCGTTTTTTCCATGAACTTCACAATTATGTGCCATTTTGTGTTGGTCTATCACATAAAATCCCAATAAAATACATTAACGTTTTTAGTTGTAACATGACAAAATGTGGAAAATTTCAAAAGGGTATGAATACTTTTTTGAGGCACTGTATATTATGTACATATATTAAATAATCCAGGCCTTTTTTAAAGCAATCTTCTGAGCTGGACCGAACCAGCTCTTGAGGGGGTCTATTGCACATTTTCTCAGCTCTTACTGTGAAGAAGCATTTTTGTAAACTGTTCCCAAACTGTTCCCATCATGCCTCTGCCTTTTGGGAGTCATGCTTGTAACTATCAGCTTTGCAGTGCCTCATGGGACTTGTAGTTCTGCAACAGCTGGGCCACAGGTTGATCACCCATGCACTAGAACCTTTCATTTTTATTAATCAATCATTGAAGCTGATTTCACACCGATGCGGCTGTGGGTTTGTGGTTGGGGCCCAGTGCGTCCCTGTTCACTGTTTCAGGTGTTAATCCAATTCATATTTTTGCCTGTATTTACACCTGAAACTGAGCCAAAAATGCACAGGATCAATTTCCCCTGTGCTCCGTGGCCACAGTCTCCTGTCAGGCGATTTGGATGCAGGGAAACCCACATCCAATTTGCATCAGTGTGAACCCAGCCTAAGGGTCCATGCACACTGGGCTTAAAAAAAAAACGCTGCTTCTACAGGAGTTTTGTGTTTTGCCGAAAGAAGCAGCTCAATGTAATCCTGTATGTCCATGCACATTGGGACTTTAGAAGCAGAAAAAAAAAACCCTTCTGGTTTGCAGGTTTGAGCGGAGTTTCTGCCAGAAAAGTCTTTAACCAATCCTAAACTCCTGTACAAACACGCTCTGAGTGAGCGTTTTTTTTTTTTTTTCTGCCAAAAGAACTGGCATTTTTTTAAGCTCATTGCCCCTAAGCAGAAAAGGGCACTTACAGCAGTGATTCAAATATAGGGATTTTTTTATTCAAATATAGGGATTTTTTTACTAAAACTAGAGTGCAAAATCTGGCGCAGCTTTGCAAAGAAACCGATCCGCTTTTTTGCCAAAGCTTAACCACTTGCCGACCGCCGCACGACTATCTACGTCGGCGGTCAGCCCCTCACAGGCAAAGTGACGTAGGGCTACGTCACTAGCTTGTGAGGGTCTAGGGAGCGAGCGCGCGCCCCCGGAGGCGCGCTCCCGCTCCCGAGTGGTCACGGACCCCCCCGCGCGTGTGACCGGCGGACCCGATGTCCGCCGGCCACTCTGCGATCGGCGAGGGAGAGGGAGAAAGTCAGGCAGCTTGTGTAAACAAGCTGCCTGTCATTCTCCTCGCTGTATGAGAGCTGATCATCTGGATCTACTATGTAGATCCGTTGATCACTCTGCATACAGCTGAAGCCCCAGCCAATCACAGTTAGAATCACGCCCCTAGGGACACACACAGCCCCTCCCTCTCAAATAAAGTTAACCCCTTCACTACCAGTGTATTTTTACAGTAACAGTGCATATGTATAGCACTGATTACTGTAGAAATGTCACTGGTAACCCCAAAAGTGTCAAAAATGTCAGTCAAGGGTCCGATCTGTCCGCCCCAATGTCGCAGTACCGCAAAAAAAATCGCAGATCGCCGCCATTACGCGTTAAAAAAAAAAAAACAACAAAAATGACAAAAATCTTTCCCTTAGTTAGTAAACGCAATAACTTTTGCGCAAACCAATCAAAATACGCTTTTTGCAATTTTTTTTACCAAACATAGGTAGCATAAAACAAATTGGCCGAAAATTTTAAAAAATTTTGATTTTTAGATTTTTTTTGGGGGGAATTTCATATAAAAAAAAGGGAAAAATATTGCTATTTTTGCAAAATGGACGCTCTTTTTTTGTTTATAGCGCGTGATCAAAAAATCGCACAGGTGATCAAATACCACCAAAAGAAAGCTCTGTTTGTGGGAAAAAAAGGACGCCAAATTCGTTTAGGTACAGCGTCGCACGACCGCGCAATTCTCCGTTAAAGTCACGCAGTGCCGAATCGCAAAATACCCCCTGGTCGGAATGGGGGTAAAATCTTCCGGGGCTTAAGTGGTTAATTAAACAAGCTGAAGTTAGAAGCTGATTGGCTGCCATGCACAGCTGCACGAGATTTTGCACTCTCCAGTTTTAGAAAGTCTGGCCATACATGGTGTAATTTCATTCCTGCAACCACTGGTTGCAGAAAATAAATTTGCACGTTTCCCCCATCAACACAGACAGTGCTGACAGGGGAATCACTGATTGTCTTTTATAGCGGCTATAGCAGCTGCTAGCGATAATCGCAGGAGAATCTGGTAGGCTGGTTGTACCAAAGTTGAGCGATCAACTTTGTATATTCAGCCTGCCCCTTAACGGTTTGTATCTCGGCCGGTTCCTGCTGAAATTCAAACCGTGTATGCCCTACTTAACCCCATAGGGACATACCAGATTTCAGGAATATTATTACTAGATATCTTGAAACAGCACCAGCAGTGGCCAGTATGTAATACCAAGTAGTTTATACAATGTAGCTCTTTTTTTTCATCTCCACTCCCCAAAATAACCTATGGGGGACTGTAAATTATTTTTTGACAAAATTACAAAAAAAATGGAAAACAAAAAAACTTAACTGTTTATGTAACCACCACATCTCTGTGAGTCATAGTCAAAAAATGATTATTACCCCACCTGGCCACTTATGGCTCACAATTATCACATCTGTTGAATTTGGCAGACCTGCAAATATTTTTTTTTTTTATTTGGAGGTGTGGTAGTAGTTGGAACTGTTGGATTTTTTTTGGCCAATTAAGTTTTCTTCATTGGATTCCATTCTGCTTCCCCCCTTCTCTCCACTATGTCCCTCAACATCTACATACAGGTCATTTAACCACTTAAGCTCCAGCCCTATTTCGGACACTTTTTGTTTACAAGTTAAAAACCAGTATTTTTTCCTAGAAAACTACTTAGAACCCACAAGCATTATGTATATTTTTTTAGCAAAGACTGGAGAATAAAATGTCGGTCATTGCAAAACTTTTTGTCAAGCGGTATTTGCGCAGCGGTCTTTAAAACGCCATTTTTTTGGAAAAAAATTGAAAAATCACATTTCACTGCATTTAAAAAATACTAAACAGTAAAGTTAGCCCATTTTTTTTGTATATTGTGAAAGATGATGTCACGCCAAGTAAATAGATACCCAACATGTTCCGATTTAAAATTGCGCCCCCCCCCCCGTGGGATGGCGACAAACTACGGTCAATAGAGATCTCAATCTGCGACGCTTTAAATTTTTTTAACGGTTACCAGTTTAGAGGTAGAGTGTAGCTCTTTTTTTTAAATTATTGCGCACTCTCTGGCGATCGCGGCGATACCTCACATGTGGGGTTTGAACAGCGATTTCATTCGCGGCTCGACTTGCGTATACGTTTTTTTTTGTGCGCGAGCTAACGGTGACGGGGGCGGCGAAATTTTTTTTTTTTTTTTCCTATTTATTTATTTTTTTTTTAAACTTTATTACAGGTTTTTAAAAAAAAAAAAAATCTGATCACTTTTATTGCTGTCACAAGCAATGTAAACATCCCTTGTGACAGCAATATGTGTGACAGGTACACTTTATGGAGGGATCGAGGGTCTAAAAGACCCTAGACCCCTCCACTACACTTCCCTGTATGCAAAACGCCGAAAACAGCATTTTTGCATACAGCCGTTTTTTAAATTTGCCGCCTTTTGCAGGACAGTAACCCGGAAGTGACGTCATGGACGCCGCCTCCGGGTTACGTCATCGGAGCCCCGATCGATGCCGTTTCCGGCATTCATCGGGACTCCATCCAGCCGGCGGACATGCCGGCTGGGTGCTCGGGGCTCCCGGTGGGACGGGAGCCCCGGTACTAGCAACGGAAGGCGGCGGGAGGGGGGGGACATCCCCTCCCGCCCCCCGGGTAACGATCGAGCGGCTCCCGAGCCGCATCGGTCGTTACCGACGGAAAGCCGACCGTCGGCTTCAAACCACGGTACCGGGATGATGCCTCTAGCTAGAGGCATCATCCCGGTATAAACCCGCAAAGTGTACCGACGTATCGGTACGTTACTATGCGGTAAGTGGTTAAATGTGCTTGTTTATGGAAAAGGGTATTATAGGAAATATTGTTTAGTGGTTAGGTCATGCTTGCACAGCTAGCCTACCTGTAATAGCCAGCTATCCTAAAGGCCCGTACACACGGTAAGAAAATCTGAAGGGAAATTTCGTCCGTCGCGCGATCTGCCTATTTATGGATTGTTATTATGGTGCTTTCGACAGCCGATTATAAATTTTTGGACGACAAAAACTGGATGTGCAGGCTATAAAATTTTTATCGTACGTCAACACAACGTCCGATTTTCATTTAATTAGTACAGTTTTCGTCCGAAAAAAATCGTAAGAGCAAGACTAGGCATGCTCAGAAACGAAAGAACACATACAAAACAATTCAACACATGACATCACTTCAGAATTAGAATTCTGTCGTACGGGAATTTTCGTATGAAAGTAACCTCTTCACTTTCGACATGAGACTAGCATGCAACAAAAAACGTACTACAGATCGTTCGATAATCTGATCGTGTGTACGGGGCTTTAGGCTTTGTTCACACTTGCATCACTGAAAATGCCTTCAGCTTGTATGTTTTGGAAATGGCATGTGTTCTCAGTTTTATAAAAATTTAATCTGAGTGACACATTAGCTATTCTTCTGTTGATAAAAATGTTATTCCCTAGGTAAAATTGCAGCCTTAGACATGAGGCCTCTTTCTCTGGGGTAAAATGTTTATGCTGCAATTGTTATTAATCATGAAGTAAACACAATTGACCGACCGCTTCATTTGAGCCTGACCCATTAAGAGTCCTATTTCGCTTGACAGGAATAGCAAAATGCAGTATATTAACACATTTTAGATCAAGGTATGAACAAGACTTCTAAAGACGGGTGCACACAGAATCTGGTGCACCAATGAGCTTCTAACTTCAACTTGTTTAATTAAGCTTTGGCAATAAAACCTGAAAGCTGATTGGTTACTATCCACAGCTGCAATTCTGTGTTCATTAGTTTTAGTAAATCCCCCTGTTGTGCCAATTAAGCTAGAAGAAGGCACATCTAAACATATTCACTGGCTGACACTAGTCAAATTTACAATGCAAGATGATTATTGGGGGAAATAAAACACACGAACGGAAAGGCAGTCTATAGCAGTGTTTCTCAACTCCGGTCCTCAGGGCACACTAACAGGCCAAATTTTAAGTATTACCTTGGGGAGATGCAGACTAGAATACTGCAATCACTGAGCAGCACATGATATCACCTGTGATTTATATCCGGTTTTCTTGCAAACCTGGCCTGTTAAGGCCCATACACACGATACGAAAATCGGAAGGGAAATTCCGTCTGACGAACGATCTGACGATTTTCGGATCATTAGTATAGTGCTTTCGACAGCCGATTACGGATTTTCGATGACAAAAACTGGATGTGCAGGCTATAAATTTTTTATCGTACGTCAACACAACGTCCGATTTTCACTTAATTAGTACAGTTTTCGTCTGAAAAAAATCTTAAGACCAAGACTAGGCATGCTCAGAAACGAAAGAACACATACAAATCAATTCAACACATGCCATCACTTCTGAAGTTGAATTCTGTCGTACGGGGAATCTCGTATGAAAATAACCTCTTCGCTTTCGACATGAGACTAGCATGCAACAAAAAACGGACGGCAGATCGTTCGATAATCTGATCGTGTGTACGGGACTTTAGTGTGCCCTGAGGACCAGAGTTGAGAAACACTGGTCTATATAGAGCTATGTGGCCAAAGTCAGAGGTCTTATTTAGGTAAAAGCAGGTTACAACAGGTGCCTGCTGTACCATAGATTGCTAAATAAGGCTTGTGATTATGCACCCTTTCCTGAGAAACACACATCAAACTCTGTAACCTATTGTATTCATGCTTTTACATAAAAAAATCTGATGTTTGCCACATAGCTCCATGAGTTGCTTCCTTACTTGTGTATGCATCTGATGGCTGGGGCTTTGAAAGTTCTGAGCTCATGTAGGATATTTGGTTCTCCTCAACAGCATTGGTGTGTTTTTCTCAATAAGTAGGGTGAAATAATAGTTCAGCAGTTTCATACTTGTATTTGTGTTCTGTTGACAGGACAGATTTGTTTTATTATAGTTAAGGCCGCATGCCCATGGACAGTGAGAAGCTGAAAATATACCGGATGCCGCATGTGTGGAAAAACACCAGTGCACTGGAGCATTGCTGTTTTCAATAGTACGCAACAGAAATATCACTCTTGCGTAAAAGTGCAATGGCAAAGCTCATGTAGACGTAATGATCCACTTCATTAGAGGTCTTGCTTCAGGCTTTGCTGCCCTCTAGGACTGGAGATGTCTTTAACATATCTAAAAAATGGAAAGGAAAGCGGGCTCTCCAGCCTAGTGCATTATCCCACATACATGTATTGTAGATATAAAAAAAATATGTAAAACTATTCCCAAAAATGAGATGCAAATATGCTAGAAACGGGAGATTCACCCTCTCTGTGTTCTTTTATTCATCATACTCTGAAAGTAAAATGAAATTCGACATTTTCGGTTGTTCCCCAGAACAGTAATAGAGGAGAAATCTTCCAAAGTGGACACTAATTCTGGTGACAACCAGAGATTCCTGTTTTGGCTATATGACAGGAAGTGAAGAGAAATCTCCCCAATGGGACATAGATGTAAAACAATCTGACATAGGGTATAACCCTTCCTTACTCTATCCTAAAATAAACAAAAAAGTTTTGTCTTTTCCATAACTCCACTAAATTAACCTCTAATACTAAACTTACCACTTCTTCCATATACCAACCTTATCCAGGAGCTTCTGTCCTAAATCCCCATACTTGAAATGAGAACTGGCAACAAGTTGATAATAGGCAAAATTATAGACTGCCTTCTTATCTATATAGATTGCTTTTTTTTTTTTTTTTTCGTTGCACTTTCTAACTATTTTTAAAGACACCCAAATGAGGGTAGTCAAATATTTGAGCTATGGAATTGCCTGATCTAATAAACCGCTTTGTCTTTAGTTGCTTCAAAAGATGCAGTTTATTTTTGTGCTTTTGCCTTCACTGTGACCTAGTCCTGGACCTAGTGCAACATGATAAACCCTAAAGCAGGGATAGGAAACCACGGCAGTCCAGCTATGGTGAAACTACCAATCCATCACTCCTCAGCTTCTGGGGATCATGCCTGTAGCTGTCAGTTTTGCCGTGCTTCATGAGACTTGTACTTCCACAACCTATGTTTGTGCTGAAGGTCGCCTAACACTGTAGTTGGCCCAAAATGTACAGTACATCTTTTGCATTGACTCACTGGATAAGTCATGTGTTGACTTTCTTCATTACTTCTCCAATTCTCTAGAGGTGAGATCTCCTCACCATAGCTTCTGGTTCATCCTATGTGAAAGAAACATTTTGTTATTTTTTTGTGGAAGCGCGAGTCAGATCTTGTTAAAGATTTTTTTTTTTTTTTTGCCGACGTGACTTTGGCTTTTAAAAGTTTTTATAGGTTGATTGAACTCTGCTGACTTGTAGTGTCCAGCACTCTTTGTATTTTAAAAAGAGCTTATCAAGTTAGAAATATAGGAGTTGCATTTGCTGACATTTTGTAGATGTTATATATGTATGCTCCAGGGCTTTCATTCTTATCCTTGGTGAGTCAGTAACCTCAAAAAACATGTGCTTATAAAGCATTGGGTCACCCTAGAGCTTACATCATCAAAAACAAGCCAGAAGGTGCAGCTTTCATATTTGTTTTCTAATAGGCACTCTTCATATCCACCCATTGCACAACGAGAGAAATATGGATGCTGCTATTGCTGACCACCAAAAGGAAAAGCTAGTTTCCTTTCTATTTCACTTAGTGCAGATCAGGGATGTCAGAGTAAAGCCAATCAGCCTTATGCCTATGCTTTAAAGGTCTATTAATTCAAAGTATAGAAGCACTGAGGGTCATTATAGTGGTCATGAAAGATTGCCATTAATAACAATAAATCATATAAAGTTGCTTTCATATATCATCCATAGTATGTCCCAGGCAAACATTTACAATGCAGAGCTTTTAAACAATTGCCACAAGATCAAATCAGTAAACCTGGTTTCCTTCTCTCTCTTTGAGGGCCACAGGCATGGACTGTTGGGTTAATCTGCTGTCCAAAGGAGGATTTGGACACTAGCAAACAAAAAGAAATGTGGGCAACCACATATAACTTCTCCTACTAAAGCATCCTAGTTTGTTTAATAATGTCCAGGAGGATGGCCATTTTTGCTCTCCTAAGAAAAGTTTAACCCTTTTTGCAAGTTTTTCTTTTTTTTTTTTTTCAATCAATATTTTTTTTTGTTCTTCAATCCATATTCCTCTAAAAGCTGCTTAACCATCTAAGGACCAGGCCTATTTCTGAATCTTGTTGTGTACAAGTTAAAATCAGTAATTTTTGCTAGAACCTCCCAAACATTATATATATATATATATATATGTATATATATATATGTGTGTGTGTGTATATATATATATATATATATATATATATATATATATATATATATAGATAGTAGATATGTTTGTTTTTTTTTTTTTTAGCAGAGACCCTAGGGAAAAAAATGGAGATCGTTGCAATACTTTGTCACACCGTAATTGCGTAGAGGTCCTACAAAAGCAAATTTTTGGGGAAAAAAATATTTTTGAATTAAAAAATAAGAAAATAGTAAAGTTAGCCCAATGTTAGTTATATGATGTGAAAGAGAATGTTACGCCGAGTAAATAGATACCCAACATGTCATGCTTGAAAATTGCACACACTCGTAGAATGGTAACAAACATTGGTACTTGAAAATATCCATAGGCGAAGCGTTTAAAATTTATACAGGTTACCAGTTTAGAGTTAGAGGAGGTCTAGGGCTAGAATTATTGCTCTCGCTCTAACGATCCTTGTAAAAAAAATGATTGATACAGGAACAATCAATTAAAACAGTGTAACGATCCTGGTGATACCTCACATGTGTGGTTTCAACACGGTTTACATATGGGGGCGCAACTTGCATATGCGTCCACTTCTGCGCGCAAGCTCGGAGGGACGGGGCGCTTTAAATTTTTTTTCTTTTACATTTTATTTTTTATGTTTACACTGTCCCTTTTTAAAAAAAATGTGATCACTTTAATTCCTAATACAAGGAATGTAAACATCCCTTGTAATAGAAATAAGCAGGACATGTTTGAGGAAGCACCTTTGTGCCGCTTCTCCTGACTACAAGGTACACATGCATCTGTCCTTGATTGGTCTCTGCTGTCAAACTACAGTGACCTTGCCACCTCCGGCTATCTGAATCCCGCCCATTACCAGCAGCTGTTTCCTGAGTATTCAAGGGCAAGTTTTGTACCCTAAACTCATTTGCACCTGCCTTACATTGCAACATGTTAAAGCCTAGAACAGTGCCAATGTTCTTGGTACCTCCAGCTTATAATCCAATTTGGTGCTGCCTGCAGTATACCCACTGAAGGGCCTGACACTGAAAGCATGGAGTTTTGCCCTCTGCTTGAGGCTAAGCCATCATCTGAGTCTTCTCTAACACTTTTGACCATGGCCACTCCTCCGCTTTATCCCAGCCGGAATTCACTGCAGTCATGCAAGGTTTTATGTGCCAAGGGCTGGAGGGGTAGAAAGGAGCCTGTTCTGGGCAGAACTTAATTTTCCATTATTTTCTATGGTTTACTTCCCAGATATGGACAATTGGCAGGAAAGCTTCCTCAGTGGGCAGTGGCTGGACCTGAGGGAATGATCGCTACACCCAGAGGTGTTCTAGGACCAGTGTCTGAGATGGGGGGACCTTCAGGTTCAACAACAAACTAGACAGGCTTGTCTCCAGATACAGGGAATCCTCCAGCAGAAGCAGTGGACGCTCTGGTGTCTGGCGGAATCAGTAAAGCCTGACCTAGTAGTTTCTGCCTCTAAAAATCCTTCCTCATCTGCTTTTATAATTTTGAATTGGTCCAGGTTAATGTGGTACTTCAACCTGATTAGACTCCTGGCATCTGCTATAAGGCCACTGCAAGATTATCTGGATCTTCTGTCCCCAGTTACATTTGCTGGCTTTAAAGGCATGTCTGTTGTAGCCCAGGTTTTGTGTGAGGCACGAAGTTTTCATCCCAAAAAAAAAAGATCTGTGGAATGAATCCTGGCTTTTCTGCAAATGAGCATGGATATCATTTGGCCTTGTGTACTATCAAGGGTCAGATATTGGTGCTTGCCATCTTGTTCCAAAGATGGCTAGTTTACCATTCTCTGAGTACGACTTTCGTACAGGGTGTCTTTCATGTGGCTTCCCTTGTGCGCTAACCCGTGGGATCTGAGCCTGTTTTTGTTGGTTGGCCCTTTAAAAATGCTTTTTCAACCTATCAGGAATATTCCTACTTAAATTCTCACTCAAAAGGCTACGTACTTGTAGCCATCGCTTCTGTAAGGCTACCCTTTCTGGACTTACACAGGGAACAAGCAATGTTGAGGACCCAGGACTAGGAAGTTCTGGGTCCTCAACATTGCTTGTTCCCTGTGTAAGACAGGTATATGTGAAAGACCAAAACTACCTTGGAAAGGATTTCGAGGTAGTTTTATTATTTTACCTTTAACTAGGACATAACTTTTCTGTCAATCTGTTTGGCCCAGTTCACCTTAAGACAGCTTTGTGACCTGCAGACAGTCCACAGTTTTATTTTTTGTGGGGCTATTAGTGTTTTGTTTCTGATTCTCACCCCTTAGACTGCTTTTGGATGTCTTGACGGTCTCTGAATTTGTATGTCCCTGAATAAACAAAGAAAATGGGATCTTTGTACTTACTGTAAAACCCTTTTTCTTTAAGTTTATTGTGGGGCACAAGTCTCACCTTTCTGATTATGCTCTTTGTACTGCTTGTCTACAAAACTAAGGCATGCTTCGAGTCATTATACCATGCAGGCTACAATTTTTTTCATTTGTTGGTGTCAAAATTCTTCTGTATGCGGCAGTATAACCCAACACTATGATTACCTGTGTCCCTCATAGAGATTCAAGAAATGTTTTATACAGATATTTCAAAAATCCCTTTTTAAACCTTAACAACCCACATCATTGTGCTGAAGAGTGGTTAGATGAGTTGTTGGCTTTTACCAAAATACCAGTTTTACAGCGACTTGGTCCCTTTGGTTCCTCAATAGCATTTTCATTTGATTCAGATTCATACAAATGACTTTGTAAATACTGGTAGTTTCTGCTCCGTTTATTTGCATCCAATACATGCAGGAATCAGCTGAATGTAACAAAACTGCTCTCTTTATCTGAAGTATGTTTAAAGTAATTTTGTTTTGTTTTCTGGTTGATATTTTTATTTCTTTAGGCTGGACTAGAAAAAAAAAACGATAAAAGATGTATTAAAAATGGCTGTTTTAAGTGATTTTTTTTTTTCTTCTTTTTTTGAGACGTCAAAAAATGATTTTTGGAAGTGAATTCCTGAAAATAAACTTGTGATATGCAGATAAATCATCTCACCTGTGTCCTATTCTTTTCAATGTGAACATTTAAATTATATATTTATGTAGTTTGTGTGCAGTGCAGAGGTGAAGTACATTGTGTTGGCATGACTTTTGGTCCATATTAGTACCAGTTGTACATCATCTCCTTATGAGAGGAGCCTGATGGAAAGCAAAACATTAACGAGTGAACATGCAGTGATAGGTGAGTGCTAAATACCATCCATACAGCAGTCTAACACTAGTTTGATCAACATCATCTTACATCTGGACGCTATAGTGTCCCTTTAAGATTTGCATATTTGCAAAAAAAGTTGACATAGACAGTAGTAGGTAGTTAGGCGTGCAATCAGGACATAACCACCTTTAGTCATCTGTGACCATTATTTCCACAAACTCAACAAGTTCCCTCGGGTGATTGTTCATATTAGGTCAGGGAGGCAATCGGCAGATACCTCTGATGCAAGTTTATGGGAAGCAATGTATAGCGATTGCACAACATATACCCCAGCACTAATTCTTCTGAGCTGGTGGTGTTTGTGGGTGGTTTTTTGACTATTTAACATAACCCACTTCAGCCACATTGGGAGACTATAATCGTATTGGGAGTGTCCAGTATTCTAAAATAAATCAGTGAAAGTTAGTTTTTGATTGCTTGAATTGCATTTCAATACTTTGTACATTACTCAATAGTTTACTGAAAAAGATCTCAAGAGAATATTTGGCATCAGTAGATATTTAAGATGCTGACCTGCACATTACCATTTACCCACCTCATGGGTGCTTTCTGTGAGTTGCAGTAGGTGTCCAATTTTTTGTCCTTCCTGGGCCTCATTGGAAGAAGAGGAATTTTCTTGGGCTACACATAAAATATACTGACAAAAAGCATAGCTGATGAGCAGAAAAAGTCGGGCAGATCACAAATTAACGTTTAATATTATAGATAATGTTCCTATCTGGGTAATAAAACTTCATTTTTTTTTTGTAATATTTTTTTTAAAGTAAGAGGGCAACATAAAACTAGTGCACTATTTGATACTGGTTTTGGTAAACATCCATCAATATCTCTTTTGATGGATGCAGTAGCAATTATCAAGGTGCTCATCAGATATTTTGATTCTAATTTTGCCCTTTGTGTTCTTCACCCTTGAAAATAGTTGCTCACAAATATACAGTGGGGAAAATAATCATTTGATCCTCTGCAGATTTTGTAAGTTTGCCCTCTTAAAAGAAATGAAGGGTCTATAATTTTTATCTTAGGTGTATTTTAAATGATACAGAGACAGAAAAGCAACCTAAAATCCAGTAAAAAAAAAAACACATTATACAATTGTTTTAAATTGAGTTGCAGTTCAATGAGTAAAATAAGTATTTGATCCCCTAGAAAAACTTGACTTAGTACTTGGTGGAGAAACCCTTGTTGGCATTGGCAAGTACAGAGGTAAGATGTTTCTTGTAGTTGGTGACCAGGTTTGCACACATCTCAGGAGGGATTTTGTTCCACTCTTTTTTACAGATCTTCGCTAAATCCTTAAGATTTCTTTGCTTTCGCTTGGCAACTCAAAGTTCCAGCTCCCTTCATACATTTTCTATAGGATTAAGGTCTGGAGACTGGCTAGGCTCCATGACCTTAAAGTAAATTATTATTATACAGGGTTTATATAGCGCCAACGGTTTGCGCAGCGCTTTACAATGTGGGGGAAGACAATACAGTTACAATACAATTCAATACAGGAGGAATTAGAGGGCCCTGCTCGTTAGAGCTTACAATCTAGAAGGGAGGGTCATGTGAAACAAAAGGCAATAACTGTGGGGGATGGGTTGATGGAGAAAATGGAGGTACATTTGTTAGGGGTTAGTAGGATAGGTTTCTCTGAAAAGGAGGGTTTTCAGAGATCGCCTAAAAGCTAATAGAGTAGGAGATAATCGGACAGATAAGGGTAAGGAGTTCCATAGGATTAGAGAGGCTCTGGAAAAGTCCTGGAGGTGAGCATGGGAGGAGGTGACGAGGGGGCTAGAGAGCAGGAGGTTTTGAGAGGAACGAGGAGAGCGATTAGGTTGGTATTTTGACAGGAGGCTGGTGATGTAGCTAGGGGCTAATCTGTGGATTGCTTTGTAAGTATTTTGAATTTCATTCGTTGGGTGAGCAGAAGCCAGTGGAGGGCTTGACAGAGAGGAGCAGTGGACACTGAGCGATTGGTAAGGTGGATGAGTCTGGCGGCAGCATTCATGATGGATTGAAGGGGGGATAGCCTGTGTAGAGGTATGCCAACAAGAAGGGAATTGCAGTAGTCGAGGCACGAGATGACCAGGGAGTGGACTAGGAGTTTTGTTGTGTCTTTGGTTAGAAAGGGGCGTATTTTGGAGATGTTGCGGAGGCTGAGGCGGCAAGATTTGGACAGCGATTGGATGTTGGGTTTGAAGGAGAGTTCAGAGTCCAGGACAACACCTAGGACCTTGGCATGCGGGGATGGGCTGATAGTAATGCCATCAGTATTGATGGAGAAGTCAGGGGAAGGGGCACTTGGTGGAGGAAAAATTATAAGCTCGGTTTTGGATGGATTGAGTTTGAGGAAGTGGTGAGACATCCAGACCAATATATCTGATAGTAAATTAGTGATACGTGAGGAGACTGAGGGAGAGAGCTGAGGGGTGGATAGATAGATTTGGGTATCGTCAGCGTAGAGATGGTATTGGAAGCCGTGGGAGGCTATCAACTGACCCAGAGAGGAGGTGTAGATTGAAAATAGGAGGGGTCCAAGAACAGAGCCTTGGGGGACCCCAACAGAGAAGGGTAGAGGAGAGGAGGAAGTAGAATTGTACGTAACGCTAAAGGTGCGGTTGGATAAGTAGGAAGATAACCAGTGAAGAGCACAGTCACGGAGACCAAAGGCATGGATTTTTTTGAGGAGGGGATGGTCAACCGTATCAAAGGCAGCAGAAGTAGGAGTACAGAATAGTGTCCATTGGTTTTGGCCATTAATAGATCGTTTGTCAGTTTTAGGAGAGCAGTTTCAGTGGAGTGTTGAGGCAGAAATCCAGACTGAAGGGGATCAAGGAGGCTATTCTCGGCAAGGTGGTCGGACAGTCGGTTGTAGACTAGACATTCGAGGAGTTTGGATGAAAAGGGGAGCAAGGAAATAAGGCGTAGGTCAGTGATGGCGAACCTTGGCACCCCAGATGTTTTAAAAGTACATTTCCCATGATGCTCAACTACACTGCAGAGTGCATGAGCATCAAGGGAAATATAGTTGCAAAACATCTGGGGTTCCAATGTTCGCCATCACTGGCGTAGGTTGTTCAGTTCGGTTGGGTCCAGTGAGGGCTTTTTAAGTATGGGGCTGACTAGTGCATGTTTGGGAGAGTTGGGTAAGATGCCAGAAGAGAGGGAGAGATTGAAGATGTGGGTTAGAGAGCGTAGAATAGGGCCAGAAGGTGAACATAGCATTTGTGAGGGAACAGGATCCAGAGGGCAGGTGGTTAAGTGGACGTTAGCAAGTAGTTTAGCAACCTCATCTGTAGTGGTGGGTCGGGGCCTGATTCGGTGAGTGGTGAGGGGGGCCAGTGTGTCCAGGGAGGCTAAGAGTGAAGCGTTGTAGACAGAAGTGGCTAGGTTGGTGCAGGACAGGGGTGCGATTTTGTCATAGAGGTGGTCAGTAGCAGAGTAGAGAAGAGAAGGGTTGAGATGGCGTAGGTTTCTGCGGGTAACTGTACGGTAGCTGGAGGGAGAGGAGGTGTAGGAGAGGGAGAGAGTGAAACTAATAAGGTAGTGATCAGAGAGAGGGAAAGGATTGTTTGAAAGGTTGTGCGGAGTGCATAGGTGGGAGAAAACAAGGTCAAGGATATTGCCTTCAGAGTGAGTAGAAGCATGTATCCATTGCTTCAGGTCAAAGGAGGAGGTTAGACTGAGAAGTTTGGAAGTGGTAGGAGTGTTAGAATTAATAGGGATGTTGAAATCGCCGAGAATGATTGTGGGGATTTCGGAAGAGAGAAAGTAGGGTAGCCAGGCAGAGAAGTCATCAAGAAAGGTCGATACTGGTCCAGGGGGGCGGTAGATCACAGCTATCCTTAGAGAAACGGGAGAAAAGACGAATGCAGTGTACCTCAAATGAGGACAGTGACCGAGAGGGTGGTGGGTGAAGTACCTGAAAGTTGCTATGTGGGGCTAGAAGGATCCTGACACCCCCTCCCTTGCGTCCATTGGGTCTAGGGGAGTGAGTCCATAGAAGACCACCTTGGGATAGGGCAGCAGAAGACGCAGTGTCGGATTCATGAAGCCAGGTTTCGGTGATGGCGAGTAGATTAAATGAGTTAGCGATGAAAAGGTCATGGAGAGAGGTGAGTTTATTACAGACAGAGCGGGCGTTCCAAAGGGCGCAAGAGAAAGGGAGTCTGGTCTTGGGAAGAAGAGAGATGGGAACTAGATTGTGCTGACTGCGGCTGCAGCCAGAGGGTGCAGGGTAAGTGGTGTGTTGAGCGCGGGTAAAAGATGGAGGCCCAGGGTTTGGGAATATATCTCTAGAGGCTAGGAGAAATGTAAAGTCTCGTTTAAAAAAAAATAACAAACATGTTTTCTCTGTCGCTCATTGACAGACGCAGACTTCTTGATTAATATCAGTAGGGATATACTGCCCCCTACAGGAGTAGGACACTAGGCAGGAAAAAAGTTCTGGCCACACCTTATGGGCAGTCCCAGGGGGTATATCCTCTCTCTCCCTGCTACAGGATGTCAGTTTTTTTCTGCTTAGTCAGGAGTAAGGACCTAAGTTCCTTGCTGGGATCTCTGGTTTTTTAGATAAATCTTTTTTAGAAGCCAAAATCCGGTCCTTCCAGACCTGAGGATAAGACCGCTTCAGCCTGAAGGTGCGCCCCCACCCAGATCAAGGGTGGGGGAGTGTCTTCGCCGGTTCCCGGACCCGTGGCTCTACAGTATTCAAGACAAATGGGTTCACGAGGTCATACGGTCGGAACACAAGATCGAGTTGCGATCATTTCTACCGGTGCGGTCCTTCCCTTCCAATATGCGACTGTCCCCGAATCGCCTAATTGCTCTGTTGGGGGCAGTACAGCACTGGATGTAAATGGCGCCCATAGAGGGTGCCTATCTTCACGTTCCCATTTACGCAGGACACCAGCGGTATCTGCGCTTTGCGGTGGGAGCGGATCATTATCAGTTTGTGGCGTTACCGTTTGGTCTCGCCTCTGCTTTCCGGGTTTTCACCAAAGTTTGGGCCCCAGTCCTGGCTTTGTTGCAGCAGCGGGGCATATCGGTCCTGGGCTACCTGGACGACCTCCTCTTTTGTGCGGAGTCTCCGCAGGCTCAGTGTCATACGCGGACTCTCCAAAAGGAGATTCTTCCCAAATGGAACTGGAATTCCGATTTCCTAGACAATCGGATCCGGCTGAGCGAGCGGACCAGGTAGTTTCTGGTTTGGGGGCCTCGGTCTCCGATGCTCAGTCAGGGGAAGCCTTTTTCTCCGGAAATATCCAGGTTATCGATAAATGTGTTGGAACTGAAAGCGATCAGGTTTTGCCTGGTTCACCGGACCAGGCATCTTCAGGGCTGCTTGGTTCGGATTCAGTCGGACAATGCCACGGCCGTGGCCTATGTCAACCATCAAGGGGACACCAAGAGTGTTCTAGCGGCCGTGGAAGTGGCCAGCATGTTTTGGGCGGAACAGTTCATTCCGGCTCTGTCTGTAGTTCACGTTCTGGGTATGGAAAATTGAAAGGCGGATCAAGGGGAATGGCCTCTTCAGGTCAGGCTGGTCGCAGACGCTCCTTGGCGACTTCCTCTCAGGGAAGAGCCGCTGTCTCAGGGACCGATCATCCATCCTGCTTTACGATCACTGGCTTTGACGGCTTGGCTGTTGAGAGCCAGGTGCTGAAGGACAGGGGTTTGTCTGCTTCAGTTATTCCTACTCTGATTAAAGCGAGGAAAGCGACTTCCAGAAAAGTCTATCATCGCACATGGAAGTCTTATATCGCGTGGTGTGAATCCCTTGGGTTTCCTCCACGTTCTTACTCGGTGGCTCGGATATTGGCCTTTCTGCAACGGGGGGGTTGAGCAGAAGCTGGCCTTGAGCACGATCAAGGGTCAGGTCTCAGCATTGGCAATCTTCTTCCAGAAGCCACTGGCGACTCATTTCTTGGTACGGAATTTCATCCAGGGGGTGCGGCACCTGGCTCCTCCGGTGCGCGCGCCCTTGCCGTCCTAGGATCTTAATTTAGTATTGTCGGTTCTCCAGAAACCTCCCTTTGAAAATATTAGGGAGATTCCTTTGCTTACCTTATCCCAGAAGGTGGCCTTTTTGGTGGCTATCACTTCTGCACGCAGGGTGTCGGAATTGGACGCATTGTCCTGTCGTTCCCCATATCTGGTGGTTCATAGGGATAAGGTGGTTCTTCGTCCGAATCCATCCTTCCTTCCTAAGGTGGTTTCAGAGTTTCATTTGAATGAGGATATTGTGTTACCTTCCCTGTGTCCTAAGCCCAGTCATCCTCGGGAGTTTGCGTTACACTCCTTGGATGTGGTTCGAGCGATCAGGGTGTACTTGGCTACTACTGACTCTTTTTGTAAGGCTGATTCACTTTTTGTGATCACGGATGGCCCTAGAAAGGGGTTGCCTGCGTCTGCCGCGACTATCTCCAGATGGATCAGACAGACGGTGGTGCAGGCTTATTCTATTAAGGGTCGGGTTCCTCCGTTCCCTGTTAAGGCACACTCTACTCGGGCTCTTAGTGCTTCCTGGGCCTTCCGCCATCAGGCGTCGGTGCTTCAGGTGTGCAAGGTGGCTACCTGGTCGTCAGTTCATACCTTTACAAAATTCTATAAAGTTGATGTGCTGACATCGGCGGATGCCTCTTTTGGCCGCAAGGTTCTGCAGGCCGCTGTTTGAGGGGACCGTTGGTCTACCTCGGGGGTTTGGTTTTTTTCAGTTGGGTCTCATCCTTTTTATTCGATGAGGCCTTGAGGCTTCTGGTTGGCTCCGGTTGGGCCTTCTGGATTGGATTTTTATTTCTGTTATCCCACCCCTCATTTGTGGCACTGCTTTGGGAAGTCCCTACTGATATCAATCAAGAAGTCTGCGTCTGTCAATGAGCGACAGAGAAAATTGGATTTTTGACTTACCGTAAAATCCTTTTCTCTTAAGCTCATTGACAGACGCAGGACCCGCCCCTCTATTTTTGAGTTGGTTTGGGTTGAATTCTCTGACACTGCTTTGTTACATAACTGACATCCTGTAGCAGGGAGAGAGAGGATATACCCCCTGGGACTGCCCATAAGGTGTGGCCAGAACTTTTTTCCTGCCTAGTGTCCTACTCCTGTAGGGGGCAGTATATCCCTACTGATATTAATCAAGAAGTCTGCGTCTGTCAATGAGCTTAAGAGAAAAGGATTTTACGGTAAGTCAAAAATCCAATTATACTTACCTGCTATATGCAGTTAGTTTTTCACAGAGTAGCCTTGATCCTCCTCTTTTCGGGTCCCTCTTCGGCTCTCCTGGCTCCTCCCTCCTGTTAAGTGCCCCCACAGCAAGCAGCTTGCTATGGGGGAACCTGAGTTGAGTCACAGCTCCCTGTGTCCATTCAGACATGAAGCTGCGACCTGACCCGACCCTGCCTCCTATCTCTCCTAATTGACTGATTTTGATTGACAGCTCTATATATACCTATGTTTTGAATTTGAAAAAATCATATTTTATTTTTTCAATTAAGAAGGGTTCGGTGAGTGCGCATATGAAACTGGTAACTATGGTGTATATACTGGAATTTACGCAGAAAATGAGAGCTGCAAAATACTCACCATGCCTCTTAGCAAATACCTTGGGGTGTCTTCTTTCCAAAAAGGGGTCATTTGGGGGGGGGGGGGGGTTTGTGCTATCTTGGCATTTCATGGCCTCCAAAACTGTGATCGGTAATGATGAGTGAAATCAACAATTTAAGCCCTTAACAAGCCTGAAGGCGGTGATTGGCTTTCGGGGTCCTGTACTCGGCTAGACTGCCAAAAAGTCTCACTCATGTGGTATCCCCGTACTCAAGAGAAGCAGCAAAATGTATTTTGGGGTGTCATTTCACAAATAGTCTTGGCATGTTTGAGCAATATACCAGTTAATTGACAACTTTGTGTAAAAAAAAAAAAAAAACATTTTTGTCAATTCCCAAAACTTGTGGCAAAATATAAAATATTCCATGTACTCAACATGCCTCTCAGCAAATAGGGTGTCTACTTTCCAAAAAAGGGTAATTTGGGGGGTGTTTGAACTGTCCTGGCATTTTATGCCCAATAATAGAAGCCTTTGCCACACATCACCCACTCTTCTAACCACTTGAAGACCAAGCCTTTTCTGACACTTTTTGTTTACATGAAAAAATGATTTTATTTACTAGAAAATTACTTTGAACCCCCAAACATTATATTTTTTTTTTTAAAGCAGAGGCCCTACAGAACAAAATGGTGGGTGTTGCAATTTTTTTTTGTCACACAGTATTTGCGTAGAGATTTTCCAAACTAAATTTTTTGGGAAAAAAACACTTATTTTTTTATTTTAATGCACAAATGCACTATATATTACCCAGTTGTTTGGTAAAATATAAAAGCTTTTTAAAGCCTTTACAGGTTACAGAGGAGGTCTACTGCAAGAATTACTGCCCTTAATCTGATATTCGTTGCGATACCTCACCTGCATGCTGCAATTGCTGATACATATGATACCAGACCGATGCTTGCATTCGCCTTTGCGCGCAAACGTGGCACAAAAAGGGTGCTTGAATTTGTATTTATTGTGTTTTATTATTTATTTCGCTTTTTTATCTTATTTTGACACCTTCCCTTTCATTTTTTTTTCTTCATTTTTATTGTGATCACAGGCAATTTAAATATCCCCTATGATAGCAATAACAGGTACTCTTTTAAAAAAAAAAAATTGGGGTTTATTAGACTCTAGATCTCTCCTCTGCCCTTACTGCATCTGACCACACCAAGATTGGTGTGATAAGATGCTTTCCCGAAGTCATGAAATGCTCGTAGCTTCTGGTATCTTAGGCCAAAGAGATGATTGGAGCCATTCTGGTGTCCATTCAGCTCTATGGTCAGCTGACGAACCACCAACTGCAGTCTCAGGTTACCCGGTGAGACAGGAGAGCCAGAGAAAACCGTGGAAGGTGGTGGGAGGGGGAATTCCCCTCCCACTGCTTGCAAAAGCAGTCTAGCGGCAAATTATCTGCTAGGATTGCTTTTACATGAAAGCTAACCGCTGGCTGTAAAAAAAAAAAAAAAAAAAAAAAAAACAATACAAGAAAGTGGGTGTCACGCCTATATCAGTATTTTCTACAGACACAAATTCTTTGGGGTGCTCTTTGGGTAGGGATGCCAGGGATGCCAGGGAGGACATCCGGAAAATGCCGCATATGCAGCTGGCTCACTGCATCTGGATTTTGAATTTGGGCCACAGTACCTTCTGGATACAGAAGGGCTGTGATGATCTCTTCCTTGCATTTTAGGAAGGATCCACTTCTTCCTGACGCTCTGTATAGCACATAAGCGTTCAGCAGAGCCAATTGGAATAAGTATACAGACACTTTTTTGTACCAGCGTCTGGCCTTACGGGCAATTAAATATGGCGCCATCATCTGGTTATCAAAGTCCACCCCTCCCATGTTAAGGTTGTATTCGTGGACACAGAGGGGCTTCTAAACAACACCAGTCACCGTTGCAATTTGGACTGTCGCATCTGCGTGAATGGAAGACAGAATGAAAACATTACGTGTGTCTCTCCACTTCACTGCAAGCAATTTATTACACTTCCAGCAGGCTCTCCCGCCCCCCCCCCCCCCCCGCCAGTCTTAAGTCAGGAATCTACAAACCATTGGGGGAAGCCCTGGCGATTAGGTCACATGGTGCCACATGCACCAATTCCAAAATTAAAAAGGTGACTAAAAAGTGGCATGCTTGTGTAATTGAGAAGTCATGCAAGGAGACAGGGGTGACTTGAAAGGATGAATGAACACACTTCACATCCCAGGTGATACAGGGATCTCCTTACCAGAATGACATGACCACCAAATTATAAGTGGTCAAGCAGGCATCTGATCAAATACCAGAAGGAAGCTGTATGGGACTCCAGATACAATCTTCAGCTATAAAACAATCCACAGATACTCCAGATGATAGTAGGTGAGGGAGGCATCAATCATGTGCAAAAGAAAAGAATGTTCCAATAGTGCATTAAAAGATAACATTTATTGAGCATAATAAAATCATTGCACTCACGAGAGATCCGTTGTCACCGAGCATTCAAGCAAAAACATTGGGGCATCGCCGTGGCATTCCTATGAGCTCCGTCCACCGCCGACCCAGCTTCCTGGAAGAATAAGAGGCGTCCTCCAATAGCAAGCAAGGGGGCGTGATGCCGTCGTCGTCACTAACCACGCCTACTAGTTTCGTCATAAAAAACATCTTCGTGGATTGGTCACGGACGGGGCGGCATGTAACCCATAAGTTCACCTCCTGGAGCCTCAGCAACAATGAAATATTCTGGCCAGGGTGCCAAATACTGTCTTTCTGTAGTCTGTGTTTGTTCAAAAAGCCACAGCTGCCATTAGTCACATGCAGTCTCTGCTGCACTATTTGTATTAATTATTGTTCTTTTGGAAGCTTGTATTTTTCCAAGTGCTAGCGGCTTCCCTCATTAGCGCAGTGTTATATTTTCTGTTGTGTAATAATTGTCCACGTATAAATGGTACTTCTTTCGGAATAAGGGTGACACCAATACCCAAACAATCTTGCCACTGCTCCCTATGTAGTCTGGGCAATTGGGGGGCTCCACATTGCTATCTTTTCCCTCGTAAATCCTGAAACTACATGAATAACCTGTTGCCCTGTCACAGAGCTTATAGATCCTGACCCCATATCTGACACGCTTGCTGGGGAGAAACTGTCCGAAAGCAAGGCGGCCAGAAAATTTAATCAGGGACTCATCAATGCAGACAGCTTGTTGGTGCATATACAGTACAAGGCTGAAAACGTCTGGTTGAAGGGATTTACAAGGGGCCGAATTTTGAGGAACCGGTCATATCCAGGGTCACCCCGAGGATGACAGAGTTAGTTGTCACTGAAGTGCATTAACTGCAAGAGTTGCTCGTATGTAGTCCTGGCCATGGCAGCAGAGAACATGGGCATATGATGAATTGGGGCAGTGGACCAATATGACCGCAACTCAATCTTTTTAGTAATGCCCATGAGGAGGGATAGGCCCAGAAAGGTTTTAAATTCGGAAACAGTGATACGTTTCCATGCAAATTCTCTGGCAAGGGTCAAATTTGGATTTGCGGCAATGAATTGATCGGCATATAAATTTCTTTGGTCCACAATAGATCTGTACAGATCTTCCTTGAAAAATAGCTCGTGAAAAATACCTCATAAAAACCAAGGGGAGTAAAGTCGGCTGTTTTCACCTGAATTCCGGGCTGACCAGTGAATGGGGGAAGTACGGGCACTGCAGAAGTGGTGGGCTCCCAATCAGGATTTGCAAGTGCATCAGGAAGGACACTATGGGCTTTATGGGCCTGTCTTTGAATTATTGGTGTCTGCAGGACACTACTTGTGCCCGCCACCGCACCATCTTGAACTGCACTTATGGGACTCGCCACATCAAGTGTTACTACAGTGCTGGTTTGACTATGACAGGATGTACTAGGCCGCTGGTGCTTGCCAGTTCACCAGAAGGTTGAGCGGCACTAGTACCGACACTCTGCTGCATACAAGAACCCTGCGGTTGTTGCACCTCAGCAACAGAAGAATGAGGTCGGGTACGCCTGTCCTTAGCAGGGACCACTACTCTGTTGTCAGAGCTATCTGTCAGAATGCCGCTGCTCTCTACAGGTTCGAATACTGAACCTGTTTCTGGCAGTGAGGCTTTCCCATCGCTCTCATCTGTCATGCTCAGCATCGTGTAGGCCTCTTCACTAGTGTACCTCTATTTGGCATTTTGGCCAATAAATTCATAGGTACCCAATGTGACTCAAAGGTAAAAAAAAAAGTACCTGGTTGTCAAGGACTGTTTGAACCTCTACCAAAAATTGTAACTGCTAGTGCTAGCAGAGATCAGGCCTGACTCTGCTAATACTGCGGTTTAGTGTGCTGTGTATTGGAAGTGACAGTAATCTGATGATTCTGCACTTCGTGGGAGATGGGCGGAGGGACTAAACGCAGGTGCTGGCAGGTGTTGGGGCTGATCCTGCTAATGCTGCCTTTTGGGAACACTATACTAAACTATAGGGGACGCTAGTATGGTTCTGATCAGATCAAAGATATTGATCCGTTTAGACACTATACTAGTAAAAGAGGTGTTTAGTATGTTTGTGTCACTGACCATCAAAGGGTTAAAATGTATTACTAAATATGGGGCAGGCAATCTGACGCTGTACTGGATTGATGCTAACTAACGTTAACCGATGTCACCTGTGACACTAATACAGTGATCAGGAAAAAAGATCTGTACACTATAATAGTGAAACTGTGACAGCGCAATGAAGGGGTTAACTGGGGGGTGATCAGGGGGTTAAATCTTTATTAGGGGATATATGATGGGTACCCTAAACCTATCTGGGACTCCCTCTAACTAACACTAACTGTCTCTCACATTAACTGAAGTCACAAGTGACACTAAAACAGTGATCAGTAAATTTATCTGTATACTGTATATAGTGACACTGTGACAGGGTTAACTGGGGGTTGATCAGGGGGTTAAATGTGTGCCTATGTGTACTGGTGTCAGTGTAGCGCTTGTGTTCTCACCGTAGGTGTTCTTTCTTCTCATGCTGAAACCGAAAATGGCTCCAGGAGAGAAGAAATGTCTAACCTCTGTGCTTGCCAACAAGGGTTTCTCCACCAAGTACTAAGTCATGTTTTGCTTGGGGATCAAATACTTATTTATTCTCACTGAATTGCAACCTGATTTATAGCAAGTGTTGTATGTTTTTTTCTGGATTTTTGGTTGATATTCTGTGTCTATCGTTTAAAATACACCTGTGATACAAATTATAGACCCTTCATTTCTTTGTAAGTGGGCAAACTTACAAAACCTGCAAGGGATCAAATGATTATTTTCCCTCTGTAAGTGCAGCTGAAAATGGATAACATAAATAAGGCATGATTGTGAAGAGTGACTTTTTATAAAAGTCCAGTACAGAGACAGTCACATTTTTCTTTGGCCACATGTGTGATTGAGAAGTGTAAACACATTTTTACAGGAAACTAAACAAAACAAAAATATCAACATTTTTAAGTACGTTTACGGTTTTGTGTTGGGTTGCATTTATTGCTTCCTTTGTGTGATATACCTGGTGATCCTGCCAGACCCTCTGTTTCCCTAATTCGAACTTAACCACTTTACCACTAGAGCATTTTGCTGTCTTACGTCTGGGCCACTTTTTGCGATTCGGCGCTGTGCTACTTTAACTGACAATTGCGCGGTCGTGCGACGCCGTACCCAAACGAAATTGACGTCCTTTTTTTCCCACAAACAGAACTTTCTTTTGGTGGTATTTGATCACCTGTGCGATTTTTACTTTTTGCGCTATAAACAAAAAAAGAGCGTTTATTTTGAAAAAATAACAATATTTTTCACATTTTTTTATATGAAATTCCCCCCAAAAAAGATGTAAAAACCAATTTTTTTTTACATTTTTGGCCGATTTGTTTTCTGCTACCCATGTTTGGTAAAAAAAAATTGCAATAAGCGTATTTTGATTGGTTTGGGCAAAAGTTATTGCGTTTACTAACAAAGGGAAAGATTTCTGTCATTTTTGGTGTTTTTTTTTTTAACGAGTAATGGCGGCGATCTGCGATTTTTTTTTTGCGGGACTGCGACATTGCGGCGGACAGATCGGACCCTTGACTGACATTTTTGACACTTTTGGGGGTACCAGTGACATTACTGCAGTAATCAGTGCTATAAATATGCACTGTTACTGTAAAAATGACACTGGCAGGGAAGGGGTTAACTTTATTGGAGAGGGAGGGGTTAATGTATGCCTGGTGCTTACTGACGTGTGGGGGGGGAGGTGACTTTGTGAGACAGGGACAGATCGGATGTCCAGCTATGCTGAACACTCCGATCTGTCACTCCCTGTCACTGAGGAGATCCGCCCGCTTGTGTTTACACAGGCGGGCGGATCTCCACACTAGATCCCCGACGATCGGGGCAGAGCAGCGGCGATCGCCGCTGCTCCTCCCCTGGCCCGACTCCCGCTGTGAATGAAAACAGGGGAGGAGTCTGGCGACGTAGGTCTACGTCGTCAGACGGGAACGAGCCACTTTGCCGCAGTACTATTCCAGTACTCAGCGGTAAAGTGGTTAAAAGATCAGTGTGCTGTTTCTCTGCCTCCTGCTAATGTGCCTCCCTGCCAGGGGAGGACTGGGGCAGGGGGGCATTTGCCCCCTGGGCCGCTCTGGTGCCCTGTAAAAAGCTGCACCACTTCTGCTACAGACATGCCTAAAGGATTCCTGGTGAAGGGAAGTAAAAAGTTCCTGACACTGACCTACTGAATGCGGGTTGTAGACAAGGATAGAGCGCAGGCCTCAGCATGGATGGTGTAAACTGTGTCTGAGCAGAGGCCAGTTCCATGCCCCACTGGAGTCCCAACTGAGCTGTCCCAGCTCCCCCCAACCACCCCCTGTTGTCAGTCAGCCCCTGCTCCCCGCAGTCTCCATCCCCACCTCTATAAGCCTCTTATACAGCTGAGATCAAAGGTCATGAGATCACTTATTTAAAAAAAATATAAAAATAAAAAGTAATTTATAATGTGTGTGTGTGTGTGTGTGTGTGTGTGTGTGTATATATATATATACATATATATATATATATATAGCATTTTATATTAATATATATACTTATGTTTTGCCTTGCTTTTTTATTTTAAACTGAGTGTTTGTTTTTTTTTTTACAAGGTAGGGGTTCACATATACTTTATTACTGTGGGGATTAAATGTAGAAATAGAGCAGTTTGCATTTAATTAGGTTCTTTACACAGTTTATGGATATTGTTAAATTTTTTTTTTGCAACTGTATAATTTTTTTTTCTCTGCAGACTGAAATATATATTTCCTGACTGACTCTATGGCAGCATACGTTTGGGTCAGTGTTAAAACCGACTAAAATGTTTTCGTCGACTAACACAATTCAGATGACTAAAATACGACTAAAACTAAAATGGCATTTTAGTCTTAAGACTAAAATACGACTAAAACTAAAATGGCATTTTAGTCTTAAGACTAAAATACGACTAAAACTAAAATGGCATTTTAGTCAAAAGACTATAACTAAAACTAAATCGAAATTTGCTGCCAGAAATTAACACTGGTGCATGCTCAAAGCATAAATAATAACATATTAGATTTTTCACTACAGGACCAGCAGTAGTATATAATGAGTTTGGAAATTGTAGAGAAATGCTTAAATAATGCATTACAAATTACAATTGAACTACACCCATTTGATTATAGATGACTAAAATGAGTTTTAGTCGACTAAAATGTAGGGCGTTTTAGTCGACTAAAATATACTGGAGTTTTAGTCGACTAAATACGACTAAAACTAAAACACTTGCAGAAGACTAAAATAGGACTAAAACTAAAATGGCATTTTAGTCCTAAGACTAAGACTAAAACTAAATTGAAATTTGCTGCCAAAATTAACACTGGTTTGGGTAGCCCCTCCCTCGCTCCTAGCCCATAGGACCCCACTCCCATAATGTTAGGCTGAGCCAGAGGCCGCGTTCCTTTTTTTGGTACTCCTCACACAGAACCAATTTCGTATATGAAGTTTTCCTGCCTTTTGGAAGTATCAAAATAAACAAATAAATGTTGCTGCACCTGTCCCTTTAAGAGTGCTTGTATATTGATCTTTTGTGATATCAATAACCATATGTGTCCTTATTTGTGTACTTTACAATGTATGTATAGGGGTTCAAACCACATGCAAACAACCATATATACAATATATAATACACTATATTGTCAAAAGTATTGGGACGCTTGCCTTTACATGCACAAGAACTTTATTGGCATCCCAGTCTTCGCCTGTAGGGTTCAATATTGAGTTGGCCCATCCTTTGCAGCTATAATCGCTTCAACTCTTCTGGGAAGGCTGTCCACAAGGTTTAGGAGCGTGTCTATGGGAACGCTTGACCTTTCTTCCAGAAGGGCATTTGTGAGGTTAGGCACTTGCTGACCTCACAAATGCGCTTCTGGAAGAATGGTCAAACATTCCCATAGACACGCTCCTAAACCTTGTGGACAGCCTTCCCAGAAGAATTGAATCTGTTAGAGCTGTAAAGGGTGAACCAACTCAATATTGAATCCTACTGGAGTCAGTGCTCTGATGCGAGAAGCTGCAGTGTCAGTATTCCTTCAGCAGTAGTTAACCCCTTAGGGTTTTTTTTCTCTCCTTGCAAAGAGAAACAACTGTTACATTATCTTTTTTGGACAGCTTAGGAAACTTCAGCAGCTCTAAGGTTATTTAACCACTTGCCGACCATCGCACGACTATTTACTGCGGCAGTCAGCCTCTCCTGGGCAAAGCGACGTAGACCTACGTCGCTCGCCCACGAGCCTGTAGGGGGCGCGTTCCCACCCCCGCTCGTTCCCTGCCTAGCCAGCGCGTGTGACCGGCGGCTCCGATGTCCGCCGGCCACTCGCGATCTTGCACAGGAGAGGGAGAAAGACAGACGGCTGATGTAAACACAGCCATCTGTCATTCTCCCTGAAGTAATGATGAGCTATGCGATCCTGCTATGTAGGATCGTATGTCTCTGTGATTACTCCACTAGCCACACCCCCTAACAGTTAGAATCACGCCCCTAGGGACACACTTAACCCCTTGATCACCAATAAAGTTAACCCCTTCCCTGCCAGTGTAATTTTTACAGTAACATTGAATATTTATAGCACTGATTACTGTAGTAATGTCACTGGTACCCCCAAAAGTGTCAAAAATGTCAGTCAGGGGTCCGATCTGCCTGCCACAATGTCGCAGTCCCACAAAAAAAATCGCAGATCGCCGCTCTTTTTTTGTTTATAGCGCAAAAATTAAAAATCGCACAGGTGATCAAATACCACCAAAAGAAAGCTCTGTTTGTGGGAAAAAAAAGGACATCAATTTAATTTGGGTACAGCGTCGCACGACCGCGAAATTGTCCGTTAAAGTCACGCAGTGCAGAATCACAAAATAGGGCCTGGTCTTTGAGCAGCCAAATCCTCAGGGGCTAAAGTGGTTAAATAATTACTACATGACTTGATTGTACAGGTTATAATTTTTTTTCTTAACAATGTGGAGTTTTCCCTTGGACCTATATTAGCTGGAATGTATTTCCTTCTGTAACAGGTCGTTGTACAGCCAGATGGCTAATCCCTCTATGCTGTGGCTGCTCTATGCAGGTTATAGCTAGAGGGGGCAGTGTCTTTCTTACTGGTAATGTTTCCTGGATTGTCATCCCTTATGTTGGACTCCTAAAGCTGGTATATGGGAAGCTGACTAATGGACACATGCCATTCGGTGTCTCTAGATCTGCATGTATTATGCACATCATAAACTAGGCCCTTGATGTTCGTATCTTGGCAGGCAAAACCCTGTATGAATTTTCTGCCTCGTTCAGGGATCCAGGGAGGAAGATGACAGCGGCCAACAGGTTACACAAGACACTCTAAAGGAGTCTGTTACAACTTTCCCTGTGCAAAGATTCTTAACTCTGGCGATGTCAAAATGGCCAATTTAATCCTCTTCAAACAAGAGGAGGAAAGGAAGAGGAGGATGATCTATATGCAGGTTTTTGAAGGTACCTGCAATTCAAGTATTTTTAGCACTTCTAAAGGAGGGTGTTGCCTTTTTTCCCTATGATGTTTAAGCTAGAAGTTTGTTCTAGAAGAGTAGTGCAAATTGAACAGAAGGAACAGAGCAGCAGAATGTCTTCGTGGTCAGCACCTTGCACTGGGTTGCTCAGTTCAAACCTCAACCAGGACACTTGTAGTTGCACTGCAGGATGTCAGATTAGGCATTTATGAGGAAGAGGTTTTCTATCATAATGAATCACCTGTTTGGTTGACTTTGCCTTTATGAGTTTACTTTATTCATGAAGTTGCCATTGGATGATGCTGTGTCCTTCAATCGTGATGTTTGGGTGTGTCCTTGGGGGTTGTAGTGTCTTCTGGTGGCAACTTTATGTGTTGGCCTTGTCCTTAGGGGGGTATATCTGTCTGCAATTTCCTCCTGTCAACCTGCCTTAACCCCTACTTTTCTTCCCATGCAATGCAAAGAATATTAATTCTATCCTAAAGAATAATTCTGACAAGTGGGACAATATTGGCTGCATTTTCAGAGTTTAAACTGTCCCATTCAAGGGCTAGCTTTATTTGGTAGCAAAGAGATGGGAATTATTCTACAAGGGGGACAATTTTGTCTGCATTTTGAGAGTTTAAACTGTCCCCTTCAAGGGCTAGCTTAATTTGATAGCAAAGAGCTGGGATTGCATTTTGTCTGGCCTCCTGCCTCTAGGTAAATGTCTGCCGAATGAAAGAAGACTGCAGTTCAAGAGTCGGTGTCTAACTCCAAAGAGGTTTGCTTCTGCAGTTCCGGCTTGGAGTCCAGAAAGAGTCCGAGAGAGATTCCTCAAACAAGAGGTCAACAAAGAGCTCCACTTCTGGGGGAGAGGTTGTTTACTGAACATCTTTAGATTGTGCCCATATCTTATGGGTACCTGCTTGCTCCTCTTCTGTTAGGAGGGTACAGCTTTGATCTCGGGCGCTTGGCCCCTCCAGATAAGCACTTCAGGGCATGTTGGACAATCGGTCACCTTCAAGCCGCTGACTGTGCCAGGAGGAATCCTTTGCCCCAGCAAATATAGACAAGTTCTGCTAGACAACATCAATCTTATCATCTTGGAAATGGTATGGAAAGCCTTGGTCAATTGATGAGGAGTCCCTCCATGGTGTCCTGTGCAGTGGAACTTGGGGGCCTTTAGCTGGTGCAGAAACTGCCTCCCCCCTGTTTGAATATTGCTGGCATTTGAGGAGGAAAGATGGATACCGGACGGAAATGAGGGCTGGAATGCAGCGTGGACAGCAAATCCTGCGCCAGTGACGTCGTCCACTCGCGATACGTTTTAGAGCATGCGCCTTGAAGACAGTGACTCTACAGCACACTCCTTCTTCAAGCTGGAAGAAGGAACATGCTGTAGAGTTACTGTCTTCACTGACGGTGCATGCTCCAAAACGCGTGGCGAGTGGATGACATCACAGGCGCAGGATTTGCAGTCCACGCTGCGTTCCAGCCCTCATTTCCATCCCTTCTCCATCTTTCCTCCTTGAATGCTGGCAATATTCAAACGGGGGAGATGGTTGCTGCTACAGCTAAAGGTCCCCAAGTCCCACTGCACAGGATGTTGTGGAGGGACTCCTCATCAATAGACCAAGGCTTTCCATACTCATGTAAAATGGGAGTTTTTTTATGGAGCTTGCTATTTATTATTAAAAAGTGCTTTTACAGTCTGCATTTAGATAGAGGCGCCTCATGGTTCCAGTAATCCATGTCCTTAGTCTGCCTTCAGCAAACTGTGAACAATGCAGACCAATTTGACGCAGTGTGCGGCGTATGGTCTGAGCACTGACAGGCTGACCCTCCCTTCAACCTCTGCAGCAATGCTGGCAGCACTCATACGTCTATGTCCGAAAGACAACCTCTGGATATGACGCTGAGCACATGCACTCAACCTCTTTGATTGACCATGGCGAGGCCTGTTCTGAGTGGAACCTGTCCTGTTAAACTGCTGTATGGTCTTGGCCATCCTGCTGCAGCTCAGTTTCAGGGTCTTGGCAATCTTCTAATGGCCTAGGCCATCTTTATATAGAGTAACAATTCTTTTTTTTAGATCCTCAGAGAGTTCTTTGCCATGAGGGGCCATGTTGAACTTGTAACACTAATGAGTCACATTACACCGGGGAGGGAAAATGGCTAATTGGGCCCAATTTGGACATTTTCACTTAGGGGTGTACTCAATTTTGTTGCCAGCGGTTTAGACATTAATGGCTGTGTGTTGAAGTATTTTGAAGGGACAGCAAATTTAAACTGTTTTACAAGCTGTACACTCACTACTTTACATTATAGCAAAGTATCATTTCTTCAGTGTTATCATGTGAAAGATATAATAAAATATTTACAAATGGAGGGGTGTACTCACTTTTATGAGATACTCTGTGTGTGTGTATATATATATATATATATATATATATATATATATATATATATATATAAAACAGACTCTTTGGTTATATATATAAATTAACACACTCCTCCCACTTTATTATCCCTGAAGAAGTCACGTGATCGTGACAATATGCGTGGAAGGAGTCGGGTGACAGAAGACTGTGTTTGTGGAACATATGAGAGCATACGGGAGCTGCTGCCCCATCGTATGATTTTTTAAAGCGCACTGTCTCAAGTTTTAATGTAACTGGGTTTTATGCAATAAATTTGAAATCCTTATATACTATACAATGGGAGTGTATCTTTTATACTGAGGGGTCATGGAGGAAAGGAAGTCCAGACAAACCCAGCTCAGTGAGGAGAGTGGAGAGTGGAAAGAGATTCAAAAGCTGAAGAGCCTGGAATTAACCCCAGCAGAGGAAAGCGATTTTAGACCTGGAAACAGGTCCTAACTGGAGGTGAATGCAGTGGTGAAAGGTGGAGGGAGTCACCGCACAATTGTATTACCTAAAATCCACAAGGATGAAGGTGGAAAAAATGTGGTTATATGAGAAGCACATTTAAAGGGGAAAATATTTGAAAGAAGAAAAGCACTACTAGTTGAATTATAGTCATCTGGAACTTATTTTATTTTACACGAGAATGCTTGTCGCTGAATAATAAAGGCAGTTTTGTGGTTTGATAGTAAGGTTTTGGTTTAAAAACATTAATTGGTTTGCACACGGATAGGCACAGCCAATCTTTTTGTTTTTATTTTGTTTGCAGTTGTGGGAACACTTTTTTGGTTGCAGCCATCAGACACAGGGTAGAAATGAGGGACGCGATGGGCTATGGAGGGAGGAGCCTGCTGATGGAGATGATCCCGACGGCCTGCTGAGTCTCTGAGCCACCGCCCAGAGAGATGTGAGGGAATGCTCTCTCACCTAGCCTCGATGCCTGCCTAGCTGGATCCCGCTACCCCCCCTCCCCGCTACCCGGAGGCCCCGACCCGGTCCTGGTTGCCGACCCTCCCTGAGGTTTGGAGGAGGGAGGACGAGCACCCTGGGTCCCTCCTGGAGACTGGAATCGGCTGTGTATTGGAGAGGTGGCCGCCGAGCACAGGGGCTGCTGAGACGCTGGGAGAGCCGGCGTCCAGGATCAGGAGAGAAGGTCTGATTGGAGCGAACACCGCCGAGAGATCCAGCATGGAGAGACCCAGCAACATTGGACATCGTAATCATCCCCACCATACCACTCTACAAGGAACGCCACAGATTAGCCGAAGGGGACTGGTGAGAGGGGAAACCCCCCAGAATTTTCATATGAACGATATCAAAACAGTCTTTCTTAAAAATACTATCATCATTTGGAGTGTATAACTTAAGAGCTAATGTGACTGTGATGGAAAAGTGGTGTGGGACCTTGCTTGCTTGAGTGCGAGGGAAACCCCCAGAGAGGTTGTACGTTTATTTCTCAACATCAGATCTTCTTGAAAAGCACTGTCTTATTATCATCTATAAGTATGCAGCTCAATAGAACAGAGGGACTAATCTGAAAAAAGTGCGAGACTATGCTTACTTAAGCGAGAGGGGAAATCCCCTAGAACCCTCCCGCGTTGGATCATAAAATCAGCCTTCCTTGAAGCACTGTTAAATTATCACCCAGGAGTATATGGCTTAAGAGTCAATGAGACTGTTGAGAAAAAATGTGCGGGACTCTGTTTACCAAAGTATGAGGGGAATCCCCTATAGAATTGCACTACATTTGATTTCATTCCTAGCCCTTCGTGAAAGTATCAGCATATTTTCATCTATGAGTTTATAGTTTGATGAGTCAGAGGGATGGTTCTGAAAATTGTGCGGGACGCTGCTTACTTATGGTAGAGGGGAAACCCCCCAGGATTTTATTTCACATGATCTCAATATCAGCCCTCCTTGAAAGTACTGCTGAATTATCTTTCATGAGTGTATAGCTTAAGAATTGTCGGGACTGTTTGGAAAAAATGTGTGGGACTCTGCTTACTTAGGGAGGGGGGAAACCCCCCAGAATCCTCCTTTATTGGATATAATATACTGGCCCTCTCTGAAAGCAAAGACATATTGTCATCTATGAGTATAAGGTCTAAGAGAAGGCGGGTTTGTGTTGAAAAGATTCGGGACTCTGCCTGTTTGAATGAGAGGGGAAACCCCCCAGAATCCTTATATGACCAATCTCAAATATCAGCTTTCTTAGAAAGCACTGCTACAGTATTTATTTACAAGTGTATGCTTAAGAGCTAGTTGAACGGTTCTGGAAAAAGTGTGGGACTCTACTCACTTGGGTGAGGGTGGAAACCCCCCAGATCTTACTTACGCGCATTGAGAAATGTGCGGGAATCTGAGTACTTAAGTGAGAGGGGAAACCACCAAAATTTTCATATGTTTGACTTCGACAACAGCTTCCCCTGGTAGCACAGCTATATTATCATGCGTGAGTGTATAGCTTAAGAACTAGTGAGACTGTCGTGCAAAAAGTGTGGGACCTCTCTTACTTGAACCACTGAATAAATGTATATGATATTTAGTTCATACTGAAAATAGAGACATAAGAGGAAGCTATACTGAGGGCTTATTCCCCAGAGCCGAATCCACAATGAGAGGTAAACCGGCAAAGGAAGTGGCAGGGAAGCCTCCAAAAACCACAGCAAGCCCAGGAACAATTAAAAAATATATGACACCTGAGGGAAAAGGTCAAAACACACAGCCAGAGGATCAACCGGTTGTTAGACCCAAACAAAATACAGAGGGAACCAAGAAAACTAAGAATCAAAAGCATATAGGAGTAAGTGGAGAAGAAAGCTTACAAGTGTCAAGAGAAAGCAGTATAACAATAGAGGATGGAGACATGAATAGAGAAGATGAAGTCAATGAAAAAGATTATCCACCATCAAAATCAGAAATGCGGGAAATGTTTGCCAGCCTTGAAAGATCCATCAAAGCCGAGATGGCCACATTACATGTCGACTTTGGGCATATTCTGGGCAGAGTAGAAGAAACAGAAGAAAAGGTGGAGTCCCAAGGAAAAGAACTAAAAATCTAAAAGAACAAATGAGAAAAATGAAAATGGAGCAGAGAAATATGTTATACAAAATCGAAGACCAGGAGAATAGAAATCGAAGAAAAAATCTGAGAATAAGAGGATTACCAGACAAAGGGCCAACAGAAAATTTAGAAGAAACCCTGGAGAAGTTATTTAACCCTCTGCTGGGAAAGGCGACCAAAGATAAAATTGAGTTTGAGAGAATTCATAGGTTGCGTAAACCAACCAACCTACCAAAAGAGAAAACAAGAGATGTGATTGTAAGATTCCATAAATATGAGACAAGGGCCCAGATCTGGGGGAAATGAGAAGTAGACCGGAATTAAAATATGACGGGGAGGACATTCAGATTTTCCCAGACCTGGCAAAAGAGACAATTAATAGAAAACGCATTCTTAGACCAATGGTAGAAATATTAAAGAAAAAAGATATACAATACTTTTGGAACTTCCCAGCAGGCCTAGGAGTGAGAAGAGATGGGAGGACAGTACTCCTTAGATACCCAGAGGAAACCAAAGACTTTTGTGAAGCAGTAAAAATCCCACTTATGGATATTCCAGGCTGGACCGACCAGGAGTGCCCAGAGGAAGAAGTTGATGAAGGAGAATTGAATCAGTGGAAACAGAAGAAAAAGATGAAAACAAAAGGATGAAAAAGGACTGGGGGGACCGGGGGGATTGGGGGAGGGGGGGAGGGCTGGCGGGAGAAGGGGAGGAGGGGAGGAGGAGCAAGTAAGAATAAAAAACGGGTGGCCCTATGGAGATCAGCGGGCCGTCACCATTAGACCCTATGGTAGGGAAGATGGGAGGGAACGGTGACCACTAGCAGAGCTCGACCTCGGCCACAAGTCGATTGGAAAGGGAGGAAGGAGAATCGACAACCCTGATGGAGGGACCGGGAATAGTTGGGGGAGGGGAGGGTAGGGGTGGGAAGAGGAAAGGGGAAGAAAGAGGGAAAAAGAAGTTAATAGATCAAAACGTCTCCTATAAGAAAATACAAGAATTAAGAGAACCCACAAGACAAGAAAAATCAGAGGGATTAATGTCATCTCTTAGGGATCCCTGGTGTTGGTTGAACAGTTTTTATGGCCACTTTAGAGTTGAAGAGATGATAGAGAAAGACAGTAATGAAGATTAAGAAACAATGGTTATAGTTAACATATTATCTTACAATGTCCGAGGTTTAAACTCTCCAGAAAAAAGGAAAAAATTTTTAAAAGAAATTAGTTATTTGAAAGCAGATTTGACATTCTTACAGGAGACTCATTTATCTCATGCATCTAATATCAGATTGTATTCTAAGAGCCATCCTACCTGGTATTACGCGGACTCACCCGGGAGGAAGTCCAAGGGAGTAGCCATTGGCATTTCTAGGGGCCTTGGATTTGTTCTAGAGTCGAGAAAGGTAGACCCAGAGGGAAGATACCTCTTTTTAAGAGAAAAAAAAGGAGATGAAGATTTGACCCTAGTAAATATATATAGCCCTAATGAGAGACAAGTAGACTTCCTAGGTAAAGTACTGGGAAAATTAATGGAGTTTAAAAAAGGAGGAGTCATACTGGCAGGGGACCTCAATCTCTGCCTTGACCCTAAAGTAGATACCACATCAAAAACCCTACGGATAAATAAAGTACAGGCAAAGAAAATAAAGGAAAAATTATTTACAAATCAACTGGCAGATATTTGGAGAATTCTCCATCCGAAAGATAGAGATTATACATGTTACTCAAGTGTACATGGAACATACTCAAGATTGGATTATATACTAATCGAACATAGGTGGATCGAAAGGGTAAGCGAGGCAGAGATTGGGGTCAAGACTTGGTCGGACCATACCCCCATTATGGTAAAAATAAAAATGGCGAAAGAGCGACCTAGGATGGATGCTTGGAAAATAAATGAGGAGATTTTTGGAGATAAAAAGTGGGAAAAAGAAATAGTGAAAGAGTTGGAATTCTATTTTCAAATAAACGATACAAAAGATGCACCAAAAGACATAGTATGGGAAGCTCATAAGGCTTATATGAGGGGCATATTTATCTCAAAGGGGACCCAAAGGAAAAAAGAAAGAATAAAAGATAAGATTAGGCTAATGACAGAAGTACATCAATTAGAGCAAAAACATAAAAATACACAAGATATATTAATAAATAATTTACTTGAGGTGAAGAGAGAAGAATTGAAAGATCTGCTAGAACAGGAAATAAAGCAGGAAATGAAAAGATGTATAAAAGAAAAATACATTGAAAGTAATAAGGTTGGGAAAAACCTAGCAAAAATCCTGAAAAAGAAGAAAGGAAAAAATTTTGTAGATAAAATTAAAAATAAAAATGGGGAAATAATTCAAACAACGACAGGAATAGCCAAAGAATTCCAAAACTACTATGCTAATCTTTATGCAGTAAAGAAAGGTGAGATACAGGGGAATGAAACAGAAAGGAGGGAGAAAATCAAAAAATACCTTGTAGATGCAGGACTGACAAAGATAGATGAGGAAAAGTTAACATTTTTAGAAAGACCAATCTCAGAACAAGAAATAGAGAGAGCCATTAAAGAAACGAGCCTAGGTAAAAGCCCAGGACCGGATGGGTTTACCATAGGTTATTATAAAAAATTTAAGGACATTTTAATCCCAAGATTTAAAGAATATATAAACGGAATAGGGACTCAGTACGAGATGAGTAGAGAGGCCCTGTCAGCATCAATCACAGTTATACGGAAAGAGGGAAAAGACCCGTTACTATGTTCTAGTTTTAGACCCATCTCCCTACTTAATGTTGATACTAAATTATTCACAAAAATTTTGGCCACTAGAATGAAGAACTTAATGGGGGAGTGGATACACAATGATCAAGTAGGATTCATCCCGGGGAGACAGGGACGGGACAATGGGATAAAAACTATACTGTTGATAGACCATATGGTAAAAAGCAGACCTCCCAGTCTACTCCTGTCAATAGATGCGGAAAAAGCATTTGACAGGGTAGACTGGGAGTTCATGATAAACACCCTAGTGGAGTTGGGAATGAAACCTAGAATGTTGGCCTGGATCAAAACTTTGTATAATCAACCAACTGCAAAGGTAAAGGTCAATGGAACTTTGTCAGACTCGTTTAAAATGCTCAATGGAACAAGACAAGGATGTCCCTTGTCTCCGATGTTATTTGTCTTATCTTTGGAATCACTACTGGCAACTATTAGAAATAGTGTGGACATCGGGGGCATAAAGGTGGGACAAGTGGAGCATAAGGTATCTGCCTTTGCAGATGATATCCTGCTTTACATAAGTAATCCGAGGATCACTTTGCCCAACATAATTAAAATAATGAAACAATATGGAGAACTATCCAATTTAAAAATTAATCAAAAAAAATCAGAAATATTAAATATTAATATCCCTAAACAAGAAGAGGAGATGTTAAAAAAAGAATTTCAGTTCAACTGGAGAAAAGATGAGATTAAATATTTAGGGATAAAATTAACCCCAACTCCAGAAAAACTTTACAAAACAAATTTTCTAGAACTTCTGAATGAAGTAAGATCAGAATTAAATAGATTATCCCCGAGAATCTTTTCCTGGATAGGGAGAATAAATACGATAAAAATGATAATCCTGCCCAAAATTATATATAAATTCCAGATGATTCCGATTTCATTACCTCAAGTATTTTTTAAAACACTTAAAAGATTAATATCCCGCTTTATTTGGAAATACAAAAAGCCAAGGGTAAAGTACACTACACTATGTAAAGGTAAGGGACAAGGGGGATTAGCCCTACCCGACTTTAAAAATTATTATTTTGCAGCAATACTCACAAGGGTGATAGAATGGACAAAAAAAAAATAATGATAGAAATTGGGTGGTAATAGAAAGCACGATGAGTGGTACACACCTAGCAAAAGTTATATGGATACCTGAGAGATTCAGAAATCTGGACACTAACACGCATATAATCACAAGACATGCTATTAAGGTTTGGGATAATATACATAAAAAAGAAAATTGGAAACACAATTCACCACTGATCCCGTTACAGGGCACAAAATTTTTTGCACCAGGGGAAGAGAAGGAATTAGGTAAATGGATAGAAGAAGGAGAAGCACAATTAGGGGATATAGTAGAGAAGGGGAAAATTATAAACTTGGCGGAGCTGAAACAAAGGAAAGAAAACTTGAAGATAAATGAGTGGAGGTACATCCAACTAAAGCACTTCACATTGTCACTACCGCAGCCATTGAGAGATATAAACGACCTCCGCCCTTTTGAGCAATTATGTCTTAAGGATAAGATAATAAATAATATTTCGAATGTGTATAAAATACTGTTAACAATAAAAAAAGAGAGAGGAATATCATTAAAAGAAAAATGGGAAAGAGACCTCGGCCCGTGTAGTAACAACAAACAGTGGGATAAGAGCCTTCAATTAGTACATAAATCCGCGATAGACACCAACACGGAGGAGATGAACTATAAACTGATTACAAGGTGGTACAACACTCCTGATAAGATGGGAAGAATTCAGGTGGAGAGTTCAAGACTTTGCTGGAGGGGATGTCAGATGGTAGGGACTATAGCCCATATATGGTGGGAGTGCCCAAAAATTAAAGTATTCTGGAGTGAAGTTATAGAATTAATAAGTAAAATTACTAAAATAGATATTCCCTTGGATCCTTGGAAATGCATGTTTCATGGAACCCATATGTCAGTGAAGCAATATAAAAAAACATTACTCCCCCACTTATTAAACTCAGCTAAGAGCTTGATTCCCTTTAATTGGCAAAAAGAAGAGGCCCCCTCCAGGAAAGATTGGCTGTTAAAAGTAGAGAAAATAAGAAAGTTGGAGCAGCTGAGGACCTGGGAGGAGGAGGAACAGGGGAATGAAGAGGAGATTTGGGATGAGTGGCAAGAGTTTAAGGACACAAGGGAATACAGAGAAATAATAGGAGTCGAATGATAAGAAGAGACGGGGGGGGGGGGGGGATAAGGAAGGGAGAGGGGAAAAAAAAAAAAAAAGGGAAAAAAGGTAATATGTGTAAAATGTATATGAAAAAATTCTCCAGCGATTGGAGTGTTGTAAATAATTGTTTACCTGGAAAATTTAATAAAGAAATATAAAAAAAAAAAAAGGACGATAGTTTCAAAAAATCTCAGTACTTTAAGGTTAGACTATCTCTCAAGAGTATAGTGTTGTAACTTTCCAGAGTTGGCAGATACTTATTTCTACATAAATATTTATCCCTGGGAGTAATTTATATAGTGGGAGTTTTAGAGAAGTGGGTTGGATGTGGCCTGGGCATCTAGGCATTAATAACCCCCAGTCAAACTATGAGAACTATAAAGATTGCCCTTGTAAGCACCCCCCAGCAGCATTAAAATGTATAATTTTGATAGGAAGTTTGAACTGCATGTAATTGCTGAAAATATTTTAAATAATAGCTATCATCGCATAATATTTGCCACAATAGTGGTCTTTTTAATAAATGGGTGGAAAATTAAGGGAAAACAATAAATATATAAACAAAATATCAACATTTATTAGGTAAAAAGTTGTAAAAAAATATATTCAATTAAATGTGTCAGCCATCATTAGATAATATTTTTGAAAATCATGGATTATGGATAGGGCCAATCAAAACAGCACTACGGCACTGACATAAATCAGTCACATTGAAAGAACAGAAAAGGATAGTATGACTGCTGTAACAAGTCTGTGCAACAAACACAGTTTTGCTATTAGTAACTAATCCTGCTGCCAGGACAGAGAATAAATATTTTATTGCTAATGGATATGTAATGAAAACAGTAGATATTCACTTTACATGAAACTTGTGAAAATGCTGCCATTAGTGCAAATAGAGCAACAGACAGTATTAAAAACAAGCTTTATAGTTGGTGATATATTACTAGATAGTGTGTAAACACAGTCAATACAACAATGTCTGATAGGAATCTGGTAGACCCTACAGAGACAGTAAAAAACAAGTATCCTTAACTGATACTTGGGAGTTAAAAGGACTGTTATTTTGTTCCCAGATACATTTGATCCATAAAAGCTGGCGCCATTGGAGATTTTTAGCATTTTCATTGTGTTACCATAAAAGCCATCCATTTGCCAAGTACAAAGCTCCATCCTAGTCGCTTAATCTGGTGTTCTCCCTTGTGTATTTAAATAATTTATAAGCTTATGCATTATACACTAATCTAAATGCATTAACAAGTACTTAATTGGGTCCCACTTGATCCTAGTACCCTGCTATATATTGTATTACTTGTAAATCAATTCAACATCTTTTGTGACTCCTCCGGACCATCTTTCTAAACATTCTGTATGTAAAAACAGAGGCCTTGCCTCTTGATCTGCTCATGTTCATCTATGGTATTGCCTGTTGTCTTTTATACATCATACATAGTGTTCAAAATCTAAATGTTGCTGTCTACAGTATATTGCTGGACTGATATTATATAAGGAAGATGTATGTAAAATATTTGTGTTTTTCTGTTTTTAGTGTAAAACTGAACTCCTTGTCTTCTTCAACTTTTTAAACATATTTTTTGAAAGCCATGTTTATTAGATTTTGCACAAAAAGTAACAGCAGCAATAAATAATCTTCTTATGTTAAAAAAAAAAAAAAAAAAAAAAAAAAAAAAAAGAAATGAGGGACGCATCAGGATAGGGAGCGCGGGGTAATACACACCTGTTTTAGTGACATGAGTAGGCTAGTTATGGAACACAGCCTCTGACTTTCAAATTTATGAGAGTGGGGTCCTATGGGTGGGAGGGAGGGGCTACCCAAATGTATGCTGCCATGAAGTCCATCAGGAAAGGAAGATTATGGTAAGTTTTTGGTAGGAACTTTATATATTTATATAGATATACGTATACAGTATCTCACATCTTTGTTAATATTTTATTATATCTTTTCATGTGACAACACTGAAGAAATTACACTTTGCTACAATGTAACGTAGTGAGTGTACAGCTTGTATATCAGTGTAAATTTGCTGTCCCCTCAAAATATCTCAACACACAGCCATTAATGTCTAAACCGCAGGCAACAAAAGTGAGTACACCCCTAAGTGACCAATGTCCAAATTGGGCCCAAAGTGTCAATATTTTTTGTGGGCACCATTATTTTCCAGCACTGCCTTAACCCTCTTGGGCATAGAGTTGACCAGGGCTTCACACACACATATATATATATATAGAGAGAGAGAAGTAATAAAATTCCCCAATATGGATTATAATATATGAATAATTACCTTTTATTTTTAACAAGTAATCGGTTTGTTCCTTAAATTAAATGTTATATGATAAAGTTTTAAAAGGTAATAATCACTAGAGACAATATGATTATTTTTAATATACTGATGCGAGAAAAAAAGAATAAAAGAAAGGGCTGGTAACAATAGGATTAAGCACAGCTGATTTATAGGACCAGAGTATCACAGCACATTGAATTCCTGAAGAAGGGGATGTTCTATCCCTGAAATGCGTAGAAGTGACTCCCTTTAAAGCAATAAATCAATCACTGCACATGTAGACACAACTTATACTTCTGAGGCATCATTGCTGTTCCAGAGTGGGAGTGTGTCTAAATCACAAAGCATCATCATCCATTATTCTGCGGCTAGATTTTTTTTATCTACTATTCCTGAGAGAACAGTGTATTCATTGATGGGACTCATGGCAACACAGGACACCGGCAGCAAATATTTTGGAGGTAAATACTATTGTGGATCATACAGTGACTTGAAAAAGTATTCATACCCTTAACATTTTTCACATGTTGTCATGTTACAACCAAAAATGTAAATGTAATTTATTGGGATTGTATGTGCTACCAACACAAAGTGGTGCATAATTGTGAGGTGGAAGGAAAATGATAAATGGTTTTCAAAATATTTTACAAAAAAATATGTGAAAAGTGTGGTATGCATTTGTAGTCAATAGTCACTTGCAGCTGCAAGTCTTTTTGGGTATGTCTCTACCAGCTTTGCACATCTAGAAAGTGAAATTGTTGCCCATTGGTAGTTTTAACATCAATCACGATGGTCGGCCCGATGAAGACTCGTGCTGTTCTGTTAGCTCTGGTGTCTGACAGTTTTTATATAAGGATGGGGCATGGCTGTGCGCTGATGTCATCTGGAGTCCCTGCCCCCTTGTGACATCACAGACCCATCATGTCCGGGCCAATACCATCACAAGGGGCACCAGAGCTGACAGAACGTGGGGAGTCTTTGTTGGTGCCAGAGCATTGATTTTTTTATGGGGGCAATGGCCACCGTGATTGATGTTGGAACTACCATGGGGGGGACAAAAAGGGGGCTTAAAGGAGGCTTCCAGATTCAGACAAGCCCCCTGCCTGCAGACCCCCACAACCACAGCCCAGGGTTGTGGATAAGAGACCCTTGTCCCCATCAACATGGGGACATTGTGCTTTAGGGTGGGGAGGGCAGAGCCCCCCCACCCCAAAGCGCCCCCCCACCCCAAAGCGCCCCCCATGTTGAGGGCTCCAGTATGGTTCAGGAGGGGGGGCACTCAGTTGTCTCCCTCTTTTTCTGACCTGCCAGGCTGCATGTTTGGATAAGGGTCTGGTATGGATTTTGGGGGGGACCCTACGATGTTTTTTTTTTTTTTTTTTTCAATAAATTTTGCATTGCTAACATTGCCTCTGAGCACATATTACAAGTCAGATCAGTTAAGATGCTGATCCAACCTGAAGGCGACTTCCATTTATTCAAAGGGCTGGAATCAGACCCAAGTTGGACTAAAGTAGTGCAGGAACCTTTTTAAAAGTTGGACTGACACAAGTCATACCAGTTAAGACAGCTCTCATGGGGAAACATTGATTTTTACACGTAATGCGACTTGTGCTCTCAAAGTCAGAGCAATTGTCGTATTAGTGTGAACCGGGCCTTAGCGATGAGCCCTGGGTCCAGTTTGAGCAGGGTTCAGTGAACATTAAAAAAGTTCAGATACTGAACCAGAACCTAACTGAAATAAATAGGAGCCAAATCTATAAAATTAAATGCCAGAAGAACCAAGAAAAGCTAATTACAAATTTAATCAAAATGTTAGGTCTCCTATACAGCATAGTCTGGCATTTTATAGAATATATATATATATATATATATATATATATATATATATATATATATATATATATTTTTTTTTTTTTTTTTTTTTTGCAGAGTAGGAAATGGTTAGGACCCCTGTCAGTTTTATTTGTTCTAGCTATGTTCTGTCAGATGGATTTCCCTTCACTTTCTTTTCTAGACTCATGGCAGAAAGTAAGAAAAGATCTCTCCAAAGCAAGTTTTTGTTCTTGAATTCATGTATCCTTTATTAGTACTATTCAATACTTTAAAATAAAAGTTTATTGTACTTTTGGTGTTGCTGTTTAAAGCAATTCAAGCCATAATACTCTGTACCCAAATTTTCACTGAATTTAAGCTAAACCCCTACCGTCTATGGATGATGATATGATATCTGATGATTACTTTCTTTTGGTTATGGATGTAAAATGGTAATATATTGGCAGATACCCTGCCTTTTTCCACTAAGACCCACTTATAGTTTAGGAACAGACTTCCTCAAGAAATGATTTTGGCCAGCTCAGTAGATTTTTCTAAAAAGGGCCTGAATGCATTCCTAAATGCAAAAAAATATAACTGGATATTAATATTTAGAGGTAATAATAAGAGGGGTAGTTGATCCAGGAAATAACTTTTTTTTTTTTTTTTCCAACCTGACTAATTATGTTACTTTGAATTCTGCCTATTATTTTTGGCAAGTTTTGCCCCATCTGAGGACTGTAAAAAAGGACAGTTCGGCATAATATTAGTAAAATCAATTTTAGAATACCCAAATTATTCACTAAGAACAGCTTACCAAAGGTTGGAGTTGAGGCTTTATGGCCATTTCAATATGTTTTCAAAAAACACAATCTATTACAGTATCTCAAAAAAATGAGTACACCCCTTACATTTTTGTAAATATTTTATTATATCTTTTCATGTGACAACACTGAAGAAATTACACTTTGATACAATGTAAAGTAGTGAGTGTACAGCTTGTATAACAGTGTAAATTTGCTGTCCCCTCAAAATAACTCAACACACAGCCATTAATGTCTTAACCACTGGCAACAAAAGTGAGTACACCCCTAATTTAAAATGTCCAAATTGGGCCCAATTTGCCATTTTCCCTCCCCGATGTCAGGTGACTCGTTAGTGTTGCAAGGTCTCCGGTGTTAATGGGGAGCAGGTGTGTTAAATTTGGTGTTATCGCTCTCACTCTCTCATACTGGTCACTGGAAGTTCAACATGGCACCTAATGGCAAAGAACTCTCTGAGGATCTGAATAAAACAATTGTTGCTCTACGGAAAGATGGCCTAGGCTATAGGAAGATTGCCAAGACCCTGAAACTGAGCTGCAGCATGATGGCCAAAGCCATTCAGTGGTTTAACAGGACAGGTTTCACTCAGAGCAGGCCTCGCCATGATCGACCAAAGAAGTTTAGTGTACGTGCTCAGCGTCATATCCACAGGATGTCTGTGGGAAATTGACGTATGAGTGCTGCCAGCATTGCTGCAGAGGTTGAAGGGGTGGGGTTAGCCCATCAGGTGCTCAGACCATACGCTGCACACTGCATCAAATTGGTCTGCATGGCTGTCGTCCCAGAAGGAAGCCTCCTCTAAAGATGATGCACAAGAAAGCCCAAAAACTGTTTGCTGCAGACAAGCAGACTAAGGACATGAATTACTGAAATCATGTCCTGTGGTCTAAAGAGACCAAAATAAACATATTTGGTTCAGATGGTGTGAAGTGTGTGTGGCGGCAACCAGGTGAAGAGCACAAAGACAAGTGTGTCTTGCTTACAGTCAAGCATAGTGGTGGGAGTGTCATGGTCTGGGGCTGCATGAGTGCTGCTGACACTGGAGAGGACTGGACCGCAGGGCTGTATTCCAACATGATAACGACCCCAAACACACCTCCAAGATGACCACTGCCTTGCTAAAGAAACTGAGGGTAAAGGTGATGGACTGGCCAAGCATGTCTCCAGACCTAAACCCTATTGAGCATCTGTGGGGCATCCTCAAACGGAAGTTGGAGGAGTGCAAGGTCTCTAACATCCACCAGCCCTGTGATGTCATCATGGAGGAGTGGAAAAGGACTCTAGTGGCAACCTGTGAATCTCTGGTGAACTTCATTCCCAAGAGGGTTAAGACAGTGCTGGGAAACAATGGTGGCCACACAAAACATTGACACTTTGAGCTCAATTTGGACATTTCCACCTAGGGATGTACTCACTTTTGTTGCCAGCGATTTAGACATTAATGGTTGTGTTGAGTTATTTTGAGAGAACAGCAAATTTACAGTGTTATACAAGCTGTACACTCACTACTTTACATTGTGGAAAAGTGTAATTTCTTCAGTGTTGTCACATGATAGATAAGATATAATAATTTATTTACAAAAATGTGGGGGTGTACTCACTTTTGTGAGATACTTTATATAAAATATATGAGTTTCACTATTTGGATTGAACTACTGAAATTACCTTTTGGATGATATTCACCTTTATCTTATTGATTTAGCAGGAATGCCAAACTGCTGACTCATAATTGCCTTACAGGGCTTACATAGATAGTAACTGAAGAGATAATGTGCCACATCACATCAAGCTGTACACTCACTACTTCACATTGTAGCAAAGTGTCATTTCTTCAGTACTGTCACATGATAAGATATAATAAAATATTTACAAAAATGTGAGGGGTGTACTCACTTTTGTGAGATACTGTATGTCAGCAGAGGCTTCTCAAAGAATGTGCTGTGTTGACTTTTACCCAAGCCAAATAAAGTTTACTTCCTACTTCAAACACCGTAATCAGCACAGTATAAGCAGGGTCAACAAAACAGCGTTCTTTCCAGCTTTAATTTTCCTAAATTGGATAATTCCCATCTAATGTGTCCATTTGGACACACGGAAAACCATAATGAAATTTCATAATTTGGCAGAACAGCCAATATTTGAATGTAAGAGAAATTCAAATATATTTTTCCAAATTACATATTAATAGGCACAGTCCCTGGTCGGAATTTGTTACACATGCCTAAAGGCCCGTACACGCGAAAATAGTAAAATTCCAGTCCGACGAACGATCTGACGATTTTCTGGTTGTTAGTACAGTGTTTTCGACAGCCGATTACGAATTTACAGACGACAAAAACTGGATGTGCAGGCTATAAAATTTTTATCGTAGGTGATCATTAAGAGCAAGACTAGGCATGCTCAGGAACGAAAGAACACATCCAAAACAATTCAACACATGACATCACTTCCGGAGTCGAATTCTGTCGTTCGAGAATTTTTGTATGAAAGTAACCTCTTCACTTTTCATATGAGACTAGCATGTAACAAAAATCGGACGAAAAATCGTCTGATAATCTGATGGTGTGTACGAGGTTTAAGAGTAGAAGACGTACGTACAAAACCGGTACAGCGTGTCGCATCACTTCCGGTATCGAGAAGGAGGCTTGGACCACTCTGCGCTCCACATATTGATCTATGAGCATTTCCTTCCTCTAGCTAATGTGAGTACCTCTCCTATTTTATGCTAATAAAACCCTATTTAAACGATATCACACTATGTGCCTTCTATTTACTTTAATACCCTGGTCCCATTAATACGAGCAACCCCCTGGTGGAATCTGGTGTACCCACGGTCTACGTTGGAGTTCTCCATACAGACCCCAGGTGCCCCCTACATAGGAATCCTCCTCTGCAGACGCCCAATTCGAGGACCAACGGAGGACATGAGGAGTCATACAGTGGATTCCCATTCATACCCGCTCTATACCCCTGTGTGGGGTGGGTATTTCTGGTGAGTGCATTAATAACTAGAGGGGTCACCTAGTATCTCACCGCCCACCACGGGGTCACCCATTGCACGTTCAAATTTGGATATTGTCACCTGCTGCTAACAACAAACTTTTTTATAGATCTCATATCTTACTGTGTTATATACCCACATGAGCACTGGTCTCACCCTGGACTTTTTTTCACTATTTAAATAATCAATATTTTCACCATATTTTATCTAATTCCTTTGTCACAATATTTGGATATAATTCACTAATAATGTACCACCAATATATTTTGATATAGACTAATTCTTTATATCAGCATTTTACAATAAGGTATACTTCACCCATTTATTATTCATTTAAGTTTTGTATAGTCACATTTGTGTTGGACAGCTACAGAAGTTCATCTAGTATTCCGTATATTTATTATTTTTCTTTTTTCACTATATTTTATATTGGTTTAGAGTACCACTTTATACCATTTCATCCACGCATACCTTATTTCGGGCATACCACAGGCCACACTGTATTTTGTTACACTACACTCACATCTGTGGTTCCTTTCACTGTACCTTAGTGTACTATATTTATTCTGCACTTTACACTTTATACGGCTTGTTTACCATTTGGGAGATATACCTCCTTTTTCCTTTTACAGTGCATTACATTTCATTCAGTGTATCATCTGGTCCTCAGCACATCTGTACCTTACTAACCTCCCAATGTATCTTTCCAACTAGGCAGCACCATTTCCCTACTTTTCTCCCATTTAAGAGTAGACAGCATTGAACCATATCTGAGAATGCTACATTTAAATTAAGAGAACATCCATGTTCTCAGATATCTGCCAATAATCTTTCGGCCAAAACCATTATATATTTATAATTGCAAATTTTGTAAAAAAGAAAAGAATTTACAAGTTAGAATACTGTAAATTTATATAAGGATACCAGCTCAGAAAAAATACAGTTTTCTCCTTAACCACTTGCCGTCGGCTTACTGTATATTTACATCGGCAGAGTGGCTTTCCCAGGCAAAATCACGTTAATAAACGTCATCTGCCTAGGAGGAGCTAGGGGGCGAGCGCACGCCACCGGCTGCGCACTCCCGCCCCCGATCGTCAGCGGGGAAGCTGCCGCGTGTCAGGCTGCTCCAATTGCGGCCTGACACCCTCAATCTCTCCCCGCTGAGAGAGAGAAGGACGGTCGGCTGATGTAAACAGCCGTCCGTCCTGCCTGCAATGATCACAGAGCCCATGTGATCCCCTGCTATATAGGATCACAGGTCTCTGTGATTATTTCAAAGGCCCAACCCCCCCCCCCCCACAGTTAGAATCACTCCCCTAGGCTTACATTTATCCTCTTGATCACCAACAGTATTAACCCCTTCCCTGTCAGTGTCATTATTACAGTAACAGTGCATATTTTTAGCACTGATTACTGTAGTAATGTCACTGGTACTCCCAAAAGTGTCAAAAATGTCAGTCAGGGGTCCAATCTGTCCGCTGGAATGTCACAGTCCCGCAAAAAATCGCAGATCGCCGCCATTACTAGTAAAAAAAACAATAAAAATGACATAAATCTTTCCCGTAGTTAGTATACACAATAAATTTTGCACAAACCAATCAAAATTAGCTTATTGCAATTTTGTTTTACCAAAAATATGTAGCAGAAAACAAATTGGAAAATCATTTTTTTTTGGGGGAATGTCAAATAAAAGAATGTGAAAGATATTGTTATTTTTTCAAAATTGACGCTCTTTTTTTGTTTATAACGCAAAAAATAAAAATCGCACAGGTAATCAAATACCACCAAAAGAAAGCTCTACTTGTGGGGAAAAAAAGGACATCAATTTGGTTTTGGCACAGCATTGCATCACCGTGCTATTGTCCGTTAAAATAATGCAGTGCCAAATTGCAAAAAAGTAAAGTGCTGATGCACCCTGGTCCATATCTCTTTCTCCGTTAAAAAGGTATTAAACCCAAAAGCAAACATTTATTATTTTGCAGCTCACCAAATCCCAGATGTGTTTTTTTAAGCCTCTCCCACCCTTATTTTCACCTGGTGATCTGGTCAGTAAGTCTGTTGTTTTCTCAAAAGACTCTTGCAGATGAAGCAGTTAGAGGGATGAGACAAAACATTTAACACTGACAGCTTTTATTTATGTAAAACCTTTTCTCCAAAAGAAAATAAAAATTACTGAAACTGCTTACAAAATGTGAGCTGGAGTTGGGCTTTAATTTGTTAGTGTATTTAAATCTACTAGCACATCTAACACTTCTCCCCCCCCCCCCCCCCAGAATAACAATTCTGCTGTCCCAAGTTGTCCCTGTTCTCCTTCATTCAGAACATAGGCACTTTAATATAGGACATGTGTTACTGGCTAGATCACTAGGTGAAAAGAGCCTAAAATAAGAAAACGAATGCAGCCACCACACTGAATGATTGGTAAGCTGCAATATATTATATTTTTGGCTTGGGATTTAACCACTTGCCGACTGCCTAACGCCGATCTACGTCGGCAGTCAGCCCCTCACAGGCAAAGTGACGTAGGGCTACGTCACTAGCTTGTGAGGGTCTAGGGAGCGAGCGCTCGCCCCGGGAGGCGCGCTCCCGCGTGGTCACGGACCCCCCCGCGCGTGTGACCAGCGGACCCGATGTCCGCCGGTCACTCGGCGATCGGCGGGGGAGAGGGAGAATGTCAGGCAGCTTGTGTAAACAAGCTGCCTGTCATTCTCCTCGCTGTAAAGACACTGATCAAACGGATCTAGTATGTAGATCCGTTGATCAGTGTCCTTACAGCTCAAGCCACAGCCAATCACAGTAGAAAGCACGCCCCTAGGGATACACACAGCCCCTCCCTCCCAAATAAAGTTAACCCCTTCACAACCAGTGTATTTTTACAGTAACAGTGCATATGTATAGCACTGATTACTGTAGAAATGTCACTGGTAACCCCAAAAGTGTCACAAATGTCAGTCAAGGGTCCGATCTGTCCGCCCCAATGTCGCAGTACCGCAAAAAAATCGCAGATCGCCGCCATTACGCGTTAAAAAAAAAACAACAAAAATGACAAAAATCTTTCCCTTTATTAGTAAACGCGATAACTTTTGCGCAAACCAATCAAAATACGCTTTTTGCGATTTTTTTTACCAAACATATTTAGCATAAAACAAATTGGCCGAAAATTTTAAAAAATTTTAATTTTTACTTTTTTTTGGGGGGGAATTTCATATAAAAAAATGTGAAAAATATTGTTATTTTTGCAAAATTGACGCTCTATTTTTGTTTATAGCGCGTGATCAAAAAATCGCACAGGTGATCAAATACCACCAAAAGAAAGCTCTGTTTGTGGGAAAAAAAGGACGTCAAATTAGTTTAGGTACAGCGTCGCACGACCGCGCAATTGTCCGTTAAAGTCACGCAGTGCCGAATCGCAAAATACCCCCTGGTCAGGAAGGGGGTAAAATCTTCCGGGGCTTAAGTGGTTAATACCGCTTTAAGGATTTAGGTACACCTGGGTGGTCAAACGAAGTTGTACCTTAAATATTAATGTGGTAGGATTTTACTGTGTAATTTGAGCATGAGGGCAAGTTTACCCAATAACCCATGTACCCCAAACCATCCAAACATTCCCAACTCTTCCTTCATCATTGGTGCCCTGGACATGAACATACCACAGTCATACCAAGGCCATCATCAAATTTTAATAAATACCAGTATTGAGCCTTCACTGTCTGGTGGTTGCTACATTTTACTACAGCAGACACCTGAACCTCATTAGCTACCTATATTGACAGCTCGCTGACCCAGTGCCTAATCAACCCTTGGGCAATATTTCTTTTTAGCCATCAGATGGTGCAGGCACATGCCTAGAGTGGATGCATCAGGAGAGGTAAAGAATGCATTGACAAAAAGATGTTTCAGGTTTTGGGAATGTTTGAGAAAAGTTGTGAACTGCCATCATGGCATTTATTATGTGTAAGAACCCTCTGTAATCATCCTAATAAATCACAGTGGTATCCACATATAATGCACTCTATGTTGTATTACAACTTTTTATTTTGTTGATGTTTGACTCCCTTTTCTGAGTCTCCGTCATGAATTCTTTTTTTTTTTTTGAAGTGTGCATGTATCCTCTAAGACACCCAACATCTATTCAGGGCTACGGGGCCCCGTACAGCCTATGTGGTAGCCCCCCCCCCCCTGAATTCATCAAGACGATATTTTCACCAAAAATACACTAAAATCATTATTAGCAGACACAACATAACAGGGAATTTAAAGCAGAAAAAAATGAACAATTTTAAATTTTTTTTTATTTTACATTTCTTTTTAAATTATTTATTCTAATGTTTAATGTTTATTTTTTTTACAATTATTATTATTTTTTCTACAGGACAGGGAAGCCTGCAGTGCTGGGGGGGGGGGGGGTGTTGTCACAGGGAAAAGGGAGGGGGGATCAGAAGCAGTTAAAACAGGGTGGGGGTTCGGTGTCGGAGAAGCAATTACAGGAATGATGCCCTGTGTCTGTGTCTCTCCCTGCAGCAGCTGAAAGCTGTCAAGAGGGGGATAAACTGAGAGCTGCACATGGGTTTCCTTCTGTAATTACCCCTCCGCCTGACCGCACAGATTCCCAGTGCTATTGGGGCCTCCCTGTGTGCCCAGGTCCCCTACAGAAGGACTGGTGGTCCCCCCCTATCAGCGGCCCTGCATCTAATAAAGACACAATTCTCCCAACTAGAGTTGGCAACACATTATACAATTTTCTTGTTCAATTTCCTTTAGATTTACCTTCGGCTACTGTTTGTAGTGCAAGGGCTTGTCTGATTGCATACAATTTGAAAGTGTTTAGATTTACCAAAACCATATATTATGAGGTCAAACCTAAAGGGAAATTGTACAAGACCATTGTATAATGTGTAGCCAGCTTAATGGTATTGTAAGCTATTGCAGAATAAATTAAATTTCCTGATTTAGTGATTTATGTCAAGGACAGCAATTATCTCATTTTTTTTAGGCTCCCATCAAGTATTCCCTAAAATCCAAAAATCCACTGTGTACCATCTATGGAAAGAGCTTGTACTACAAATTTTATGTCTCCCTGAAAAAAATTGGCTGCTAGGTCGTGTACATACATCTGGCCTCCTTTTTTTATTTAAAGGAGTTGTAAAGTCATAAGGTTTTTAACTTAATGCATTCTCACTGAACATATCTCAGGCCTTGTAGAAAATATGTTAAAACCATTAGTCATGAATACTGCGAGTTTCCTTCAAGACACAACAAACGGATGAAAAATGGATGAAAAACTGATGAATACTTCATCCATTTTGACGTGACTGAACTGATGAAATGAATGGTCCGTATTTGTGAAAGGGGTCTTAAGCCCCGTACACACGCACAGATTGTTGGCCGTAAATTGTCGGCCAACACCCGATTGGCCGATTTTCGGCTTGTTAGTATGATGCTTCCGACAACCAACTGCGACTTTTCGGCCGAAAAAAATCTGCTGTGCAGACTATAAAATTTTTGTTGGCCAACAAAGAACGGCCGATTGTTCCTCAGTCAGTACAGATTTCGGCAGACAAAAATCAGATGGGCAAGACTGGGCATGCTCAGAGAAGAAAAAACACAGGGAAAGTTAACCAGAACATGACATCACTTCTGAAGTTGGTTTTTGTTGGCCAACAAAAGTCCAGTGCAAGTCTAGAGCACATTTCAACAACAAACAACACTGGACAAAAGTTGGCTGATCAGTTGGCCAACAATCTATGCGTGTGTACGGGGCTTTAGTTTTACTTTGTCAATTAGTGGCCCTCCCAGATGGTGTCTCTTAGCGTCAGATTCCTTGCCACCCTATCACAGTCACAGTCGCTGATAATCACCACCATTACCATTATAGCATCATAGCTGCGCCAATTTCAGTATATATACCATCGTTTGTATAACTTTCATACAAACCAATTCATTTACACTTATTGGGATTTTGTTTTGTTTATCAAAGACATGTCGCAGATTATATTTTGGCCTAAATTTATGAAGAAATTTGATTTTTTTACTTTTTGATTTTTTTTTTTTTTGGATATGTTTTATAAAAGAAAGTAAAACCTGTTTTTTTTTTTTTTTTTTCACAAATGTTGTTTGTTTTTTGTTTATATAATAAAAGATGAAAAACCCAGTGGTAATGAAGTGCCACCAAAAGAAAGCTTTTTTTGTGTGAAAAAAATGATAAACTTTTTGTTTGTGTACAGTGCTGCATGACTGTGCAATTATCAGTTAAATTAGCGTAGTGATGAATAGAAGAAAATGTCCTAGTCATAAAGGAGTAAAACCTTCAAGTTAAGTGGTTAATTTGAAAATCATTGCTCGCAGGCAGGTACATTTTTTTTTTTGCAGAAGAGACATTACAGAAAAACAACATGGCTGCCATCAATATTTTTTTTTTAATTACACTTGAATGCAATGCACACTAATGCTTTGCAATTCTGGTGGAACAGCCTCCTGTTTCTGATGTCTAGATCAGCAGGTATAGCTTAACCACTTGCCGACTGCCCACCGGCGGCAGGCTGGCTTGGCTTGGCTGCGCGAACCGCCGTACCTGTAAGGTGGTTTGCAGGAGCCCTTCTGGGGGTGTGCGCCTGCCCCCATTAGGAAGTGGGGAAGCTGATCCACAGGGCCGGCAGCCATGATTGCCGCTGGGCACCCACGATCGCTCCCAGTGGAGAGAGAACGAAGGTCTGCACAGCGGAAACACAGCAGACCGTTGTTCTCTCTGGAATGAACACAGAGAGCCTGTGATCCTCCTATATAAGATCACAGGTCTCTCTGTTGATTCCACAAGTCCCTCCCCCATACAGTTAGGAAACACTCCCCTAGGCTCATATTTAATCCTTTGATCATCCCTGGGTTACCCCTTCCCTGCCAGTGTCATTATTATAGTAACAGTGCATATTTTTAGCACTGATTACTGTAGTAATGTCACTGGTCCCCCAGAGTCATAAATGTTAGTTCGGGGTCCGATCTGTCCTCCGCAGTCCCGCTAAAAATCACAGATCGCCACCATTACTAGTAAAAAAAATTAAAAAAATAAAAACACTATAGCCCTCTCCCCTAGTTTGTAAACAGGATAACTTTTGCGCAAACCAATCAAAATATGCTTATTGGGACTCTTTTTTTACCAAAAATATGTAGCAGAATACAAATTGGCCTAAAAGGATGAAAAAATTTGATTTTTAGATTTTTTTTTTTGGGGGGGGGGGGGGGGGATGTTATATAGCAGAAAGTGAAAAATATTGTTTTTTTTTTTTTTTTTCAGAATTGTCGCTGTTTTTTTGTTTATAGCGCAATAAATAAAAATCGCACAGGTGATGAAATACCACCAAAATAAAGCTCTATTTGTGGGAAAAAAGGACATCAATTGTATTTAGGTACAGCGTCGCATGTCCGTGCAATTGTCCGTTAAAGTAACGCAGTGCCGAATCGCAAAAAAATGGCCTGGTCATTAAGGGGGCAAAACCTTCCAGTCCGAAACTGGTTAAGTTATCCTGGGGTATATGCTCTAACTACACTGCTCAAAAAAAATGAAAGGAACACTTTGAAAACACATCAGATCTCAATGAGGAAAAATTTCATGCTGGGTATCTATACTGATATGGACTGGGTAATGTGTTTGAAGTTAAAGGATGCCACATCGTTTGATGGAAATAAAAATGATCACCCTAAAGAGGGCTAAACTCAAAGACACCCCGAAAATCAAAGTGAAAAAATGATGTAGCTAGTTCATTTTGCTAAAATTTCATTGCAGCATCTCAAAATGGTACTCAGTAGCTTGTATGGCCCCCACCTGCTTGTATGCATGCCTGACAATGTCGGGGCATACTCCTAATGAGATGATGGATGGTGTCCTGGGTGTTTTCCTCCCAGACCTGGACCCAGGCATCACTGAGCTCCTATACAGACTGAGCTGCAACATGGCGGCGTTGGATGGACCAAAACATATTGTCCCAGAGGTGTTCTATTAAATTTAGGTCAGGCGAGCGTGGGGGCCATTCAGTGGTATCAGTTCCTTCATTCTCCAGGAACTGGCTGCATAGTTTTGCCACATAAGGTTACATAGTTACATAGTTAGTGAGGTTGAAAAAAGACATCAGTCCATCCAGTTCAACCTATGATGTGTGTGTGTGTTTGCTGTTAACCGTACATTGTATACCCCTGTATGTTGTGGTCTCTAAGGTGCCCATCTGATAGTTTTTTGAAACTATCAATGCTCCCTGCTGATATGACTGCTTGTGGCATTTTCGTCCGCCAGGAGGAACCCAGGACCCACTGCACCAGCGTAGGGTTTGAAACTGGGTCCAAGGATTTCATCCCGATTCCTAATGGCAGTCAGGATAATGACTATCTAGCCTGTAGAGGTCTGTGCATCCCTCCATAGATATGGCTCCCCGGACCATCACTGACCCACCACCAAACCGGTTATGCTGAACAATGTCACAGGCAGCATAACATTCCCCACGGCTTCTCCAGACCCTTTCACGTCTGTCACACGTGCTTAGGGTGAACCTGCTCTCATCTGTGAAAAGCACAGGGCACCAGTGGCGGACCTGCCAATTCTGGTGTTCAATGGAAAATGCCAATCAAGCTCCACGGTGCCAGGCAGTGAGCACAGGGCCCACAAGAGGATGTCAGGCCCTCAGGCCACCCTCCTGAAGTCTGTTTCTGATTGTCTGGTCAGAGACATTCACACCAGTGGCCTGCTTGAGGTCATTTTGTAGGACTCTGGCAGTGCTCATGCTGTTCCTCCATGCACAAAGGAGCAGATACTGGTCCTGCTGATGGTTTAAGGACCTACTACGGCCCCGTCCAGATCTACTAGAGTCGCTGCCTGTCTCCTGGAATCTTCTCCATGCTCTTGAGACTGTGCTGGGAGACACAGCAAACCTTCTGGCAATGGCACAAATTGATGTGTCATCCGGGAGGAGTTGGACTGCCTGTGCAACTTCTTTAGGATCAAGGTATCACCTTATGCTTCCAGTAGTGACACTGACGCTAGCCAAATGCAAAACAAATGAAAAACAGTGAGAAAAATCTCAGTGGCCTCCACCTGTAAAACCATTCCTGTTTTTGGGGTTGTCTCATTGTTGCCCATGTAGTTCACCTGGTGTTAAATTCATTAACACCAGAGCAGCTAAAACTGATTAACAACCTGCTCCACTACTTAACTGACCAGATCAATATCCCAGGAGTTTAATTGACTTGATGCTGTACTCTGATTGAAAAGGGTTCCTTTTTTTCTTTTTTTTTTTGAGCAGTGTGTTTTTTTTCCCATTCTAAGGGCCATAGAGGACATCCTTTTTGATCTCTGAAGGAAACCTTTAGGCTGCCAATTCCACCTGTTTACTAATTGGTCCAGTACAAAATTTCAATTTTTGTTGCTCAGCTGTGAAAGCTGACAGAGTTGCTAATGCTTCAAACACAAAAAAGTTTGGGCTTGTTTACACTTGCTTCAAAACATGGCTTTGGACACATTTTTTAAAAGCTCTCTGAACGCCAGTCAAAGCTCCGTTCACTAAACAAAACGGTTAGCTTGCAGTCCTGTTTAAACCTTGTATTTGCTTTGCTTCAAAAATCATACCCCATGTAACTTTAGTGCTGCTTCAAAGTAGGGCAAGGCCGATTTATCGGTGGCCAATATGCACTTTCCCCGATATATATCGGTATCGGCCCCGGAACTGGCCGATATTTTTGTGTCGTCATTCTGCCTTTTTAGGCCAACTCCCTCGCCTTGGACAGCCTCATCTGGAGTCGGGACTAGTCTCATGGTAGTTTATCATAGCCATATACCCACCCACAGCAGCCCGGTGCCAGCCAGCCACCCACATCCACAGGCCCTATACCAGCCAGCCACAGGCACTGTACCAGCCAGCCACAGGCACTGTACCAGCGAGCCAACCTGCCTCCCACAGGCCCTGTACCAGCCAGCCACCACAGCCCCTGTGCCAGCCACCCACCCACCACAGCCTGCCAGCCAGCCACCAACCACAAGGTGCCAGACAGCCAGCCACCCACAGACAGGGTGCCAGACAGCCAGCCACCCACAGGCCCTGTACCAGCCACCCACAGGCCCTATACCAGCCAGCCACATGCAATGTACCAGCCAGCCTCCCACAGACCCTGTACCAGCCAGCCACCCACAGCCCCAGTGCCAGCCACCCACCTACCACAGGGTGCCAGCCAGCCACCCACCCACCCACCACAGGGTGCCAGCCACCAACCCACCACAATGTGCCAGATAGCCAGCCACCCACCACAATGTGCCAGCCACCGCCCACCCACCCACCCACCACAGGTTGCCAGCCAGCCACCCACAAAACAGTATCTTTAGGCCACCTAGATCATTTACCTTTGCCACCGGCAACTTTGGCTCTGAGGAAGAGGGTCCTCCCTCGAAAAGCGTAAGCCATAAGAGGTTGTGAGGTCACCATCACGCTATCCAGCAGTAGAGAAGTGTCCTGGAAGCGAGCAGTGCCTATTTCCTACATGCTTGTACATATCCTATGTTTGTGAGTATATTGTATGCTACCTTCTTTGATTTTATTAAACTTTTTTAGTGGTAATGCACAAGGTCGGTGCGCCCTTCTCTTGTCATTTTCTTGTAGACAGCCACCCACCACAGGGTGCCAGCCAGCCATCCACCACAGGGTGCTAGCCAGCCAGCCACCCACCACAGGGTGCCAGCAAGCCAGCCATTAAGCATTAAACAAAAATGAACATGTTCAGTACCAGATTTGTGTTAAAAATTGTCTTTATTTTTCAAGACTTTAAATGTACAAAATATCAGCCCATATCGGCCGATACCGATACGTTGTAACCAAAATATTGGTATCGGCCCTGAAAAACCCTATCGGTCTATCCCTACTTCAAAGCGTCTTCAAAGCCTCCATTGAAGTATATAACAAAGCTCGCTTGAAGCATCTGGAACTTTTGAGAGGCTTTTATTCTGCTTTACCTTCCCTTTGTTCTGGAGATATTGCAGGTATGAGATATTACCACACACAAAGGGCATTTACCAAGCATCGATAAAGCTTCATAAAAGCACCACGAAAGCATCATGGAAGCACTGCAGAAGCATCAAAAACACAAAAAAAAGCATGTTGAAGCGGTAGGCGCTTTAATGTGTGTTGAAGATGAAGCAAGTGTAAATGACCCCATAAAGTTTACACATCAAGTTTTTATTTAATTATCAGAAGCAGATCTTTAAATGCAAAACTAAGAATCCCTTTTGTGTACCTTCAGTAATTGAATACTTTGAATCAATACTGTAACATACATTTTACATCCGTGATGTGGCACATTATTTGTGTAGTTACTATCTGTGTGAGCCTTTGTAAGGCAATTATGAGTCAGCAGTTTGACATTCCTGCTAAATCAATAAGATAAAGGTAAAATCTCAGTCACATAGAGAGCACAAGTTAATTTCAGTAGTTCAATTCAAAAAGTGAAACTCATATATTTTATATACTGTAGATGCGTTTCACACAAAGTGATATATTTCAAGTATTTCTTTCTTTTAATTTTGATGATTATGGCTTACAGCTAGTGAAAACCCAAAATGCAGTATCTCAGAAAATTAGAATATTACATAAGACCAATAAAAAATAGATTTATTTTTTAATACAGAAATGTTGGCTTACCTAAAAGTATGTCCATGTACAGTAAATTTTGCACTCAATTCTTGGCCGGAGAATTGCAATTTTGCATGAATTACTGCATCAATCAGGTGTAGCATGGAGGAGATCAGCCTGTGGCACTACTGAGGTGTTATGGAAGCCCAGGTTGCTTTGATAGCGGTCTTCAGTTTGTCTGCATTGTTGGGTCTGGTGTCTCTCATCTTCCTCTTGACAATACTCCACAGATTCTCTATGGTGTTTAGGACAGATGAGTTTGGTGGCCAATTGAGCACAGTGATAACAAGATCATTAACCACTTCAATACAGGGCACTTTCACCCCCTTCCTGCCCAGGCCAATTTTCCCCTTTTAGCGCTGTTGCATTTTGAATGACAATTGCACGGTCATGCAACACTGTACCTACACCAAATTTATGTAATTTTCCCCCCACAAATAGAGCTTTCTTTTGGTGGTATTTGATCATCTCTGGGTTTTTTCATTGTTGCTAAACAAATAAAAAAAGACCGAAAAGTTTGAAAAAAAAAAGTTTTTTTGTTTATGTTATACAATTTTGTAAATAAATATGTTTTTTCCTGCACTGATGAGCACTGATGAGACTGCACTGACAGGCACTGATGAGGAGGCACTGATGGGGTGGCACTGATAGGTGGCACTGATAGGCGGCACTGATAGGCACTGATATGTGGCACTGATAGGTAGCACTAATATGCAGCATTGGTGGGCACTGATAGGCGGCACTGCTGGGCACTGATAGGTGGCACTGCTGGGCACTGATAGGTGGCATTGATGGGCACTGATAGGTGGCACTGATAGATGGCACTGATGGGCACTAATGGGCACTGATAGGCAGCACTGGTGGGCACTGATGGGCACTGATAGGCGGCACTGGTGGGCAATAATGGGCACTGGTGGGCGACACTGATGGATGGCAATGATGGGCACTGGTGGGCAGCACTGATAGGGAGGGCACTGGCGGGCATCCCTGAGCCCTGATTGCCATCCCTGGTGGCCATAGTGGGCATCGCTGGGGTCATGGGTGGGCATCCCTGGTGGTTCTAGTGGCACCCCCCCGAGGGTCTGCACTGGTAATTAATGATCTGATTACCAGTGCCGACCCCCCCTGTCAGGGGAGCCGCCAAACGGCCCCTGTCAGGCACGTACTGAGGAAAGCCGATCAACGGCTCTTCCTGTTTACTATGTGACCAGCCGTGAATGGACACGGCTGGTCACATGATAAAGAGCCTACGTCAGTAGGCTCTTTACCGAGATCGGAGATGCAGGGAGTCAGACTGACACCTGGCATCACCGATCGCCGCTCTGTGCGCCCCCAGGGGGCGCGCAGAGCGTATTATCCTGCCGCCGTCATATGACGTCCGGTCAGGATAATACAACCACAATCCTGCCGTCAAACGCCTTTAGGGCGGGCGGGCGGGATGTGGTTAAACCAGATATTGGTACTTTTGGCAGTGTGGGCAGGTTGCAGGTCCTGCTGGAAAATGAAATCAGCATCTCCATAAAGCTGGTCAGCAGAGGTAAACGTGAAGTGCTCTAGAATTTCCTGGTAGAGGGTTGAGCTGACTTTGGACAGTGAACGGTGTACCGACACCAGCAGATGACATGGCTCCCTAAATCATTACTGACTGTGGAAACTTTACACTGGATCTGATGCAATTCGGATTCTGTGCCTCTTCACACTTCCTCCAGACTCTGGGACCTTGATTTCCAAATGAAATGCACATTTTTCCACAGTCCGTGATGAAGCTATCAATGTTCTAAAATTTGAAGAATTGACAACCTAGGAGAGTTCCAGGTGCTGGTTGCACCCATTTGTCTCTGAATATATTTCACAATGATCTATAGATCACCGCTCCAGGTGAAAATGCCTTCAAAAATCCTCACAGTAACAGCACAGGTGCAGGGTCAATGTGAAAGCCATATAGAATAAAAAAGTATGTCTGGACAGCCTCACTGCAATGCAAATATTTATTGAAAAGAGAGTTAAAAAAAACGCAGCATACAGAGGTACGGTTTAACCACTTTAGCCCCAGCCCTATTTCGGACACTTTTTGTTCACAAGTTAAAACCAGTATTTTTTCCTAGAAAACTACTTAGAACCCCCAAACATTATATATATTTTTTTAGCAAAGACTCTGGAGAATAAAATGTCGGTCATTGCAAAATTTTTTGTCACGCGGTATTTGCGCAGCGGTCTTTAAAACGCAATTTTTTTGGAAAAAATTTGAAAAATCACATTTCACTGCATTTAAAAAATACTAAACAGTAAAGTTAGCCCATTTTTTTTGTATATTGTGAAAGATGATGTCACGCCGAGTAAATAGATACCAAACATGTTACGGTTTAAAATTGCGCCCCCCCGTGGGATGGCGACAAACTACGGTCAATAGAGATCTCAATCTGCGACGCTTTAAATTTATTTAACGGTTACCAGTTTAGAGTTAGTGTGTAGCTCTTTTTTTTTAATTATTGCCCACGCTCTGGCGATCGCGGCGATACCTCACATGTGTGGTTTGAACAGCGATTTCATTTGCGGCTCGACTTGCGTATACGTTTTTTTTGTGCGCGAGCTAACGGTGACGGGGACGGCTAAATTTTTTTTTTTTTTTTTCCTATTTATTTTTTCTTTTTTTTTAAACTTTATTACAGGTTTTTAAAAAAAAAAAAAATCTGATCACTTTTATTGCTGTCACAAGCAATGTAAACATCCCTGGTGACAGCAATATGTCGTGACAGGTACACTTTATGGAGGGATCGAGGGTCTAAAAGACCCTAGACCCCTCCACTACACTTCCCTGTATGCAAAACGCCGAAAACGGCATTTTTGCATACAGCCGTTTTTCAAATCTGCCGCCTTTTGCAGCACAGTAACCCGGAAGTGACGTCATGGACGCCGCCTCCGGGTTACGTCATCGGAGACCCGATCGATGCCGTTTCCGGCATTCATCGGGACTCCATCCAGCCGGCGGACGTGCCGGCTGGGTGCTCGGGGCTCCCGGTGGGACGGTAGCCCCGAGCAAAGCCGCGGAAGGCGGCGGGAGGGGACGTCCCGAGCCGCATCGATCGTTACCGACGGAAAGCCGACCGTCGGCTTCAAACAACGGTACCGGGATGATGCCTCTAGCTAGAGGCATCATCCCGGTATAACCACTCAAAGTCAGCCGACGTAGAGGTTACGTGACTGGTAGTAAAGTGGTTAAAGACAGCTGACGCGTTTCACACTACTAACAGTGCTTAATCATAGCTATAGTGTGCATGACTAAAACAAGTTATATATAGATAACAGAAAGCTCCATAATATACATTATTATCTTAAACTATTTTGTAAATCCAATGCACCTAATTGAACAAAAGACCACCCCCATAGGCTGCTCAAGCAATCAATGACCAAACAATTTAACCCCTGACGGCGTCGTCATTAGGTCACATATCACTTTGCTTATCCGCAAACCCGGGATTGTATAAAAACAAAAACAAAAAATGTATTTGTGTGTAAAAACATGAAAATAATGAAAACATTTAAACATACATACATAGAGATATATAATAATCAATATCAGAAAACACTGTATATATGATCATATTGCAACAAAGTATCTTCTATGAACAATATCCTCAAGTAAGACACACATATATTAGTTTAAAATGCTTTATATTCAAAAATAAACCAAATCCCTCAGAGTGTGTGCGACTCCTCAAATTGACTAAATATACAGCATAGCTCCATCAAATTGGAATAAACCTTGCAATAATAATGCTACTTTTACACCATGCACACACAAGAGGGAGGGTGAGATAAAGAAAAGAAGGAACCAAACCCACCAAAAAAAAAAAAAAAGGAAAAAAAGAAGAAAAACTGAAAAACAAAAAAAAGGGGGGAAAGGACAGAACAAATCAAAGGAGCATACACGAACAGACCACACAACAGATCGAATCGGCAAATCGAGAGATATCATTTGAAAAGAAGTAATAGCGTCAGTCCAGCAGGGGGAGAGAACCACATGCAGTAACATAGAGTGTCTTATATCCTGAAATTAAATAGACAAGGAACTGAAGTCGTCATTAAAATAAAAATACATGTAAATATAAATACAGATACACCCATGAATATATTCATGGACCAACCTGCATGCAGAAGGGAGAAAAAAGTGCATATATGAAAAAATTATATATATGGAAAAAAAAAAACCCAAGAGCACAACTAATCATAGTAGTGGGACACATCCTTTTCAACATTTAAGCCAAGGAGCTTTCTGGTATTCAAACTAAATATCCAAAAAACCTCCCTCCTGCAAAATATCCTAAATTTGTCACCACCTCTGATAGATGTTTGAATTTTCTCAATACCCTGAATGACTAGACTAGACATGTCCTTATTGTGCTTCTCCCCCCAATGTCTGGCTACATTAGCGTTATGGTTCTTTTCTATGTCATATAAATGATCATGTAACCTATCTCTCAATCTTCATGTAGTCCTACCTACAGTACATATTGAATCTGACATGATTCACGTGTAATGACATAGATCAAGAAGTGAGTGTTACAATTAATGAATGAAGGGATCTTAAATTCATTACCAGTAGTCACTGACCGAACAATGTTCACTCTTTTTATATGTGTACAATATGAACAGCCCCTTAGACCACATATAAAAGTACCATTAAATTGCATCCAATGATCCACGGTTTGGCACCATGAAATACAAAACAAATTCCAAAAAAAGTTGGGACACTGTACAAATTGTGAGTAAAAAAGGAATGGACTCATTTACAAATCTCATAAACTTACATTTTATTTACAATATAATATAGATAACATATCAAATGTTGAAAGTGAGACATTTTGAAATGTCATGCCAAATATTGGCTCATTTTGGATTTCATGAGAGCTACACATTCCAAAAAAGTTGGGACAGGTAGCAATAAGAGGCCGGAAAAGTTAAATGTACATATAAGGAACAGCTGGAGGACCAATTTGCTACTTATTAGGTCAATTGGCAACATGATTGGGTATAAAAAGAGCCTCTCAGAGTGGCAGTGTCTCTCAGAAGTCAAGAGGGGCAGAGGATCACCAATTCCCCCAGTGCTGCGGCAAAAAATAGTGGAGCAATATCAGAAAGGAGTTTCTCAGAGAAAATTTTTAAAGAGTTTGATGTTATCATCATCTACAGTGCATAATATCATCCAAAAATTCAGAGAATCTGGAACAATCTCTGTGCGTAAGGGTCAAGGCCGGTAAACCATACTGGATACCCATGATCTTCGGGCCCTTAGACGGCACTGCATCACATACAGGAATGCTACTGTAATGGAAATCAAAACATGGGCTCAGGAATATTTCCAGAAAACATTGTCGGTGAACACAATCCATCGTACCATTCGCCCTTGCCGGCTAAAACTCTATAGGCCAAAAAAGAAGCCATATCTAAACATGATCCAGAAGCGCAGGCTTTTTCTCATTTAAAATGGACTGTGGCAAAGTGGAAAACTGTTCTATGGTCAGACGAATCAAAATTTTAAGTTCTTTTTGGAAAACTGGGACGCCATGTCATCCAGACTAAAGAGGACAAGGACAACCCAAGTTGTTATCAGCGCTCAGTTCAGAAGCCTGCATCTCTGATGGTATGGGGTTGCATGAGTGCATGTGGCATGGGCAGCTTACACATCTGGAAAGGCACCATCAATGCTGAAAGGTATATCCAAGTTCTAGAACAACATATGCTCCCATCCAGACGTCGTCTCTTTCAGGGAAGACCTTGCATTTTCCAACATGACAATGCCAGGCCACATACTGCATCAATCACAACATCATGGCTGTTTAGAAGAAGAATCCGGGTACTGAAATGGCCAGCCTGCAGTCCAGATCTTTCATCCATAGAAAAATTTTGGCGCATCATAAAGAGGAAGATGCGACAAAGAAGACCAAAGACAGTTGAGCAACTAGAAGCCTGTATTAGGCAAGAATGGGACAACATTCCTAAACTTGAGCAACTTGTCTCCTCATTCCCCAGACATTTGCAGACTGTTATAAAAAGAAGAGGGGATGCCACACATTGGTTAACATGGCCTTGTCCAAACTTTTTTGAGATGTGTTGATGCCATGACATTTAAAATCAACTTATTTTCCCTTAAAATGATACATTTTCTCAGATTAAACATTTGATATGTCATCTATGTTATATTCTGAATAAAATATTGAAATTTGAAACTTCCACATCATTGCATTCTGTTTTTATTCACAATGTGTACAGTGTCCCAACTTTTTTCGTTTGTAGACTGGGGGAAAAAACTCCACCAAGGGTAGGAGCTCTGCGGCACACTGTCTTAATTCCTCCTTGCTTCTAAAGTTTCTGTTATAACCAATTCTCCTGGTCTTATCCTTTAATAAATTCACCCGGGGAGTATCCATAGATATTTTATTAGCCCTATTAAGAGTAGAATCCTTGCTACAAATACGTCTGAGTCTTAAAAATTGGCCAACAGGTATGCCTCGTATAGTATGGCTAGAATGACTAGAGTCAGCTCTCAAAAGGGTGTTCCCTGCACAAAGTTTTCTGAACAAACTAGAAGTCACTCGACTACCCTCACCTGTCAAAATCACATCCTAAAAATCAATCAATGTGCAATCCGAGTACCCTGTAAACCGTAAATTGAGATTATTGTCATTTAGGTAAGAAACCCATTGTTCCAGATGAAACGATCGCCCAGAGACCACAGACAATAGGTCATCTATGTATCGACAGTAAAACAAAGTACCGTATCTGCTCGGCGGGGACTGTCCAAACCAAAAATGCAGAACCTCTCCCACCAACCCATATAGAGATTGATAAATGAGGGTGAAAATAGCCCATAGAGGTCCCACACTTCTGGAGATAACAGTCCCCGTTGAACATGAAATAATTGTGTGTCAACAAAAATTCCAGACCAAGCAGTATGAGCTCCTGTAAAACTAAGGAATAATCCCCTGATCGTTTGAGGAAGTATGCCACAGCTTGTAGTCCTAACTCATGAGGAATAAATGAGTAAAGACTCGCCACATCACAAGTGACCCACCTGTGCTAAGGAGTAATAAGTAAGTAATAAATAATAAGTAAGTAAATAAGTAGTAAGTAAGTAATAAGGATTACATTCAAAATATCTCAACTTAACTGGAAGTTGTTTGGTGTCCCTCAAGAAGCCGGGAAGGCTAACTTCCAGTGGTTGCAGTTGATGATCAATCCATTCACCAAACCGATCATTTAGAGACCCTATCCCAGCAACTTTAGGTCCACCCACAAGGGGATTAGTACCCTTATGGACCTTAGGGAGATGGTGAAAAACTGGCATGATAGGGGCATCGGGGACAAACATGTCCCTTTCTTTTTGTGTGAAAATGCCTATTGAAAAAGCTCTATCTAATAAAGTTGTCAGTACTTTATTAAAAGCTGGCGTAGGGTTGTTCTGTCCACCGGACTTCTATTCTGATTACTTGTGTTTATGTTGCTTAAAATAACATGTTGGGTTTCTTGATTCACACAAGTTAGTTATATGCAGAGTGCAGGCACCATCTACTGTTCCTTTCTGCTAGCTTCAGCTGTTCTGCATAATTGTAAACTCAGAATGTGTTTAATAAAGTTGTTAGGAATCAGGGAATTCTGAGTAGGATTTCTTTGGGAAAAGGACCTTTACAAACATCAGTGGAGACAAGTACAAACCCTTGCCAATACCTTCTGGAGTCTGTGGAGAAAACAATATATCTCTACTGTACAACCAAGGAGAAAGTGGCACTTTGAAAACCTAATCTTAAACCTGGTGATGTTGTGCTTATGAGAGATTGCCAGACACAAAGGAATGAGAGGCCTTTAGGTCTGGTCACCAGAGTACCGCCAAGCGAGGAAAAGCGTGTCCGTAAAGTTGAAGTCAAGATTTTCCAGCAGAATGAGGCCAAAGTATTTTTAAAACCAGTGGCCGAACTTGTTCTGTTACTTTCTGCAGAAGACTGTTAGTGATGTCACATGACGTCAGGCCGAGAGTGTTCTGCCCACCAGACTTCTATTCTGATTACTTGTGTTTATGTTGCTTAAAACAACATGTTGGGTTTCTTGATTCACACAAGTTAGTTATCTGCAGAGCGCAGGTGCCATCTATTGTTCCTTTCTGGTAGGTTCAGCTGTTCTGCATAATTGTAAACTCAGAATGTGTTTAATAAAGTTATTAGGATCCAGGGGTATGCTCGGTAGGATTTCTACAAGAAGTGAATCAGCCACCATTTTGAGAAGATACAGCAGGGCAGCAAGGCATGTTTCTTCAATCTCTCGTCGTCACCCCTGAGAGAGCTTAAAAAGTGAGTTCTTGGGGCGAATGCGCGGCATGGACCGGAGCGGCCGCTTCCTCTGAGAGCTCCGTCTCTTCAGGGAATATAGCTGTTTCCACAGGGCTAATGAATAGCGATTCAGGCACAAAAAGTTACCCCCTTGCTACCAAGAGCCGTGCATGCCTACAACAAAGAAGAGGAGCCGTGGAGGAGCTCAGAAATCGCTAACACACTACTTGCTGAGATCCAGGGAAAGATTCAGCATGGCAGGAAATGGCGCCGGGTCCCTGCCTGCCTCTTATGCAGCTTCTCTTATCACTCCTCTGAATACAGCTGAGCAATGGCGGCCCGTCCATTAGGGGCGCAGGGGTGCCGCCCCCCCATCCATGCATCCGGCCCCTAATCTACATGCAGGCCGCCGGATGCATGGATTACATTGGGGGATTTTTTGTTTTTATGAAGCATGTGATTAGAGCCAGAGGCTCTATTAGGCTTCAAAAAAAGGTGGGCTCAGGGCGCAGAGCACTCCGCCCTGAGCCCACCCAGTTGTGTGACAATAGCGAATGAATATTCGCTATTGTCACATGGATTTTCCTCCTGGCCATTCAGGAAGTGGGTCCTGTGACCCGTTTCCTGATTGGCCGAAAGAAGCCATCCTATTGGCGAAGGAGGAGGAGAGTCTGCCGCCCCCCCCTGACCCATGGAGCACCAGCCGCCACTGCAGCAGAGCCTCCACAACCACCTACTGAGACAGCACAAAATTGTGAGTATTCTCCACTGACAAAACTTGATCTGGAAAATAGCCTTGACTCACTATGCTCTAAACTAATGAATACATTTCAATTTGAAATTCAAAAAGCAAATATAACTCTATCACAAGAAATTGTGGCCTTAGGCTCCCGCACAGTCTTGCATGAGAATAAACACGACGAGCTAGCCATTGCATATAATGACCTCTCAAGGGAACATGAAGCTTTATCCTCAGCGTTTTCCCAGCTACAATCACACGTGGAAGACCAGAGATGTCCCTGAATCCATTACAGATTTTTCAGCTATTTCACTTAAACTTTTTCGAAGTCTACTCCCTGATCAAGAAGCACATGTATTTAAATGTGACAGGATCCATAGAGCCTTAAGAGCTAAACCCCCCCCCCCCCCCCCCGACAAACCACCAAGGGACATTGTATTATGCATGAAGGATTTTCTCATTAAAGAAGATATTTTAAGAGCTACAAGAAACACAAGGAACCTAAAGCTGGATGGAGTTCCCATCCAAATATATCCAGATGTCTCTCAAGCCACACTTGATAGAAGAAGAAAGATTAAAGAAATCACCTCAGCCCTTTCTACAGCCAGGATCCGATATAGATGGGGTTTTCCCTTTAAATTAATTGTACCCCACAACGGGTCCACATATATTGCATCCTCTATCCCTGAAGGTCAAGACATCCTGATCAAATTAGGTCTCCTGGACCCAGGATCTATTCCACGTACCCCCTCAACACCTCGCCCTGTCCCTATCTGGAATGCACCCACCCCTTGCAGAGATAGACGAAGATTCCACAACGTAACAGGTCCTCATTATCCTGGCTAAACCCTTCATATTCCTGAAGTTCATCTTTGGCCCACTTTGAAGAAGAGAGGAAGAAAAGAAAAAAAAAGAAAAAACTCCTTTTTCACTCACTTTCCTTATTTTCCATATATACACTTATACACTAGACTCACAATTTCTTTTCAGTATCTATGCATATTGTACTGTTATATAAACCTTGTTCTCCATTTTATTTCATCAGTGCACACAAGGTGTATGTGGGAGGAGTAATTTCTACCACGGATGATGTTATATGTTGTTCATGTAGAACCTGTTTGGGCTCAGATCTTTATGCCCACAGCTGTCAGCGAACACATGAACAGGCACGCGGACAAGGAGTCAGGTTTGAGTGTAGCCCTTATAAATGTTTTGTGCCACTTTTTTAATTTTATCTGTTTAGACGGTAGCTATATCCTGACTCTCCCCTAGAATGTTTGATAACTTCAAACTTATTTTCCATTGCTAAAATAAGAATGAGGGTCACACGTAGTCCCTCATTTTAAAATACTTGTAGTTAATGGTTATTGGATTTAATCACTGCTGGTTATTGTACTATAAACTAGATATCCACGGTAATTTTTCATATCAACACACGGCTGTCAGTTCCTCAGTCGTCATGATTGTTCCCCACTCAACCTTTGTCATCCTACGGGCTTTGGAGAGCGGTAAGGTGACAGATTTTTCTTCACCTCCAGTTTTTGAGGCCATGGTTCTCTTTTTTTCTTGGCTCCCTTCCTTCGCCCCTGGGATGGCAGAGGGGGGATTGAGACAGTATAGTCTCGTGCAGTTTTTAGTTTGTACTCAATGAATCCCTTTTAACGGACCCTACACAGCAACAAGAAATAGCGTCAACCATAGAAGAATATTTTAATCTTAATGACAGGCCAGATACGTCAATATCTTCATTATGGTTAGCAGCAATCAAATTAGCAATCAAATTAGCAGCTTCACATTACAAACAAAAATGGAATAAAATACTATCCTTTACAAAAAAACTACAAAATATATATAAAACTCATGGTAACAGGCATGACCCTAGTATTGCAGAAATTATCGAAAACAAATAATTAGAGTTAAGCCCCGTACACACGAGTAGAAATTCGGCCGGGAAATTTAGTCCGACGACCGATCTGCCGATTTTCGGCTTGTTAGTATGGTGCTTCCGACAACCGACTCCGACTTTTCGGCCGAAAAAATCCTGGCGTGCAGGCTATATAATTTTTGTCGGCCGTGAAAACACGTCCAATTTTTGTCTCATTAGTACAGATTTCGATGGGGAAAAATCTTATGAGCAAGACTAGGTATGCTCAGAGATGAAAGAACACAAAAAATGCAATCCAACACATGACATCACTTCTGAAGTAGAATTCTGTCGTGCGCGAAAATTTGTGTGCAGTCTAGAGCACATTCCAACCAACAGACACCACTCTGGACAAAAGACGGACGACCAGTCGACGGAAATTCGTTGCGTGTGTACGAGGCTTTAGACTCCCTCCTTTCATACAAGGCAGAAAAAGATCTTAGATGGTCCAAAGCAAAATTCTTTCTTTCTGGCAACTCATACTCTACAATGTTTGCTAGAAAACTGAATCAATTAATTAAGCCCCCACACATCTACAAACTTAGAAATGGCACAGATCAGATTACATCTAACCCCAAAGATGTAATTTCCATTTTTCAGAAGTTCTATTCAGACTCCTTGCAAAAACCCCCTCTAATAGATCTCCCAATGAACACTCATGGTTAGAAAAAATCAATTTCCCCACATTAACATCTGCCCAATTAGAAAAATGAAATGCCCCATGCACATCAGAAGAGATTACACAAAACATTAAATCTTTTAAAAGAGGCTCCGCACCCAGCCCAGATGGCTTCACATCATTCTACTATAAACAAATTGGAGCTCTTCTATCTCTAAAACGTACTGAATTATATAACAATATCCTCAAAGGAGGTTAATTTCCAGATAAAGTGCTTCTAGTAAATATGACCCTTATCCCTAAACTTAAAAAAAGACCATACCCTACCACAAAACCACAGACCAATTTTGATAATTATTATAGCGGAGTTCCGGCCACAAAAACCTTTTTTACATAAAAATACCCCCTAATCCTAAGCTATAGCCAATTACACTACAGTACAGTAATTGAATAAAGATAAATTCTTACCCTTAAAATTGATTGCAGAGCGCGGCCATCTCCGATGTGGGCATCTGAAGGCACTGTGTCCCCCGCTGTGTCCCTCTTCCTGGTTCCTGGCTACCCAGAATGCCGATCGCAATCTTGCGCATGAGCTGTAGATTGCGATCGGCAATCAGAGTAGCAGCCGGCCATTTGCATTGCATCCTGGGATTGATGTCGCTCATCTCCCAGGACGCAATGCAAAGGAGGAAGTGACGTCGGGGGCTGCGGCTGCATAAGGAGGAAGAGGAAGAAAGGTAAGTTAATTTTCATTAAAAACAAGGTAAGTGAAACAAAAAAAAATATTAATTATCCAATTCTTTTTAAGGATTTTTTACTGTAACTGATGATGTAAAGTTCATTTTTAGGGTGGAACTCTAATGACCTTAAAACTTTTAATGACCTTAAATTTTTAGCAGATTAATAGCAAATAGGCTGTCATTCGTATATTGTGGTGCCTTAAAAATCAGTAGCACCTTCTTTTTATTCTACTGGCCGTGTTTCAGAAAATATATGGTTTGGGGGGTCTTTTATAAACTCTAAAAAAGTAAAAAAGGAAAACCTCCAGATTTCTAGAGAAATTTTTGCGTACGTCCGATTTTCACTATTTCTCAAAAAGGCGCAATTTAAAATGTACAAATATTTGTTATTTATTAACTCAATACTGGTTTAGCTTTTATGTTTAGAAGGAACTTAGCAGGGATTATGTAAAACGTGCTGTGTTTGTATCTGCTAATAATGATTTTAGTGCATTTTTAGCAAAAATATTGTTTTGGCAAACATTTGCGCAAATATCGTGGGGCCTTAAAAATCAGTAGCACATTCCATTTATTCTACTGGCCCTTTGCTTTCAGAAAATTTATAGTTTGGGGGGATCTTTAAAAACTCTGAAAGCTGAAAGAAATTTGGTTATTTACAGTTTATACCATTTTGCAAAAAGGTGCAATTAAAAATGTACAAATATTTGTGAAAAAAATGCAAAAATGGCCTGGCCAGCTAAGTTTAAAAGTGGAGAACAGGGGCCTGGCAGCGAAAGGGTTAATACAGGAATGTCAAACTTGCATAAAACAGTGCACCAAAATCAGTGCAATTCATTTTTATAGGGCCACATTATGTCTACTGAGGGTCCCACTTACATAAAGTGACCCAGTCAGTACAAAAATATATCGTAAATGGTCTGCCGGTAAAACAAGAAAGAGTGAATACTTTCCCTTCCAGCTGCCTGCAATGCTGCATGCTACACTGTGCAAAAGAAATCCCCAGCTAAAGACTTCTGAGAATTCAACACTTCCAGGATTGGCAATCTCCCTGGTTCCCTGCAGTGCTCAGTAATTCCTCTTGCTGACCTTCACACCACTACTGAGTTCTATAGTTTAGCCTCTACTTTAACAGAGTGACCCTCTGGGGCATATTTGATTTTGTAAAACTGTTATTGCAGCTCTTTATTACTTACCATTATATTAATGACTGCAATTTACAACATTTTATCATAGAAAAGGGGTCCTTAAATATTTTTTGACATATTTAGATGTCAATTTATGTAAAGAAGTGTATCTTGTATCAATTGGGGACAGCTGGGGCCGCATTCAATTTAACCACTTTAAGACCAGAAGGATTTTCCCCCTTCCTGACCAAGCCCTATTTTGGGATTCGGCACTGCATTATTTTAAGGGACAACTGCGCGGTCGTGCGATGCTGTACCCAAAGAAAATTGATGTCCTTTTTTTTCCATAAATAGAGCTTTCTTTTGGTGGTATTTGATCATCTGTGCGATTTTTATTTTTTGCGCTATAAACAAAAAAAAGCGACAATTTTGAAAAAAAAAAATACATATTTTTCACATTCTGCTATATGACATTCTCAAAAAAAAAAAAATTTAAAATCTAAATTTTTTAACATTTCAGGGCAATTTGTTTAATGCTACATATTTTTTGTTAAAAAAAATCGCAATAAGTGTATTTTGATTAGTTTGCGCAAAAGTTATCGCGTCTACTAACTACAGGAAAGATTTATGTCATTTTTATTGTTTTTTTTTTTTACTAGTAACGGTCGCAATCTGGGATTTTTTGCGGGACTGCGACATTGCAGCGGACAGATTGCACCCCTAACTGACATTTTTGACACTTTTGGGGGTACCAGTGACATTACTACAGTAATCAGTGCTAAAAATATGCACTGTTACTGTAATAATGCCATTGGCAGGGAAGGGGTTAACCCTGTGGGTGATCAAGGGGTTAAATGTGAGCCTAGATGAGTGATTCAAACTGTGGGTGGGCATGGCTTCTGAAATGACCATAGAGACATGTGATCCTATATAGAAGGATCACATGAGCTCTGTGATCATTTCAGGGAGAAGAACGGTCAGCTGTGTTTACAACAGCTGCCCGTCCTTCTCTCTCAGCAGGGAACGATCGCGGGTGCAATAGGAGCCACCTGTCCCGTGTATCGGCTTCCCCACTGCCGAGTGGGGGCGGGAGCGAACCGACGGCGGTGCGCGCTCGCCCCTTAGCTTCCTGCGCACGACCGACATAGGTCTACGTCGGTTTGCGCAGGAGAGCCACCCTGCCCAGTAAAAAGGCAGCGGGTGGTCGGGAAGTGGTTAAAGTGTTTTTACTGTATAGTTTGAAACTTTATTTCTATTTTGGATAGAGTAGAAAAGGGGTATATCTCCTGCCAGTCTAATGTTGGCTGCTTTGTACCATTTGGGAAATATCACTTACTAGAGGAAATCTCCCCAAGTGAAGGCAATTCTCTACTTAGTTGTCCCTGAAACAGGTGTCTGCATTACAATATTTCCCCTTACCTTTTCAGAGGGCAACATTTTGGAAGTCCCCTTATGGTCTGTCTCAGTGACAGTAGTCATCAATTAAACAATAAGCCAATCTCCCCAATGAGGACGCATCATTAAAAACTTGACAGGGGGGCTAATTCCTGTCCACACATTTCAAAACAAGACAAAAAAATGTACTTTAAGTTTAAATTGGATGAGGGGCTGCTTACACACAACACTAATTTCACATCCCTGCTCTAATATGTTTTGTGCATCAGAATCATGGAATCCCCTAGCATATAACCATAACAAAAAAGAACCAAAAAATATAATGCATGTAATAAAAGTTGTAAATAGTTTTGTATCTTTTCTGTTTACCAGAAGGATTGACAGGTAAATCTATATTGTTCTCTGCCTACCAGAGAGCAGGATCTGCTAGTGAGGTCTGCTCATTGTGCTCAGGTGCAGCTCAGTTTGTCTGAAGTGTTTCACACTGGTCCAATAGGGAGGCATATTGGACAGTGGGAAGAAAACTGACAAATGCATTTAGTACAGCCCTGGTGGTTGGCAGAAGAAAGTACCTCGGTGCATACTGGGATACTGTATAAATGCCAAGAGCATATGTGCTCAGGGTCTTTTGAGTGGAGAGCGGAGTCCTGGAAGAGCAGGGCGGCTGCCTCGTCCTCTGTAGAGGTTGCCATGCTTCCTTGGGTTGTTGACCTGAGGGCCAGAAGAGTAGAGAGGAACTGAACCCAGAAGTCCTGCAGAGCTCACTGGAAGGGAGACACTGGAAAGGATATAATTCTGCATACAGTGAGTACAGATCTGTGTCAAGGGGCCTGTCCTGAGTGGGGCCATCCCTTCAGCTAGAAGAGTCAGTGAATGAGTGTCAGTAAAGGGGATGCTAGAGAGTTTCCTGAAGATGATGTATTTCATCAAGTCTGTTGCTGGAGAGAGAGCAAGGAGACTTAACCCTTTCCATACAGCAAGGTTAAAGTAGTGTGACTGCTCCCACAAATATCCTGGTGAGGCCAAGTTAGAGTTGTCCTTATCAACTGTAAATAGTTCAAGTTGGAATATCCCACTATTCCCTTCTCCCATCCAAGTTCCACAATAAACACAAAAATCCAAAATACCTGGACTGTTTATTGAGTAACGAGCCATTGGGAGTAAGGATGAATGTGTGAATTGTCCCTAAGTGACTGTCTGCAGGTAATCAGAGGAGGCCCAAGAAGTCAACACATAGCAAGCTTTATGAGGACAGTGCTACAAAGATATCAAGTAAATCTTGTATAATAATGATAATAATATGCCTCGTTTCCACTGAGCGGATCGGTTCAGGTCGGTTCGGTTCGGTACGCTATTTTGAGTGTTTCCATTATGAAAGTGGCCCATACAACTGAACCAAACCGCACCATTCCTGGTCCTCCTTCAGATGTAGGGCCATAGTAAATGGTACGGTACGGTTAGGGTGGAGCTACTAGCGTCACACGATACATTCCACTGATTGGTGGGCAGGAAAACTTCAATGCTCACGTCAAACGAAAGCACAAAACAAACACCACGTTTGGTGTAAATCCCACATGGCTCCTGGCGGTCTGACTTGCAGTGGAAACGCTCACCTGAATAGGCCGGACCATTCTAACCCTTCCAAACTGTACTGACCCGAACTGTTCCATGAGGCAATAGTAATCCCTTGAAAGGGATTCTGCAAACAGTTAATGGATTTCTTAATTTCAAGAATTTTCCGACAACCTGGAGATAGAAAAACCCTGGCGCAGGTGGTCAGCATAAAAAATATGATGTTGGCAGAATGTACTTTTTTTTCTCAAATAATAATGATAACAATACTGACTGCCTAAGCACTTATTTGGTATAAAGGCTATATTCAGAATTAGAATAAGACATCTGTACCTAGCCAGTTATTATATACATGACATATATAAGTCCAGAGTGGGGAATGAGACAGCATATCTTTAAATTTTCCTAGCTCATCATCTTGAACTTTGCTCCCCAGGTTCCACATGTTAAACTGCAGACCCAGCGTATCTTAGCTGATAAAGCAGTGTATGCAGGGCTATAAAATTCACACTCTGCTTCATACTGATTCCATTAGCAGCTAACCAACAAAGGAAAGCAGGTAAGAACCATTATGCTCTAATATGGATATGATAGGCGATAGAAAGAGGGCTTCTGTAAGTGTTTGGTTTTCTGTAGTAAATAGGAGAAAATAGTGTCCAGCACTCTGGTATTTGTTGGAGTATGTTCATAATTAAATTATTAATGAATTTACCTTTCATGAAGTATACAGGTTGTTTTAGCGTGTTTGTACAATTTTGGGTTTGTAAACTTTTCTGCAGTTGTGTTTTGGCACAAAATTAAGGAATGAATTGTGACACCATCCTTTTGTATTCTCCTGAATATCTGCATGTCTCCTGATAATAATGCTGTTTAGGAATTCTGGCAGGCATTCCTCAAAATTGATATGACTGTTCAAATCTGTGTGTATATATTAGGGGTTTAAAATGGTTTTCAAGGTAATTTGCACACCCCAACTGGTATCTAGCATATCTTGTGTGATATAAATAGACCCTATTGAGCATTTTTTTTTTTTTTTTTTTATATACCAATTAACTAGAGGCAAATTTGCAGCCATTGAGGCACAGAGCTACACAACAAACTTTACCCAAGATGGTTATGTAGTTCTCAATATTTCTTTTTATTACAGGTTGAGGTAAACTGCAAATATGAAAAGTTTGGTCCTAACCATCGCTCTAGTGTTCCTTGCAGGTGGGTAGATCTGCATAAAGTGTGGCACTGTCATTTTTATTATATATAGAATGTTTTTCTGTCCATCCTTCCTAACTGTTCTATATTGAGTGTTGTATTTAATAGACAGGTATGCATAATGTATCTTAATATGTATGTAAACTCTAAGGCTATACATTATACAATTTTCCCTTAGATTTACCAAAACCATATAATATGAGGTCAAACCTTGCACTTCATAGGTCAAGGTAAATCTAAAAGAAATTGAATATGAAAATGGTATAATGTATGGCCAGCTTAACAGTAAATGTATCCTTTTTGCCCCCTTTATTCTGTTAAATATATGATTAAAAGCTTTTGTTATACAGTATCTGTTTGACATGTGAAAAATAATTAGCTGTTCATTTAGCCATACATTTTATGAGCTGATGACTTGATGTGTTCTCTGCCTCTATCCTGTTTTCAGTTAGCATTTTTCTCTGCTACCTTTTAGGACTACAAAACATCATACCCATGTTTTAGAGAAGAGAGGGAAGTGTTATGTAGTCCTAAGACACTTCCTTTCCTAGGGTGACAACATTGCTCAGTTTGGCTGTCATCTTAGGAGGTGAAGTGTGTTAACAGCAAGTTTACTAGGTAAATAAAACTAAATAAAATGTGATAAAGAAAGTCACCACAACTAAGGACCAGTAATCTGCAATAATATCATACAGGCAGTACACTCACTTTACGTACACTCGCGAGTACGGACACAGCCTGGTCAGCTTGGCACGGCACTACTCCCGGTTTTTAACATTGGCGTCTATAGGAAATCTTGGTCAGCTTGACATGGCACTGCTCCCAAACCGTAAGTGACAGGGATACTAAACTTAGGGAGCACCGAGAGGGGACCCAGGACTACAACATATCCTATTTGTGGCCAGCCAGCTTGCCTAGGTAATCTACCATGTCATAGTCCTGGATCCCCTTAACATGTTCCCCAAGCTTGGTGTCCTTGTCACTTATGGTTTGGGAGCAATGCCATGTCAAGCTGACCAAGATTTCCCATAGAGTTAGTGTATTTACATGCATTGAGAAGTGGAAAAAGGATATTGCTTCACTTAAAGTACATTTTCGTTTTACATACATGCTCTGGTCCCATGGTGTACTTAAAAGTGGGGTATGCCTGTATTTTGTTAATTAAACTTTTGGATTCTTTACACACGATACTGCGAAAAACGGTGCATATGCAAGCACTAACAAATCATAAAGAACTTTGTTCTCTGCAGTATAGATGTCTATTCTCTTTGTAGACACTTTGGTTGAAACCATGTCTTTTTTTATCCTTAGGAACCCAAGCTAGCTTCCCTTGGCAGCATGAGGAACCCCAGACACCCGTCCAGCAAGTCCGGGAGGTGATTGAGGGCTACCTACACAAGATACGGGACATTGGCAGGGAGGCTGTGGCACAGGCAGAATCTTATGAAATTTCAAAACAGCTTGAGTAAGTGGTTTACTAATAACTATAAATTGCCAAATGTCATCACCAGAAAGGCTTCTGTACAGCAAGCTATGAAAATTGTAAAATAGACTTCCACAAGAGTTAGTTTTAGCTAGCTCAGTAGGTTTCTTTATAAATAAAAAAGCTGAATTATTTCTAAATGCACAAACTATAACTGGCTGTAAATATTTGCACAAAAAACATGGTATAAGCAAATTGGATCATGCTATTTAGGGTGAATTCACACATATTGCAGTGACAGATGTGTTACTGCATGGTAAAATGTCTGTCACCAAAAGGACACACAACTGTGTCCCATTCACACTGCAAGTCAGCTATGCTGCATTCTATCACAGCACACCGTGCCGAATCTCATGGCAATGTATGGCAGCGCAGCGGTCCATTACTATGAATGAAGTGTACGTTTTGTACACTTCAAATGAATTCTGTACAAAGCAAAAGAAAAAAGGGAGCCATGTGATGCACTCAATAGTGCACCACACTGCATGTGCATTTACAGTTTTGAGGATGTAGGTTTTTCATTTTTTCATTTTTGTCTTTTTTTTTTTTAAGTAGATAAACACAAGTCTTTTTTCAACCTTACTATGTAACTGCTATACAACTACACAACAGAATAAGGCTAACTGAACACAGATTTTTAGTAACAAGAAGAAAAACGTATGCATTTGTCTCAATGACCGTCGCTGTGAAATGGCAAATATCAAGAACAGGATCACAAAGATTTAATAGCATTCAATAAACCATTTTGCAGCCAGTCTTTGATTTTTCCTTTAGCTAAGCTTAATGGAAATAATTCTTTACATTGGCATGTGCCAAACTTATTATTGAAACAAGCTAGCGGCAGTGCTGTTACACAGAGTACTGATGCAAAATGGCCCTTTTGCAAGAAGGCACATCTCCTACTCATCTGCAAGATGGTCTACGACCAGCTTCTGCTTTAAGGTGTATGTAAAGCAAAAACCTTTCTACGTTTTGGATAGTAGAAGTATAGTATTAGTTTTAGTAGTTTAGAGGTATGAAAGAGTTTTAGATGACCCAAAAGCTAGTATTTTATTATTGTACTTTTGTATCGTACTTTCACATATGGTTCCTTTTTAAACATTAAAGATTATGCTTTTGGAAGACAATGATCTAAGGTCCCCTGTACTGTTCTGTGCTATTACAAATGAAGTGAACCAATGAAAACTAATATCAAGGTTATCTAATATTCTGAGATTTTTTTTTTTTGATACATGTATTATATTAGAGATCAGAAGTCTGAGGTACGCATCTGTGTTTTTACATTTTTAACTGTAAATATTTTCTTCCATTTAGTTTGAAAATCACTGAGAAGTTTGATGCCTTCAGTGCTAATGCACTGGCTTTGAGGAAACAGCTTCACCCCTATGTGGATAAAGTAAAGGAAGATGTGTCTGCAGAGCTGGAAAAGGATATCCCCCTCCTCAGAGAAAAGATCCGTCCCTATGTTGAAACCTTTCAGAAAAACTGGGCTGCTGAAGTAAAGTCATTCAGGGAGAATGTTGCACCAGTGGTGGATGAGCTGAAGAAGCAGACCAAGGAGAATCTAGAGGGATTTTACAAAAAAGCCCAACCCCAGCTTGAGGGGCTCCGCGAAAAGCTTCGTTCTGAGGTTGATACCTTGAGATCCAACATTGCTCCATACAAGGATGAAATCAGGCAAAAGTTGATTGAGAAGTTCGAAGAGGTGAAAGCCAACGCTGGTCCTAAAGCAGAAGAATACAAAGCCCAGTTAGCCCAACATGCTGAAAACCTAAAACAGAGGCTTGGACCTGTGATTGCGAACCTTAAAGAGCAGCTTGGGCCCAAAGTAGAGGAAGCCAAAGTAAAGCTGGGCCAGCTGTGGCAAGTTGTGCAAGCCAAGATCGCTGAACGCTACTCCTAAACATAATTGTTTATTCCAGTGACTGTATGAAGACATGGTACTAGAGACTTCAATTTCCATCATCCTGCATTCCTGCGCTTCCACCATAATTATGCTGTTTACCAAAGAGGAACAAATACCCATGTTGCTACTCCAAGCCCAATGGCAAAATGTCTATGTGGTCTGATGTAATGCTATGTTTACCTACATTACTGTAATTATCTATGTCCTGAGACCATGTTCCTCTATTCTTTCATATCAGTCTGTGAATAAAATGCATTGGTTAAATTATTTGTTTAATTTCTTATTGTCTATTACCCATAGTACAACAAATGTATATACAAGTATATGTTAAACTCCACCAGCAGGGAATAAGACTAAAAATGAAGTGCACTTTGTGCTTGACCTCTACTACTGCCAACTGCATGCACTCCTCTAAATGTCAAGATATAAGAGAAGCTAGCTAATTCCCATGTGTCAATGCATCACAAAATTATATAAAACAAAAATAGTAGAATGTTTAAAAGAGAAGTATAGGAATGAAAAAAACAAACATCTATGCTCATCTCTATTTCTCTCTCTCTCTCTATCTCTTTCTCTTGGTCTCTTGGTCTGATGCTTCAGTTGTCCCCCACTGTCTCTAAGCCCAAAAATTGAACAATCACATAACTGCTGATCGCTCAGTTCTCAGTCTTCCCGGAGCAGAGAGCGGTGACTGACAGTCATTGCTCTCTGCTCTTCCCCTTCAGCACAGGGCTGGAGAGGGGGCAGGAACAGCTGGCTCAGGCTCTCAGTGGTATGCTGAGAAGCTAAGCCAGCTGCTGGTCAGGCATCTGGGTGGATCCCAACATTATTATCAGGATCCTTCCAGGGCCTGGAGAAGCTCTGGGACATCAGCTGACAGTGAGCTTTAGCCCACTGTTAGCTAATTTTGGGTCACAGGAGAGTACAAGTAAGTGCACTCCTGTGACCCACAAGGGAAGAATGGGCAAAAACGTTTTGGCCATGCTTCCCTTTTAATTCAGAAAAAATCTCATTCATATATACTTTTCAATAGCCACATAGCATATAAATATACTAAATGTCTTGAACATCCAGATATTACCTTGTGCCTACCTTGTGTGGTGACATCATTACTGGGGTGCATATAGCTTGTACAGGGTGCAGAGCTGTGGAAGGGTCCTAGTAGCTCCTTCCACTACAGGCTTACTGCAGAAAATGAAAAGGTAAAGATATAAAACCAGTCACCCTGCATACAAAGAGACACAACAGTGACTGGTCTTTATTACTAGAAGTTTCTTCACAGAGCCAAAGTGTAAGGGTTGTTTTATGCTGTATTGCTGCACAGATCTGTAAGAAATACCCAGAGGACACCAATATTCAAGTAAGAATACAAACTGCTGCGATCCTATATTTGGTATGCTCATCCTAGTGGGCATGTTAGGGGCAACTAACTTACTCTGTTTCTGGGGGATTCCAAGTCATTCTTACATTTTTGTTATCAGATAGCTGTAGGGTATACTGGGGGTTTAGGTGTGAGGAAGGCAGGCGGATTTATAGAAAGAGCTAGTCTCTGTCCAGGGGTAATGTACCCTGCATTTTGGTCTTGATGCTTCCCCTCCAGGGGGCAGCCTGGTGGTTGTTCCCTTCCTGGGGGGGATTATGAAATATGGCATACCCCTTGCTATTCCAGTAAAGTCCTGTTACAAATCTATCTCTCCTTTCAGCCAAATGTCCCTCTCACTGAAATTATCCTTTTGCAACTGTTCAAGAACTCTGCCAACATTTGTAGGGATGACTGTATGTAGATGCTGAAGTTTACTTTATAAATAGTTCTCTATGCAACCTTAACTGTACCTTTCAAGCCAGTGCTGCCATACAGCCAGATGACTTTGTATACGGTCTATAAAGATATACCTAATTTGGTAAATTTTTAAATTCAGCAAGCACTGAGGGCTGGATGTTTCCTTATTTTCCGTCACCATTGGGAATGTCCCCTGAAATTACAGTACGTGTGCCCTCAGGGATTATAGCAGGGCCTGTTGTCAGAGGGTCTGGTTGGTGTTAAGCAATAGAAGACCAGAATGAGTTAGGCCCAGCCAGGTATCTTCACAGGGTGTGGTTGAAGGGATGAAGTAACAGAGTGCTACTAGGGAGCCCCCTGACAGAAATGCATGAATGCTAAGAAAAGGCCTGTGACCTGCTTCTTCACTCAAACAACAATTGGTAAAGTGTTTTATTACATTGGTGGTCAGTGCAAAATTGCTCCATACTTTTGTGTCAAGTAGTAGAAGAACCTCATGACACTGGTGATCAGTGGGAGAAGGCCCCCATACATTGGTGGTCAGTGGAATATACCCCCACCCACCTTACACTAACGATCAGTGAGTGTATTGTCCCATTATTCCAAGGGGATGGGGGGGGGAGAAATACCGGACCTTAGAAAGCCCACTCAACCCACAATGGGGTATGGGGGTGTTATGTATGTATATAAAATATATTACCTCAAACCCAACGGCATATAGCCTGTGTGCCAAGCAACTAAAAATTTATGAGACAAAAAAGGGGTAAAGAAAAGCAGTTGCAAAGTATGGCTACAACGAAGGTGAGGTAAATTAAATCACATAAAGCTTTATTGAATGAAAAAATATATGGAATAAAAATGTAAACAACAGCATCAACATTGCACAGAATGTTATAATAAAATTACCCATCAGCATAAAGATGAAACACTGCAAAAGGTCCTGTCTAGTGAAAAATGGCCCCACTACGCTACAGACTCCACCCACCACCCCAATTGCACATTGAAAAATCCAGCGATCACTTGAAAATTCAAAAAATATTCAAAAAATGTTCATGACAAAAATGAAATTAATTGTAGCGCTCTGGAGTGTGAACATAACATATATGGAGAGAGCCACCCCCAGTAGAAACATCCAGTTGGGGATATCCGTAAAAATCTTGATATAAGAGTTTTAGTTGGTGGTTATCAAAGGTCTCCGTATATGACCGTTCGGTGCAGGATCCTCACACCCACATGGTATGCAAGGGTAATTTATGGCTCTACCACACCCCCCTCTGGCAAATGGACATGTATTGAATGGCTGCACTTTCCAGATGAGTCTTTAAACACATTACACAGCAGTAGACACCATATGAAGCGGCACGGACATATGACTTAAACGGACAGATTGGCAAGCGAAGCAGGCAGACAACCATATGACTTTAAACATTGATTTGCATACCCGGTCTAATATTCAACCAGTGTATGTGTCTGAGCAGTCAGAGCGCTCTGTAGCTGAATGTCCTCTGGTCTGTGGATATTGCAGTCCGGTGTATAGGGTTATGCTTGCTGATAGACACACTTAGTATGTCTCCGACCGTTCAGTCAGCCTTCCATCTCTATAGATATCAACAAGACAGGCATGTAAGCAAATATGTAGTCACAGGAACAGAGCCGTTTACTGACCGTGTGGATGGTCTGAGTCCGTGTGATGTCCGCTTAGTGCTGTCCGTCAGAAATCAGTCCGATTGTATGTCCGGCCATGGTGAGTCCGTTGGGGGGGGGCAAGCCTTAGTGTCCGCCAGAGAGCGTGGGAGCTTATCCGTCTACCAATCAGGGCTGGGCATCGAGCATCGAGTATTCGGGCTGTGTACACGGTCAAAGTTTTCGATAGGGTGGAGGGTGGAGTCCGCAGGCGTAGTGGTGTATGACGTCGACGCGTTTCGCGTGACGCAGCACGCTTCTTCAGGACGTAATTAGCGTCCATTACGTCAGTCTTTAAATACTAGGAGCTCAGCGATCATTGGTTAAAGGCAGTCAGGCTCCCTGCTGACGTATTATCACCTAAATAGTGACCCCTAGTGGACTCGGGAGAGATCAACGCTAAAGAGAAGCACATTGATTGTTACAAGCAGAATATATAACAACGAAATCAATACTATCATATGTGATTGTAAATAAGCAACATTCAAGGTGATTAGGGATTAATCTGTGGATGGAGAGAGCAGAGGAATCCAGTTATCATTTTTACAAATAGATAAAGAGGAGCATTTAAGAAATCAGGGATTCAAATATGATCTAGGGAGGCATTTCTTATCACTTTTATTGCCTAAACAAAAATCAAGGGATATTTACAAAGCCCTGATACTCTTATACCATATCCAAACCACCATACATGGAGTATATATAGTGTGGACACATATACAACCCATATAGTATATAGCAATATATGTTATATTGGTGATCTATTAAATAAAAGAACATAACAGGGTTGGTACATATGTCCAAGTATAACCACTCCAAAATTGTTGTTACTGATTCAGAAATATTTTCAGACTACACTCGGTGTTAAGGCCTCTAGGTACAAGAGTACCGAGACGAAAAATCCAGGCTTTCTCCCTTTGAAGGAGAATCCTGTCATAGTCACCTCGTCTGGGTGAAAGATCAAGAGAGAAAAAACCTTTTACTTTTAGGCCTTTAGGGTCACTATTGTGTAGTTCTTTAAAATGAATGGCAAGGGGGGTGTCTTCATTGAGTCTAATGCTTTTGATGTGTTCGTTGATTCTTATGCGGAGCTGACGCTTTGTTTTCCCCACATAGAATTTATTGCATGGGCATTGAATAGAGTAGAGGACCTTGGACCTTGCTAGTTCCACAATTGATGAACCGCTGGATGAGGTAGGTTCTGGTACCTTCTGAGTTTGTGAAGACATTAGTTTTCTCCACAAACCTACAAATGCCGCAATGGCCACAGGGAAACATTCCCTTAAGAGGAGGAAGATCTGTAAGCCAAGAATGTTTAGTGTTTTTTTGGAATTCTGAGTGAACCAAATGGTCGCCTAGATTATTTGCTCGTTTTGCCACCAACAAGGGCCTGGGTCCTACTATCTCTCCTATTTTCCCCGCTCTTCTAAGGATGTGCCAATGATTTTCAAGAATGGTTTTTACTTCATTCCATTGCCCACCAAATTTGGTGATCAATCTAGGGCAATTATCCTGTTTTGGTTTTTGTTTCTTAATGGGGTTAAGGATTTCTTGTCGTGAACGTTTACCTGCCAGTTTTTTCGCACGTCTAAGGGTTCTGTGAGAGTATCCTCTCTCACGGAACCTGGAGTAGAGCTTTGCTGCTTCCCGGTGGTATTCAGCAGGGTCAGAGCAAATCCGTTTGACCCTGATGAATTGTCCTACCGGAATTCCGCGAATAAGGGATCCAGGATGGTAGCTGTCTGCACGTAATAACGTGTTTGCAGCAGTTTCCTTTCGAAATGTGGAAGTAGAGAGACAACCTTGGTTTATCTTGATTTTGAGATCAAGGAAGGAAATTTCAAGGGGATCTGCTATATATGTAAGTTTTATATTCCTAGGGTTAGAGTTGAGCTCAATCATGAACTCATCCAATTCACCCCTAGAGCCAGTCCATAAAACCAATACATCATCAATGTACCTCAGCCATGTTTTTACATGGCTGAGGTACATCAAGGAAGTGTATATGGCTTCCTCCTCCCATAGGCCTAGGTGGAGGCATGCGTATGATGGGGCCCACGGGGCTCCCATCGCAGTCCCTTGTATTTGCTGGAAATTACTTCCGAGAAATTGAAAAAAGTTGTTAGTTAAAGCAAAGTCTAAGATTTCAATCAGGAATTCATTTTGGGCCCCAAATTTATAATATTTTTGTTCAAGGAAGTGATAAACGGCTAATATTCCCCATTCATTGGGAATAGATGTATATAATGATTCAACATCTATTCCCACCAGTAGAGCTCCATTTGGGACCTCAATATCACTGATTTTCTGTAGGACATCACCTGTGTCCCTGACGTATGAGGGCAGATCCATCACCAAGTCTTTAATGAATGAATCAAGATATCTACCGAGTTTTTCAAGGGGTCCCCCGATTGCCGAAACAATAGGGCGGCCCGGGGGATTCAAGAGATTTTTATGAAGTTTCGGAAGAATATAAAAAGTCGGTATATTGTAATTGGGAATTTCGAGATATTCCTTCTCGGACTTGGTGATTAGGTTGGCCTCATACGCCAGGGACAATTTGATGTGGATTTCAGCCGCCAATTGTGGGAAGGGGTTGAAAGTCAACTTCCTATAGGTACCGCTGTCCGAGAGCAGCCTGGAGACCTCGGCCTCATAGCTGGTCTCAGACATCAGCACCACATTGCCTCCTTTGTCACTCCTTTTTATGACAATGCCCTCTGCTTTCTTCAGCTCTTCAAGAGCTTGTCTCTCATCAGCAGTGAGATTGTCAGAAACTGGGAGACTCCAATCGATCTTGGTTAAATCCTCTTCCACAAGCATAAGAAAGGTGTTAAGCCATTTGTTGGTAGTGAATTTAGGCATAATAGTAGACCTGATTAGGAGCTTACATTTCCTCCGATATGCACCAGAAATCAATTCCTCATCCAGCGGTTCATCAATATTCTCATCAAGCAGGGACTCAAGAATCTCCAATGCTTCTTTGTCACTGGGATCACTCGACTCCTGGGCATCAGCCACTGTGTCTTTATCTTGGGAAAATAATGAGGAAAGATAGACTTTTCTTAAGAATAGACATATATCTTTATATACATCAAAATGGTCCATTTTTGCAGTTGGTGAAAACGATAAACCTTTCTGTAGGAGCAGGATGTGTGATTTATTTAGCGGAAAATTAGATAGATTAACCACTTTACAATCATCATGGGTGGGAACTTCTATTTCTAGGGGCTGAACAGACACATGATTATTTACCTCTAGTTTCTTTTGGTCCGTGCCCTGGTTTCCCGTTGTGATCCTGCTTCTACATTTCCTCCTCCTTTTACGCCTTTTTTTGGGGGGGGGAGGGTTGTTTGTTTTCAATATCCCTCTTGATGGAGGGGGTGATTCGTCTTCTTCCAGGGTTCCCTGTCCTAAAAAACGGACCGATCTATCTTCCTCATCATCACTTCCCAGGGCTCCTGATCTATTATTGGACCTACTTCTATTGGTATTCCTTCTACGTCTTGAGCGACTTCTCCTGTTGTGTCCACTTAGGTCAAAAATTTCCCCCTTTGCCCAGTCTGATAAATCTCTTTGGAATTTGGACTGCTTTGTACTTTTAAGATTTTTTTGGGATTTTTCGATCTCTTTTTTAAGTTGGTCATTGAACTTATCAAACTCATCTAGGGATTTAAGGTGTTCCAGTTTTTCTTTTGTTTCACTAATTTCCTCCTCCAGGTTTTTAAGTTGGAGTTTTTCCTCTTCTACGATGAGTTTCATAACTTCAATGCCGTGTGAGATACATTGGGTTTTCCACTTCTCTAAGAATCTATCGGTGTGTAGATGTATAGCAGGGATAACTCTCTCCCTAAGACCTCGTGGGATGATTCCCTGACTGATATAAGATTCCAGGGATAATATATCCCACTTTCTGTTTAGTGAGCGTAAGATAAGTTTTTTATGTTCCCTAAATAGGGATTTTAATGTATCATCTGAACTTGCCTCTATGCTAGTATCTTTATTAAATACTGCCCTGATCTCCTCATCCAGAGAATCTCCTAATATAAATGCCATGATTAAGATCAAGTCTTAAAATCTGTAATCACCCAGGATGTTTTAAGAACGTTGCCCAGAGAGGCAAAATAATCAAACATATAAGTATATCCCGATATACCACTTACAGATAAATCATCTCCATATCGGTGGGAAGCCACATATAATGGCAATTTTCTGTGCATCTATACATAAATATTTATGTATACATGTATAATTATATTTTTAGAAATGAAGATGCTGTTGTTTGTGAAGTCAAATATAGTTTCAATAAAGCTATATTACTCTATGGTCCAGTAAAGAAATGATTCCTATATGAATCAGTTATATATAACATGTATTCCAAGGGGATGGGGGGGGGAGAAATACCGGACCTTAGAAAGCCCACTCAACCCACAATGGGGTATGGGGGTGTTATGTATGTATATAAAATATATTACCTCAAACCCAACGGCATATAGCCTGTGTGCCAAGCAACTAAAAATTTATGAGACCCATTACACTGGTGGTCAGTGGGAAAAGGACCCCTTAACACTTGAGATTAGTTGGAGAAGGCCATCTTACAGGTAGTTAGAAAAGATCATTGGTGTCAGTGGGTAAATCCCTGAAGGGCTTAGTCAGGAGGATAGCTGGGTCACCCACAGAAGAGCAGAAATTCAGGTTTTCCTGGGGTCATTTTCCCATTCAAGTAACCTCTGTCCCTCTGATGTGTTTGCTTTATGTTTTTATTACACATTGATGCATACCTCCCAACTTTTAGATGGGAACGAGGGACACCTATAGTACCACCTAAAGTAGTTAGGCATCGGACATACTCCCTGTCACGTCCCTTAACCACTTCCATACAGAGCAGTTTGACACCCTTCCTGCCCAGACCAATTTTCAGCTTTCAGCACTCTCACACTTTGAATGACAATTGCTCAGTCATGCTACACTGTAACCAAACAAAATTTTTATCATTTTTTTCACACAAATAGAGCTTTCTTTTGGTGGTATTTGATCACAACTGGGGTTTTTTTTTTTTCGTGATATATGCAAAAAAAGAGCAAAAATTTTGAAAAAAAAACACTTTTTTTTAGTTTCAATTATGAAATTTTGCAAAAAATAAATTTTTCTTCATACATTTGGGCCAAAATGTATACTGCTACATGTCTCTGGTAAAATTAACCCAAATTAGTGTATATTATTTAGTCTGTGTGAAAGTTATTGAGTCTAGAAGCTATGGTACCAATTACTGAAAATTGATCACACCAGATGTACTGACGGCCTATCTCCATTCTTGAGGCCCTGAAATGTCAGGACAGTACAAATACCGACCAAATGACCCCTTTTTGTAAAGTAGACAGTCCAAGGTATTTAGTAAGAGGCATGGTGAGTTTTTTGAAGTTGTAATTTTTTTCCACAATTCTTGGGAAAATGAAGAAAAAATTTTTTTTTTCTTTTTTTTCCCACAAAGTTGTCAATTTATAAGCTATTTCTAACACATAGCATGTACACAGCAAAAATTACACCCAAAAATACATTCTGCTACTCCTTCCGAGTATGGCGATACCACATGTGTGAGACTTTTACACAGCCTGGCCACAAAAAGAGACTCCACGTTCAAGAAGCACATTCAGGCGTTCTAGGAGCATAAATACACATAAAACTTTCTTACTACCTATCACACTTTTCAAGGCCCTAGAGCACCAATACAATGGAAAAGTCCACAAAATGACCCCATTTTGGAAAGCAAACACTCCAACGTATATTCTATGAGGCATTATGGGTCGTTTGAACATATCATTTTTTTCCACAGGTTTTTGGAAAATGTGGGAAAAAAATGAAAACTTTTTTTTTTTACACAAAGTTGTCAATTTATAGGATATTCCTAACACATAGCATGTACACAGCAAAAATGACACCCCAAAATACATTCTGCCACTCCTCCTGAGTATGGCAATACCACATGTGTGAGACTTTTTCACAGCCTAGCCATATAGAGGGGCCTAACATCCAAGGAGCATCATCATGCATCCTAGCCACTTGCCTAGGCCTATTTTTGACATTTGGTGTTTACAAGCTAAAATCAGTTGTTTTGCTAGAAAACTGCTTAGAACCCCCAAACATTATATATTTTTTTTAGCAGAGACCCTAGAGAATAAAATGGAGATTATTGCAATATTTTTTATCACACCGTATTTGCGTAGCGGTCTTCCAAACGCAATTTTTTTGGAAAAAATTCACTTTTTTTAATTAAAAAATAAGAAACCAGTAAAGTTAGCCCAATTTTTTTCCATAATGTGAAAGATAATGTTACGCCGAGTAAATAGATACCCAACATGTCATGTTTCAAAATTGCGCACGCTCACGGAATGGTGACACACTTTGGTACTTAAAAATCCCCATAGGTGACAATTTAAAAATTTCTACAGGTTGCCATCTTTGAGTTACAGAGGAGGTCTAGGGCTCAAATTATTTCCCTTGCTCTAACGATCACGGCGATACCTCACATGTGTGGTTTGAACACCGTTTACATATGTGGGCGGGGTTTCTGTATGCATTCGCTTCTGCGCGCGAGCTAACGGGGACAGGGCGCTTTAATTTTTTTTTTTTTTTTTTTTTTACTATTTATTTTATTTATTATTTTTTATTTTTACACCGTTTAAAAAAAAAAAATTGATCATTTTTATTTCTATTAAAAGAAATGTAAATATTGTTCGTAATAGAAATAGGCACGACAGGACCTCTTTTTTGTGAGATCTGGGGTCAAAAAGTCCTCAGATCTCACAAGTACACTAAAAGATAGAAAAAAAAATAAAATAATTATAATATAAAATGAAAAAAAAAAAAAAAAGGACCTTTAAACCGGTTGCTAGGCAAAACATTTTCCGTAGCTCCGGTCCTCCAAGACCATAGAGTCAAGTGAGGGCAAGCTTGCCCTCACTCGACATCCTGTCTGTGAGGATTCGGGACCGGATCGTTTTCCCCGCTGCCGGCGGGTCCGGTAAGCGGGGAAAAGGACCGGAACGCGTCGGGAGGGGGGGGGCGCCTCTTCCGCCATCCCGGAAGGGTGATCCCACGGCAAATCCGCCGCTGGGACCACCCTTATCGGAAAGCCAACCGTCCACCGTTTAAAAAAATACCAGGGTTATGGCAGCTATCTGCTGCCATAACACCGGTATTTAGGTTTAAACGGAGGACGTATATAAACCTTTTTGGACTTGGACATGGTGGCTGTATGAAGGGTGGCAGGTACTCGGGTACTTTGTTGGGCAGGTGACAGGTACTCTGGTACTGATGAGCAGGTGGCAGGTACTCGGGTACTCCGATAGGCAGGTGACAGGTACTCGGGTACTCTGATGGGCAGGTGACAGGCAGGTGATAGGTACTGATGAGTAGTACTCACTGACTGATAGGTGATAGGCGATACTGTACTGATGGGTACTGATGATCAGTACTGATACGTGATAGGTACTGATGAGTACTGATGAGTAGTGATGGGTACTGATGAGCAGGCGGCAAGTACTTGGGTACTTCAGGCGTCAGGTACTCTGATGAGCAGGTGGAAGGTACTCGGGTACTCTGATGGGTAGGTGACAGGTACTCAGGTACTCTGATGACGGGTACTCCGTTGACAGGTACTCAAAGTACCCGAGTACCTGTCATCAGAGTACCCGAGTACCTGTCATCAGAGTACCCGAGTACCCGTCATCAGAGTACCCGAGTACCTGTCATCAGAGTACCCGAGTACCCGTCATCAGAGTACCCGAGTACCTGTCATCAGAGTACCCGAGTACCTGTCAGAGTACCCGAGTACCCGTCATCAGAGTACCCGAGTACCCGTCATCAGAGTACTCGAGTACCTGTCATCAGAGTACCCGAGTACCCGTCATCAGAGTACTCGAGTACCTGTCATCAGAGTACCCGAGTACCTGTCATCAGAGTACCCGAGTACCCGTCATCAGAGTACCCGAGTACCCGTCATCAGAGTACCCGAGTACCTGTCATCAGAGTACCCGAGTACCTGTCAGAGTACCCGAGTACCCGTCATCAGAGTACCCGAGTACCCGTCATCAGAGTACTCGAGTACCGGTCATCAGAGTACCCGAGTACCCGTCATCAGAGTACCTGAGTACCCGTCATCAGAGTACCCGAGTACCTGTCATCAGAGTACCCGAGTACCTGTCATCAGAGTACCCGAGTACCCGTCATCAGAGTACCCGAGTACCTGTCATCAGAGTACCCGTCAGAGTACCCGAGTACCTGTCATCAGAGTACCTGAGTACCTGTCATCAGAGTACCCGAATACCTGTCACCAGCCCATCAGAGTACCCAAGTACCTGTCATCTGAGTACCTGATGGGCTGGTGACAGGTACTCGGGTACTTTGATGGGCTAGTGACAGGTGCTCTTTATTGGGGGGGGGGGCAATCAGTGTGTTTAGCGTGCACTGTAATCGGTAACTAGCTGTTACCACAATCTCCTCCTCACACAGGATCAGTGTATGAGGAGGAGAACACGGTGACAGCTAGTTACCGTGTTCTCTGTTGACATTTGTGACCGGCTGTGATTGGACACAGCCGGTCACGTGGTAAAGAGCCAATTTCATTGGCTCTTTACCTAGATCGGGGATCGACTCTGTCCGAGGGACGAGCCTCGTCCCCGATCGCTGCTCTGCGCGCCCCCGGGGGCGTGCATTGCAGAGAGAACGAGCGGCTCGTGCTGGAGCCGCTCATGTGATCGGCTGTGATTGACACAGCCGATCACGTGGTAAACAGCCAATTTCTATTGGCTGTTTACCTTGATCAGGGATGGGCTATGTCCGAGGGACGAGCCTCATCCCTGATCGCGCCGCTGCGCGCCGCCGGGGGCGCGCAGTAGCAGCTAGAACGGGCCGACGTCATATGACGGCGGCCCGGATCTAGACAACCACTTTGCCGACGTCATTTTACATGACTCGGTATGGAAGTGGTTAAAGGAGAATTATACAAAAAATGATTGGGTAAACCCACAAGTACTTTTTTTTTTACCATTACTATTCCTTTATACTGGCTTTTTAAATTTACAAATTCAGAGATTTAGAAATATTGGATGAAAGGCTTAACAGTGGGAAACACTTTTTGAAAAATAAAAAGTGCATTTTATATACAACTATATAGATCAGACCAAAATGAGGGACAAATGAGGAGGAAAGAGGGACTTTGTTCCAAATCAGGGACAGTCCCTCAAAATCAGCTATGTTGATATGTAGGTAGCTTTAGCCATGACTTCAGAATGAGAACAAGGAGCAGATAAACAGCAATACTTTATGTAACTTTATGTGCTGCCACAATACTAAAAAAATATGTTATATCAAAAGTAATGTATGTTCTTGTGTGTGTTCATTCACCAATTACCATAACAATATAAAACATGATGTGCTGTGCTGCTGAAAAAATATATATACACTGCTTAAAAAAAAAAGTTTAAAGGAACACTTTGAAAAACACATCAGATCTCAATGGAGAAATATATCATGCTAGATATCTATACTGATATGGACTGTATAATGTGTTAGGAACTAATGGATGCCACAATGTTTAATGGAAATTAAAATGATCAATCTACAGGGGGCTAAATTCAAAGACACCCTAAAAATCAAAGTGAAAAAAGGATGCAGCAGGCTAGTTCATTTTGCTGAAACTTAATTGCAGCAACCCAAAATGGTACTCAGTAGTATGTATGGCCCCCTCATGCTTGTATGCATGATGTCTGACAAATTCGGGACATGCCCCTAATGAGACGACAGATAGTGTCCTGGGGTATTTCCTCTCATATCTGGACCAGGGCAACACTGAGCTCCTAAACAGACTGAGGTGCAACCTGGCAGCATCGGATGGACCGAAACATATTGTTCCAGAGGTGTTCTATTGGATTTAGGTCAGGCGAGCGTGGGGGGGGGGGGTCATTCAATTATATCAATTCCTTCATCCTTCAGGAACTGGCTGCATACTCTCAACACATAAGGCCGAGCATTGTAGTGCATCAGGAGGAATCCAGGACCCACTGCATCAGTGTAGGGACTGACAATGGGTCCAAGGATTTCATCCCGATACCTAATGGCAGTCAGGGTGCCATTGTCTAGCCTGTAGAGGTCTGTGCATCCATTCATGGGTATGCCTCCCCAGACCATCACTGACCCACCAACAAACCGATTATGCTAAACGATGTTACAAGCACCATAACGTTCTCCAGGGCTTCTCCAGAACCTTTCATGTCTGTCACATGTGCTCAGGGTGAACCTGCTCTCATCTGTGAAAAGCACAGGGTGTCAGTGGCGGACCTGCCAATTCTGATGTTTAATGGCAAATGCCAATCGAGCTCCCCAGTGCCGGGAAAGGAGCATAGGGTCCACTAGAGGACTTCGGGCCTCAGGCCACCCACATGAAGTCTGTTTCGTCAGTGATATTAACACCAGTGGCCTACTGGAGGTCATTTTGTGGCGCTCTGGCAGTGCTCATCCTGTTCCTCCTTGCACAAAGGAGCAGATACCAGTCCTGCTAATGGGTTAAGGACCTTCTACGATCCTGTCCAGCTCTCCTAGAGTAACTGCAGGTCTTTTGGAACCTTGCCCATGCTCTTGAGACTGTGCTGAGAGACACACAGAGCTGACCCTACCATGGGTCCCACTGGGTCCATTGGACCCAGGCAGAACTTTGAGAGGGGCAGCAAACTGATGGTCAAGATTTTTTTTCCAGCAGTTATGTGTGTGACAACTGTGTGACAACTGCCCTGTAAAAAGGCCGCAGGCCACACACAGAGCAAAGATCCCTTTCCCACCGGCTCTACCAGCAGCCGATGTTCGGGCGCAGCTTGCATTTCTATTGGGTGGAACTGGAGGAGTAGATGCAGCTGGCCTTGTGCCCGGCCCGCCTTCTTCTGCTCTTTTGCTCACGCCCTTTGATAAGCATGATTTTTTTTTGGGAGGGGGGGGGGGAATTTTTATCTTTGACTCAGTCAGCACGATGTCTCGGGCCAGCCCTGGAGACACAGCATACCTTCTGGCAATGGAACGTACTAATGTGCCATCCTGGAGGAGATGGACTGCCTGTTCACCCTCTATAGGGTCCAGGTATCAGGTATCGCATCATGCTACCACTAGTGACACTAACCCTAGCCAAATGCAAAACTAGTGAAAAACAGTCAGAAAAAATGAGTAGGGAAAAAAATGTCCGTGGCCTCTACCTATAAAACCATTCCTGTTTTGGAGGTCATCTCATTGCTGTCCATCTAGTGTGCCTGTTAGCTTCGTTAACATCAAAGCAGCTGAAACTGATTAACTACCCCCTCTGCTACTTAACTGACCAGATCAATATCCCAGGAGTTTACCGTATATACTTGAGTATAAGCCAAGTTTTTCAGCATGTTTTTTCATGCTGAAAATGCCCCCCTCGGCTTATACTCGAGTCACTGGCTTCACTGTGTTTTTAAAAATGGGGCCGCTCGGCGCCGACGTGTCACTGCGCATGTGCGGCATGCCCGGGAATAGCCAAACGTGTTCGGGCTTTACCGAGCATCGGCGGCGCATTTGCGGTGACGTAGTATTGGCGCCGGGCAGCGTGATTTTTAAATCGAAAGCAGCTCACCGATAGGTAAGTGAGAGTCCTCCGCAGCCCCTGCATTTCCTCATGCAGTGATGCGGGCATGGTACACTGCATCTCCTGTGCCATGCCTGTACTTACTGTGCCATGCCTATACCTACTGTGCCATGCCTATAACTACTGTGCCATGCCTGTACATACTGTGCCATGCCTGTACTTACTGTGCCATGCCTATACCATCACCTGTGCTATGCCTATACCATGACCTGTGCCATGCCTATACCATCTACTGTACCATGACCTGTGCCATGCCTGTACCATGACCTGTGCCATGCCTGTACCATCACCTGTGCCCTGACCTGTGCCATGCCCTTACCATGACCTGTGCAATGCCTATACTATGACCTGCGCCATCTCCTGTACCATGCCGGCAGCTCCTCTTTTGTGTCTTGTAGTGGTCCAGTTGGGTCCAGTAGCTGCTGCATTTCCCACCCTAGGCTTAAACTCGAGTCAATACGTTTTCCCACTTTTTTGTGGTAAAATTAGGGGTCTCGGCTTATATTCGGGTCGCCTTATACTCGAGTATATAATGTAATTGACTTAATGCAGTACCCTGATTAAAAAGTGTTCTGTTACCTTTTTTGAGCAGTGTATAATAAAGATAGTTTTGCTAAACCTTGTGCCCTGTGTCCATAAACATCGATATGTCACTTATACTGTATTAAAACCAGCTTCTAACTTCAGCTTGTTCAATCAGGCTTTGCCAAATAAAAAAAAAAAAAAAACTGGAAGCAGATTGGTTGCACCAGATTTTGCATTCTCTAGTTTTAGTAAATCAACCCTATATTGCTTTAGAACTTCAGAATATTTCACACTGCTAAGAGGAGGAGGCGGCATCTTTGTATGGCACAAGAACAAAAACATATAGTCCATAATTCTGTTGCGGATACTTTCCCATTCATTATCAGTCGCCCAGTGCTTGAGTGGATATGCAATAACAGTCTAATTTACTGTATATCATGAAAAGTCTTTCCTTTCTCTAGTCCAAGGGATACTGCAAAGTGAGAGTTTTACTAGAAATTAGGCCAGTTTAAGCATTATTACAGATTATTGGTAGTACAGAGATTAAACAAATGTGTTTTAATAAGTGCTTTCACGTGTGATAAACACCTGATTTTATTAAAAGAGCACAAGCTATTTACGCTTCATTTTTGGTTCTTTAGGACAGATTTGCCTGGGGATGTTGGGCAATTCTTTTGCATCCCAGGGGTAAATCAAAGACCAAATACTTTTCAGACAACACAACCAAAACAACAGAAATAATTATTCTTAGAAACTTAATATTTATTTTAAAAAAGCAAATCTTTGGGATACTAAAGACTATATGATATTATATGGTATATTATATAAAATGAAAAAAGGAAAAAATAATCGCGCTAAGGTAAATAATAGTGATGAAGCAGCAACTTCAAGTGTGACAACACCCTCAAAAAACTAAGTAAAAATAAGTCGCGCTTAGTGATTGGTGAACAAATAAATGCCCAAAAATAAAAATCAGTTAATCAAGTCCTGATAATAATGTGAATTAGTGAAGTGTTCAAAGGTCTCTTTAAAAGATCCAATGGAATGTGAAATTATTCTGATCAACACAGTGAGGAATCTAGGCTCCCCTATGCAATGTATATATATATATATATATATATATATAAATCGCGTTCAGTGAGGAACAAATACAATTATAAAAGTTGAAGATATCAGATTCACAAGTCCTGATACTAAAGTATAAGTGATGTGATGAAATAGTCTTAAATAGATCAAAATTATGTACATAATAGGTCAGCACAATGAGGAATCCAGACTTCCCTTAAGAAATGCGCTTACCAAATAAATGGTTAATAAATGCAGGGTATTGGATCCAAAAAAGTTGATTGAAGATAGCCCAGAATATAACTCACGGGATTGGATGGCGTGAAGTCATGGAAAAAAGAATGGACGCCATAGCATAATACCCTCACAACACCTTTGAAAACGTCTTCTAGGACGAAACGTCGTTAGGTCACGGTGTGCTGACGTCATCTCCTGAAGCGTTCCAATCGAGCCAATGTGCCTAGCCATCCAGCCGGCAGCTCTTACATGCGATTTTTACTCCTAAGAAATGTGAGTGTCTTTCTTTTAATATAATAAATAGTTGTATGGTTTTACACTATTGGAGCCTTCCTCTTTTTTATATCTGTGATTGGTCCATGCTGTCCATCTGGTGGGTTTGCTATCTGGCCTGACTTCTGGTATACTGAGGATGACCCGACATCACACCTGTTTTTTCCATGACTTCACGCCATCCAATCCCGTGAGTTATATTCTGGGCTATCTTCAATCAAATGTTTTGGATCCAATACCCTGCATTTATTAACCATTTATTTGGTAAGCGCATTTCCTAAGGGAAGTCTGGATTCCTCATTGTGCTGACCTATTATGTACATAATTTTGATCTATTTAAGACTATTTCATCACATCACTTATACTTTAGTATCAGGACTTGTGAATCTGATATCTTCAACTTTTATGATTTTATTTGTTCCTCACTGAACGCAATTTATATATATATACATTGCATAGGGGAGCCTAGATTTCTCACTGTGTTGATCAGAATAATTTCACATTCCATTGGATCTTTTAAAGAGACCTTTGAACACTTCACTAATTCACATTATTATTATCAGGACTTGATTAACTGATTTTTATTTTTGGGCATTTATTTGTTCACCAATCACTAAGCGCGACTTATTTTTTACTTACTTACTTATATTATATAAAATGTAATAAACAAATGGTAAGCACTAGAGTGTATAGAGTCATTTCATTCATGGATGATTGGGCTGGGAGCATTTGTTCCCCCGGCCAGTACTTTTTGGATATGTCAGACTGGTAGCCTTGAGTGGAGATACTTCGCCATTCAAAAATAATCAGAACAGGAAGTGCAATTAGTAACAGCTGCTTTGCATACATAACTAACTGCTCCCAATTCAGACCTGCAATTAAGGCATCTGGTAAAGGAAAGTCTTTAATTACCAATTCTCTTTGCATCTCTCTAAATGTTATGTATGTAGCAACCTTGTCCTAAACAGAGTTGCTAATAAATTTAGCTGTGCTAGGTGGTAGCTAGCCTGGCTAATTTGTCGTCTTTGTGATCATGGATTTCTTCCTAAGCCTGGTTTACCTGTAGTTTCTCCCTTTATTTCAATAGGTGGCACTGTTACCTTTGGTATTAGTGTGATGAATTACAGTAAGTATAGGTTATGAATATGTATACTTCTCCCAGAAAATCATATTGGTTGCTGAGCATGCTGGGAGGAGGTATTTATTTGAAGGAAGTCAGGGGCCTACCCATGTGCTCAGGACTCTGTATAGGAGAGCCTGCTCACTACCTGGAAGCATGAAGGAAAGGATGGAGACCTGAGATGAAGTACCAGAGGTTACTCTGCCATGAACTGGGAAACCATGGAGAGCCTGGGAAAGCATCAAGAGAGTTCCTGCACCTTCCGTGAGTTGAATACTGTTGCTATAGGAGACAGCTTATGCTACAAAGTAACCTGCACCCTGAGGAGGAATGTTGGCCCTCCCTGTCTCTAGGGGTCACTACCAGGCCTTTGGAGGTTGGGGGGGGGCACTACATGTGATGTAATTCAGAGAGCTGCAATGCAACTATTGCTGGAAGAAGTGAAAATCTGTGCAAAAATTTCTTTAGCCTACAGAAATATACTATGACAGGGCTTGTTGGTTGCATTTAACTCCAAAGGTTCTCAGCCCACCCTTGATAACATTTTGGTGTAATCACAACAGGTAGATTATTTCATTGCAAGAGTCCAAACTACCTGGAATTCCTCTTTAAAAAAACTCAGTTTCGACTTGATATGCTGATAAGTAGCTCATTTAGGGAATGCCCTTGACTTTTCTACCTAATCTTTATCTACTAAGATTATGTTAGATTGGGGTGGAAATTCCCATTACACAATAACTGCATTAATAGGAATCATATTGATTTGTTCATATGCAAATATAATCAAATCTAAAATTGGATTGTCCTGTCCTGAATAGGATTGGAAGGTCTGATCTTAGTTTATGGCTGCAGAAGATTTGTTATACTTTCTAATTAGGTGTGAACAGTCACCTGCTTTACTTTATTTACATTTTTTAGTTTTTTTTTTCTTTATCCCAAATGCCTTTTTATTTTTGTCATTACATGCTCTTCAGGTATCTATTGTACTCTGCTCTTACATCATCCATATAAGGCTGAACATTGCCTTTCATCTCAGCTATTTTGGATTGCAGCTCATCTCGGTTCTCTCTTGCTATAGTTTCCACTTTTTTCAAGAATACTGAAAGATGGTTTTTCATTCCAAAAAAACTTGCAGTTGCAGTGCTCAATATGTCTTTTGCATTCTCATGTGTTTTCTCTTCTATATTATTTGCAAAGTCTTCCAAAATAGGGACGACCTTCTCTGTGAAAATCGGGAAATTTTGACCAAAATTTTCAATTTTCTTCCAGACTTCGTCAAAGTGGTCTTCGATCTCGCTCTCTAATTCCTGAGCATTCGCCACCGCAGCCTGCAACTTCTCTTTAATTTTATACCTAGAGTAAAAAATATTTGTTTCAGTGGATTTATTTTCTAATTAAAATCAGACTACCACAAAAAAGTGATCCATATTCTGCTGGTTCATTTTCTAAAACACGTGACAGTGTTTAAATCCTCATTCACTTGTAAATAATTTTTTTATGCTGAAAGTCATCATGCTGCTTTCACAAAGAGAAAATATGTTTCAAAAAAGATTAAGAGCCCATTCAGACAAGCGCGACACGACTTTGGGGGGCGACCTGTGAAGTCGCGTGCACCGCGACTTGCAGAGACTTCACATAATGGAAGTCTATACAAGTCGCTCCGAGGTCGCCCCAAAGTAGTACAGGACCCTTTTTCTAAGTCGGAGCGACTTGTGTCGCTCCTATTAGAAGGGGTCCTGTGCTAATTAATGGACCGCGACCGAGCGCGACTTGTCAGGCTGACAAGTCGCCTGACAATTCGCGCTAATGTGAATGGGCTCTAAAGGTAACCTGTTTAAAGGCTGTGGATAATTAAGTAATTTGTTTTTAACCCTACAGCTTTATTTACCTAACTTGTAATGAAGTATGTCTGACATTTTGCAGGGAACTGGTTTCTGTAGAAATCTTCACTGCAGGGATGCCTGGCCCTCTTCCTAAGCTTCCAGCTTGCAGGAGGTTAATAGATTTGGGTTTCCTGGGCTGAATTCAATAAAAAAGTTCCCAATGGGCTCACTAGCCAGATTATATAAAGTTCCAATACTCAACCAACACAGGGTCCAACCGTCAACAAGAATAACACGACCACAAAGCACAACAGCGAGGACAAACCTATACCCGAACCACCCCTCCTTACCCATAGATTTAAAAACATTATTAGAGCCATCCTAAAACCCTAAAGAATCCTGCTTAATATCATAGGCTTCACCAGCAGTGAGTAAAATAGCACTCACGTATTGGGTTCCCACAAACCTGACAGAGAGGGCCTGCGGGCGATGGGCAGGGGCCAGTAATCGGGTCTGGGACGTTCTTCCGGACAGACACAGTTTGGCCCCAGAAGGGGTGTCATCTGGAAGCTATGTACTCAGGCACAAGAGCCCCTTACTACCACACTATCAAATGATGATCACTTTAGCCCCCAAGCCCGTGGCCCCGGGTGCTCTCCGCCAGGATTGACAAGATGTTACACCAAATTCTGCTGAGAAAGGGTGTTGACCCCAAAGATGCTGACCGACTACGCATGGATCAGGTATTACAGGGCGCTCGGCCCAATCATCCCATTGTATTAAAGCTATTACTTAGAGCGGTTAAGGATACTCCCACTTATTCAGAGCTTATGCGGGAAGTTCGGGAGGAAGAGGCCTTGCTTGAGGAGAAGAATTACAGTGGGAAAGACCCGGTAAATAATGAACCCAAAAAGGAGAGAGTCTCAGCCCGGTTACTACATGTGGAGAACAACCTCTCTGATGATGAGAGTGAAGCCGAGGTAGAGTCTAACCATCCTGAGGAAGTCCTGGACAGGAAGAAGGTTGCGGAGAGTTTATCGTCAACCGACTTAATGCTGCAAGTAGCTCAGGCTCAAACCCAAATGTGCCAGACTTTGATGCATGTCATGGAAGCACAAGGAAAAGTTCCTGAGGCGCGGAAGACGTATAAAGGATACAATCTTTTTTCCCCTTGGGATAGAGGGTGTTTTGCCTGTGGAGAAAAAGGGCATTTCAGGGCTCAATGCCCGAAGTGAGGATTTAGCCCTGAGGCCATGGAGGATTTGTTGAAGGCTATACAAATGTTTTTCCTTAATAAGAAGGCGGAAAACTTCAGGGGACCTCAGTTAAAGAGCCATCTGAGAGTCCCGCTAAAAGTCTGAGCTCCAGCAGTTATCAGGGTAGATACGGTCACAGTGAGATGGGATATGCCCCCCCATCTACCCCCGATACCTCTATGTTTTTAAGGGGAACCCAAGAGTCTGGTAGAGAGACACAGGGAGTTGGTACCTCCACTCCTCTTCCGCAAAAGGATCCTGGACCCCCAATATGAAGTCGGTGAAGGTACAAACTTCCTGGAAGAACCAAGTCTCAGAAGGAGGAAGGTCCTAGTAATAAGGCCCACCGAAGGTTGCTCCAGTCCCCTAGAGAGGTGGTACCCAGGAATTCAGTGGGGCCATCCTCAGTGGTGCCCCTGCAAATAGAAGGCATTTATACTAAAGCCCTATTGGACACCGGCGCCCAAGTGACCTTGTTGTTCAATGACTTTTACAGGAAGCACCTGAAGCACATCTTGCACCTCTATGCAAGGTAGAAGAATTGCAGATCTGGGGTTTGGGGACTCAAAAGTTCCCCTAGGACGGGTATATTCCCGTGAAGATATCATTCCAGCCACGGAAAGGGACAAAGATGGAAGTGATTGATACTTTGGCTGTAGTGTGCCCTCGGCCCCCCAGTGCTAAACAAAACTCTTTGATAAATGGCACCAACACGGACTTGGTTCGACGGATGCTCATCCCCTTAGCGGTGCAAGGGTCTACAGAGGAAGAGGTACACCCTAAGCTACGGGCAGCTTTCCAACAAGTCCTGCAGGAGCAGCAGACCCCAATTGATGAAGTGGCGAAACTCTGGAGGTTGGACACCAAAGAGCGGGTTTTACAACCGGGAGAAAGGACCTGCATCAAGGCAGTGGGGAAGTTGTCGTGAGATCAGCCGGGGCCTTTTGTGATAGTGGAGGGAGACCTGTTGGCTGAAGATAAAGGAATTGAACTGCTGCCAGAGGTGATCCCGACTAAAGTCTCGCAGAAAAATGGGGGGAAGATCCCTGTCAGCGTTCGGAACGTCATCACTCAGCCAGTACGTCTGAAGCCCAGGATGGTGTTAGGACGTGTAAGTGCTGCTTCTCCACTCACCCCTTCTGAGTTAAAGGACGAGAAGGATAGAGAGGAATGATTATGATGTGGACTGTGCTAAGAGTGCCCAACATCAGGTCCGCCTCAGTGAGGATAAGCCCTTTAGGGAGAGAGCGCGAAGAATACCTCTGAGTGACCTAGAAGATCTCCGGGAGCAGCTGGCAGAACTAAAGAGGTTGGGTGTCATACGGGAGTCCTGTAGCCCCTATGCCTCCCCCATTGTAGTGGTCCGCAAAAAGAATGGGGCTATTCCAATGTGTATCGACTACCATACCCTGAATCGTCGAACCATTCCAGATCAGTACACCACCCTTCGGACAGAAGATGCTCTGCAGTGCCTGTCAGGAGCTAAATGGTTTAGCGTTTTGGATCTGAAGAGTGGGTATTATCAAATACCCATGCATCCTGATGACAGGGAAAAGACTGCATTCATTAGCCCCTTAGGTTTTTTTTAATTCAACTGCATGCGCCAAGGATTGCCGGGAGCCCCGGCAACCTTGCAGAGGCTCATGGAAAATACTGTGGGAGACATGCACCTAATTTAAGTTTTAGTCTGCCTTGATGACATCATTGTCTTTGGGAAGACCTTGGAGGAGCATGAAGCTCGTTTAGAGAAGGTATTCCAGAGACTCTATGCAGAGGGGTTGAAATTGTCCCTAGAGAAGTGCTAATTTTATCAAACCTCTGTGACCTATCTAGGACATATGGTGTTGGCAGCTGGGGTGTCTACGGATCCAAAAAAGTTGGAGGCTGTTACTACCTGGCCTAGGCCTACTAATGTAACAGAATTGCGGTCTTTCTTGGGATTCTGTTCTTACTACTGGAGGTTTGTGAAGAACTTTTCTCAGATAGCTGGTCCTTTAAATGAGTTGTTGAAGAAGGAAGCTGAAGAGGAAGGATCGACTTCACGGAAGACAGAGACACTCAAGAAAGGGCCTAGAGGATCTAGAGAGTCCATCCAGGCCCAGTGGGATGTCAGGTGTGAACAAGCTTTCTGGAAGTTAAAGGAGAGCCTCACTAAGGCTCCAGTCCTGGCCCATGCAGACCCTACCAAGCCGTATGAGTTGCACGTGAACACCAGCAGAGAGGGCCTAGGCCTGTATCAGGAAGCTGAAGGAAGACTATGGCCCATTGCGTATATATATATCAGTCGTAGTTTATCACCCTCCGAGAAGAACTACCCTGTCCATAAGTTGGAGTTCCTGGCTCTTAAGTGGGCTGTAGTGGACAAATTGAGGTATTACCTCTATGGGGCCTACTTTGTGGTCAAGACCGATAATAATCCTCCGACGTATCTTTTGACAACTGCCAAATTGGATGCCACTGGTCACAGATGGCTAGCTGCTCTTTCTGAGTTCCAGTTCAGCTTGAAATATCAGCCTGGAAAGGGGAACCTAGATACCGATGCTTTGTCCAGAAGACCCCATCCTGTTGAAGGTAAGGAGACAGACTGGGTGCATCTCACTTCTGAGGGAGTACAGGCTGCATGTCAAGGAGTCGAGTACCGCCTAAAGGGAGCCATGGGAGCTGAAATAGCTAGGATTTCCCCCGCTGGGGTGCCTAAGTGCTATTGTGACTTAACGCAAGTGAGGAACTTCCTCAGTTATCTAAAGAGGATATGAGGAAGGCACAAAGAGAAGATCCTATGGGAGCTGTAAAACAGAGAGCTCTGAAGGCCAGTGACCCTAAAGTGCTAGCAGAGAGTCCGGTGGTGGGAGCCAAGGTAATCCATCGAGATTGGGATCGGATGAAATTGAGGGATGGAGTGGTTTACCAGGTAAATGCAGTGAAAGAACCTGATGGATTATGTCAGCTATTCTTGCCAGAAAAGTATAGGTTGACTGTTCTTGCAGCTTTACATGATTCTCATGGGCACCTGCGGCCAGACAGAACCTTTCAGAGGCAGATTCTATTGGCCCTTTATGAGGAAGGAAGTGGAAGCCTATTGCCATTCGTGCATATGCTGCATCCAGAGGAAGACCTTACCACATCGAGCTGCTGCCATGGGGCATCTACGGAGTCATGGTCCCATGGAATTGATGTGTATCGACTTCCTGTGTCTCAAACCTGATCTGGGTGTGCATGGAAACATTTTAGTAGTGACCGATCATTTCACCCGATACGCTCAGGCTTTTCCGACTCCTGATCAGAAGGCCAGTACAGTGGCCAAGATATTGGTCGAGAAGTTCTTTGTCCACTACGGATTGCCACAGAGAATACATTTGGATCAAGGTAGAGACTTTGAGAGCAAGTTGATAAAAAAACTGCGTGGACGCTTGAATATACAGAAATCCAGAATGACTCCCTATAACCCCTAGGGGGATCCTCAGCCGGACAGATTTAATAGGACTTTGTTGAATATGTTGGGGACGCTGCCCCTTGAAAAGAAGCAGAAATAGAGTGAATATGTCCCAGTGCTAATTCACGCCTACAATAGTACTGTCAACGACTCTACCGGGTTCTCCCCGTATTTCCTCATGTTTGGGAGGGAAGCTCGATTGCCTGTCGATTTAGCTTTTGGTACTTCAGTAGATCATACCTCACAGGCCTCCTACAAGAGTTATGTTGACAGACTCCGAAGAAATTTGAAATGGGCTCATGAAAGGGCGATGGAAGCTTCTGCAGGTAGAGAACAACGGAAAAAGAAGAACCTTGACCTAAAAGTAAGGGTGCAAGATCTTCAGCCTGGTGATAAGGTGCTTCTGAGGAATTTGGGGGTTCCGGGGAAGCATAGGTTGGCTGATTTTTGGCGTTCTCAGCCTTTTGTCATTCACAAGAAGCTTCCTGGATTACCCGTCTATCAAATTCACCCGGAGGGCAAGGCAGGACCCCTTAGAACTTGGCATAGGAACCACCTATTGCCCATTTCTGAAGCAGTTAGAAAGTCGTCTGAAAGGGATGAAGATGAGAATACCCCGAGGACCCCTAGGCCACGACTTTGGCCTTCTAGAGTTTCCAGCTCAGAATCTACAGAACTAATAACTGAAGATAGCGATGATGAAAGTGTAATTTTTGATTGGTGGTGGCTATCCTGTGAAGGATTTTCGCCCAACTCCTCTTCATCCACTGCAGAGTGGACCCCTGCCCCTCTCTTAAAAAGAGAGTTTAGTCAGGGGCGTGGTTCCCCCATAAGAAGGGTGGAACCAAGTCGGATGGAAGAGGAACCTGTATTGGCCCCCGAGGCCTTATCACATACTGACAATGCTTTTGTGGATTCTCCTGTATTTTGATCCGATGAGTCTGTTATTGAACTTTCAAGCTCCCCTCCTTTGGAGGCATTAGAAGATCTTTATGGAAGTCTAGACCCCCAAAATAATTTTATCCTCTGAGGAAGTGGACTCTTTTGAGAATAGGCCAGAAGTGTCAGTGGATCCTGAGTCGTCAGCAGAGGAAGGTGTTGTTGGGAATGATGAGTGGATATCCGCTAGACTCAGGAGAGAAATTCATCCTCCTAATAGACTGACTTATAGTACCTTGGGGGAAAGTTCTGAAGAACAAATCTCTATGGCTCATTGACTGCCCTCTCTATGGATGACTCTCAAGGAGAAAGTTCAGTTCCACCCACTGACACTATTAAGTGTGCTGCTGATTTTTTTGCTAGCCTTTTGTGAGAGTGACCCAGATTCATTTGATGATGTGTATCAGTGTTTCTCAACCTTTTTCCAGTCGGGGCGCCCTTGCAAAGTATTTTCAGTCCTCAGGCACCCCTGTCCAAGGCTCAGTTCTCGTTCCTGTATGTTGGGGAATGCGCGCAAAATCGCGCTCATTTCTGACACACACAAAAATGCTCTGATCTTTAGGGGTGCCAATAATTCCTGATAGTACCCCACACATTAACAAACATGGGGTGCTTTTGGTGCGGCGTAATTTGAAAAAAAAAAAAGGTCAGGGACTTCTTTCTCTGCATTTCTGCAGGTAGGGAAGCCCATTGAAATGAATTGGCTGCCTTACACGCAGCACACATCCATGCAGATGTGAACCAAGGGCTTGTTCACATGTCAGGTTGGAGGGGTGGTAAAACCACATAGTTGAGCTGTTTTTACCACCCCCAACTTCTCCCCCTTAAGCTGCAGAGGCAGCAGCTGGGGGTTTACACATGCTGTGGCTGCAGCTGGAGGTATTACCCAGGGTGAATGGGGCTGCATTGCAACTACCCTGCAACTGTATGCAGTGTACGGTTGCGTGTAGTGATGCTGCATTTACAGGCTTAAAACAGGTGGTGAGGAGGCAACATAACGCCTCTTTACCGCCTGTCAAATGCCTCAGAAAAGCGACCTGAGCATGGATTGCTTTTCAGAGGGTCAGCAGTCCTTGCTGCTATCACAAACAAGCCCTAAAAAAGCATTTCTGATGGTACAGGAATCCCTAAAAATGCTTTTCTGATGGTACAGGAATAAGGAGGGGGGGGGGGGGGTTCAGGATTAAAAGTAACATACATACACCACACACACACACATACAGACATGTATATATGCACACAGACAAATCTGCAGCAGACATGCAAGTAGAATACATTTAAAAAAAAAAATCTGTAAGCAGAATACAATATAAAAAAAAAAGAAAGTACTGTTATCATGATCAGTATTATACAGTATAGTGTTACAGTAGTTAAAACAAACATATTTATCCTTTTTTTTATATACCCACATATATTTAAATGACATATATATTACATTTACAAAGTAATCATCAAGGTGATCCTGTGTGCTAATAAAAGGAGAAGGAAAACAGCTGAGAGGAACACTGTTCAAGGGTAGGTCAAAAATCCCAAGCATTACATTTATTAAGTAGGTAAAATATTAAAAACAGTTATGCCACATAAACCTGTGTACCTCACAGAGCTGACATGCAGGCACAGAAGATCCTCCTTCCTGGTTTCTCTCTCCCGCCAGCTAGCGTCTCCCGGCTCGAACGTCCAGCAAGCCCTTGCTTGTGTGCCCGCCCCTCCCATAGCAACCGGTGACGTCATCGGTTGGCAGGATGCGTGTTGGGGGGCTCACACAGCTTCCCGAGTGCCTGTGGCAGCGGGAAGCGAGTATTAGACAGTGGACCCGCACCACTGTATCAACTGACCAGCCAGCAATCAATAAAGAGCAGATAAGTTAATGCATAGGTTGGGGGTCATTTTGCCGTGGCACACTTGGGAACCCTTCACGGCACACCAGTGTGCCGCTGCACACTGGTTGAGAAACCCTGGTGTGTATAGTAAGTTATTAGATAGAGATTGTATTAGTCAGTTTCAGTTACAATGAATGCTGTTTCAGATGTTGACTAAGACTTTGTTACAGGTCAACATTTACCTTTTTGGGAGGAGAACCTCCTTATCTTTGGAGGACCAAAGATGTTCAAGTGGCAGGAGGATGTAGCCGAGTCACATGGCTGGTATTGTTCACGTTGTTATTATTATTAAAGCTCTGCAAGACAGTGACTTCAGCATTATGGGAGATGTAGTCCGGGGGGAGCCAGGATCATAGACTGCTGAGACAGAAGGACCTTTCTCCCAGGGAGCATCAGGATGCGCGGAGCCTGCTGGGGGTGGTTATATAAAGGGAGGCGGGACTTTTCTTCGCTCTCTTGCCTCGAAGGAGAGCGTACTGTCTGAATTTCCACTGAATGAGGGACACACTAAGCTCCTCCAGAAGGGACTTTCCTTTTCACCCTCGGAGAGAATGGATCATTTTGAGGTCTACAAAGACCTGTATTTATACCTCAGAAAGGTGTATTACCGACTCCTTTACTCCGGGGACGAAGAGGGAAAGGTAGAACATCAGGTAACTAAGCCAGAGGACTTGGAAGCCTTAGATATCTTGAATTCTCTCCTAGAGGAGGGGGGGGGGGCCCTTGTTCGAGGATGAAGAGCAAACTACTAATACCGGCCTTACTAGGAAATCCCAGATTGTCATTCAGTCTACGGCCATGCCGAAATTCCGTGACAATAAATGGCTAAATACTTTCTTGACCTTGGTTAAGGAGGACCTCAAAAAAGTAAAGTGGAGCTCTCTAACTTCGGACAATCTCTCCCCTGACGAAAGGAGGGCACTTCAAGAGCTGAAACAAGCCAATGAAGTGGTAATCAAGAAAAGTGATAAAGGTGGGAACGTTGTACTCATGTCAGAAATAGGATATGAAAAGGAGGCAATTAGACTATTGTCAGATGCCCAAACCTATCAAAAACTCCCAGATAATCCATTCCCCAATCTGGTACTCAGGGTAAATGAGAAGCTAGCCTTTGCACATGAGGCAGCTTTGATTACCGGGAAGGAGGAAAGATTTCTGAGGGTAAAGGAGTACAACATTCCCACCTTTTATATAATACCCAAAATTCACAAAGACCAAAAAAATTCCCCGGGGAGGCCTATAGTCTCAGCGGTTGGGGGGCCCCTTGTAAAATTAGATCAATATCTTGACTTATTCATAAAATAATTAGTGGTGTCCCTGCCCTCTTATGTGAGAGACACAGGAGACATATTAAATAAGATCAGTGGGTTAAAATTTGCAGGGGAGGTCCTCCTTGTAGGTATCGACGTTGAGTCCCTATATACGTTGATACCAAATGACTGGGGCATCTTAGCGGTTTACCATTTTCTTGTAATGAAATTTCCGCAGTATGGGTCACAAAATGAATTCCTCTTAGAGATCTTAGATCTTGCCCTTAACAATAACTTTTTCCAATTCTTAAGTAAATACTACCAGCAAATTAGAGGCACCGCAATGGGTGCCCCGTGGGCCCCCTCCTATGCATGTCTTCATCTGGGCCTCTGGGAGGAGGAGACCGTGTATGCTTCCTCCATGTACCTCAGCCATGCTTTGACATGGCTGAGGTACATTGATGACATACTCTTGGTCTGGAGCGGTACCAAGGTTGAGCTTGAGCAATTCATGAGAGAATTAAATCTCAATAGTAGGAATATCCATCTAACATTTACTGTGGATCCATTGCAAATTTCCTTCCTGGACCTGACCATTCGTTTAGAGGATGGCCGACTTTCAACTACGACCTATAGGAAAAGTACGTCGGCGAATACACTCCTCAGGGCTGATAGCCATCACCCCAAACCCTTTAAAAAGGGTATCCCTCTAGGTCAGTTTATCAGGATAAAGAGGAACTGTTCTAACTATGGTGAATACTTGAAGGAAGCGAAAAAACTATACCAACGGTTTAGGGAACGTGGTTACTCACACCGTACATTAAGGAAGGCAAAACAAAAAGCAGGTCAAAAAACCAGATGTGAACTTTTGACCCCTAAAATTAGTATTGGTGATAATTCAGAGTCTTCTTCGAGATTGATAACCAAATATGGTAGTCAGTGGCAGGAGGTACGAAAGGTACTGGAATGCCACTGGCACATTTTATTAAGATCTGAGAGACTAGGGGCGATAGTCGGCTTCAAACCCCTAATGGTTGCGAAAAGGGCAAATAATTTAGGGGATTACGATAAAATACTCCTAAGGAAAGAGAAGGCCTGGATTTTTAGGTTAAATACTTTGGTGCCGGCAGGATTAAATACGGAAATTAGTCTAAAGATTTTCTTGGAACCCTGACTTTAATAAGTTGCCCTGTAATGTGAATGTACATTAATAATCCTCAATTTAACATTCTCCCTTTTCCCCTCCCCTCTTCCCCAAAAAATACTGTCTGGTATTCCTATAATAGGTAAGACTACCTTTTTAGTCATTTGAATCCCTGAAATATGTGCGGTATCTGTCTGTGGGGGAGTAACTGAGGTATTAAAAATCTGTCTCCAAATTTTTCCAGTAATTTCTTGGGAACTTATGAAGCCCTTTCGATTTCTCCTGAATTCAGCTCTCTAAATTAAATCTTATGTTCCCTATATGAACCACTTGATTTATGGGCCTGATTTTCCTTATCTGGTCCCGACATTTTGAAACTATACTACGGCATTAGTAGCTGCCTATTTTGTATGTCTAAAATCTGTTTGATTAACGAGAAATCTGATAGCATTGATTGAGGTTGGTTTATTATTATTTACAGCTAATACTATTTAAATCACCAACAACTGTGTCTATCAACTCACAGGTTCCCACTATCTCTCCTCTTTGTCTATTTATGTGGTCGTCGCCAGGTGGCCGATGCTATTAGCCTGTCCTGATGTGAGTTTAAGTCTCAGTAGTGATGCTTTTTCTATAGAGATTGTTTCATTGTCTTTTTTAAAATGTTATGTAATTGCACTATTCACGAGTGACCACAAGATGGCTCTGTGACAATGCCTGCAATTGATGTAATCTAAACCAGCTGTGGCAAGTGATTAAGCCCACGGGTATAAAGATGGAGGCTTGTGGGCGTCGTGACGTCCTGACGAAGCGTGCGTCATACACGCGAAACGCGTTGACGTAACACGCTGGGCCCCTTCCATCCATCCACCTTAGCCACGCCTGAGCTGATCATCTCTGGGGACACTGGCAATCCATCATGGGGCTGACTTCTGGGTCGAGGGCAGGAAGTGACGCAGCATTGAGGAACGGCGGTCCCAGCACGTCCTGTGAATGAGGGAGGCGACAGGAGAGCACCGTATCTACAGCCAGATAGGGCATCTACGGAGACATAAGGAAGTGTGGCGGCAGCACTTGTAGGAGTACCGGGTAGACATTGAGGGGTTGGTAAGAGAGACTTAGATCCAGTTAGGACCTTGCCTGAAGTGATAACTGTCTGTGTGGACACTCCAAGCCATTGACCAGCACACCGCCCCTCTCCCAGTTATCTGAGCCATATACACCCTGGTGACTCTTCTCTATTGAGTAGAGCTGTTCCATCAGCTGCATGCCATTTCAGCGCCACGATACAACGATTTCCCATGTCCACCTCACCAATGTCATAAGGACTTCCACTCTATCCACAGGAGGACGTCTGTGGGTCCCTCCCACTTGACCAGTACCCAATTTTGTGGTTTTGCATTGATAAATACGGGCCTTTGAATTCTGTGTGCCATACCCTACTGCTTGCATTTATCATAGACCACCCTCCCCCCCTTCATTCCGGTTTGCATTTCATGGACTTCCTAATGTTCACACAGAACGGACAGTGGACACGATTGTTCTGGGCTTGATTACAAGATGGCCTTTCCACATTTCATCATACTCCCCTCAATGCTGCAAAGTATGCCTTGAATTGATGAGGATATTGTCTCTGATCCACATCTTTTTAGGGATTTGGCTACAGGCATTATATTTCACCATACGTTCATGCCTTATCAGCTTCACTATCCGGTTTTGAACTGGGATTGTTTTTGCATTAGCAGGGACTGGGTGCGAGTGGTTGTGGATGGATGGATGGGGCCCTTTGATGTGTGTGCATATGTGTGAGCTTGTGTGATTTGCTGCCACAGCAGGTCCACTGGTCTTCATCATTTGCTACATTTTTTAGCATGTGTTTTTTTATTGTCTTTGATTGCACTACCAATAAAGTTTATTTTTGCAGTTGTATACCAAAGTTGAGCCTATTTCTTGCAACCAGTTCTAAGGTGATTGTCTTTAATCCCTATTTTTTCCATTGTGACCCCTTACATCAGGGTCTCAAAGAGCCCCCTTACATCAGGGTCCCCAAAGAGCCCCCCCCCTTACATCAGGGTCCCCAGAGCCCCCCTCCTTACATCAGGGTCCCCAGAGAGCCCCTCCATACATCAGGGTCCCCAGAGAGCCCCCCTCAAATCAGGCTTCCCAGAGAGCCCCCTCCTTACATCAGCTTCCCCAGAGAGCCCCCCTCCTTACATCAGGGTCCCCAGAGAGCCCCCTCCTTACATCAGGGTCCCCAGAGAGCCCCCTCCTTACATCCGTGCCTGCAGAAAGCCCCTCCTTACATCAGGGTCCCCAGAGAGCCCCCCTCACATCAGGGTCCCCAGAGACTCCCCCTCATATCAGGGTCCCCAGAGAGCCGCTCCTTACATTAGGGTCCCCAGAGAGCCCCCCTCACATGAGGGTCCCTTCCTTACATCAGGGTCCCCAGAGGGTCCCTTCCTTACATCAGGGTCCTCTCGGGTCCCCAGAGAGCCCCCCTCACATCAGGGTCCCCAGAGGGTCCCTTCCTTACATAAGTGTCCCCAGAGAGCCCCCTCCTTACATTAGGGTCCCCAGAGAGCCCCCTTACATCAGGGTCCCCAGAGAGCCCCCTCCTTACATCAGTGCCCGCAGAAAGCCCCCCCTCACATCAGGGTACCCAGCGAGCCCCCCTCACATCAGGGTCCCCAGAGAGTCCCCCCTCACATCAGGGTCCCCAGAGAACCCCCTCCTTACATCAGGGTCCCCAGAGAGCCCCCTCCTTACATTAGGGTCCCCAGAGAACTCCCCTCCTTACATTAGGATCCCCAGAGAACCCCCCTCATTACACCAGGGTCCCCAGAGAACCCCCTTCTTACATCAGGGTTACCAGAGAGCCCCCCTCCTTACATCAGGGTCCCCAGAGAACCCCCCTTGCATCAGGGTCTCCAGAGTGCCCCCTCCTTACATCAGGGTGCCCAGAGAACCCCCCCTTACATCAGGGTCCCCAGAGAGCCCCCTCCTCACATCAGGGTCCCCAGAGAACCCCCCTCTAATCAGGGTCCCCACAGAGCCCCCCCCTCACATCAGGGTCCCCACAGAGCCCCCCCACATCAGGAGCCCCACAGAGCCCTCCCCACATCAGGGTCCTCACAGAGCCCCCCCCCACATCAGGGACTGCACAAGCCCCCCCACACATCAGGGTCCCCACAGAGCCCCAACCACATCAGGGTCCCCACAGAGCTCCCCCCACCCCACATCAGGGACCCAACAGAGCCCGCCTCACCCCACATCAGGGGCCCCACGGAGCCCTCCCCACCCCACATCAGGGACCCCACAGAGCCCCCCCCCCACATCAGGGACCCCACAGAGCCCCCCCCACCCCACATCAGGGACCCCATAGAGCCCACCCCACATCAGGGTCCCCAGAACTGCTCCTACTCACATTTTTAGACTGACACTCAGGACTTACTGTGCTGGCCTGGAGTAGCTGGAGGGAGGAGGGGGTCGAGCCAACACTCCACTCGGCGCGCAGCAGTGGAGGAAGGAGGCTCTGCAGTGAATGCTGGGGCCTTGCTCTCCTCCAGGCGGCGATAGTAACCAGTGCACTTTCTGCAGTATAGGCCAGCGCGGCGGTGGCGGTGGTGGTACTAGAACAGAGGCTCACGGCTCCGCCGCCGCTGGCCTGGGACCCGGACGCTGGGGGTCTGGCTCTGGAGACTGGAGTGAGTAATATTTTCGGTCAATTACCCCCCCCCCCCCCCCGGATCTGCCACTGGTATACACATGCTGTGGTCGCAAAGCTTTGTGATGCACCAAACATTACTTCCCTTGTCACATTTGGCAGCAGTAATGCTGACAAACACAACCTATTCCAGTGACCTATTTCAAATGCTAGGCTCACAATTGCAGAGCGGTATTACCATTGAGAAAGCTCATTTGGCTGTCTAAAAAATACAGACATTTAAGAGGTGGCAGTATCACCTATTGAATGCCTGTCAGCAGCCTTTGCTGTGGAAAGTGACCCACTGCAAATCATTTTTCATAGACAGCGCAAGTGTAAACAAGCCCTAAGATTGTTATACTGTGAATGCAAAAGGTTGTTTGTTATACTGTGAATGCAACAAGTGAAAATGAATATTACAAGACGCTAAATCTTACTCTTTTACAATCTCTGAATCTTCCAGGTTTTTCCTTAAATCGTTTGCCATTTTAGCTGCATCTCTCAGGATTTCATAGATGATAGGTTCTTCATCCTGATGTGGTTCATCTTGCTGAACAATGTAGTGTCCCTGCACTCCTGAAGAACCAAGGTAATACTGTTATAATTTCCCACAGCTGTGATCAGAATGAAAGAAAAACTACAGAATTGTTTTATTAAATGGGTAGTTTCTAAAAGCTTCCCAGCAACTTGATTCCTTAAAGTGGTATTAAACAAACATTTTTTATATTGCAGTTTACCAATTCTTACATTCTTCCAGACGCGCATTTGTGAGGTCAGGCACTGAATTCTTAGATGTGATGGTTGCATTTGTGTTCTTTTTTGGGTTTTCTTTGCTTTATTTTCACCTGGTCATCTGGACAGTAAGGCCTCAATTTGTTAGTGTATCCAAATCTGCTACATATAACACTCCCCTCCCCAATATTACCAATGCTGCTGTCCAAAGGTGCCCCCATGTCCATTCATCCAGAGTAGGGGCACACTAATGCAGGAGGTGTGTTACTAGCCAGATCACCAGATGATAACTGAGGGAAAAGTTCATGCACACGTGGGCGTCCGCAAGTAGGGGCAAGGGAGGGCGAGTCCCCCCCCCCCCCCCGGAATGTCAGCTTCCTTCCTTATCCCTGTTTTAATCCACACTGTCACACACAGTGTTTCTGCCGATGCACTAATCACCGCCAAGCTCCATCCTTTCTCTCTCCCCCAGGGGGTGGACTGACCATTCACTTCGATCTACCTGTCAATCACAGCTAGACGACGGGTAGATCGGGTCCCTGCTAAGAGACTGAAGTGTAAATAGACCTCTCCTGATGAGCTCCTCCCCGCCAGCCCCTCCTTCCCTTCCATCCACCCCAGGTGCTTGTATTGGTCATCATCTCAGAGGAACAAGAAGAGAGGAGGGTGCGGTGGGGAGGAGTGCTGCATGAGAGGTTTAATGAAAATGCTGCTTCCTGCGCTACTCTGCATGGAGGAAAGCGCAACCTGCCTGTATGCTGTTGTGTGCCCTGTGTCCCGTGTCCCTCTATCTGCCCAGCGACCTGCTATGTGCCCTGCTGTGTGCCTCCATCACCCTGTGTGCCTCCATACTGTGACGTGTGCTCCCATGCCCTGCTGTCTGCCCAATGCTCTGTGTGCCCGCATTCCCTGCTGTGTGCCCTTTGTCCCTTGTCCCTCTATCAGCCCAGCGACCTGCTATGCGCCCAGCTGTGTGCCCCCATGCTCTGATATTACCCCATTGCTCTGATGTGTGTCCCCATTGCCATGCTGTGTGTCCCCATTGCCCTGATGTAAGCCCCCCATGCGGTGATGTGTGCCCCCATGACGTGATGTGTGCCCCCATGCGGTGATGTAAGCCACCATGCTTCCGTTACAAACTGGTGGCAGCAGTGGGACCAGAATGCTGAAGAGGATGGAGAGAAGCCCCCTCACTTTGGACCTAACGTGGGGTGGGGAGTACAGGAATTGGACTGTGGCAAGTTTGCAAGAAAAGGCTCAGGTGTTAAGCCTTACCTACAGGGGCCTATCCAAAGAAGAGCTGGTCACTGCTATTGAGGAAGCCAGCCTTCAGAGAACTGAAAGCTTGAATGCACTGATGCTAGAGAACAAACAGCTTGCATCCGCCGTATCAAGTCCCAGGAGCCCTTGGATCACAGAATACGAAGAGGAGATGGCTATCCTGGGGGCCATTGGATGACAAGAGGGAGGCTATCTGAAGGGCCCATGAGGGAGAAACCATGGGAGGCCTCAGAGGACAGGACCCTCTTCCCAGCCCACGAGCCAGTGGGTCTGATCTACCAAGGGTGACTCGTAAAGACTTCAAGCCATTTTATGAAGCTACAGGGGATGTAGAAGGGTTCTTCCAGGATTTTGAACAATTATGTCAGCTGCTGGAGGTGCCCCGTGGAGACTGGGTACTCCACCTAGTGGGCCTGCTGGAAGGGGTTGCGGCTATTGCCCACCAGACAATGGACGCACAGTGGAAACGAGATTACAGTAGGATCAAACAGACTGTATTAGAACATTACGTGGTAACACCAGAAACACACCTGATCGAATTCCGGGACCTCTCCTGTCATTCTGAGCCTTCCTTCAAGATGTATGTGCACAAAATCTCACGAGCCTGCCGCCCCTTGGGCAAGGGGGTGCATGCCTTTACTATTGGACATGTTATCCAGGCCTTCCTGAAGGAACAATTCTTTGCCAAATGCCCAGCAGAGGTATGGGAGTGGGTGAAGGAAAGGAACTCTGGCACCCTCGAGCGGGCTGCTGCACTGGCAGACAAGGGCCTTGCCATTAAACCCCATTGAAAGAGACTGGTAGCCGAGCTGCCCAAGGCCCAGAACACAGCTAAACCACTTCCTGGCAACCCCATGCCACTCCTCCGGCGCCCTGTTGCCCCAACACCATCCACAGCCCCTTCCTACCGACCTCATCCTTCTGGGCCGTTTCTGGACCGCCGGTGCTATGGGTGCAACCAACCTGGGCATCTTCAGGCCAGCGGTCCTCAGAACCGTTGCACCCCATCTGCCAGCCACAGTTGCCCAGTCAACTACCTAGAGTTGACCCCAGAGGAAGAACCACTACCCCCACCTCCCAGGGACTGGCTGACCCCCACTGCGGCCAATCCTCATCGGGAAGTGTACAGTGTTTATCCCCTTGTCCCATTCTACCCAGAGCAGAGGCATTATGATTGATGGGGAGGGAACTACGGGATTTCGGGACGCTGGGGCCTTCCTCACCATTGCTGAACCCTGCATGGTAAAACCCGAAGCCATCAAGACGGGTTCTCTATTAAACTGGCAGATGGTGCTAAGAAACACATACTTAAGCCATCGGTTCGCCTTGACTATGGGCTTGGGGAATAGTGATGGTAAATTGAAATCATGGACTACCTGCGGACATTCTGCTTGGAAATGATTTAGGAGAGCTATAGTTCCACTACATCGAAGCTGTGACCAGAAGCCAAGCCAGCCATGGTCTGCCAGCTGAGGAAGCCAAACGAGACCCCTCTTCTGCCCTGGATCCGGTGGGTGCTACCAACCCTGACCTGGGACCGTGAGAAATTTAAACAGGAACTGGACTCTGACCCCACATTGAGCAAATCCCGGGCCCAAGTGGCTGCCAGACCATTCTGGGAGGGTGGGGAACAAACCTTCTGGGAACGAGGACTACTATTTCGCGTTACAGACGCTAACCGCCCAAACCAGCCCTGGACTGCAACCAAACAGCTGATTGTTCCCTAGCCATTTAGGTTCCCGCTACTCCAAATCTCCCATGACATTCCCTTAGCTGGACACCTGAGGAAGAGAAAAACAGAAAGAAGACTAACCCAAGCATTCTACTGGCCTGGCATCTCTCGGTTTGTTGCTAACTTCTTTCCGACATGTGACGTCTCTCAAAGGCAGAGGCGGCCTAAGGACCATCCCTGGGCCCCACTCGGCCTTATGCCCATCATCGAGGAACCCTTTCAGAGGGTGGCGGTGGATATCATTGGCCCTTTGGCCCAGCCTAGAATGTCAGGAAAAAGATATATCCTGACTGTAGTGGACTATGCCACCCACTACCCAGAGGCAGGTAACCCTGTCGAGCATTTTAGCCCTCAAGGTAGCGGAAGCACTTGTCACCAGTGAGATTCTGACTGATCAGGGCACCCAGTTCATGCCAGATGTAATTCAATCTCCCTGGCATGCATGCGGGGTACGTGCCATCCAGACCACCCCCTACCACCCCCAGACCAACGGCCTCTGTGAACGCTTTAACGGGACTCTTAAAGGCATGCTGAAAGCCTTTGCAGACAGTGAGGCAGACTGGGAAAAGCTCCTTCCCCATCTTCTGTTTGCATACCAAGAGGTCCTGCAAGAATCCACTGGTTTCTTACCCTTTGAACTCCTATACGGACAGAAGGTCCGAGGCCCTTTAACTTTATTATGGGAACATTGGGAAGGGGAGGTGGAAGATACCGGAACTCCAGTTGTACCGTACGTGCTGGAACTGCGGGAGCGGTTAGCTCAGCTCGCTGGCATGGCCCACAGCCACCTCCAAGTTGGCTCAAATGCGGCAGAAGACATGGTATGACAGAAGGGCCCATGGGCGGGAATTCACTGAGGGCCAACGTGTCCTCCTAATTGTACCACACCCTCAGAACAGGGTGTAGCACGTCTGAGAAGGACCCTATAAAATCCTCCACAAACTTGACGAGACTAGTTATGTACTCAGCATAGACGACCATGACCAACGACAGCGCACAGTCCACATAAATATGCTCAAAGAGTACCACGACCAGATCTTGCCCATCCTGGCCTTATACCTTACACTCACAGGCAAAACTGACAAAGGGTTCCTGCCTGACCTCCTTCAGGCCACCAAGGCCACCCACTCCCTGGATCAAATCCCCACTGGGGCCCGGCTAAGTTCCCAGCAGAAGGGTCAAATGCGGGACCTGATAGAGAGCAGGGCCATCGCCTTTCACCATGTAGAAACACAGGGACAAAAACCCATCCAACAGGCCCTCTACCGAGTCCCCGAGTCAGTGAGAGAAGCTATACGAGCAGAACTCACTGAGATGCTCCAGATGGGTATTATCCGTCCCTCTCACAGTCCCTGGGCTTCCCCAGTGGTACTAGTGCCTAAGAAGGATGGGAGCACCCACAGATGACTAAATGACTACACGGTTAACAATATGTACCCCATGTTGCTCATAGATGAGCTGTTAGACGGGCTGGCTGGGCCCAATACATTACAACTCTGGACCTCAGTAAGGGCTAATGGCAAATTGCTCTTACCAAGGATGGCATAGAACGCTCCGCTTTCATCACACCTTTCAGATTGTTCGAATTCCTGGTCATGCCCTTTGGGATGAAAAATGCACCCGCCACCTTTCAGCTAGTTGTAGACCAGTTGTCAGGGGGATGCCAAGGATTTGGATGTGCCTACTTAGATGACATAGCCGTCTTTAGCAAAACATGGGAGGAGCACCTGCTGCATGTGGGGACCATTTTGGACCACATCTGCAAGGCAGGACCGACCATAAGAAAAGACAAATGTCAACTGGGAATAGCTGAGGTGCAATACCTAGACCACTGAGTAGGGGGGAGGGAAAGTGAAGCCGGAAACCGCAAAAGTTCAAGCTATCCATGACTGGCCTACCCCCTCAGACAAAAACAAATAATGTCTTTTCTTGGCACTGCAAGTTACTATCGCAAGTTTGTCCCCAATTTCAGCACTGTGGCAAAACTCTGACCGACCTCACCCGGAAAAACAGCCCTAGGATGGAACACTGGACCCCGGCCTGCGACTCCGCCTTCCATCAGCTCAAATCTGCCCTCGCAAACAACACCGTTCTGACTGCTCCAGACTACAACAGACATTTTATAGTACAAACCGATGCCTCTACCTATGGCATGGGGGCCGTCCTGAGTCAAGTGAATGAGGCAGGAGAGGAACACCCCATTGCCTTCATCAGCTGAAAACTTCTGGACAGGGAGTTGGCCTACGCCACCATTGAAAAAGAGTGTCTGCCCATTGTCTGGGCCTTGAAAAATCTTTAGCCCTATCTGTATGACCAAGAGTTCACCATCCTCTTGGATCACAACCTGCTCACGTGGCTAAATAGAGTATCCTGAGGTGGAGCTTAGCGCTCCAACCATACAACTTTACCATCCAATTTTAGTGTGGGAGCCAACACCAGCACGCTGACAGGCTATCCTGGCAGCAGGACCCTCAACAGGTGAGCTCATTGCCACAAGTGCCTTAAAGGAGCCCTGCGGAGGTCCCCTTGTTGGCACTTGTAAAATAAAAGGAGGAGGGGTTGTCATGGACCCTTCTCTCCCCCCCCCCTTTCTTTTGTCTTCCCTGCACCCCAAGGACTTTTGCCTTTTTACCAGTATGGGATTTTCCCCCCCTTAACCACTCACTCCATTGCCTGCCCCCCCACTGTGCCGTCCTTCTCCCCTCCCCGGCCAGGTGCTAGAAAGTCTGCTTCTCCGTCTTTGTGCTCACTGGGGACAAAGAACACACTCCTTGTGTGGGCTCGAGTAGAGGGGGTCTGGGCTGGTTGCCAGGGCAACCCAACGCCAGGCTGGGAGTTGCCTGGCCACCTGCTCGAGCACAACTACTAAGATATATAGCAAAGTGAGAGTCCCTCCTGTGTTCTTCTTCTCTGCTGCTTGTTGGACTGTGTGTCCCTGGGCTGCGGCCAAAGAACACAGACTATTGGTTCCCGCGGGCCTCTTCAATCCTGCTGCCAATCCTCAGGAGTAGATTAACCCTGTACCTGCCTGCCAACCTGGAGTATGGATTTACTTTGTCCCTGCCTACAAACCTGAGTGTGGATTAACCCTGTACCTGCCTACAACCCTGAGTGTGGATTAACCCTGTACCTGCCTGCTGGTGAGTGGAATAACCCTGGGCCTATCAGAACTCTGCCTGGACTTTGTCACCTCATTGTTTGCCTCAACCCGTGTGTGGCCCAATCCCTCACTGGCCAGGACTTTGCCTGTTCTATTGGGAGCCCCCTGTTACGGACTACCCCTGTTATCTGGAACTCTGTCCTAACCACGTTGGGTCTGACCCTGGGCATCTTTGTTTTGGCCCCTTTCTTTGTGAGTCTACCCGCTATCGTTCAATAAAAGGCTTTGTTGGCACTCCTGCTTTCCGTGTGCGTTCTGTCCTACCTACCCTTACGTTACAACCTTATATCTAACCCCTGGGATCATTATACACAGATCATAAAATGGCTATTACCCCCCTGTGGGCTTGAATAAAATAATTTATAGGTATACATTTATAGGTAAAGTTGATCCAGGGATAATCCAATTGCTTCTTGGGGAATCAGGAAGGATTTTTTTCCCCTGCTGAAGCAGATTGGATCATGCTTTGCTGGGGTTTCTTGCTTTCCTCTGGATCAACTGTGGGTGTAGGATTGTGTATAACACTAAGATTGTATAATTTTTTTTTTTTTTTAACCCATTTATTGGTTGAACTAGATTTACCTTTTTTTTGTATTTTTTCAACCAGACTAACTACGTAACTATTGTATACAAAATGGTGTAATAAGGGCAAAGGTTACAGAGGAATTATTAATCATTACATTTATAGGAATCACAGTAATAGTCACAAGAGGGTTTATAAAAAAAAAAAAAACAACAATAAATAACATTCACTTTATTTATTATTTATTTATTCTTGTTTTTATAGAGCAAAGAAAGAGAAGAAGCAGGGAAAAATGTCTGGTTCCCAGGGCAGGACATTTTGCTCATAACTGCTCATAGAGGAAACTATTACTTGGATCCATTGCACTGCAGAATTGCTTAGGTACAGATGTTTGGAGTCAAGACTGAGGCGTAAGATCATTGATGCACAAATTAGGGTCCTTTCACACGGCCGCTCCGTGTGTCCGCAAATCATCCTATTTTTTTGCGGATGATTTGCGGACATCAATGTAAGTGAATGGCACTGCGGATGTCAGCGGAATACCATCAGCTGACATCCGATTTTCCTCCTTTCAGTTCTGTTCCGTTTTTACGAATGGAACAGAACCCCATTTTTCCATCCGTGTAAAAAACGGAAAGGAAGGAAAATCGGATGTCAGCAGTGTCATCCGCTGACATCCGCAGTGCCATATACTTACATTATGTCCGCATATCATCCGCAAACGGATAGGATGATATGCGGACACACGGAGCGGATGACAGAAATGTCATCCGCTCCGTGGAAAAAAAAAAAAAAAAGTCCCGCAGCGGACTTAAGCAGCGGAGCGGCCGTCTGAAAGGAGCCATACTGTTTAAATTTTATTTTTTCCCTGAGTTGGGATTTAACCACTTAAGCCCCGGAAGATTTTACCCCCTTCCTTACCAGGGCCTATTTTGCAATTCGGCACTGCCTGACTTTAACGGACAATTGCGCGGTCGTGCGACGCTGTACCTAAACGAATTTGACGTCCTTTTTTTCCCCACAAACAGAGCTTTCTTTTGGTGGTATTTGATCACCTGTGCGATTTTTTGATCATGCGCTATAAACAAAAAAATAGCGTCAATTTTGCAAAAATAGCAATATTTTTCACATTTTTTAATATGAAATTCCCCCCCCAAAAAAAATGTAAAAATCAAAATTTTTTAACATTTTCGGTCAATTTGTTTTATGCTACATATGTTTGTTAAAAAAAAAAAAAAAAATCGCAAAAAGCGTATTTTGATTGGTTTGGGCAAAAGTTATCGCGTTTACTAACAAAGGGAAAGATTTTTGTCATTTTTGTTGTTTTTTGTTAACGCGTAATGGCGGCGATCTGCGATTTTTTTGCGGTACTGCGACATTGCGGCGGACAGATCGGACCCTTGACTGACATTTTTGACACTTTTGGGGTTACCAGTGACATTACTCCAGTAGTCAGTGCTATATATATGCACTGTTACTGCAAAATGACACTGGCAGTGAAGGGGTTAAATTTATTTGAGAGGGAGGGGCTGTGTGTGTCCCTAGGGGCGTGATTCTAACTGTGATTGGCTGTGGCTTGAGCTGTAGAAACAGTGATCAACGGTCCTACATAGTAGAACCGTGTGATCACAGTTTCTACACAGGGGAGAATGACAGGCGGCTTGTTTACACTAGCCGCCTGACTTTCTCCCTCTCCCCCGACGATCGCTGAGTGACCGGCGGACATCGGGTCCATCACACGCGCGGGGGGGTCCGTGACCACGCGGGAGCGCACCTCCGGGGCACGCGCTCACTCCCTAGACCCTCACAGGCTAGTGACGTAGATCTACGTCACTCTGCCTGTGAGGGGCTGACTGCCGCAGTAAATATACTGTGCGCAGTCGGCAAGTGGTTAATAAAGTCCCAAATATCAGTATAAATTTAGGTTTTCTAATCATGCCCCCTACTCAATCAAAAACTGAAAACAAAGAAAAAAACATTTTACCAGGACATACACTTTAAAGTGATTCTAAAGAATATTTAAAATAAAAAACAAGATATACTTAATTGCTCTTTGCAATAGTATTGCATAGAGCCAGTGAGGGATTTAAAAGTGGGAAAAAGGGACAATTGCCCTGGGCTCACCCGCCAGAGAGGGCCCCAGACTTCCTTTATAAAAAAAATGTAATAATTATAAAAAAAAAATGTATTATTAAAAAAATGAACAAAGTGTGTGTGTGGGTGTCAGGATAGGGAACAGTTAAGCCTGACTTCAGAGGCAAAGAATGGGAGGAGGGCTTCTGGCAGATGTTTTATATTTCAACTTCTCATACCTTTTTACTGTGTCGAGATGTTTGTTTTTTCACATGACTGTGTCACAGAATTTATTGTCTTGTTTATGAGAGACAAGTGGGTGGGACCTACGCTTGCTCTCTTGTCTCGGTAATCGCCAAAAGTAGTGCAGGAACTACTTTTTCAAATCTGTGCTGCACCGCAGAGTCGGCATTGCACCAATTTGAGTGGTGCGGTTGCTGGCAATAGGATGCGACGTGTCATGCGATTTGACCTATCCAACCTGCTCCAATGTGAACGAGGGCTGATGGCATCATTCTCAGGACTGTAAAATGTTTACTGATGGTATTGCACGTGTTTTCTAGTAGAAACGTTTCTGCATAATGAACAGTAAAATACTTGCGTTTCAATGCTTAAAGATGCGTATGCACACAAATTTGTGCAATAAATATTCTTGAAATCATTGCAAATTTATGTGGGTGTTTTTACAATTTAAAGTGGGGGGTGTTAGATATGGATCAGCCCTAGGTGCCAAATGCTCTAGGTATGCCCCTGCCTGTAGTTGTTTATATTACCCTTAACTAGGGGGTCCTAATAAAGGGTAATTATGTTACTTGTCCTATGTTACAGTCCTGCCAGCCCCTGGGCCGAGATGATGTCATTCCTGTGCATGTGCGGGAGTTTAAGTGATTGTGTATATCAAATAGAAAAGAACCACCGTGGACAGCAGGGAAGTGTGGCAGCCCCACAAGATGGCCATGATGATGTCATGTGTGGTTATGCATTTCGGGGGGGGGGGGGCACCCTTTGCCAAACTATAATACTTGCGTGCTCTGTGCAATGGTTTTGCACAAAGCAGCCCTGATCCTCCACTTCTGGGATCCCCTGCTGGCGCTCCTGGCTCCTCCTCTATGAGGAGTGCCCCTATAAGAAGCAGGTTCCTATGGGGGCACTCATGTGTGCTTGATCCGGAGCCGGGCTGTTTGCATCTATTCAAACTGTGTGTGCCCTCCTCTGCTCACAGGTTTTGACCGACAGCAGCAAGAGGCAATGGCTCTTGCTGCTCTTAGGCAAGCCTGTGAGAGCCAGGAGAGGGGGGGGGGGGAAAGAGCTGTTGCATATCTGCACATCGTTGGACCGAGATTGGTGAGTATTTAGGAGGGGAAACTATTCCCAAAAATTGTTTTACCGTAATGCAGAGAATACATTAAGGTAAAAAACCTTTTACCTTTAAAGATACTTTCAGTTAGACTTGGCACTGCGGAATGTGTATAGTGAGCTACAAATCAAAGGATTTGGGACACTGAAAAAACCCATTGGTTAGGAGTTGATTTTGCTACTACACCCTGTGCAAGACACATAAGGAAAGTAGATCCCTTACGATCTGCCGATTTTGTCTGACACTCGGTTATCGTGCCCCTGGACGTTGACAATGTATGACGAAACGCATAGGGCGGAGCGACACGCTGATGTCACCGTTACCCTCCAGTCCCGGAATAACAGGTTTTTGTATGTGTGCCAGCCTATGCATGCAATTTTAGGTGCTTTATTTGCATCTACATTGTAAGTGCAACTTTAACCTTACATGTACATTAAAAAGTTAAGATTTTACACTATGTGGAGCCTTTTATATTTTGCGGAACTCCTATGACAACCGTGTTGAGAAAAGTGGTGTGTCCAGTTAGAAGACCCTCTGAAGCTTTAAAGGCCCTGGCTGGGTATGGAGCCACAAGCATTTGTGACCTTTTGTAATGAGAGGTCCATGTAAATTAGTAAGGGAGTTTTTCAGCTTTTTTGGTGGTGTCATCGACACGCAGGATCACTCATCAAGGTGGTAGATGGTAGAGATACTCACCAGGATCATCATAACATGCTTGTGGACTTTGTATGTTTAATAATTTAACATAACTTAAAAAAGTTATACTGTATTCGAACTATGCCAATATCTCACAGTCAAGTTGCTGTTTGCACTATTTGTTTGTTTGTTATATATAGCGCATTTTTTTTCAATTTTTTTTTCTGTTATATCATTCTGGACGAATTCTGATCCGGGACCACCCCTGTCCCATGTAGGTAAGTAAGTCCATTTAATGCAGAAGAGACAAAGCATGTCTCTTGTGCATTAAAAATCCTGCCTGTTTGCCCACTTGTATTTTTTCCTGTAAAGTTCCACTTTAATTTACATTGTTATGTGCCCTACATTTTCAGTAAAAGTCCAATAATCGGGCTTCTTTGTCAAATGTGTGCAGCTTTTGCTATTACTTTGATGGAGTGCTATATGAGGCAGCACAAGGAAGTGCACAGTGACTAAACCTGGCAAAACCAGAACTGCCAGATTGTCTGTAAACATACCTAAACATGTGTAATTGCATCTACAATGTTTAATGAAGGGTAATTAAAGTAAAGCTATAGTCAAAATTAAAATTGAAAGATGCAGTCTGTCACTAGCATTAACACAACAGCCTTTGTTTGTTAAAGGGGTTTGTTTTCATTGACATGAAGTGTAAAAGGAGAGGTTTGGGAGCCGACAAAGCAGAAAAACTATTTAATGAAAAATAGATTACAGGGCCATTAAATAGTGTATGTGTATTAGGGATGCACCGATACCCGTTTTTTAAGACTGAGTACGAGTGCTGATTCTTCTTCTCAAGTTTTTGAATGCATTTATTTTTGTATGTATTTGGATGCATTTATTTTGTACACATAACACCCAGCTCACCTGCCCCTGCAGTGGTGTGAATTCCATCCATTTTTGAGTGCAATTTAGGTGAGAATTCACAGCGAGATTTCTGTTTGTCAGGTGAGATTCCAATGCAAAAACGTAAAGTGCCGGTTCACATTAGTGCGATCACAGAGATCGCATGTAATTCGGAGTGCACTGCTCCTAAATTACATGCGATCTCTGTGCATTGCAAATTTCAGCCATACAGTTTGTGTGGCTGAATTCGCACCGCAATCGCACTAAACACACACATGACCCTTTTTTTAATCCGCAGCAGAATTGGATTGCATGGTGGTTCATACTAGTGCGATCCGATTCTGTGCGAACTTGCAGATCGCACTTCGATATGCGATCTCAACTGGGGGTGTCGTTAACTTTGAATTGACACCCCCTGCGTATCGCATATGGCAGTGTGAACTGCCAGGGGTGCGGATGCGATGCAGGAGCATCGCACAAATGTGAACCGGGACTAAGATATTGCAGCTGTGTCCAAGCCGGTAGTTAAAGTGATTCTAAAGTCTCAGGTTTTTTGTTACAAATAACAAACATGTCATACCTGCTCTGCGGAAGGGTTTTGCACAAAGCAGCCCAGATCCTCCCTTTCTTCAGGGCTCCTGGCCCCTCCCTCCTGTTGAGTGTCCCCACAGCAAGCAGCTTGCTATGGAGGTACCCGAGCCGAGCCACAGCTCCCTGTGTCCATTCAGACATGGAACTGTGGCCCAGCCCCACCCCCTCTTCCTCACAACCCTGGCCAATGGTTGTAGGGGTCTGCAAGTAGAGGGCTTGTCAGAATTTGGAAGCCCCCTTTAATAAAGGGGGCCTCCAGATCCCAGTTCCCTATGTGAATAAGTAGGGGTACTCATTCACAAAAAAAGTGTAAAAAATAAAAAGAAGCCCTTTATTAAAAACACAGCATGCCCCAGTCAATTAGGTCACAAGGGGGCAGAGGGTCACCCAGAGATCTCACCAAGTGGCCACGCTCTATAGTTTATTAGTATTAGTATTAGTCCCCCCCAAAATTACACCCCAAAATACATTATGCTGCTTCTCCTGAGTACAGGGATACCACATGTGTGAGACTTTTTGGCAGTCTAGCCATGTACAGGACCCCTGAAAACCAATCACCGTCTTCAGGTTTTCTAAGGGCATAAATTGCTTATTTTACTTCCTCACTACCTATCACAGTTTCGGAGGCCCTGAAATGTCAAGATAGCACTCCCCCCCAAATAACCCCACTTTGGAAATTAGACACTCCAAGCTATTTGCTGAGAGGCATTTTGAGTCCATGGAATATTTTGCCACAAGTATCGGGAAAATGCCAAAAATGTTTTTTTTTTTTTTTATTGTATAATACACAAAGTTGTCACTTAAATGATATATTGCTCAAACATGCCATGGGTATATGTGAAATGACACCCCAATCACATTCTGCTGCTTCTCCTGAGTATGGGGATATCACAAACCACTACAGGATCCTGAAAACCAATCACTGCATTAAGGGCGTAAGTTGTTGATTTTATTCCTCACTAGTACTACCTATCACAGTTTCGGAGGTCATGAAATGCCAAGATAGCACAACCCCCCCAGTTACCCATTTTCAGTAAGTAGACATGCCAAGGTATTTGCTAAATGGCATGGTGAGTATTTTACAGCTCTCGTTTGTTTTGGAAAATGAAGAAAGAAAAGGAAATTGTATTTTTTTCAAATTTAAAAACGTTGTGACAAAAAGCGAGGTCTGCAAAATACTCAAAATGCCTCTCACAAAATAGCTTAGAGTGTTTACTTTCCGAAAAGGGGTCATTTGGGGATGGGGGGGGGGGGGGGGGTTGGGTTTGTGGGGTTTTGGCATTTCATGGCCTCTGAAACTGTGATAGGTAGTGAGGATTGAAACCAACAATTACGCCCTTAGAAAGCCTGAAGGTAGTGATTGGTTTAGGGGTCCTGTATGTGGCTAGATTGCCAGAAAGTCTCACACATGTGGTATCCCCATACTCAGGAGAAGACGCAGAATGTATTTTGGGGTGTCACATATACCCATGGAATGTGTGAGCAATATATAATTTAAGTGACAAGTTTGTGTAAAATTTAGATTTATTTTTTGTCATTTTTTAACCACTTGCAGACCGCCTAATGACTATTTACTGCTGCACTCAGCTGCTTACAGGCAAAGTGATGTAGACCTACGTCGCTTGCCAATGAGCTCCCGCCCCCACTCGTTCCCTGCCTAGTCAGCGCGTGTGACTGGCAGCTCTGATGGCCGCCGGCCACTTGCGATCTCCCGCAGGAGAGGGAGAAAGACAGACGGCTGATGTAAACACAAAGCCGTCTGTCATTCTCACTGAAGTAGGCACAGAGGCTATGCAATCCTGCTATATAGGATCGCATGTCTCTGTGGTTACTTCACTAGCCAGTTAGAATCACGTCTTGATCACCAATAAAGTTAACCCCTTCCCTGCCAGTATCATTTTTACAGTAACAGTGCATATTTATAGCACTGATTACTGTAGTAATGTCACTGGTCCCCCCAAAAGTGTCAAAAATGTCAGTCAGGGGTCTGATCTGTCCGCCGCAATGTCGCAGTTCCACAAAAAAAAAAGAAAAAGAAAATCGCAGATCGCCGCCATTACTAGTAAAAAAAAAAAAAACCAATAAAAATGACATAAATCTTTCCCGTAGTTAGTAAACGCAATAACTTTTGCGCAAACCAATCAAAATATGCTTATTGCGATTTTTTTTACCCAAAATATGTAGCAGAAAACCAATAATTAGATTAGATTAGATTTTTACATTTTTTTTTGAGAATATCATATAAAAAAATGTGAAAAATATTGTTATTTTTTCAAAATTGTCACACTTTTTTTGTTTATAGCGCAAAAAATAAAAATCGCACAGGTGATCAAATACTACCAAAAGAAAGCTCTGTTTGTGTGAAAAAAGGACGTCAATTTAATTTGGGTACAGCGTCGCACGACCGCGCAATTGTCTGTTAAAGTCACGCAGTGCGGAATCGCAAAATAGGGCCTGGTCTTTGAGCAGCCAAATCTTCTGGGGCTGAAGTGGTTAAACGCCTGTGACAAAAAAATTAAATATTCCATGGGCTCAACATGCCTTTCAGAAAATTCCGAGGGGTGTCTACATTCCAAAAAGGGGAAGTTTGAGGGTGTTTTGTACTGCCCTGCCATTAGCACTTCAAGAAATGAGATAGGCAGTCAGAAAGTAAAAGCTGCGTAAATTCCAGTATATACACCATAGTTTGTAGATGCTATAACTTTTGCACAAACCAATAAATGTACGCTTATTGAGATTTTTCTTTTATCAAAGACATGTAGCTAAATACATTTTGGGCTAAATGTAAGACAAAAATTGAGTTTATTGGATATTTTTTATATAAGAAACAGTAGAAAAACCAGAGGTGACCAATAGTGTTGAGCGAACACGGACTGTATTATTCGTGTTCGTACCGAATAATTGGATTTTTGTTACCCGAATTTTATTTCCGGGTTTGTATGTATTGGCGCGCTTTTAATGGCGGGCTTTCAACAGCCAATCAACAAGCGTTTAACTGGTGTGCCTTAAGCCATTCCAGCCATGTCTACAAATGTATTAGTAGCTGTGATTGGCCATCTGAAGCATGTGACCAAGTCTTTATAAGTTCGAGACCGAGCGCCGCTGCGTCATTATGCTGTAGTACAGGGACAGAGTACACATCATACGTGCTGGCTGCTGATTAGGGACAGACAGGCAAAAAATCATATTGTGTCCGAAAAGAATTGAGGGACAGGTCGGAGTGCTGCAGGCAGGGCGAGATATAGGCATTTTAGGGCGAGGCTGGAGATATTTAGGGTCAGTGTTCTACAATCGATTTTGCAGTGTGGGGGGGGGGGTTTGCAGTGACCAATCTTATCGATCCTTTTAGGGAGAGTCTGGAGATAGGCAGATGTCAGTGGTCCACATCGATTTTGCTGTGTGGGGTGGTGTGAACACAATCTTTTTGCACACTGAGGAGAAAAAAGTCTTTTTTATCAGTCAGTTGTGTGCAGCGTTTTTCCTTCAGTGCTGCTGTGCTGACTGTGATAATACACTGCTGTGTTCACACATGTGCTATTATTGAGTGATTTCAAAAGTTATACACTTTTTTCTATTCCACTATTCCATATACACCCTTGGGTTAAAAAAATTAAATTGTGGCATAGTCTGTACTAATCTAGTTAAAAATTACAAACTTAAAAGTGGAATTTTCTTTTTTTTTTCCCTCCATAGCCTGCAGCAGAGCTGACTGATATAAGACACTGCTGTTCACATGTGCTATTGATAAATCACCAATTTTATATCATATTTTCTATTCCGCTATTCAATCTACACCATTGGGTAAAAACAATTAAATTGCGGGATAGTCTGTATCGGTACGTGTGAGATACACCTTTCCAATTTTTGGGGCGCATCTCATACTGCCAAGGATTTGAGGGTGCTGCCTGTTCCGAACTCCTCCTACTCCTCATCCTGCCTTTGGGGGTACAAAAAATAGTAATTTCGGCCTAGTCTGGGTCTCTACGTGTGAGATACATACACCTTTTGATATCATATTTTCTATTCCGCTATTCAATCTACACCGTTGGGTAAAAACAATTAAATTGCGGGATAGTCTGTATCGGTACGTGTGAGATACACCTTTCCAATTTTTGGGGTGCATCTCATACTGCCGAGGATTTGAGGGTGCTGCCTGTTCCGAACTCCTCCTACTCCTCATCCTGCCTTTGGGGGTACAAAAAAATAGTAATTTCGGCCTAGTCTGGGTCTCTACGTGTGAGATACATACACCTTTTGATATCATATTTTCTATTCCGCTATTCAATCTACACCGTTGGGTAAAAACAATTAAATTGCGGGATAGTCTGTATCGGTACGTGTGAGATACACCTTTCCAATTTTTGGGGTGCATCTCATACTGCCGAGGATTTGATGGTGCTTCAGTCTGCCTCCTGCCTGTTCCGAACTCCTTCTACTCCTCATCCTGCCTTTGGGGGTACAAAAAATAGTAATCGGGGCCTAGTCTGGTTCTGTACGTGTGAGATACATCCACCTTTTTTTTGATAATATTTTCTATTCCGCTATTTAACCACTTTACAACCGGAGGATTTTGCTGTCTTCCGTCCAGGCCACTTTTTGCGATTCGGCGCTGTGCGACTTCAACTGACAATTGCGCGGTCGTGCGACGCCGTACCCAAACGAAATTTACGTCCTTTTTTTCCCACAAACAGAGCTTTCTTTTGGTGGTATTTGATCACCTGTGCGATTTTTACTTTTTGCGCTATAAACAAAAAAATAGCATTTTGAAAAAATAACAATATTTTTCACATTTTTTTATATGAAATTCCCCCCAAAAAAGATGTAAAAACCAATTTTTTTAAAAGTTTTTGGCCAATTTGTTTTATGCTACATATGTTTGGTAAAAAAAATCGCAATAAGCGTATTTTGATTGGTTTGCGCAAAAGTTATTGCGTTTACTAACAAAGGGAAAGATTTCTGTCATTTTTGGTGTTTTTTTTTTAACGCGTAATGGCGGCGATCTGCGATTTTTTTTGCGGGACTGCGACATTGCGGCGGACAGACCGGACCCCTGACTGACATTTTTGACACTTTTGGGGGTACCAGTGACATTACTGCAGTAATCAGTGCTATATATATGCACTGTTACTGTAAAAATGACACTGGCAGGGAAGGGGTTAATTTTATTGGAGAGGGAGGGGTTAATGTATGCCTGGTGCTTACTGACGTGTAGGGGGGGAGGTGACTATGTGATTCATGGACAGATCGGATGTCCAGCTATGCTGAACAGTCCGATCTGTCACTCCCTGTCACTATGGAGATCCGCCCGCTGTGTTTACACACAGCGGGCGGATCTCCAGACTCGATCCCCGACGATCGGGTAAGAGCAGCGGCGATCGCCGCTGCTCCTCCCCTGGCCCGACTCCCGCTGTGAATGAAAACAGCGGGAGCGAGCCTCCGGCGGCGCGCAAGCGCCGCCCAGAAGGGGAGGAGTCCAGTCACGTTAATACTACGTGGCTGGACGGGAACGAGCCACTCTGCCGCAGTAGTATTACTGTGAGCGGTAGTAGAGTGGTTAATCTACACCTTTGGGTAAAAACAATTAAATTGCGGGATAGTCTGTGTCATTACGTGTGAGATACACCTTTCAATTTTTCGGGCGCATCTCATACTGCCGAGGATTTGAGGATGCTTCAGTGTGCCTCCTGCCTGTTCCGAACTCCTCCTACTCCTCATCCTGCCTTTGGGGGTACAAAAAAATAGTAATTTGGGCCTAGTCTGGGTCTCTACGTGTGAGATACATACACCTTTTGATATCATATTTTCTATTCCGCTATTCAATCTACACCTTTGGGTAAAAACAATTAAATTGCGGGATAGTCTGTGTCGGTACGTGTGAGATACACCTTTCCAATTTTTGGGGCGCATCTCATACTGCCGAGGATTTGAGGGTGCTTCAGTGTGCCTCCTGCCTGTTCCGAACTCCTCCTACTCCTCATCCTGCCTTTGGGGGTACAAAAAATAGTAATCGGGGCCTAGTCTGGTTCTGTACGTGTGAGATACATACACCTTTTTTTTGATAATATTTTCTATTCCGCTATTTAATCTACACCTTTGGGTAAAAACAATTAAATTGCGGGATAGTTTGTGTCGGTACGTGTGAGTTACACCTTTCCAATTTTTGGGGCGCATCTCATACTGCCGAGGATTTGAGGGTGCTTCAGTCTGCCTCCTGCCTGTTCCGAACTCCTCCTACTCCTCATCCTGCCTTTGGGGGCACAAAAAATAGTAATCGGGGCCTAGTCTGGGTCTCTACGTGTGAGATACATACACCTTTTGATATCATATTTTCTATTCCGCTATTCAATCTACACCTTTGGAGTAAAAACAATTAAATTGCGGGATAGTCTGTGTCGGTACGTGTGAGGTACATACACCTTTTGATATCATTTTCTATTCCGCTATTCAATCTACACCTTTTTGTAAAAACAATTAAATTGCGGGATAGTCTGTGTCGGTACGTGTGAGATACATACACCTTTTGATATCATATTTTCTATTCCGCTATTCAATCTACACCTTTGGAGTGAAAACAATTAAATTGCGGGATAGTCTGTGTCGGAACGTGTGTGATACATCTTTCCAATTTTTGGGGCGCATCTCATACTGCCGAGGATTTGAGGGTGCTTCAGTGTGCCTCCTGCCTGTTCTGAACCCCTCCTACTCCTCATCCTGCCTTTGGGGGTACAAAAAATAGTAATTTGGGCCTAGTCTGGGTCTCTACGTGTGAGATACATACACCTTTTGATATCATATTTTCTATTCCGCTATTCAATCTACACCTTTGGGTAAAAACAATTAAATTGCGGGATAGTCTGTGTCGGTACGTGTGAGATAAATACACCTTTTGATATCATATTTTCTATTCCGCTATTCAATCTACACCTTTGGAGTAAAAACAATTAAATTGCGGGATAGTCTGTGTCAATACGTGTGAGGTACATACACCTTTTGATATCATATTTTCTATTCCGCTATTCAATCTACACCTTTGGGGTAAAAACAATTAAATTGGGGGATAGTCTGTGTTGGTACGTGTGAGATACACCTTTCCAATTTTTGGGGCGCATCTCATACCGCCGAGGATTGCAGGGTGCTTCAGTGTGCCTTCAGTGTGCCTCCTGCCTGTTCCGAACTCCTCCTACTCCTCATCCTGCCTTTGGGGGTACAAAAAATAGTAATCGGGGCCTAGTCTGGGTTTGTACGTGTGAGATACACCACCGTTTTGTAAAATTTTTCCTATTCCGCTATTCAATATACACCCTGTTTGAGTGAAAAAATTAAATTACGGCATAGTCTGTATCGGTAAATGTGAGATACACCTTTTTAAATTTGTTTGGCGCATCTCCTTCCACCGCCGAGGATTGCAGGGCGCTTCAGTTTGCCTCCTGTTCCGAACTCCTCCTACTCCTCTTCCTCATCCTGCCTTTAGGGTACAAAAAATAGTAATCGGGGCCTAGTTTGTGTTTGTATGTGTGAGATACACCGTTTTGTAAAAATTTTCCTATTCCGCTATTCAATATACACCCTGTTTGAATGTAAAAAATTAAATTACGGCATAGTCTGTATCGGTACATGTGAGATACACCTTTTTAAATTTGTTTGGCGCATCTCCTTCCACCGCCGAGGATTGCAGGGCGCTTCAGTTTGCCTCCTGTTCCGAACTCCTCCTACTCCTCTTCCTCATCCTCCCTTTAGGGTACAAAAAATTTAAATGGGGGCCTAGTCTGTGTTTGTACGTGTGAGATACACCATTTTTTATCCTTTTCCCTATTCCGCTATTCAATATACACCCTTTTGGGGTAAAAAAAATTAAATTGCGGCATAGTTTGCATATTTGACTGTGAGATACACCCGTGCGATACTGTTGTTGTTTTGTTCCGCTATTCAATAAACACCTTTCTAGGGCAAGATCATAAATTACAGAAATATGAGGAGACCGTCAAATAGGGGCCGTGGCCTGGGTCGTGGTGCTGCTGGTAGAGCTCCTGTTGCAAGGAGAGGACGTGGTCGATCTGTGCCAGCTACACGCACAAGTGAAACACCTTCCTCAAGTGTGAGTAGGCGACAGAACCTGCAGCAGAATTTGGTAGGGCATCATACGCCTCTAGAAGTGATGAGGCCAGAACAAGTAGAGGCGATAGTAGATTGGTTTGCTGCTGACAGTGCCTCCAGTTCCTTTACATTGTCTCCCACCCAGTCTACTGCAGAACGGTCAGAGTTGGCACCTGCAGCCAATGTCCAACCGTCTTTCACCTCACCCCCTTGCAAATCAGGCAAGCAGTCTGAGCCCCAAGTCATAAAGCAGTCTCTTCTTCTTTTTGAGGACTCTGTCAGCAGGGTTTCCCAGGGCCATCCATCTGGCCCTGCCCCAGAAGTGGAAGAGATTGAGTGCAGCGATGCCCAACCACTTATTTCTCAAGATGAGTACATGCAAGGACCATCGCAGCACGTCTCCGATGATGACGAAACGCAGGTGCCAACTGCTGCGGCATTCAGAATTGTGGAGACCGACAAGGAGGGCAGGGGTGAAGACTGGGTGGAAGATGATGTGGAGGACGATGAGGTCCTCGACCCCACATGGAATGAAGGTCATGCAGGTGACCTGAGTAGTTTGGAGGAAGAGGCGGTGGTCGCACAGAGCCACCAGCACAGCAGAAGAGGGAGCAGGGTGCAGAAGCGGAGCGACCGTGCCCTAGACACTACGCCTGCTACTGCCCAACGCAGCAAGGGAACGAGCGCAGCAAAGCCAGCTCAAAGGAGTTCTCTAGCGTGGAAGTTCTTCAGAAAATGTGCTGATGACAGGACACGAGTGGTTTGCACCCTGTGCAATCAGAGCCTGAAGCGAGGCATAAACCTTCTCAACCTGAGCACAACCTGCATGATCAGGCATCTAAGTGCAAAGTACGAGCTGCAGTGGAGTAGACACCTTCAAAACCAAGAAACGTCTCTGGCTCATCCTGCTTCCTCTTCTGCTGCAGTCTCGGCCTCTCCATCCACATCTGTAGTGATACCGGCACCTGCCACCCCGCAAACAGACGATCTGTCAGCAACACTACCACCTGGGTCACCAACCATCTCCACAATGTCCCGTGGAAGCGTTCAGCTTTCCATCTCCCAAACACTTGAGAGGAAGAGGAAGTACCCCCCTACCCACCCGCGATCCCTGGCCCTGAATGCCAGCATTTCAAAATTCTTGGCCTTTGAAATGCTGTCATTCCGTCTGGTGGAGACGCACAGGTGAAATTCTGCCTGTACCTCGAGCCACACAAGAGAGGCAGAAGGAGATTAGGGAACTTAACAAGTGGCTGAGGAACTGGTGTAGGAAGGAGGGGTTTGGGTTCCTGGAGAACTGGGCTGACTTTTCAGTCGGCTACCGGCTCTTTAGTAAGGATGGGCTGCACCTTAATGGGGACGGTACAGCTCTTTTGGGGAGAAAGATGGCCACCAAGTTGGAGGGGCTTTTAAACTAGGAGACGGGGGGAGGGCTCAGAAGTAGAGTCAGTCAGGAGGGAGCAGAGGACTGAAGGCAGTTGTAGGGTCAGCAGCGACAGTAGTTCCACAACGTCAATCGGTAGGTCTGTGCGGGAAAACCTCAGACCAAACAGGAATAAACATAACCACCAATTGCGCTCAACTTCCGTAAAACTAAGAGGGGTATATGCTAATGCCAGGAGCCTAGCTAATAAAATGGATGAGTTGGAAATATTAGTACATGAGGAGGACATAGACCTTGTGGGAATAACAGAGACTTGGTTCGACCCCTCACATGACTGGCTGGCCAATATCCAAGGGTATTCGGTGTACCGGAAGGACAGGGTAGGAAAAAGAGGGGGAGGGGTATGTCTCTATGTCAAGAACAATATAAAGGTGATAGAAAGGAGTGACATTACGGAAGGGATGAGTATGGAGTTAGAATCTGTGTGGGTTGAACTCCATAGGGAAGGAGAAAAGGGGAAAGTAATTGTGGGGGTTTGCTATAGGCCACCTAACCAAGGGGAGGAGGTAGAGCTGGAATTTTTAGCACTAATGAGTAAAGTGGCAAAATTGGGATCAGTCATCATATTGGGGGACTTCAATTATCCCGACATTGACTGGGATGAGGGGACTGCACACTCACAGAAGGCCCGCCTATTCACAGAAACCTTACTGGATAATTACATGGCACAGTTGGTGGACTCTCCGACTAGAGAAAATGCAGTCCTGGATCTATTGATCACTAATGACCCAGACATAATCTCGGAGGTAGTAGTCCAGGACAACCTGGGCTCTAGCGATCACAGGATGATCACATTTAGTATAAATAACAATATAACAAGGCAAGTGGGGAACATAAGAACCCTAAACTTCAGAAGGGCAAACTTTCCAAAATTGTACTCATTGATGGAAAGGGTAAACTGGGACCAAACCTTGGGAATTCCTGACCACAGAGGAAAAATGGGAATGCTTTAGGAACATATTAGGCAAAGGCATCTTGCAGTGCATTCCTATGGGAAATAAATTTAGAAGAGACAAAGCCAAACCTGGCTGGCTAAACCGTAGCGTTAAAAAATGTATTAGGGGAAAAAAATTGGCCTTCAAGAAATATAAATCAGAGGGCACAGTATTGGCTTTCGAGCAATACAAGGAGGCAAATAAGAAAAATAAACACGAAATCAAAATGGCTAAAATCAACTTTGAGAGACAAATAGCGGAGGATAGTAAAAAAAACCCAAAGAAATTCTTTAAATATATCAACAGCAAAAAAACTAGGGCAGAGCATATTGTTCACATAATTAACGATGATGGGAGGATGGTTACAGAGGACACTGAAAAAGCAACCGTGCTCAATGCTTTTTTCTCGTCAGTCTTTACACAGGAAAAGGAGGGGTACACTGACCATGACTGTATGGTTAGTAGTAATACACAGGACTTGCCACTATGGCTAACAGAGGGTGAAATCAGGGAAAGGCTGGATAAACTTAACACAAACAAATCACCAGGCCCGGATGGCTTACATCCGAGAGTACTCAAGGAACTCAGTAAGGTTATATCCAGACCACTGTTCCTGATCTTTGCTGACAGTATTAGGACAGGAGATGTACCAGGGGATTGGAAGAAAGCTAACGTGATTCCAATATTCAAAAAGGGCCAGAGGCATATCCCGGGAAATTATAGGCCTGTCAGTTTGACATCAATAGTATGTAAACTTCTGGAGGGGATGATAAGGGACTATATCGTAGAGTTTGCTAAAGATAACAACATCATCAGCAGTAATCAGCACGGGTTTACAAATGGGCGTTCTTGTCAAACCAATCTCTTAGCATTCTACGAGGAGGTAAGCTGTGAGCTAGATAGGGGGAGACCAGTGGATGTGGTGTACTTGGATTTCGCTAAGGCGTTTGATACAGTTCCCCACAAGCGCTTAATTTATAAAATAAGGTCTGCAGGTATCGACAGCAGAGTTTGCTCTTGGATACGGAATTGGCTTAAAGGGCGTGTCCAAAGGGTGGTAATAAACAGCGCATATTCAGACTGGTCTGAGGTTGTAAGCGGGGTGCCCCAGGGCTCAGTCCTGGGACCAACCTTGTTCAATTTATTCATAAACAGCATTGAGGACGGGATCAGTAGTGCGTTATCAGTTTTTGCAGATGACACAAAATTGGCCAGGGCAATAACTGCACAGCATGAAGCAGATATCCTACAGAATGACCTGGACAAAATTACAGAGTGGGCAACGACATGGCAAATGAGGTTTAACGTGGAGAAGTGTAAGGTTTTGCACTTGGGGACTAAAAACATAAAAACACAATACACGTTAGGAGGGGAACCCTTGGGGGAATCAAAAATGGAGAAGGATCTGGGAGTCTTGGTTGATGATAGATTAGGCAACAGCATGCAATGTCAAGCGGCAGCTGCCAAAGCCAGGAGAATATTAGCATGCATAAAGAAAGGGATGTATTCCAGAGATAAGACTATAATCCTTCCACTTTATAAAACTCTGGTCCGACCGCATCTGGAGTATTCTGTCCAGTTCTGGTCGCCAGTCCTCAGGAGGGATGTGTTGGAGCTGGAGAGAGTCCAGAGAAGGGCAACTAAACTAATTAGGGGGTTGGAGGACCTTGACTATGAAGAGCGTCTACAATCGCTCGATTTATTCTCCCTGGAGAAGAGACGTCTGAGGGGGGACATGATAGCAATTTATAAATATCTTAATGGGGATCCCAGCTTAGAAAAAAAGCTGTTCATTCGAAGGGATTGCATGAGGACTCGAGGGCATACAATGCGATTAGAGGAGAAGCGTTTTAACCTCAGGCAACGTGAGGGGTTCTTTACTGTTAGGGCTACAAGATTGTGGAATTCTCTACCACAAGAGGTGGTTTCTGCAGGTAGTATGGTGGCTTTCAAAAGACTCTTAGACTTACATCTCAAGGATCAGAACATTCAGGGGTATGTGAGATGATTACAGCCACACACACCTACACAGGTTGAACTGGATGGACTGTTGTCTTTATTCAACCTCACCTACTATGTAACTATGTAACTATGTAACAGTTTTAAAAACCTTATGTCGGTGGCTGTCCCACAGTACGTCGTGCCCAGCTGCCACTACTTTTCCAGGCAAGCCATCCCTTTCCTGCACAACCAAGTGGGGGAAAAAATCAGGTGTGCACTGCGCAACGCCATCTGTGGCAAGATCCACCTAACTACCGATACGTGGACCAGTAAGCACGGTCAGGGGCGTTATATTTCCCTAACGGCACACTGGGTAAATGCAGTGGCGGATGGGCCTGAGGCGGATAGCAATTTGGCGCATGTCCTTTCACCACCGAAGATTGCAGGGCGCTTCAGTTTGCCTCCTGTTCCTAACTCCTCCTACTCCGCTTCCTCATCCTCTACCGCCTCCTCATCCGGTCAGCGTAACACATTCACCACCAACTTCAGCACGGCCAGGGGTAAACGACAGCAGGCAGTTTTAAAACTTGCCTGTTTGGGGGAAAAACCACACACACCGCGCAGGAGTTGTGGAGGAGCATGGAACAGCAGACAAATGAGTGGTTGCTGCCAGCGAGCCTCAAGCCCGGCCTGGTGGTGTGCGATAACGAGTGAAATCTCATAGCAGCTCTGAGCCTAGCCGGTTTGATGCACATCCCTTGCCTGGCGCATGTGCTGAATTTGGTGGTGCAGAGGTTCCTTAAAAATTATCCCGATATGTCAGAGCTGCTGCAGAAAGTGCGGGCCGTCTGTGCGCACTTTCGGCGTTCTCACTCTGCTGCTGCTCGCCTGTCAGCGCTGCAGCGTAACTTCGGCCTTCCCGCTCACCGCCTCATATGTGACATGCCCACAAGGTGGAACTCCACCTTGCACATGCTGGAAAGACTGTGCGAGCAGCAGCAGGCCATAATGGAGTTTCAGCTGCAGCACGCACGCGTGAGTCGCTCTGCGGAACAGCACCACTATACCACCAATAACTGGGCCTCTATGCGAGACCTGTGTGCCTTGTTGCGCTGTTTTGAGTACTCCACCAACATGGCCAGTGCCGATGACGCCGTTGTCAGCTTAACTATCCCACTTCTATGCCTCCTTCAAAAAACAATTTGGGCGATGATGGAAGAGGATGTGGCACACAATGAGGAGGAGGAGGTGGAGGAGGATGAAGAGGTAACATTTCCAAGGCTTTCAGGGCAGTCATTCGCAAGGGGCTCCGAGGGTGGGTTCCTGCACACACAAACGCCAGGGACACAATTGTCCAGCAGGGGCACAGTTCTGGAGGATGAGGAGGAGGAGATGGAGGAGGAGATGGAACCATGTTCACAGCAGGGTGGCACCCAGGCCAGCTCATGGCCATCACTGGTGCGTGGCTGGGGGGATACAGAGGACACAGATGATACACCTCCCACAGAGGACAGCCTTTCGTTGCCTCTGGGCAGCCTGGCACACATGAGCGATTACATGCTGCAGTGTCTTCACAACGACCGCCGAGTTGCCCACATTCTAAGTTGTGCTGATTACTGGGTGGCCACGCTGCTGGATCCCCGTTACAAGGACAACGTACCGTCCTTAATTCACTCACTGGAGCGCGATCGCAAGATGCGCCAGTACAAGCGCACGCTGGTAGACGCGATGCTGCTGGCATTCCCACCTGACAGCGGGGCCACAGTGGAAGCACAAGGCCAAGGCAGAGGAGGAGGAGGAAGAGGTCGCCAACGCAACCAGGGCACCGCCGGCACCTCAGAAGGCAGGGTTAGCATGGCCGAAATGTGGAAAAGCTTTGTCAGCATGCCACAACAAACAGCAGCACCAGCAGCTCATATGGAACATCTTAGCAGGAGGCAGCATTTCACCAACATGGTGGAGCAGTATGTGTGCACACGCCTACATGTAGTGAATGACGGGTCTGCCCCCTTCAACTTCTGGGTCTCCAAATTGGGCACATGGCCTGAGCTTGCCCTTTACGCCTTGGAGGTGCTGGCGGGCCCTGCAGCCAGTGTATTATCTGAACGGGTATTTAGCACGGCTGGGGGCGTTATCACAGACAAGCGCAGCCGCCTTTCCAGAGACAATGTGGACAAGCTCACGTTCATTAAAATGAACCAGGCATGGATCCCACGGGACTTTTCCGTACCTTGTGCAGAATAGCGATGGATACCGACCTTACCCAGCCATTGTTCTATTTTTGCTCTTTCTCACTCTTTTGGGGTGTACCCTCATTTAAAATTTCTGAAAAAAAGCAGTGTTGGCTACCTCGTCCTCCTCCACCGCCGCTTCCACCTACACCGCCCATAGGTGTGCGCAGCCTATTGCATTAGGGTGTGCACCCCAAAGTTTAAATACACATGCATGTGTTTGCCTACATCTACATGGCCCCGATACATTACTCTCCCTGCTGGCAAAGTGAAATAGAAGTGTGTGGCACTTCTCTTATGGCAGAGCAGGTCCGAGGGAGATCTTTCCCATCTCCTCACTGGCAAACAGAGCGATAATGCTAATGTGCCCTAGGTGATTAGGGTGTGCCCAGGCACACCCGGCACATCCTGTGCACACGCCTATGACACCGCCACATCCACCACCACCTCAACCTCCCTCCTACTCCATATGGGCCTCGTCCTTCACAGATGAAGAACATTGTTTTATTTTTCTGTTTTTTTTGTTGTTTTAAGTTATTTCCCTATCCACATTTGTTTGCAGAGCACTTGCCATGCTCTTAACTATGTTTTGCTGCCATTTGCAGCACTCTAGCCCTTTCCTTTGGTGTTTTAGAGCCATTTTAGTGCCTGAAAGTTCGGGTCCCCATTGACTTCAATGGGGTTCGGTGTCCGGGTAAAGTTCGGAAAAAGTCCGGGACACGGACCCGGACTTTTTTTTCAAGTTCGGCCGAACCCGCCGAATGCGGACATCCAGGTGTCCGCTCAACTCTAGTGACCAATACCACCGAAAGAAAGCTTGATTTGTGGGAAAAAAAGCACATAAATTTGTTTGGGTACAGCATTGCATTTCTGCGCAATTGTCAGTTAAAGTCACGCAGTGCCAAATTGCAAAAAAATGGCCTGGTCCTTAAGAGGGTAAATCCTTCTGAACCAGAAGTGGGTAACACAGTATATTTCAAGTGTGTTATTTGCTGTTTAACGCAGTATATTTCAAGTGTGTTATGTGCTGTTTAACGCAGTATATTTCTGTGCATTACTGCATGTTTAACGCAGTATATTTCTGTACGTTAGTGCACATTTACTACAGTATCATTTCTGTGCGTTAGTGCATGTTTAATGCAGTATATTACAGTGGGTTATGTGCCATTTAAAGCAGTATACTACAGTGCGTTACGTGCCATTTCACGCAGTATATTTATGTGCGTTATGTGCCGTTTGATGCAGTATTTTTCAGTGCGCTAGTGCACATTTAACAGTATATTTTAGTGTGTTACGTGCCGTTTAACGAGGAGAGCATTCCCGGAAGCAGAGGCAGAAGCAGTGTGTGTGTGTGTTTGTGGGCGGAGCAGCAGCAGCAGCTGCAAACAAGGCAAGGCGAGGGGAGAGAGCTGTGTGTGGAGGAGGAGCCCCGGGTGAAATGTGTGGGGAAGCCGCACGAGGAAGCCGGGTGTGGGTGCAGAGGACTCAGGGACCAGTGACAGAGCGGCGGTAGCGGCGGCAGTGGTGGACTGAGGGACATGAGTAGGGGGAATAATCAGCTGATCGGCTGATTGGGGGGGGGTAACTAAGTGACTATGACCTGTGACTGACTGACCTTTGACTTACTGTGACCTGTGACTGACCCGTGACTGACTGACCCGTGACTGACTGACCCGTGACTGACTGTGACTGACTGACTTGTGACTTACCCGTGACTGACTGACCTGTGACTCACTGACTTGTGACTTACCCGTGACTGACTGATCCGTGACTGACTGACCTGTGACTGACTGACCTGTGACTGATTGTGACCTGTGACTGACTGTGACCTGCGACTGACTGTAACCTGCGACTGACTGTAACCTGCGACTGACTGTGAATGACTGTGCTCTGCGACTGACTGCGACTGACTGACTGTGCTCTGCAACTGACTGTGCTCTGCGACTGACCGTGCTCTGCGACTGACCGTGCTCTGTGACTGACTGCGACTGACTGACCGTGCTCTGCAACTGAGTACCTGGGAGGACTGGTGAGTATCTTAGCGACTGGTGAGTATCTTAGCGTTAGTATCAGGGGAGATAGAGGTAGTGTAGGTAAGGAATAGCAGGTCATTACTAATTATCCCCATAGAGTAGAGGGTAATAATGTCCGACAGGATTGGGGATGCCATTCAGTGCACTTCTTGCTGCATGCATGCGTTCCTTGATGAACAAATCAAGGGCGAATACTGCTGTGCAAGATGTGAGCGACTTGTTTCTCTGGAAGCCCAGATCCTGGATCTGGAGAACAAAGTAGCAACACTGCGTAGCATCAACAACCTGGAAAGGAGCTTGGACATTACCCATCAGGCGCTGGCAGGGGCCGGCATAGAGGAGGGAGGAGTAGAGGAGACGCAGGCATCAGAGGTAGGCAGTTGGGTGACCGTTAGGAAGGGAAGAGTGCCAGGGAGGCCAGTCCTGAGTTGATACACCCTAACAAATTTGCCAAATTGCTTGTTAATGGGGATATCAGCTCAGGGGTGGCAGTGCTGGAGCAGGCACCCTCCCCCAGCTGCCAGGGGATAGGGGGCTCCAGGAAGGAGGCGGGTCGAGACTCAGAAAGGTTAGACAGGTTGTGGTAGTGGGGGACTCAATTATCAAGAGGACAGAGAGGGCAATCTGTCAAAACGATCGCGGTAGCTGGACAGTATGTTGTTTACCGGGCGCTCGAGTTTGGCACATCGCGGAACGGGTACACAGATTATTGGGCGGGGCTGGGGATTACCCAGCGGTCATGGTGCACGTGGGCACTAATGACCAAGTAAGAGGAAGGATCCTAAAGAACAAATTCAGGGACTTAGGGAATAGATTGAGGAATAGGACCTCCAAGGTGGTTTTCTCTGAAATACTGCCGGTACCTCGAGCCACACAAGAGAGGCAGAAGGAGATCAGGGAACTTAACAAGTGGGTGAGGAACTGGTGTAGGAAGGAAGGGTTTGGGTTCCTGGAGAACTGGGCTGACTTCTTTAGTAAGGATGGGCTGCACCTTAATGGGAATGGTACAGCTCTTTTGGGGAGAAAGATGGCCACCAAGTTGGAAGGGCTTTTAAACTAGGAGACAGGGGGAGGGCTCAGAAGTAGAGTCAGTCAGGAGGGAGCAAAGGACAGAAGGCAGTAATAGAGTCAGCAGCAACAGTAGTTCCATAACGTCAATTGAGGGGTCTGTGCGGGAAATCCTCAGACCAAACAGGAATAAAAATAATCACCATTCACTATCAACTTCCACAAAACTAAGAGGGGTATATGCAAATGCCAGGAGCCTAGCTAATAAAATGGATGAGTTGGTTAGTACATGAGGAGGACATAGACCTTGTGGGAATAACGGAAACTTGGTTCGACCCATCACATCACTGGCTGGCCAATATCCAAGGGTATTTGGTGTACCGGAAGGACAGGGTAGGAAAAAGAGGGGGAGGGGTATGTCTCTATGTAGATAATGTAAGGGTGATAGAGAGGAGTGATATTATGGAAGGTATGAGCATGGAGTTAAAATCCGTGTGGGTAGAACTCCATAGAGAAGAAGTAAAGGGAAAAGTAATTGTGGGCATTTGCTATAGGCCACCCAACCAAAGGGAGGAGGTAGAGCTGGAATTTATATCACTGTTGGGTAAAGTGGCAAAACTGGGATCAGTCATCATATTAGGGGACTTCAATTATCCTGACATTGACTGGGAAGAGGGGACTACACACTCACAGAAGGCCCGTCTCTTCATGGAAACCTTACAGGACAACTACATGTCTCAGTTGGTGGATTCTCCTACTATCTATTGATGACTAAAGACCCAGACCTAATCTCAGAGGTAAGAGTCCAGGACAACCTGGGCTCTAGTGATCACAGGATGATCACATTTAGCGTAAATAATATAACAAGGCAAGAGGGGAACATAAGAACCCTAAACTTCAGAAGGGCAAACTTTCCCAAATTGTGCTCAATGATGGAAAGGGTAAACTGTGACCAAACCTTAGGAACACTGACCAAGGAGGAAAAATGGGAATGCTTTAGGAACATATTAAACAAATGCATCTCGCAGTGCATTCCTATGGGAAATAAATTTAGAAGAGACAAAGCCAAACCTGGCTGGCTAAACCGTAATGTTAAAAAACTTATTAGGGGTAAAAAAAATGGCCTTCAAGAAATATAAATCAGAGGGCACAATATCGGCTTTCGAGCAATACAAGGAGGCAAATAAGAAAAGTAAATACGAAATCAAAATGGCTAAAATCAACTTTGAGAGACAAATAGCGGAGGATAGTAAAAATATTTAGATATAATAAAATATTTATTAAATAAGAAATTCTTTAAATATATCAACAGCAAAAAAACTAGGGCAGAGCATATTGCACACATAATGAACGATGATGGGAGGATGGTTACAGAGAACACTGAAAAAGCAACCGTGCTGAACGCTTTTTTCTCCTCAGTCTTTATACAGGAAAAGAAGGGGTACACTGACCATAACTGTATGGTTAGTAGTAATATACAGGACTTGCCGCTATGGCTAACAGAGGGTGAAATCAGGGAAAGGCTAGATAAAATTAACACAAATAAATCACAAGGCCCGGATGGCGTACATCCGAGAGTACTCAAAGAACTTAGTAAAACTATATCTAGACCACTGTTCCTGATCTTTGCTGACAGTATTATGAGAGGAAATGTATCAGGAGATTGGAGGAAAGCTAACGTGATACCGAGATTCAAAAAAGGGCAGAGGCATGTCCTGGGATATTATAGGCCTGTCAGTCTGACATCGATAGTATGTAAACTTCTGGAGGGGATAATAAGGGACTATATCATAGAGTTTGCTAAAGACAACAACATCATCAGCAGTAATCAGCACGGGTTTACAAATGGGCGTTCTTGTCAAACCAGTCTCTTAACATTCTACGAGGAGGTGAGCTGTGAGCTAGATAGGGGGAGACCAGCTTAATTTATAAAATAAGGTCTGCAGGCATTGACCGCAGGGTTTGCTCTTGGATACGGAACTGGCTAAAAGGGCGTGTCCAAAGGGTGGTAATAAATAGCGCATACTCAGACTGGTCTGGGGTGGTAAGTGGGGTCCCCCAAGGCTCAGTCCTGGGACCAACCTTGTTCAATTTATTCATAAACAGCATTGAGGACGGGATCAGTAGTTCTATATCAGTTTTTGCAGATGACACAAAATTGAGCAGGGCAATAAGTGCACAGCATGAAGCAGATATCCTACAGAATGACCTGAACAAAATAACAGAGTGGGCAACGGCATGGCAAATGAGGTTTAATGTGGAGAAGTGTAAGGTTTTGCATTCGGGGACTAAAAACATAAAAGCACAATACACTTTAGGGAGGGAACCTTTGCGGGAATCAAAAATGGAGAAAGATCTGGGAGTCTTGGTAGAGGATAGACTAAGCAATAGCATGCAATGTCAAGCGGCAGCTGCCAAAGCCGGCAGAATATTAGCATGCATAAAGAAAGGGATGTATTCCAGAGATAAAACTATAATCCTACCACTTTATAAAACTCTGGTCCGACCGCATCTGGAGTATTCTGTCCAGTTCTGGTCGCCAGTCCTCAGGAGGGATGTGTTGGAGCTGGAGAGAGTCCAGAGAAGGGCAACTAAACTAATTAGGAGATTGGAGGACCTTAATTATGAAGAGCGTCTGCAATTACTTGATTTATTCTCCCTGGAGAGGGGACATGATAGCAATTTATAAATACTGTACCTCAATGGTGATCTCAGGATAGAAAAAAAGCTATTCAGTCGAAAGGATTGCACGAGGACTCGAGGGCATACAATGCGATTAGAGGAGAAGCGTTTTAACCTCAGGCAATGCAGGGGGTTCTTTACTGTTAGAGCTACAAGATTATGGAATTCTCTACCACAAGAGGTAGTTTCTGCGGGAAGTATAGCTACTTTCAAAAGACTCTTGGACATACATCTCAAGGATCAGAACATTCAGGGGTATGAGAGATGATTACGGCCATACACACCTACACAGGTTGAACTGGATGGACTATTGTCTTTATTCAACCTCAACTACTATGTAACTCTGTCACACAGTATATTTCAGTGCTTTAGTGCATGTTTAACACCATATATTTCAGTGTATTACGTGCCGTTTAGCGCAGTATATTTATGTGCTTTACTGCACATTTACTGCAGTATATTTCTGTGTGTTACTTCATGGTTAACGCAGTATATTTCTGTGGGTTATGTACCGTTTAATGCAGTAGATTTCAGTGCATTAGTGCACATTTAACACAGTATATTTCAGTGAGTTACTGCACTTTTAATGCAGTATATTTTTGTGCATTAGTGCATGTTTAAAGCAGCATATTTCTGCGCATTACTAACACCATATATTTCAGTGTATTACTGCACATTTAACGCAGTATATTTCAGTGCGTTAATGCATGTTTAACACAGTATATTTCAGTGCATTACTGCACATTTAACGCAGTAGATTTCTGTGATTTAGTGCATGTTTAATGCGGTAGATTTCTGTGCATTAGTGCATTAGGAGCCAGCAGGAAGGAGATTGCTGAAACCGGAAGCAGGAAGCAGGACTGTGTGTGTGCGTGCGTGTGTGCAGAGAGAGGAGGAGGAGGAGAAGGTGCTGTGGGGGAGCCGGTGCGGGAGATCTCCGGGAACCGAGGGGTCTGGTAACTGAAGGGGAGGATCATCTGAGCGGCGGCAGAGGAGGACTAAAGGACTGAGTACCCCCCCCCACCCCTCAGAAGAGCGGCGACGGCGTCCGGGCTAAAACCCCCCTCCCCCCTGTAAGGAAGCGGGCGGCGAGCGGACCGATAACCCCCCCTCCCTTGTGCAGCGGTGGCGTCCGGTGCTAAGACCCCCCCCCCCTTGTTGCGGGAGGCGTGCGGGAACCCCCCCCTCCCCACAGAGAGGAGCAGAGGAGACTAGCTGACAGGGATTGACCGAGGGAGGCGGGGTGCTGTGAGGAGACTGACTGACTCACCGTCAGGAACTGCTAGTGACAGGCTTAAAGGGACACACACTAGGTAAGTAAGACTGGTGACTTAGATTAAACAGTGACTGAGGGGGTAGTGTAGTACCTGAGTATCTGTGAGTACCTAGTGCTACCTGAGTGTACTGTGAGTGGGTGCGTCTGACCGGGCTGCGACTGAGTGTTGTGCGTCTGACCGGGCTGTGCGACTGAGTGTTCTGCGTCTGACCGGGCTGTGCGACTGAGTGTTGTGCATCTGACCGGCTGTGCGACTCAGTGTTGTGCGTCTGACCGGGCTGTGCGACTCAGTGTTGTGCGTCTGACCGGGCTGTGCGACTCAGTGTTGTGCGTCTGACCGGGCTGTGCGACTCAGGGTGGTGCGTCTGACTGGGCTGTGCGACTCAGGGTGGTGCGTCTGACTGGGCTGTGCGACTCAGGGTGGTGCGTCTGACCGGGCTGTGCGACTCAGGGTGGTGCATCTGACCGGGCTGTGCGACTCAGTGTTGTGCATCTGACCAGGCTGTGCGACTCAGTGTTGTGCGTCTGACCGGGCTGTGCGACTCAGTGTTGTGCGTCTGACCGGGCTGTGCGACTCAGTGTTGTGCGTCTGACCGGGCTGTGCGACTCAGTGTTGTGCGTCTGACCGGGCTGTGCGACTCAGTGTTGTGCGTCTGACCGGGCTGTGCGACTCAGTGTTGTGCGTCTGACCGGGCTGTGCGACTCAGTGTTGTGCGTCTGACCGGGCTGTGCGACTCAGGGTGGTGCTTCTGACCGGGCTGTGCGACTCAGTGTTGTGCATCTGACCGGGCTGTGCGACTTAGCGTTGTGCGTCTGACCAGGCTGTGCGACTTAGCGTTGTGCGTCTGACCGGGCTGTGCGACTTAGTGTTGTGCGTCTGACCGGGCTGTGCGACTCAGTGTTGTGCGTCTGACTGGGCTGTGCGACTCAGTGTTGTGCGTCTGACCGGGCTGTGCGACTCAGTGTTGTGCGTCTGACGGGGCTGTGCGACTTAGGGTTGTGTGTCTGACCGGGCTGTGCGAATGAGTGTTGTGCGTCTGACCGGGCTGTGAGATTGTGAGTGTGAGGGTGAGAAGGTAGAGTTAGGAAGCCAGGAAATAGCCGCATAGGATAGACTTAAATCGCTGAATCCCCATTAGATTAGATTAGTAGGTACAATGCCCGGCGGGTATGGAGATGCGACTCGGTGTGCATCTTGTGATATGTATGCGTTCCTCAGACATGTGATCGAGGGCGAATACAAATGCGCAAAATGTAAGCACGTTTCTTCCCTGGAAGCTCAGGTCCTGAATCTAGGGAAGCAGCTGGCAACACTGAGACGAATGTCCATACCGGAGGAGAGCCAGGATCGTACCAGTCAGGTGCAGACAGGGGTCTGCACAGAGGTGGGCAGAGTATTGGAGGTGCAGGCATCAGAGCAGAGTAGAGGGGTGACAGTTAGGAGGGGTAGAAGGGGACAAGGCAAGGAGGCTGATCCTGGGCTGGAGCACCCCAATAGATACGCCCCATTGTGTGATGTTGGGGAAACCAGTCAGGGACCAGCATTGCTGGAGCAGAGTGACGCCCCTAGCTGCCAGGGGAAGAACTCCTCCAGTGAGGCCGGGAGAAAGGGAAAGGAAAGACAGGTGCTGGTGGTAGGGGACTCAATTATTAGAAGGACAGATAGTGTAATCTGTGACAAAGACCGTGTGCGCCGAACAGTCTGTTGTTTGCCGGGCGCTCGGGTTCGGCACATCGCGGATCGGGTGAACAGATTATTGGGTGGGGCTGGGGAAGACCCAGCTGTCATGGTACATGTGGGTACCAATAACATAGGCAGAGGAAGATGGAGAGTCCTAAAAGATTTCAGGGACTTAGGCGCTAAGTTGAGGACTAGGACCTCCAAGGTAGTATTTTCCGAAATACTACCTGTACCTCGAGCCACACCAGAGAGGCAGCGGGAGATTAGGGAAGTTAACGAGTGGCTGAGGAGCTGGTGTAGTAAGGAGGGTTTTGGGTTCCTGGAGAACTGGGCCGACTTCTCAGTCGGTCACCGGCTCTTTGGTAGGGACGGATTGCACCTAAATGGGGTGGGTGCAGCCGTACTGGGTGAGAGGATGGCCAAAAAGTTAGAGGGGCTTTTAAACTAGGGAATGGGGGGGGGGAGGGTACAGATGTAGAATTAGCCAGTGGAAAGCAAGTTTCAGAGGGCAGAAATGGGGGCATTAGCGGTAGGGTGTTCGGAGCTCCTAAACCCAGGGTGGGTACGGGGAAAAATCAAGAGAGCAGCCTAAAAACATCAAATGAGGATAAATGTAACCGATCAAAATTACGAGGCTTGTATACCAATGCCAGAAGCCTGGCCAACAAGATGGGAGAGCTGGAGCTGCTGATGTTTGAGGAGGACTTAGATTTTGTGGGGATAACTGAGACTTGGTTTGACATCCCTATGGGTAGAGATTCAAAGGAAAGGCACGGTGGGGAAGGTAATATTGGGCGTATGCTATAGGCCCCCCAACCAGAGGGAGGAGGGTGAGGCGGACCTCATGTTACAGATAGGATTGGCAGCAAGGATGGGAAATGTCATTATAATGGGGGACTTTAATTATCCAGATATAGACTGGGCAGAAGGAACCGCGCATTCAGCCAAGGCTCGGCAGTTCCTAAATGTTTTGCAGGACAATTTCATGGGTCAGATGGTGAATGCACCGACAAGAAACAATGCGGTACTTGACCTACTGATTACCAACAATACAGACCTGCTCACGGATATAGAAATACGGGACAACTTAGGGAACAGTGACCATAGGTCAATTGGTTTCAGTATTAATTACAGTAATAGGAAACACAAGGGTAATATAAGGACACTGAATTTTAAAAGAGCCAATTTCCCTAAACTGCGCTCGCTGCTAGAAAATATCAAATGGGATAGAACCCTGGGAACAAAGAACACGGAGGAAAAATGGGAGTGCTTCAAGAGCATACTTAACAAGGGGATTGACCAGTGCATTCCAAAGGGAAATAAATTTAAAAGAGCAAAATTAAACCCTGGGTGGCTAAACTCCAACATAAAAATGTATATTAGAGCTAAAGAAAAGGCCTTCAAAAAATACAAGACTGAGGGGTCATTGGCAGCATTTAAGCACTACAAAGAGTGTAATAAGAAATGTAAAGACGAAATCAGGGCGGCTAAAACAGAACACGAGAGACATATAGCGGAGGAGAGTAAAAAGAACCCCAAGAAGTTCTTTAAGTATATAAACAGTAGGAAAGCGAGGCCAGAGCACATTGGCCCCATAAAAGATGATAAAGGAAAAATGGCCACAGAGGACAGAGAAAAGGCGGAAGTGTTAAATAATTTCTTTTCTTCAGTCTTCACAAAGGAATCGGGGGGCTACACGAACCTTGCTTGTAAGGCCGAACTAAATAATACACCTCAGGAAGTGCCGCCATGGCTAACAGAGGATAGACTTAGAGCTAAACTAGAGAAACTTAACATAAATAAATCCCCGGGACCGGATAGCTTGCACCCGAGGGTTCTTAATGAGTTCAGCCAGGTGATTGCCAGACCATTATTCTTGATCTTTAAGGATAGTTTACAGATGGGGATGGTGCCAGCTGATTGGAAAAAAGCCAACGTGGTACCAATATTTAAAAAGGGGCCGAGATATATCCCGGGTAACTATAGGCCGGTCAGCCTAACATCAGTAGTCTGCAAAATTTTGGAGGGGATGATAAGGGACCACATACAAGACTTTAGTAATGAAAACGGTATTATAAGTAGTAATCAGCATGGATTCATGAAAAATCTTTCGTGCCAAACCAATCTATTAACCTTCTACGATGAAGTGAGCTGCCACCTAGATAAAGGAAAGCCTGTGGATGTGGTGTATCTGGACTTTGCAAAGGCCTTTGACACCGTTCCCCACAAACGCTTACTGTACAAACTAAGGAAGGTAGGAATGGACCATAAGGTGAGTACCTGGATAGAGAACTGGCTCCAGGGGAGAGTACAGAGGGTGGTGATTAATGGGGAGTACTCGGATTGGGCGGGTGTGGAAAGTGGGGTCCCCCAGGGTTCTGTCCTGGGACCAATCCTGTTTAATTTATTCATAAATGATCTAGAGGAGGGGATATCTAGTACAATCTCAGTATTTGCAGATGATACTAAACTAGGCATGCCAATATCTTCTATGCAGGATGTGGAAACCTTGCAAGCGGACCTGAAGAAAATAACGGGGTGGGCAACTACATGGCAGATGAGATTTAATGTTGAAAAATGTAAAGTAATGCACTTGGGGGCCAGAAACCAGAAAGCAAGCTACTCACTAGGGGGAACCTCTGGGTGAGTCTAGGATGGAAAGGGACCTGGGGGTACTGGTAGACAACAGGCTTGGCAGTGGCATGCAATGCCAAGCCGCCGCAAGCAAAGCCAACAGAATACTGGGTTGTATAAAAAAGAGGATTCACTCCAGAAATAAAGAGATTATTCTTCCACTCTACAAGACTCTGGTCCGGCCACATCTGGAGTATGCTGTCCAGTTCTGGGCACCGGTCCTCAGGAAGGATGTGCTGGAATTGGAAAGAGTCCAGAGAAGGGCAACAAAAATAATTAGGGGAATGGAGGACATCAGCTATGAGGAAAGACTACAAGCACTGAACCTATTCTCTCTGGAGAAGAGAAGATTGAGGGGGGATATGATATCAATGTACAAATACTGTACTGGCGACCCTAGCATAAGGAACAAACTATTCAGAGAGAGGAGATACAATAAGACACGTGGCCACTCACTAAAACTTGAGGAAAGGCGGTTTAACCTTAAAGTGCGTAAGGGGTTCTTCACTGTAAGAGCGGTAAGGATGTGGAATTCTCTTCGTCGTATCAGCAGGGAGCATTGATAGTTTCAAAAAACTATTAGATGGACACCTTAAAGACCACAACATACAGGGGTATACAATGTACGGTTAAAAGCAAACACACACACATCAGGTTGAACTGGATGGACTGATGTCTTTTTTCAACCTCACTAACTATGTAACTATGTAACTATGTAACGCAGTATATTTTAGTGCATTACGTAAGTATAACGCGGTATATTTCTATGCATTAGTGCACGCTTAACACAGTATATTTCTGTGCGTTAGTGCGTGTTTAACAGTATAGTTATGTGCGTTAGTACCGTTTTACTGCATTATATTGTAGTGTGTCAGTGGAGTGTGACCGTGTAGTAAGTACTCTAGTTCAAGTGCACCAAACACCAATCTAGTTAAAGTGCACCAAACACCAATTTCCATTGATTAAAGTGCATCCACGTACACATTTTCACTTTATTGTTACATTTTGTTAATAAGCGCCCCCCCCCCCCCCATCATGTTTGAGAGGCCAGCAAGGAGAAGCAGACGTTCCCATGGCACTGTGAGGGGTCCAGCAGTGTCCACAGGCAAATGTGGACATGGTCAGGGCATCATTTTCTCAGTTTAGTGATGTTGCCTCTGCTATCCAGCCACAGCATGCAGAGGAAGTGGTGGACTGGCTTACTAAACCATTCTCAGTCACCCAAGCAGAGACTAGTGCGCAGTCCACTGCAGCTGCCAGAGTGACTAAATCTGCCCCCTTGTAAAAAAAAAAAAAGTATTCCGCGCTATGGACCAGTATGTATGTTAATCTAAAGCAGGGTTTCTCAACTCCGGTCCTCAGGGCACACTAACAGGCCAGGTTTGCAAGAAAACTGAAATGCATGACAGGTGATATAATTTGCTGCTCAGTGATTGCAGTATTCTAGTCTGCATCTCCCCAAGGTAATACTTAAAATATGGCCTGTTAGTGTGCCCTGAGGACTGGAGTTGAGAAACACTGATCTAAAGTACTAGGTGTAATGATATACTGTATTAAGTGCAGCTATAGTGTTTAAATTAGACCTCCACTGTGTTCTTGAAGTGAGCTGAAAGTGAGCTGCAGCCCCCCAGAAAAGGCTGCTACAAGTTGTAGTGCCTGCTAAAGGTCCCTATTATAAGACTGGGTTTGGCCCTGCTCCTCCTAAATTAATAAATACTAAATGTGCACATTACTACTATTGCGTGCTTCTCAGGTAAACATAAACACTAAATAAATTAGTTCATAAATTGTATACATCATACATAATACTGTGCAAAAACAATCCTGTGCAAAAAATAAAAATGTGCAAACACAGCAAGAAAGTGCTAGTGTCTCATTGTAAACATAAATTCAAAATGTGTCCAAATGTCTTATTAATGTGAACAGGATTATAAATTGACCTTCAAAGACACATGCACCGTCCTTTGAATATGCTCCCATGAGTATGCTGATCCTTGTGGTGCCTTCAGTAATCTGTGAATTAGTGCACCCAAGGAAATTACAGTCCAAGCATGCAGTGAGCCCCAGCTTCTCCCGTGATCCCCATCAGATGTATACTCACCAGATAACAATCCCCTTGCAACAGGGGCTTCTCCAAGATCTTTGTCTGTACTACCTCTTCCACGTGTCCAAAAATGTGAGACAGGGAAGTTTACCCTTGGAGCTTCTGGTTTCCATATAGCTTTGTCTGCTTCAACTCCCCGCAAGCAAGTGAGTCGAGTCCGTGGCGTTACAGGCCTCCTTCAAGTCCTCAGACGATCGTCCAGAGCAGAGCAGCACTGCAGCCTCCTAAAGAGAGTCTCAGTCCCACTCCCAACTCAGTCACAACAACAATGACCATCCAGAGCAGAGCAGGACAGACTAGAGCACTGTGAGTGTGTACTTTACAATTACAGACCTGAGGCCTACCATCACTAATGCACTAGCAGGAACATTTTATTTGAAGTGGTCCCCAACAGCCAGGTGCTTTTTTTTTACCTCTGAGTCACACTAGGTACCTGTAAATGTAGTGGCCAAAATGTCCAAGAAGAGGCCTACCTGATTCTGAGAATGACAGATGAGAGCGATAGGGAGTCCTCACTGTCAAAATCAGGATCAGTATACGAACCTGTAGAGAGGAGCAGCACCCTCACAGATAGCTGAGATGATGGAGCAGCGGTCCCTGCTAAGGTCAGGTGTACCCAACCATGTGCCCAGGCTGCTGAGGTGGTACGATGGTGGCATGATGATTCTCCCATACAGCAGAGTACCAGTGCTAGTGCTGCTCTACCTTTTGGTGAACTAGCGAGCACCAGTGGCCTAGTACATCCTGGTGTTAGACACACCAGCACTGCAGTAACACTTGGTGACGTGGTGAGTCCCATAAGTGCAGTTCAAGCTGGTGCAGTGGCTAGCACAAGTAGTGTCCCGCAGCAACCAAGAATTTGAACACAGGCCCGTAGACCCTATAGTATCCTTCCTGATGTGCTTGCAAGTCCTGATTGGCAGTCCAGAGATTCTGCAGTACCCGTACTTCCCACATTCACTGGTCAATTCGGAATTCAGGTGGAAAGAACAAATTTTAACTCCCCTTGTTTTTTTTGTAGCTGTTTTTCACCAAAGATCTGTACAGATCAATTGGGAACCAAAGCAATTTATATACCAAGCAATTTAGATTCAGATTCAAACCTTGCCAGACAATTCTCATAGAAACGTATCACGGATTCCGAATTTGAGACATTTTTGGGCCTAACATTAAACATGGGCATTACTAAAAAGAATGAGTTGTGGTCACATTGGTCCACAGACCCAATTTATTATATGCCCATGTTCTCTGCTGCCATGACCAGGGGTAGATACGAGAATATAATGCAATTTATGCATTTCAGCAACAATGAACTCTGTCATCCTCAGGGTGACCCTGGATATGATCGGCTCCACAATATTCGGCCCCTCTTTACTCAAAAATTTGCAGACTTGTATACTCCTCAACAAAATGTCTGCGTAGATGAGTCCCTCATTAATTTTTCTGGCTGCCTTGCTTTTAAATAGTTTCTCCCAACCAAGCGTGCCAGATATGGGGTCAAAATGTATAATCTCTGTGTAAGGGCAACTCATGTACTGTAATTTCCTGAGAGGGCAACATGTACTGTTATTTCCTGATTTATGAGGTAAAAGAGCCCAGTGACTGCCCAGACTACATAGGGATTAATGGCAAGAATGTTTGGGACTTGGTTTCACCCTTATTCCGAAAGGGGTACCATTTATACATGCGCAATGTTTATACAAGCGTGACACTTTTTAGGACCTATTTGAATTGGAATTGGCTTATCTGGCACCGTGTGACCTAATCGCCAGGGCTTCCCCCCAAAGGCTTGTAAATACCCGACTTGGAGGGGGGGGGGTTTAAGCCTGCTTAAGAAATAATGAATTGTTTACAGTGATGTGGAAAGACAAAATGGGTTATTTTCATCCTGCCTTCCATTCACGCAGATACGTCAGTCCAAAGTGCAATGGCAACTGGTGTTGTTGAGGAGCCTATCTGTGTCCACTAATACAACCTTAACATGGGAGGGGTGGACTTCAACGATTAGATGATGGCAATATACTTAATTTCTCGTAAAGCCAGATGCTGGCAAGTGTCTGTATATTTATTCCAATTGGCCATGTTCAACGCTTTTGTACTATATAAAGTGTCAGGAAGAAGTGGCACCTTCCTAAAATTTCAGGAAGAGATCATCACAGCCCTTTTGTATCCAGAAGGTGCTGTGACCCAATTTCCCAATCCAGATGCAGTTAACTGGCTGCATGAGAGGCATTTTTCACTTTTCCTTCCTGCAGGCCCGAACTGGCCATCGGGCAGACCGGGCATTTGCCTGGTGGATCAGGGCTTACCTCCTGCTGTGTGGCTATGCCTGTGTCTCCTCTGGCTGCAGGGCTGAGCTGTGTATCTCTCACAGCTCAGCATCAGAGCTGCCGCTAACAGATTCCCTCCTCCTCTCTGCAGGGACGTGAGAGGGGAGAGAGAGACCGTCTGCCCCTCCCCCTTCCGCCCCTCTCCTACTGGGTCTACCCTGCCCACACTTTCCGGGGATGTGTGGGAAGGAAGTTTAAACCCAGAGGAGAAAAGCTGCAGACAGCCTGTGCCTAAGCCTCCATCCTGGGGTGAGTAAGCTCACCCTCTCTCCTGCCTCCGTATATAAAACAAATGTTAGGGGGGCTCTGTGGCGGGTCTCTGATGTAAGGGGGGCTCTGTGAGGGGGAGTCTCTGTTGTAAGGGGGGCTCTAAGGGGTCTCTAATGTAAGGGGGGCTCTGAGGGGTCTCTAATGTAAGGGGGGGGCTTTGAGGAGTCTCTAATGTAAGGGGGGGGGCTCTGTGGGGGGTCTCTAATGTAAGGGGGCTCTGTGTGGGGTCTCTAATGTAAGGGGGGCTCTGTGGAGGATCTCTAATTTAAGAGGGGGGCTCTGTGCAGACTCTGATGTAAGGGTGGGCTCTGTGCGGACTCTTAAGTAAGGGGGGGCTTTGTGCAGACTCTGATGTTACGGGGGTGGCTCTGTGCCGACTCTGATGTAAGGGGGGCTCTGTGCAGACTATGATGTAAGGGGGGGCTCTGTGCAGACTATGATGTAAGGGGGGGGGGCTCTGTGCAGACTATGATGCAAGGGGGGCTCTGTAGGGATTATGATGTAAGGGGGGCTCTGTGCAGACTCTGATGTAATGGGGGGGGGGGGCTCTGTGTGGACTCTGATGTAAGGGGGGGGCTTTGTGCAGACTCTGATGTAAAGGGGGCGGTGCGGACTCTGATGTAGGGGGGATCTGTGCAGACTTTGATGTAGGGGGCCTCTGTGCGGACTTTAAAGTAATGGGGGGCTCTGTGTGAACTCTGATGTAAGAGGGCTCTGTGTGCAGACTCTGATGTAAGGGGTCTCTGTGCGGACTCTGATGTAAGGGGGACATGTTCGGACTCTGATGTAAGGGAGCAGGGGCAGGAGGAGCGTGAGATCTGCACAGTAAGCAGAGAAAAGGGGCACTGTAATCATTACAGTGCCTCTTTACAGTGCAGACCCCTTTATATCAGAGTGTACTCTGTACATTAGAGGACCTACTCTAAATATCCCGTCACCAGCCGTCCCCGCAAATCCCCCCCCCCCCACCTGGTCCCTGAAAAAATTGGCTGCTAAGTCTAAAATGCCCGGGCCTATTTTTTGTGCCAGTCGGGGCCTGCTTCCCTGGTACCCTGACCCAAAGAGCACCCCAAAAAAGATGTGTCTGTAGTAGATGCGGATTTAGGTGTGACACCCATTATTTTGGCCTTCCTGTCCTGTCCAACCTGGTCTCTACCTCAAGAACTGTTTCCGTTGCTACCACACACTAGAGGAATATTGGTATAGGGTACAGCACGGCACAGTCTAGAGCACACATTCACACAGGGTCTAAAAAGATGTTAGTCAGAAAACTGGCATTTTGACAGACCCTAGCCTGGAAAGTTTACAGTTTTTTTACAGTTAAAGGAAAGATACAAAAAAAAAGTAAAAAATAAATAAAAAAGCCAAACATAGTTGTTGTTTTATTGAGTTAATGTTCCGTTGTTACTGTTTTTTATTGTTAACTATTGTTTGCTTTGCAGGAACGACATTCAGCTGCACAACTGATCTGTTTATTCTGACAACAGCAGGGTGTGCTTTCAGAATGCATACGTCAGTGATTGCAGTGATTGCAGTGATGTAGGAGGAGATTTCTCAACTGCATTAAAAAAAAAAAAAGATCATATATGGCTAAGCATGAGGGGCCTGGGGTGGTCAGTGGGTGGACCACCCCTATGCTTCAGCATAAATATTTAAGTTTTTATTTTGGCACCAGTTTGCAATTTAAAAGAAAAGTCGTTTTTTTTTTGGGTAGATGTTTTGATACTGTTGTTTTCTTTCAGGAATGCCATTGAGCTGCAGCACTGATCTGTTTATTCTGACAGCAACAGGGTGTGCTTTCAGAATACATACATCAGTGATGGTTGCGCTGTAGGAGGAGATTTTTTCATCGCATAAAACAAAAAGAACGAATATGGAGTGGTTAGTGGGCAGATCACCCCTATGCTTTGGCATTTTCTTTTCACTTTTCTTGGTGGAGTTTTCTTCATCCAAATCAATTGATGTGAATGAAGTAATCTGTTAGGTTAGGTTTACATTGCATGTATGCCAATCTTTGGAAGTGGGTGGATGAAGGGCAATATATTCTAATATACTGATGTGTGGAGGTGCGCTAATAAAAAGGGTGATCAAATATTTAAACTATATAGTGACACAAATATTAATCATAGATTGCTGCAAAGCAAAATAAAAATTATATGCACATATGAGAAAATTGTTGCAAAAACAACGTATTTTCAATTAAACCAGAATGATAAAAGAAATAAAGTGCTGAGTGAGATGAAAAAAGTCCAAAGTGAAAAGCCTCTTGGAATGAGAAATCTTCAGGTAAGTCCATAGGATTTCAGACTGCAATCAGGGTAAAGGTGATTCACTTATTTAACCCCTCGAGTGCTGCATGCAGTTCCCCTGTGTGCACACAATAAGGTGGCTGCTTACCAGATACAGAGTATCAATGGGCTTATAGAAATATGCTTCAATAGCCAAACTGTGGGAATGTTCATCAATACAGCAAGTATCGCTCCAGACTAAGGACAAAAACGCCACTCCTGCACCACGCCGGGATCCGGCAGTTGCTTCCAGCGTCAGCCACAGACTCTCCGCAATAGCACCAGGAAAATCAGATGGAATACAAATAGGAAACAGAGCAGCCAGTAGTGCATTACCTTTTAAACATTTATTTAAAGCATAAACGGTTGCACTTACATTTGGATGGAAAAAACTTCCCTAGACAGACAGATTGTTGTATGGATTGCTCGGCCGCCTGCAGTGCGGACCGAGCAGCGTGACGATACAGCTCTCCATCCGACGTGTGACATGTTTCCCCAAAAACTGGCATCCACTGGGATTGGAGTATGGCTTGTAACATTACTTCCTGGTTTATAAACGTTTCAGGAGAGAGACTTCCTGCTGCGCACAGCGGAGCCCCCTGTGCATAAAATACAGAACTTCCTGTTTTACCTTCTACAACGGCAGTTGCAGGGCAATATAAAAACATGTAAAAAGATATATATATATTTATATATATATATATATATATATATATATATATATATTAAGAAAATTTACAAAAATATGTTTTTAATTAGAATAAAAATTCCACAGAAAAAATTAAAAACAAAAACAAAAAAAAAACCCTATTCTAAAAAATAATTATTCATAGCCCCAGGGGGAACACCTTTATGTGAGGAGAGGAAAACTCTCGACTTTACAGCAGAAAAGGACATTTTGAACATATGTGCAATATGAGAGGACACAAATTCAACATATTACATGATAATGACAGGGGGAAAAAACCCGTCTAATTCAATTATTATTGATGAAGGCGTTTATGTCCCACTCCACGATCAACCTAAGTGGTCTATAACATTTGAGGTCATAAATCCATTGGATTTCTTTTTCCGCAATGGTTCTTCTCATACTATCGCCTCTCCAATATGGAGTGTATTTTTTTATTGCCATTACTTCTAGAGAGGTAGGGTTTTTGTGATGGAACTTAAGAAAATGTTTAGATAGACTATGGCCTTTAAAACCTTTCCTGATGTTTGCCAGATGTTCACCATCTCTGACATTGAGGGTGCGGATAGTTCTTCCAAAGTATTAAATGGCCACAACTACACCTTAGGAGATAAACTACTCCTTCGGTGTGACATTTAATAAAGCTTCTAATTGGATATTCTTTTTTGGTAATTGAAGAGCTGAACGTAGGGGTTTTTATAGTCCTGGAATGGATACACACTTTACATTTTCTACAGGGAAAAAAACCTTGGATGTTGCCAAACATAGAAGGTTGACTAGGTTTAGCAATTGGATTTGGTGCAACCAAATCCTTAAGATTTCATGCTCTCCTCTCCTCATATAAAGGTGTTCCCCCTGGGGTTATGAATAATTATTATTTAAGAATAGGGTTTTTTTTTTTTTTTTATTTTTTTTTTAAAGTTTGTCTGTGGAATTTTTATTCCAGTTAAAAACATATTTTCATAAGTTTTCTTAAAATATATATTTTTATATATCTTTTTACATGTTTTTATATTGCCCTGCAACTGCAGGTGTAGAAGGTAAAACAGGAAGTTCTGTATTTTATGCACAGGGGGCTCCGCTGTGTGCGGCAGGAAGTCTCTCTCCTGAAGTGTTTATAAACCAGGAAGTGATGTTACAAGCCAAACTCCAATCCCAGTGGACGCCAGTTTTTGGGGAAATGTGTCACACGTCGGGTGGAGGGCTGTATCGTCACGCTGCTCGGTCCGCACTGCAGGCGGTCAAACAACCCATACCACAATCTGTCTGTCTAGTGAAGTTTTTATCATCCAAATGTAAGTGCAACAGTTTATGCTTTAAATAAAGGTTTAAAAGGTAATGCACTATTGGCTGCTCTGTTTTCTATTTGCATTCCATCTGGTTTTCCTGGTGCTATTGCGGAGAGTCTGTGGCTGAAGCTGGAAGCTACTGTCGGATCTTGGCGTAGTGCAGGAGTGGCGTTTTTGTTCTTAGTTCGGAGCGATACTTGCTGTATTGATGAATATCCCACAGTTTGGCTATTGAAGCTATGTTTCTATGAGCCCATTGATACTCTGTATCTGGTAAGCAGCCACATTATTGTGTGCACACAGGGGATCTGCATGCAGCACTCGAGGGGTTAAATAAGTGAATCACCTTTACCCTGATTGCAGTCTGAAATCCTATGGACTAATGCCTCGTACACACGCAACGATTGTTGGCCGTGAATTTTCGGCCAACGTCCGATCGGCCGATTGTCGGCTTGTTAGTATGATTGTGGCAAACACAGCCACTGTATATTGTCCTTCGTGTATGCATTAGGTTTATTGCATGTGTATACGTTTGAGAACCAAGTGTTTGGAATGTAATGTTACAGCCCATCCACCCCAACTCCCCCTCCTGTTTCTGTGTCTAATTGTGTGGAATCCTGACACAGACAATGGTCTGGTCTGAGCTGGAGACATCTCTCCGCAGGGGGTGTGTATTAAGGCTGCCTGTTTCAAGGTACAAATGTTCAGTTCTCATTGGTTGGTCCCTATTCCCTTCCCCCGCTGTGGCAAGGCTAAAGGGAGTTTCCCTAACTGTGTGTAAAACTGTATGTCTTGGAATGTAATAAACAGTTTAAGCTCTGCATAGTTAACCCTCAACACCTGTGTGGATTGTCTCGTGATTGAGGGGTTACGGGCTGGGTATGGCTTCTCCACAGGCTGTGGGTGCGTTTGGAGGACAGGAGACACAGGTCCGGCGGATGTGTCCACCTGGGGTACAAAGATCCGTTACAATGATGCTTCCGACAAAATCTGGTGTGCAGACTATAAAATTTTTGTTGGCCGTCAACAGAACGGCCGATTTTCCGTCAGTCAGTACAGATTTCGGCAGACAAAAATCTGATGAGCAAGACTGGGCATGCTCAGAGTAGAAAAAACACACGGAAAGTAAACCAGCACATGACATCACTTCTGAAGTTGGTTTTTGTTGGCCGAGAAAATTTGTGCGCAGTTTAGAGCACATTTCAAACAACACAAGAACACTGGACAAAAGAGGGCCGATCGGTCGGCCGATAATCGTTGCGTGTATACGAGGCTTTACCTAAAGATTTCTCATTCCAAGAGGCTTTTCACTTTGGACTTTTTTCACCTCACTCAGCACTTTATTTCTTTTATCATTCTGGTTTAATTGAAAATATGTTGTCTTTGCAACAATCTTCTTATATGTGCATATAATTTTTATTTTGCTTTGAAGCAATCTATGATTAATTTTTGCGTCACTATATAGTTTATATATTTGATCACCCTTTTTATTAGCGCATCTCCACACATCAGTTTATTTTTTATTCCAAAGGTTCAGGAATTCAGGTGCTGCTTTTACTATCCTGGTTTAGCACATCTATACACCTACCCATTATATATTTGAATCACATCTAGATTGCAGCAATTCCCGACTATTCACTATGCATGTGTTTGAGTATCATAGGACTTGTCAAACAGCAGTAGAAGAACTCTTTGATGTAACACGTTCAGAAACAACAGAACTAAGAGGGATATTTATTCGACTAAAAAATGTTATGGTCGCAGAACTACATGCCGCCTGGGATATAGTTTTCTTAGAAAAATATGTTTCAGAGAAAATGGTTCCCAGAAGTTTACAGTGGAACATTAACCCTGATCAGGGTGACAACAAGCTTCTGGAATGGTTCCAGTTTTTCAATGGTGCAGGCTTGAGCCTATTAAATTTCCTATTGGATAAGAAAAGTAATAAAGTCTTGAGGCTTAATAAGGAAATTTTAGAAATCAAGGAAAAACTGGCCCCATTCAATCAGGAGGAGGCATACCGTATATGCAATCAGGAACTCTGAGAGATTCTAGCCATGGAGGAGGAGGAACAAAAAATAAAAAAAATAAAAAAATATATCAGGGATCTGGAGGGCTATAAGTCAACTACTGTGTTTAAATGGCAAGTTGCAGCTGCCAATTCAGGAGATCCAGATCCTAGTTCTTCCAATACTCAAAAAGGGGGGAGGTCTGGCACCAAGCCCCAGGTCCAACACTCCAGTGAGCTGTCTGAACAGGGTAGCTCAGGGGACAGACCTCCATCTAGGGAGCCTGCAAGAGGGGAATTCAAGCATATTCCCCCCACCAGCTCCAAATTTAAACCACTCAGAGAGACTCCCTCACCACGCCCTTATGCGGGTTTCGCGCATCTATACACCTACCCAAAATATATTCTAATATACCGCATACTTTTTCTGTCAGAGATTTCTTCATCCACATTGATCAATGTGAATAGAGGAATCTGTTCTCTTTTATCATCCAGCCCACAGGCTGCATGAAATATAGAACATTACAATATATGCCCAACAAGGACCAGCAACGTACTGGTACAGTGCTGGGCTTTAAGTGGTTATACCGGGATGATGCCTGCAGGTGTAGGCATCATCTTGGTATCTTTTTTTTTTTTCAGCTGGCGGTCAGCTTTCATGTAAAAGCAATCCTATCGGTTAATTAGCTGCTAGATTGCTTTTACAAGCAGTGGGAGGGGACATCCCCCCTCCTGCTGCCTTCTATGGTTTTATCAGACTCTTGTCCCACCAGGGAACCCAAGAATGCAGCTGGTTATATAGTTACATAGTTAGTCAGGTTGAAAAAAGACACAAGTTCATTGGGTTCAACCAAAAAAAAAAAAAAAAACAGTATTGAAAACCCAACCATACAATCCCATATACACAATCTTATACCCGTTGTTGATCCAAAGGAAGGCGAAAATAAATCCCAGCAAAGCATGATCCAATTTGTTAAAGCAGGGGAAAAAAATTCCTTCCTGATCCCCCAAGAGGCAATCGGATATTCCCTGGATCAACTTTACCTAAAAAAATGTTTAATACCCATTTATATTATGTACACCTAGGAAAGAATCCAGACCTTTTTTTAAAGCAATCTAGTGAGCTAGCCAGAACCACCTCTGGAGGGAGTTTATTCCACATTTTCACAGCTCTTACGGTAAAGAAACCTTTCTGTATTTGAAGACAAAATCTGTTTTCCTCTAGACGTAAAGAGTGCCCCCTTGTCTTCTGTGTTGACCTTAAAGTGAACAACTCAACACCAAGTTCACTATATGGTCCCCTTATGTATTTATACATGTTGATCATACCCCCCCTTAATCTCCTCTAAATTCAGTTCCTCTAATCTTTTCTCATAGCTGAGGTTCTCCATGCCTCTTATCAGTTTGGTTGCCCTTCTCTGCATTTTCTCCAGTTCCCCGATATCCTTTTTAAGAACTGGTGCCCAAAACTGAACTGCGTATTCCAGATGAGGTCTTACTAATGATTTGTACAGGGGCAAAATTACATCTCTCTCTCTGGAGTCCATGCCTCTGTTAATACAAGCTGACCATAGAGCTAATCAGAGAGCAGAACAGTGTTGTCAGATGCTTTAAAGAGATTGTAAAGTCTAGTTTTTTTTTAGAAAACATATACATGTTATACTTACCACCTCTGTGCAGTTGGTTTTGCACAGAGTGGCTCGGATCCTCCTCTTCTCGGGTCCCTCTTTGCTGCTCCTGGCCCCTCCCTCCTGTTGAGTGCCCCCACAACAAGCAGCTTGCTATGGGGGCACCCAAGCCGAGTTATGGCTCCTTGTGTCCATTCAAACACAGAGCCACGACCCGTCCCCATCCCCTTTGTCCCTGATTGTCTGACTGACTTTGATTGACAGCAGCAAGAGCCAATCACGCTGCACTGCTGTCTTAGCCAATGAGACGGGGAGTCCTGGGAAGTTGAGACACTCCTGCAACATCGCTGGATCAAGATGGGTTCAGGTAAGTATTAGGGAGGCTGAGTGGAGCTGCTGCACACAGGTTTTTTTTTTTTTTTTAATCTTAATGCATAGTTACATAGTTACATAGTTACATATAGTTACATAGTTACATAGTAGGGGAGGTTGAATAAAGACAATAGTCCATCCAGTTCAACCTGTGTAGGTGTGTGTGGCTGTAATCATCTCACATAGCCCTTAATGTTCTGATCCTTGAGATGTATGTCTAAGAGTCTTTTGAAAGCCACCATACTTCCCGCAGAAACCACCTCTTGTGGTAGAGAATTCCACAATCTTGTAGCCCTAACAGTAAAGAACCCCCCACGTTGCCTGAGGTTAAAACGCTTCTCCTCTAATCGCATTGTATGCCCTCTTGTCCTCATGCAATCCCTTCGACTGAACAGCTTTTTTTCTAAGCTGAGATCCCCATTGAGGTATTTATAAATTGCTATCATGTCCCCCCTCAGGCGTCTCTTCTCCAGGGAGAATAAATCGAGCGATTGCAGACGCTCTTCATAGTTAAGGTCCTCTAATCCCCTAATCAGTTTAGTTGACCTTCTCTGGACTCTCTCCAGCTCCAACACATCCCTCCTGAGGACTGGCGACCAGAACTGGACAGAATACTCCAGATGCGGTCGGACCAGAGTTTTATAAAGTGGAAGGATTATAGTCTTATCTCTGGAATACATCCCTTTCTTTATGCATGCTAATATTCTGCTGGCTTTGGCAGCTGCCGCTTGACATTGCATGCTGTTGCCTAATCTATCATCAACCAAGACTCCCAGATCCTTCTCCATTTTTGATTCCCCCAAGGGTTCCCCTCCTAACGTGTATTGTGTTTTTATGTTTTTAGTCCCCAAATGCAAAACCTTACACTTCTCCACGTTAAACCTCATTTGCCATGTCGTTGCCCACTCCGTTATTTTGTCCAGGTCATTCTGTAGGATATCTGCTTCATGCTGTGCAGTTATTGCCCTGGCCAATTTTGTGTCATCTGCAAAAACTGATATTGAACTACTGATCCCGTCCTCAATGCTGTTTATGAATAAATTGAACAAGGTTGGTCCCAGGACAGAGCCCTGGGGGACCCCGCTTACTACCTCAGACCAGTCTGAGTATGTGCTGTTTATTACCACCCTTTGGACATGCCCTTTTAGCCAGTTCCGTATCCAAGAGCAAACTCTGCTGTCGATACCTGCAGACCTTATTTTATAAATTAAGCGATTGTGGGGAACTGTATCAAACGCCTTAGCGAAATCCAAGTACACCACATCCACTGGTCTGCCCCTATCTAGCTCACAGCTCACCTCCTCGTAGAATGTTAAGAGATTGGTTTGACAAGAACGCCCATTTGTAAACCCGTGCTGATTACTGCTGATGATGTTGTTGTCTTTAGCAAACTCTACGATATAGTCCCTTATCATCCCCTCCAGAAGTTTACATACTATTGATGTCAAACTGACAGGCCTATAATTTCCCGGGATATGCCTCTGCCCCTTTTTAAATATTGGAATCACGTTAGCTTTCCTCCAATCCCCTGGTACATCTCCTGTCCTAATACTGTCAGCACAGATCAGGAACAGTGGTCTAGATATAACCTTACTGAGTTCCTTGAGTACTCTCGGATGCACGCCATCCGGGCCTGGTGATTTGTTTGTGTTAAGTTTATCCAGCCTTTCCCTGATTTCACCCTCTGTTAGCCATAGTGGCAAGTCCTGTGTATTACTGCTAACCATACAGTCAAGGTCAGTGTACCCCTCCTTTTCCTGTGTAAAGTCAGACGAGAAAAAAAGCATTCAGCATGGTTGCTTTTTCAGTGTCCTCTGTAACCATCCTCCCATCATTGTTAATTATCTGTGCAATATGCTCTGCCCTAGTTTTTTTGCTGTTGATATATTTGAAGAATTTCTTTGGGGTTTTTTTTACTATCCTCCACTATTTGTCTCTCAAAGTTGATTTTAGCCATTTTGATTTCGTGTTTACTTTTCTTATTTGCCTCCTTGTATTGCTTGAAGGCCGATACTGTGCCCTCTGATTTATATTTCTTGAAGGCCAATTTTTTTCCCCTAATAAGTTTTTTAACGCTACGGTTTAGCCAGCCAGGTTTGGCTTTGTCTCTTCTAAATTTATTTCCCATAGGAATGCACTGCAAGATGCATTTGCATAATATGTTCCTAAAGCATTCCCATTTTTCCTCTGTGGTCAGTGATCCCAAGGTTTGGTCCCAGTTTACCCTTTCCATCAATGAGTACAATTTTGGAAAGTTTGCCCTTAAGAATGCATTAAGATAAAAAAAATAAAAAATAAAAAACCTTCTGCCTTTTCAATTCTTTTAAGGGCAGAGAAAAAATCTAGACCCCAGATTTTTCATAAAAGAGTAGCGGTTACTGTCTATTGCTATCACTGGGTATATTCACATTTCCTGTGATAACAATAAAAGTGATGACAAAATAAAATTGCTAATCAGTTTGCTTACTGACCAAATTAACCTGTCTAACAGTTTGCATCAAAACAGGGGTTTAGTTGGCTCACATTTGAAAACGCATGTGTAAGCTGCAGGGCCACTCCACGGCACCATGTATTACCTGGAGTCCTAACTCTTGTAAATTTATGAGAGTGTCCACAGTGGAAGCACATGCAAGCTAATGGATAGATAGGGGGCAGGTGAGCCTGGAGGTGGCCCAACTCTCCTAAAGGTACTTGGGGGCACTATAGACGCCCAGCCAATAGCACAACAGCAAAGGCATCTAATGTGTCTGCTCACCAGTATACATGAACAACAAAGAAAATGGCCTCTGTCCCCACCTATAACTGTAAAGTACCTTTAGGAGGGTTGGGCCACCTCCAGTCTCACCTGCCCCCTATAATAATACAAGGTGCCATGGAGTGGCCCTGTAGCTTTACACATGTGTTTGCAAATGTGTGCTAACTAAACCCCTGTTTTGATGCAAACTGTTAGACAGGTTCATTTGGTTGGTAAGCAAACTGGTTAGCAAATTGAACTGGCAAATTGAACTGGCTTTTTCTGGGTTCAGGATCTTCAGCCATCTGGTTAGGCCAGGCTGACATAACGTAAAGCATGCACACAGGAGTTAAATCATCCTGGCACCCGACATATGCCAGAATTTCACACCTAGCTGCACATGCGACATGAAAGGTAAAAATCCTAAATTACAGAAAAAAATGTAGTATATCTTGTCTCCAAAAAAACAAAAACAAAAAACCAAACAAATAAAACTTATGCTCACACCCCCCCCCCCCAAAAAAAAAAATTCAGCTTTAAATAAACAATCCATATACAAGCATGTATAGTAACATATGGTTGCCATTTAGTAGAGTAAAAAAAGTAAGGGAATACAAAAAAACCCCAAAAAAAAGGGCAGAAAAAAAATGATTCTCAGAGAGTAGTCCCCTATCCTAATATATGAAATCTCTCGAAGTGGAGTAAAGCAAAAATGGTTGTCAGAGAGAGCCTCCTAAATGTACCCACAAGTTCATAAAAATAATGAAGTGTGCCACTGTACCTGTTATGAAGAGCAGAGCTGGAAATAGAATCAAAATCCTCATATTTACCAAGAAATCGAAAACGCTGACCTAAAACAGGAACGATATTGCTTTAAAAACAATTTGGTAAAGTCATTTGAATCATATGCTAATTTGCCCAGGCTTTATTAAGTTTCACCTAATTGTACCAGAACTCCTTATTTACACTACAATCGGTATTAAAGGCTTGCCAGCCCAGGTAGAAGTTTAATTTTAAATAAGTAAATAGCAAGATATTTGAAGCTCTGGGCTACAGAACCTGTAATAAATGATCTTCCATATCCTTATTAAAAAATACTGCATAAATGATCAACTATGGCATAGACGTCAGAAAAGAATGTTAGCAAAAAGAAAAGAATATTTCCTAAAACTGAACAAATACAAAACACCATTGAAGATTAATCCATGTTAATCATATATAAATTAAAACAATTTATAACCTAAGAAGACTAGTATAAAGGATTAGAAATACAACCCTCATCCCCCACTCAACCCAACTTGTAAACAGCATAGTATTTCATATTAATAATGTTCTATTATCTTATATGGCACAGGCATATTTTCAATTCAAACTCCTAAAATGCCATCATATAAACATTGGCTTTAACATGACTTATTCACATGGTTAAGTTCATACAAAGAAGGTTAATTTTAATCTTAACTGTGAAAAAACACAAACACCCACTGCTAATATTTACTCACCAATCTGTACCAATTCAGATGTTTTTCTGAAAAAGATATGTTACTTACCTGAAATATAACTACACTCCTACCACCCACTGCTGGGCATTTATCCAAGCAGAATCAGGGGGCATGTTTCAGAATGTTCTAAAATTTTGATTAGCATTGTGCAGTCGAGTTACATGGACAGCTGACACAAAGACATTTTAGCTAACCAGTGAAAGCATTAGAATGAAAGAAAATAAAATGGTAAAAGATGACAATATACTTTCTACGTGCAACACATTATTGTATTTCTAAAGCCAGTATTTTTAGTATTGGGGAGAGTTTTATTAATTTTCTTGTATAGCCTCTGTTGGTTGGTAGCCTGTGTCCTTCTGTATTCCTACAACCTTAAATACATTTTTTGCAATGCCTGATTTCATTGTTGTTTTCAACACCCGGAACACAGTTTTTTGTTTTGTTCATGGCTTACCACAGATCTAGCTTATTAAAAAAGAATGTGGTAGGCTCAGGCTGAATCTTGAATCTCCAACCCCCCCCCCCCCCTTTTCTTCTGTTTTTTTTTTTTTGATTTTTTGTTTCTTTTTTGTGTTTTTGTTTTTCTCTTCTTCTCCCTTTTTTCTTCATTGTCTATTTACGCAAAGCCTTGGAGTGTTTGACCCAAGTAATTGGCTGCATTAACACTGCTTTATATTTTTTTGTCTGATTTTGTATGTAAAAAGGAAAATAAAAAAAAATTAAATTAAAAAAAAAAAAAGGATGTAAACCCTTTTTTTTGAGATTGTACCTTCAGGTAAGCCTATAATAATACCCGTAGGTACAGTTAATATCTCCTAAACCTGGACAGTTTAGGAGATATTCACACTGCACGCAGCGGGTGACGGCACTCACGAATGCGCTCTGAAGGGACGGCGTACCATGCCGTCTCCAGAGTTCCTTGCCACAGTCCCTGACTCCTGTGAGCATGGTGCGATGTGGCCAACTAGAAGGCCGCAGGATGCAAACCCAAATGGAAGCCCCGGTGAAGATGAAAGCCCTGTCAGAGGGGACAGCTCGCCACCTAAGGGCTTCTTTCTAAGGTAAGCATTTCATAATGTTCTAGTATACAATGCAAAACTAGCAAATTATGCCTTTAAAAAAAAATAAAAAATAGGTTGCGGTTTACTAATGCTTTAAGAAGTATACAGATTTATATAAAGGAAAAAAATAGTGAAAACAAAGCACTGTCACATATAGATTTCACAACCCTTTTTTTTTTTTTAAAACACAGCACCCTTGGAATTGTACGAGAAACCAATTTTGAAATGCTGTTAAAAAATGTATGGCTCATTTTTGAGAGCAGATTTATCTTTTTAGGCAGCTGGAAAATCTGTACCAAGTGTTTTTTTTGGGTTTGTTGACAAACCAAAGTTTAAAAATTTCATCAGACTTAAACCTAAGGTCAAGCTCTAAAACAATAAAACAGAATCCAAGTTCAGAGATAGTTCTAAATTGCTCAATATTTGAATCTTTTTTAAAAGAGCAGTATCATCCATTGTTATGACCTATTATATATATACAGTATCTTACAGAAGTAAGTACACCCCTCACATTTTTGTAAATATTTTATTATATCTTTTCATGTGACAACACTGAAGAAATTACACTTTGCTACAATGTAAAGTAGTGAGTGTACAGCTTGTATAACAGGGTCAATACTCAACATACAGCCATTAACCACTTTACCACCGGAGGATTTTGCTGTCTTACGTCTGGGCCACTTTTTGCGATTCGGCACTGTGCAACTTTAACTGACAATTGCACGGTCATGCAATGCCATACCCAAACGAAATTTATGTCCTTTTTTTCCCACAAACAGAGCTTTCTTTTGGTGGTATTTGATCACCTCTGCGATTTTTTATTTTTTGCGATATTAATAAAAAAAAGCGACAATTTTGAAAAAATAACAATATTCTTCTACTTTGACAGTTAAAAAATATCAAATATATTCAATTTTTGTCATATATTTAGGCCAAAATGTATTTAGCTACATGTCTTTGACAAAAAAATTCTCAAGGAGCGTATTTTTACCGCTTTAAGACCGGAAGATTTTACCCCATTCCTGACCAGGCCATATTTAGCGATTCGGCACTGCGTTACTTTAACGGACAATTGCGCGGTCGTGCGACGCTGTACCCATTTTAAATTGATGTCCTTTTTTTAATAGAGCTTTCTTTTGGTGGTATTTGATCACCTGTGCGATTTTTACTTTTTGCGCTATAAACAAAAAAAGAGCGACAATTTTGAAAAAATAACAATATTTTTCAAATTTTTTTTATATGAAATTCCCCCCCCCCCCAAAAAAATTTAAAAATCAAAATGTTTTAACATTTTAGGCCAATTTGTTTTCTGCTACATATTTTTGGTAAAAAAATCGCAATAAGTGTATTTTGATTGGTTTGCGCAAAAGTTATCGCAGCTATTAACTACGGGAAATTTGTGTCATTTTTATTGTTTTTTTTTTTAAACTAGTAATGGCGGCAATCTGCGATTTTTTTTTTTTTTTTTTTGCGGGATTGCGACATTGCGGCGGACAGATCGGACCCTTTACTGACATTTTTGACACTTTTGGGGGTACCAGTGACATTACTACAGTAATCAGTGCTATACATATGCACTGTTACTGTAAAAATGACACTGGCAGGGAAGGGGTTAACTTTTATTGGTGATCAAGGGGTTAATGTATGCCTGGTGCTTACTAACGTGTGTGGGGGGAGGGGACTATGTGACACAGGGACAGATCGCAGGTTCAGCTATGCTGAATCCTGCAATCTGACCCTGCCTGTCACTTAGGAGATCCGCCCGCTTTGTTTACACAAACGGGCGGATCTCCACACTCGATCCCCGACGATCGGGGAAGAGCGGCGGTGATCCCCGCCGCTCCTCCCCTGGCCCGACTCCCGCTGTGACTGAAAACAGCGGGAGCGAGCCTTCGGCGCCGCACACGCGCCGCCGAGAGAGGGGAATGTCTGGTGACGTAGGTCTACGTCGCCAGACGATACCGAGCCACTGTGCCGCAGTAGCAGCACAGTGAGCAGTGGGCAAGTGGTTAATGTCTAAACCGCTGGCAACAAAAGTGAGTACAACCCTAAGTAAAAATGTCCAAATTGGGCCCAAAGTGTCAGTATTTTGTGTGTCCACCATTATTTTCCAACACTGCCTTAACCCTCTTGGGCATGGAGTTCACCAGAGCTTCACAGGTTTCCACTGGAATCCTCTTCCACTCCTCCATGATGACATCACGGAGCTGGTGGAAGTTAGAGACCCTGCGCTCCTCCACCTTCAGTTTGGGGATGCCCCACAAGATGCCCAATAGGGTTTAGGTCTGGAGACATGCTTGGCCAGTCCCTCACCTTTACCCTCTACTTCTTTAGCAAGGCAGCGGTCATCTTGGAGGCGTGTTCAGGGTCATTATGATGGAATACTGCCCTGTGGCCCAGTCTCCGAAGGGAGGGGGATCATGCTCGGCTTTAGTATGTCACAGTACATGTTGGCATTCATGGTTCCCTCCATGAACTGTAGCACCCCAGTGCTGACAGCACTCATGCAACCCCATACCATGACACTCCCACCACCATGCTTGACTGTAGGCAAGACACACTTGTTGTTGTACTCCTCACCTGGTTGCTGCCACACACGCTTGACACCATCTGAATCAAATAAGTTTATCTTGGTCTCATCGGACCACAGGACATGGTTCCAGTAATCCATGCCCTTAGTCTGCTTGTCTTCAGCAAACTGCGGGCTTTCTTATGCATCATCTTTAGAAGAGGCTTCCCTCTGGGACGACAGCCATGCAGACCAATTTGATGCAGAGTGTGGCGTATGGTCTGAGCATTGACAGGCTGACCCCCCACCCCCCCCTTTCAACCTCTGCAGCAATGCTGGCAGCACTCATACGTCTATTTCCCAAAGACAACCTCTGTATATGACGCTGAGCAATGGCACTTAACCTCTTTGGTTAACCATGGCGAGGCCTGTTTTGAGTGGAAGCTGTCCTTTTAAACCACTGTATGGTCTTGGCCACCGTGCTGCAGCTCAGTTTCAGGGTCTTGGCAATATTCTTATGGCCTAGGCCATCTTTATGTAGAGCAACAATTTTCAGATCCTCAGAGTTCTTTGCCATGAGGTGCCATGTTGAACTTCAAGGGACCAGTATATGGAGTGAGAGTGATAACACCAAATTTAACACACCTGCTCCCCATTCACACCTGAGACCTTGTAACACTAATGAGTCACATGACACCGGGGAGGAAAATGGCAAATTGGGCCCAATTTGGACAGTTTCACTTAGGGTGTACTCACTTTTGTTGTCAGCGGTTTAAGACATTAATGGCTGTGTGTTGAGTTATTTGGAGGGGACAGCAAATTTACACTGTTATTAAAGCAGTACACTCACTACTTTACATTGTAGCATTGTTCTTCAGTGTTTGTCACATGAAAAGATATAATAAAATATTTAGAAAAATGTGAGGGGTGTACTCACTTTTGTGAAATACTGATAGATATATATATATCTATCTATATCTATAAAATATATATACATATATTATTATATAGGATTTATATAGCGCCAACAGTTTACAACAGCGCTTTACAACTTTGGGGTATATACACATATATGTACACACACACACAGTATTCTACGTCTTCAAGGCCAGCATGGGCCTATATATATATATATATATATATATATATATATATATATATATATATATATATATATATATATATATATATATATATATATATATATATATATTTTTTTTTTTTTTACGGAAAATTGTTATCAAATACTTACTGTAATTTTCCTTTCCTGGCCTATCCTCACGTCAGCACACAATGGGGTTAACACCTCCTCTGGAGCCCACAGGACTACCTTTTCCTACATAAAATAAAAGACAGCTCCTCCTCCACTGAAGTGTTTGATAACCTAGCCTGCGACTGGCCACTAGGGAAGGAGTCCAGTGCTGACATGAGGATAGGCCAGGAAAGGAAAATTACGGTAAGTATTTGATAACAATTTTCCGTATTCCTGGCCCTACCTCACGTCAGCACACACTGGGATATAACGAGCTGCAAAATGGACAGGAGAGAACACATGAAAAGAAACATTGACAATCCAAGAAAAGCTGCCAAAGACAAAAATAATTTATATGTCTCATATCCCAAACTTTGCAGAACTTGCAGACTGCACGTCTAGCTTGTAAAGTCAAATGAAGGGCTAGTCATCTGATTCCTTGTTGAATCAACCCCTTTTTTTACTTCTTTCACACTTGGGTCTCCCCCCAAGCACATTGTTCACCAATACGTTATTTAACAATACATGGAATAACATCTGTTGGTAATAAATTATTGTTCATTTTACTTCATTTTTCTATTACTATTTCTGTATATACTTAGTTTTATACTTTATCCACTTGCCCGTAAAGTCCCATTTCTCTTGGTCTGAGGCACCAAAACCCCCCCACAATCACACATGGACGGTGGCAGCACCTACTTACCTTATTTAGTATGCAAAAGAAAAAATCCCCCCCTTAGTCATCTCTCATATATCCTTCACTAAAATCCTAGCATAACTGCCCCAAAGGCTTCCACCCCTGTGGTCAAATGTTTGCCCCTGTTCCTGAGCAGAAAGGCCTACTTCCTGCATGCCAATCTAATCACCCTGGTGGTAAGCCAATAGAAGAGGACTCAAGAACCTAAGGACGAAATTAAAAGATTGCCCACTTTTTCCTCTTTTGTCTTTGACCTTTCCATGTACATGGTTAGCAACTTGTGTAAGGACCTGAAGTCTTCCTGCTGTGTACTTAGTGACTCCATGTGGATGCTCGGAGGGACTGCCCCCAGATTTTCTTGGAAACTGGATACCATTTGGAGATGGACGTAGTATCACTATTTCTGGTAAGAAGACACAAAAGGGATCTTTGCAGGAAAGTACTGCAATCTCCAACATCCTTCTGTCTGAAGCAACTGCGGTCAGAGGAACTAGTTTTACCACTGGGAACCGCAATGAAAATGAAGCTATTGAAGCAAAGGATGCCTGTACCAGTGCTTTCAGAGCTAAGCCTAAATCCTATGAAGGGAACAAGGATTTCCTTGGTGGTCGTATATGGATTATGGCCTGCATGAAGCATTTGTTCAATAGCTATTCCACCCATCTGCAGCTTGGAAAAGAGGATAAAGGCAGAGACCTGTACTTCAATTAGGTTGTATGCCAGACATACCTCAAGTGCTGGTTGTAAAAATGTCCAGAATATTGGCTAGAGCTGGGGACACAAGGGTAAACTTTGCTGAGCAAACACAACAAACTTCCTTCATATACACCTATATGTAGCGATCATGGTCTTGTGGTCTTCACCAAGGTCTGAACCACCTCGGATGAGAATACCTGCACCTTTAGTCCGGCCAATTCAATAGCCAGGCTATTTAGAGTCTCACTGAATTGGGTTTTGCCATTGACGTTGACATGGGATTGGTGGTGCGGATGACATCTGGGGGAGTAATAAAAATGGAGGCCTCCTCGGCAGGTGGAAAGCACCTGTATGGCATAAACGTGTTCTGTCCAAATGTTCAAAAGGATCTTCATAATCAAGGACACTGGAGGAATACCAACACTGACGGAAAAAATCCCATGGCACTGTGAATCCACCTTCTATCGCTTCACCTTTGTACCTTGTTACAAATACCGGAAGTTGTGTGTTCAGTGGACTCTCTATGAGAACTACCACTGAAATGCCCCATAGAGCCAATACTAGTTGAGGTACGTATTGTTGGAAAATATTTTGCCTAACTGATCCGTTAGTGGATCCTGCTTTCCCAGTAAGTAGACTGCCATTAACTGCCTGTAAACGGCTCTCGTTCCAGCGAAAAGTTTATATTACAAGAAGTACATTCTGATCCATTACAAGAAGACCTTCTGATCCATAGGCAGCCCATCCCATTGACTGAGGAAGGCAAATTGAAAAGCCTTCATGTGCCACCTGGCCCAAAGCAGCACTGCAATGGCTGCTGTAAAATGTCCCAATGGGTACAATGCAGTCCCTTGCTGACAAATGCTGTCTCCGTGACTCTTCATATGCAGATTTTCAATTTGCAAATTTTTTGTCATTTTGGAAAACCACTTGACTTATTCGGACATGAAAAACTACTCTTGCTACTTCTCCATTCTTCATAGATTTAGAAGGGGTTAACTGCTTTTCCTGTTTGTTCACTAGTCGACACTAGAACTTGGAAAAGGATTTATAGGACAAGGTTGTGATTCTTTGCCAGCTCCTAGCCCACACCTAAGACAATAAAATCGTCGTCCAAGTAGTGGTAGAGCCTTATCCCTAAAGAATTACTGCCACTACTGCCAACAAAATGTTCAAAAAGTTTCTTAGTGCTGTGCCAATTAAAAAAATGGCAAATACCTGAACTGAAAGTGACAGCCAGTCACTGCAAATCTCAGATGTCTCTGGTGTTACTCACAGCTTGGTACATGGAAGTATACGTCAGCCAGGTCGATTGACTCTAACCGGTCGCCATGACTGTTTGCACGGACTCCTTCCTGAACCTTTTGTTGTGTATGTACCCATTCAATTTCAACAAACCCAGACAGTTGGGAAAGCTCCTGATGCATTGGGTACTAGAATGAATGGGGAGAAACCCCCAGATGTGTTCGTTTAGTGGCAAGAGCACTATATACTTGTTGCAGTATAATTCTTACACATAATCTTGCAGTAATTCCTACTTCTTGAGATCTGTTGATCATGAATAAAATTATTTGGTGATTATACTCCCAGCTAACTGTCTTTGATGTTTGTCGCCCAAACCCTCCAAAATGGAGGCTATCCTGGCTTCCACTGGAAGACGCTGGTTGGGCCCACCTTCAAAAGACTTTCCAGATGTCTAGCCTGCTCTGGATTTGATTCCATGTAAAAATGAAGAGCTCCCTTTACTGTAATCTGGTAAGTTTCAGACTGTCCTATATTAGTTGGCCTCCTGAACCCATCTGAAGATTGACCGACTTGAGCAAAATGACATCTGCTTCCTCTTGTTAGACTGTGGCCACAATCTCGACATTTCTTCTGTCAGTCACTTGCTTCGTCCAGAGTTTTGCCAAACATCAACCTCCTATTATGGGGAATATTACAAAGGACTTGTGTGGAAGCTTCATCCACCCTCCAGTGGCACAACCACAAAGCTCTCATAAGTGTGACTTAACCACTTTATGACCAGCCGCCACAGATGTACTGCGGCAGGCTGGCTCGTACAGGCAAAGCCCAATGCATGTACAGCGCTCGTTCCCGGGCCCTGGGACGCGCTCCCACGCGCCCCCGGCACCGCCGATGGTCTGATTCGGTTCAGAACCGATCAGTCATAATGTCCAGGCCAATGATTTTTGGTCTTGACCTGCTGATCGGTCCTGACCAATCAGACCGCCCTGTTCCTGTGTAATGTAAGCACAGGCACAGAAATGACCCTCTCTCTCCTCCCAAAATCCTTTTTGGATTCGAGCATGAGAAGAGAGAGGATCAACTGTGAGTATTGCACCAAGCACACACACACGTAGACAGGCACATTAAACCCCTGATCACCCCCCTCCCCCCAGTTAACCCCTACACCCCCTGTCACATTGCACACTATATGCAGTATATAGCAGTTTTCTATATTTCTGTATTAGTGTGCCTTGTGACATCATTTAGTGCTAGCGACCGTGACTTTTAGGCTTAGGATACCGCCACCCCCCCAATAACGCTTTAACCCCCTGATCACCCACAGTTAACCCCTTCCCCCGCCTGTCACATTGCACACTATATACAGGTATATAGCGGTTTTCTGTAATATTGTGATTGTGAGTTATGTTAGCGCTAGCGAGTTGGTTTCTGTCCCAAGTAGGTTTAGGTTCCCCGCCAACCCCCCCAATAGAGATTTAACCCCATGATCACCCCTGATCACCCAAAGTTAACCCCTACACCCCCTGTCACATTGTACACTATAGACAGTATATAGCAGTTTTCTATATTCCTGTAATAGTGTGACGTGTGACTTGTGACTTGGTTTAGCGTTTGCGACCATTACTTTTAGGCTTAGGATACCCGCCACCCCCCTCATTAAATATTTAACCCCCTAATCTCCCCCCCCCGATAACCCCAGTTAACCCCTTCATCCCCTGTCACATTGCACACTATATACAGGTATATAGCGGTTTTCTATATTTTTGTATTAGTGTGATTGTGACTTCAGTTAGCACTAGCGAGTTAGTTCCCCCCCAATAAAGATTTAACCCACTGATCACCCCCAGTTAACCCCTTCATTGCCCTGTCACAGTGTCACTTTTATAGTGTACAGTTTTTTTCACTATTATTATTGTCACAGGTGACATTAGTTAGCATTAACGCTAGTTAGCATCAGTCTAGGACAGCACATATCCCCGCCACATAGTTAGAAATATTAGTTAACCCCTTGATTACCAGTAACACCCACATACACATATATACACACACACACACACACACACACACACACACATACACCTCCATTACTAGTATAGTATTTGAATGGATCAATATCTTTAATCTGATCAGAACTATACTAGCGTCCCCAATAGTTTAGGGTTCCCAAAACGCAGTGTTAGCAGGATCGGTCACAACACCTCCCAGCAACCGAGTTTAGCCCCTCCGCCCAGCCCACCCCACCCCACCCCACCTCACCCAGGCAAGTGCAGTAATAAATAGATTACTGTCACTTCCAAAAAACACAACACACAAAACCGCTGAGTTAGCAGAGTCAGGCCTGATCCCTGCTAGCACTAGCAGTTTTTTGGTAGCGGTTGAAATAGTCCTTGACAACCAGGTGCTTTTTTACCTGTGAGTCACACTACTGTACTTGTAAATTTAGTTGCTAAAATGTCCAAACTGTGGTACAGTAGTGAAGAGGCCTACAGCATACTGACCATGTCAGATGAGAGCGATGGAAAAGCCTCACTAGCAGAATCAGTGTCAGTATATGAGCCTGTAGAGCGCAGTGGCTCCCTGACAGATAGCTCCAACGACGGAGGGGTCCCTGCTAAGGTCAGGTGTACCCGACCCCGTTTTGGAGTTGCTGAGGTGCAGGAATTGCAGGGTGCTCGTATAGAGCAGAGAGCCAGTACTAGTGCCACTCACACTTCTGGTGAACTGGCAAGCACCAGCAGCCTAGTACACCCTGGACCTAGACATACCAGCACTGCCGTATCACTTGGTGACGTGGCGAGTCCCATAAGTGCAGTTGAAGCTGGTGCGGTGGCTAGCACTGGTAGTGGCCCGCAGCCACCGCAAATTTGAAGACAGGTTCGGAGAGCCCATAGTGTCCTCCCTGAAGTGCTGGCATATCCTAATTGGCAACCCACTGATTCTACAGCGCCCGTACTTCCCCCATTCACTGCCCAACCCGCAAACAGCCAATTTTACTCCCTTTAATTTTTTTTTAGCTGTTTTTGACGGAAGATCTTTTCAGATCTATTGTGGACCAAATCAATTTATATACTGGTCAATACATCGCCGCCAATCCAAATTCGTCCCTCGCCAGAGAATTCTGCTGGAAACCTATAATGGTTTCCGAGTTTATAACTTTTCTGGGCCTTTCCTTCAACATGGGTATAACTAAAATGAGTGAGTTGTGGGTATATTGGTCCACTAACCCAATTCACCATATACCTGTGTACTCTGCTTCCAGGGCGAGATACGAGCAAATTCTGTGGTTCATGCACTTCAGTGACAATGAACTCTCTCGTCCTCGGGGAGACCCTGGATATGACCAGCTCCACAAAATTCGGCCCCTCGTAAACCACTTCAATCAGCAGTTTGCAGCCTTGTTTACCCCCACCAAGTTGTCTGCATTGATGAGTCCCTGATTAAGTTTACTGGCCGCCTTGCTATCAAGCAGTATCTCCCCAGCAAGCGTGCCAGATACGGGGTCAAACTGTATAAGCGGTGTGACAGGGCCACAGGCTATACAGTTTGTTTCCGTGTTTACGAGGGTAATGATAGCACTGTGGAGCCTCCCAACTGCCCAGACTACATAGGGAGCAGCAGCAAGATAGTTTGGGACTTGGTGTCAGCCTTATTTGGAAAGGCGTACGATTTGTACGTGCACAATTTTTATTCATCAATGAATATCCAGTTACCCCGGTAATTTATATATTGCCGAAAATACATAAAGATCTTTTGAATCCACCAGGACGTCCCATTGTTTCTTGGATGGAGTCTGTCACAACACCCCTTGCAAAATATTTGGATAAATGTTTAACACCATTAATTATGAAGACTAGATCATATAATCGAGATACTAGGGATTTTTTTTGTCTAAGATACGCGGGGTTAATGTTATGCCAGACTCCCGTCTAGTAACATGGGACGTAGGCAGTTCATACACTATTATTCCACATGAATTGGGGATCGAGGCGTGTTATCGTTTGTTAAAACATTCGTGTTTATACAATAGTGACCAGGTTTTGTTTTTGTTGGATCTGTTGAAGGTGGTATTGGAAGAAAATTTCTTCTTGTTTAAAGAACAGCACTTTATGCAACTTAGAGGGGCAGCGATGGGTTCTAATGTCGCACCCCCATACGCTAATGCAATCTTGGATATAGTGGAAACTTCCTTTATTTACAGCAATATACAATTTATGAAGCACTGTAAGTGCTGGTTCAGATTTGTGGATGATGTATTTGCAGTGTGGGAAGGTGACATTGGTTCTTTATCGCTGTTCAATGATTATATTAACCATTTGATACCTGGACTAGGGATTAGTATGACTTATAGCCCCGAAAAGATTGCATTTTTGGATACAATGTTAAGTTTGGAAGGTACACGTATTATTAGTGATTTATATACTAAGCCGACAGATAGAAATCAACTTTTGCATTACAACAGTTTTCATCCAACTGGTGTTTTTAAATCTATTCCTAGAAGCCATCTTACATGAGTTAAAAGAATAGTAACTAACCCACAAACGTGTGCAATAAGATTGAAAGAGATGGGTGAGAAGTTGACACAAAGGGGATGTCCTTCAGAGATAATTAATAAAGAACAAAAACAAGAAATTACATTTACAAGCTCACGAGGTTTCCAAAAAAGGATCCCATTTGTGTCACAATTTCACCCTTTCTCTACTAAAATACAGAAAATTGTTAAACACTGGTCCATATTGGGGGAAAATTATTTCAATATTCCGGAATTTCATGTACCCCCACTACCATCATATAGAAAAGGCAGAACCTTACGTGACAGGTTAGTGAAGATGATATGTTGATCCTAGTCCTATTACAACGTTTTTAGGACCAAAAAATACAGGCTCCTTTCCATGCCTGAGCTGTATTCAATGCAATTTAATGATAAAAGGAAAAAAATTTACACATCCACACAAGGGATATGATATAAAAATCAAGGATCACTTTACATGCCAGTCTTCATATGTTATATATATTATCAAATGCCTTTGTGGCTTGCATTATGTTGGTGAAACCACCCAAAAAATTAAAGATCGCATTGCCCGACATAAATACTCAATTAAGGAAAAATTAATTTAGTTGCCATTAGCGAGACACTTTTTGGAGAAAGGACACTCAGTGTCCCAATTGAGGTTTATGGTCATTGATAACATACATAGAAATAGAAGGGGAGAAATCGTGAACTACAACTTAGGAAACGTGAAGTCCAGTGGATTCATTTCTTAGACACTTTACAACCGAAGGGGTTAAATTTGGAACTCGATTTGTATTTATTTTTATAAATTATTTTTTGGTCTTTAATACACTAATATATGTGTTTTACACCTTCAACAGTGACAGCTATATCCAATACCGCAATATAAGATTAATTGTGTTATTTCATTAATTGAAATACATGTTTTTGTGGAGCTTTTTTATTGATAAACATTTTTCTATTCCTTTACTATTAGGACAGAATATACTGGATATGACTAATTATACGTAGGGAAGGATCCAAGCTTTGTAATCTTATCTCAGTCCTCCTAATGATCAATTAGAGATACCTGTGTGAATTTAAATAATGATTGATGACTTGTGGATTTAGATGTATTTCTGTATGAGGAAGGACGTTAACTTTGGAGTCCGAAATGCTACTAATTGAAATACTCTGCCAGTGTACTGGTATGTACTTTTGGATGTTTTTCCAATAAAGAAAGAATATTTGTGCAGCAATCCCTGTGGACTTTTTCTCATATATATATATATATATATATATATATATATATATATATATATATATATATATAATATAATATAATATAATGTTTGGGGGTTCAAAGTAATTTTCTTGTACAAGAAATATATTTTTTCATGTAAACAAAGTCACAGAAAAGGCTTGGTCTTCAAGTGGTTAGAAGAGTGGGTAATGTGTGGCTTAGATTGAGCATAAAATGCCAGGACAGTTCAAACAACCCCCAAATTACCCCTTTTTTGGAAAGTAGACACCCAAAGCTATTTGATGTATATTAGGAGCTGCGCCAGACATATATTAAACAATCTATCACAGTAATACAGTCCATGAACAATCTAATGGAGTAGAAATGCAGGTAGAAAGAAAGGACCCGATCCAATCAGCCAATCACCAGTGAATAATGAGAGAGATGAGTTACACCCTGTGCTGACACCCGTAGGCTCTTACCAGAACTTTTGACCCTCCTGTCACAGAGTGGTCAAACAGGCATAAGAGCAAACAGCGCTCGGCGTAAATGATGGTTCCTAGTCACATTCCTCACATTCCTTAGCAGGGAGAGAGAACTTCACAATCCACAGATGTACAATGCATTCACAGGACCCCACAGAAGTGTCTTTCACATGCAGGCTCAGAAAAAAGGGGCAAGAGGGGCAACCAATCGTGAAGTACATCGAGGCACATAAATTTAATAAAAAGTAATGCAACCGCGGTATGTAGCATGCTCAGCTCCGATACGTCCGCCTTACGCGAATCGTCAAACATCTATGACATCTTCAGAGGCATGGTATAGCGGTGTGAGCACGCATTTAAATGAGCTGGCGCCCGGAAGTGACACAACAGGAAGTGTTCACCTCTTTTGTTCCACGCTCTGCAATATCCTGATCGAGCTAAACGAAGTGATACAACAGGAAGCAGTCACCCCATGCTTTCCAACTATTGCATTGTCTTAATCAGGCAGACAGGAAATGATGCAACAGGAAGCTGTCACCCCATGCTCTCCATCTACTGCATTGTCTTAACCAGGCAGACAGGAAATGATGCAACAGGAAGCTGTCACCCCATGCTCTCCATCTACTGCATTGTCTTAACCAAGCAGACAGGAAATGACAGGAAATACCCTGCCCATATCTCCAAAGTCACCGGAAAACAAACATAGAGCGGAACTGACAGGCATTTAAAATAAATAGATAAAAACGATCGGTAATGAAACCGAAAGTTATGCATGATAGAAATGCTGACAATATGTGTGATATTAAGACAAACCATAACATTAAAAATATGCTGACAATATGTGTAATATTAGGACAAACAATAGCATTAAAAATATACAAATGTATATAAAAGTATAAAAGGTGGCCCACATTCTCTAAACACCATAATATGCACAATATACTATATTGAAATATTAAAATCCATCACAGACCACAAGTAAAAAAGATTGTTTTTAGCTGTTGATATGACAGTTAACATCCCAGTCAACGTTCATTCCCCACAGAGAGTATGTTTTCATATCAAATATCCAGCGGGTCTCAAGCCTGGAGATCTCCCGCCGGACACTACTGCCTCTCCAGTGGGGAATGAACCTGTCAATACCCCAAATTTTGGTGCCAGCGGGGTTCTTCCCATGATGTTTAGCATAGTGCTTAGAAACACTATGCTTAGGGAAACCCCTTCTGATGTTCCCTAAGTGTTCATTTACGCGAACCGCTAAAGTTCTGACAGTGCGGCCTATATATTGTAGGCCGCACGGGCATTCCAGCAAATAAACAACGTTAGTGGTAGCGCAACCAATAAAGGATTTGATCTGAAAGCTTTTTGATGTGGCAGTAGATTGAAAATCGCATATTTACCTTCCAGGTAGGACATTGACCTGGCATACTGCACACTTTCGACATGGGAAAAAGCCATTCAGGTTTTGGAAAAAGGAAACGCGATTGGGTTTATCCAAAATGTTAGGGGCAATTTGTAAGCACAAAGGAGGAACACCCCTAAAGATGACAGGAGGGGCCTCAGGTAAGGGGGGACCCAACACCACATCGTTCCTGAGGACACCCCAATGCCTTCCAAAAATGCGCTTAACATCCTGATATTGCCTCGAAGAAGTAGTAATGAAGGAAAAACCAAACTTATCCGAATCTATGGGGACCTTTTCCTTAACCTCCAACAGAGATGATCTATCACGTTGGCCGATGTCATGGATAATAGTGTCCAAGGTGGGTGCATTATACCCCTTATCCATCAATCTGTTCTTCAACATATGTGTTTGTTTCAAATAGTCCTCCCTTTCAGTACAGTTTCGGCGTAGCCTTAAAAACTGGCTCTTGGGGACCGAACCTAGCCAGGAGGGGTGATGGCAACTACTCTGATTACTAAAGCCATTATGATCAGTACTTTTGAAATAGGTACTGGTAATAATGGAACCTTCCTTGATCTCTATCTTAAGATCCAGGAAGTTAATACTCTGGTTGCTGGCCTCATGTTGTAATATTATGCCCAATGAGTTGCAGTTAAGCTCTTCCATGAACGAATCCAAAGATGTTCTGTCACCATCCCAGAGGAGGAGGACATCATCTTTATAGCGCCACCAGAGAACCAATTGGGGTCTCCGGCAGGCATAGATGACATCCTCCTCCCATTTGGCCATGAACAAATTTGCCATGCTTGGCGCAAATTTCGTGCCCATGGCGACACCCCTAGTTTGTAAAAAATAGGTGCCGCCAAACCAAAAATAGTTATGCTGCATGGCAAACAGCATTAAAGTCAGAATGAACTGTTGCTGGATGGGTAGAATAGAATCATCCCTGTTCAAGAAGGCTTCAACTGCACCATAATGGACGTCCATAAGTGGAAAGCTCTCTTTCCACTGTATACCATTCAAAAGATTTAATACTTGTGTAGCTATTTGCTGAGAGGCATATTGAGGCCATGGAGTATTTTATATTTTGCCCTAAGTTTTTGTGCTGTCTTGGCATTTCATGGACTCCGAGACTGTGATAGGTAGTGAGGAGTGAACTCAAAAATTTACGCCCTTAGAAAGCCTGAAGGTGGGTATTGGATTTCGGGGTCCTATATGCGGCTAGACTGCCAAAAAGTCTCACACATGTGGTATCCCCATACTCAGGACAAGCAGCAGAATGTATTTTGGGGTGTCATTTTACATATACCCATGGCATGTGTGAGCAATATATAATTTAGTGACAACTTTGTGTAAAAAAATAATAATTTCCTGAAACTCGTGGCAAAATATAAAATATTCCATGGACTCAACATACCTCTCAGCAAGTAGCTTGGGGTGTCTACTTCCCAAAATGGGGTAATTTGGGGGGGGGGGGTTTGTGCTATCTTGAAATTTCAGAGCCTCCGAAACTGTGAGAGGTAGTGAGGAATAAAATGCACAATGCAAGGCGGAAGTGTTAAATAATTTCTTCTCTTCAGTCTTCACAATAGAATCGGGGGGCTACACTAACCCAGCTTGTAATGCTAAACTAAATAATACACCTCATGGCTAACAGAAGATAGACTTGGAACTAAACTAGAGAAACTTAACATAAATAAATCACTGGAACGGGATGGCTTGCACCCGAGGGTTCTTAAAGAGCTCAGCCAGGTGATTGCCAGACCATTATTCTTGATCTTTAAGGATAGTCTACAGACGGGTATGGTGCCAGCTGAATGGAAAAAAGCCAACGTGGTACCAATATTTAAAAAAGGGTGGAGATATATCCCAGGTAAATATAGGCCGGTTAGCCTAACATCAGTAGTCTGCAAGATTTTGAAGGGGATGTTAACCACTTAAGCCCCAGAAGATTTTACCCACTCCCTGACCAGGCCCTATTTTGCGATTCGGCACTGCGTGAATTTAATGGACAATTGCGCGGTCGTGCGACGCTGTACCTAAACAAATTTGACTTCCTTTTTTTCCAACAAACAGAGCTTTCTTTTGGTGGTATTTGATCACGTGTGCGATTTTTTGATCATGCGCTATAAACAAAAAAGAGCGACAATTTTGCAAAAATAACAATATTTTTCACATTTTTTATATGAAATTCCCCTAAAAAAATGTAAAAATCAAAATTTTTTAACATTTTTGGCCAATTTGTTTTCTGCTACATATGTTTGGTAAAAAAAATCACAATAAGCGTATTTTGATTGGTTTGCGCAAAAGTTATTGCGTTTACTAGCTAAGGGAAAGATTTTTGTTGTTTTTTTTAACGAGTAATGGCGGCGATCTGCGATTTTTTTTTTTTTTTTTTTTTTGCGGGACTGCGACATTGCGGCGAACAGATCGGACCCTTGACTGACATTTTTGACACTTTTGGGGGTACCAGTGACATTACTACAATAATCAGTGCTATACATATGCACTGTTACTGTAAAAATGACACTGGCAGGGAAGGGGTTAACTTTATTGGAGAAGGAGGGGTTAAGTGTGTCCCTAGGGGCGTGTTTCTAACTGTGCAGGGATGTGGCTTTACATGTAACAGCAGAGATCTACGGTCCTACATAGCAGGACCGTATGATCTCTGCTGTCACACAGGGAAGAATGACTGCCTTTCTCCCTTCACAGCCAGTGGCGGTTCTACATTAAATTGCTCCCCGGGCAAGACTCCCTCCCGCCGCCCCCCCCCCCCCCCCAAAAAAATAACATGACAACATAACAATAAATGCAGAGTGCCACAGCATTGCCACCAATAAATGCAGAGTGCCACAGCAATGCCCCCAATAAATGCAGAGTGCCACAGCAATGCCCCCAATAAATGCTGAGTGCCACAGAAATGCCCCCAATAAATGCAGAGTGCCACAGCATTGCCCCCAATAAATGCAGAGTGCCACAGCATTGCCCCCAATAAATGCAGAGTGCCACAGCAATGCCCCCAATAAATGCAGAGTGCCACAGCATTGCCCCCAATAAATGCAGAGTGCCACAGCATTGCCCCCAATAAATGCAGAGTGCCACAGCATTGCCCCCAATAAATGCAGAGTGCCACAGCAATGCCCCCAATAAATGCAGAGTGCCACAGCATTGCCCCCAATAAATGCAGAGTGCCACAGCATTGCCCCCAATAAATGCAGAGTGCCACAGCAATGCCCCCAATAAATGCCTAGTGCCACAGCAATGCCCCCAATAAATGCAGAGTGCCACAGCATTACCCCCTTTCAATGTAGAGATGCCAGCGTGCCACCTTTCAATGCAGAGCGCCAGTGTTCCCCCCACGAGACCCGTCCGTGCACTTACCTCACTTCTCTTTATTTAAGTCCCCGGATTCCCCGCGTCTCCTCAGTCCTCCCGCGGCACCTCCTCCTCAGCCAATGGCGTGGGGTTTGCCTTTTGGCCAATCAGAAATCGGGAGGACCCGCTCCCTGATTGACCAGGAGGAGGATCAGTGTGACAATAGCAAATTTTCATTTGCTATTATCACACAATGGGCGGGCTCGGGGGGGAGCAATGCTCTGCGCCTCGGCTCGGCTGCCACAGTGAAATTATTCAAAGTTCCTCGGGCGGCCCGGGGGTACGGGAACACTGTCATGCCGCCCCCCACGTGTCATGAAAAAATGCCACTCCGGGCGGCTGCCCCGTTCGCCCATGCCTAAAACCGCCACTGTTCACAGCGGACGATTGCGAGTGACTGGCGGACCCGATGTGTCACTCGCGTGGAGGTATCCGTGAACGAGCGGGGGCGGGAGCATGCCTCCGGGGGTGCGCGCTCATCCCCTATGGGCTCACAGGCTAGTGACGTACTGGTACGTCACTTTGCCTGGCCAGGGCTGACCGCCGCAGTATATGTACTTGCGGTGGTCGGCAAGCGGTTAAAGGACTACATACAAGACTTTAGTAATGAAAACGGTATTATTAGTAGTAATCAGCATGGTTTCATGAAAAATCGTTCTTGCCAAACCAATCTATTAACCTTCTACGATGAAGTGAGCTGCCACCTAGATAAAGGTAAGCCTGTGGATGTGGTGTATCTGGACTTTGCAAAGGCCTTTGACACCGTTCCCCACAAACGCTTACTGTACAAACTAAGGAAGGTAGGTATGGACCATAGGGTGAGTACCTGGATAGAGAACTGGCTCCAGGGGAGAGTCCAGAGGTTGATGATTAATGGGGAGTACTCGGATTGGGCTGGTGTGGAAAGTGGGGTCCCCCAAGGTTCTGTCCTGGGGCCAATCCTGTTTAACTTATTCATAAATGATCTAGAGGAGGGGATATCGAGTACAATCTGAGTATTTGCGGATGATACTAAACTAAGCATGCCAATATCTTCTATGCAGGATGTGGAAACCTTACAAGCGGATCTGAACAAAATAATGGGGTGGGCAACTACATGGCAGATGAGGCTTAATGTTGAAAATGTAAAGTAATGCACTTGGGCATCAGAAATACAAAAGCAAGCTACTCACTGGGGGGGGGGAACCTCTGGGTGAGTCTAGGATAGAAAAGGACCTGGGGGTACTGGTAGACAACAGGCTTGGCAGTGGCATGCAATGCCAAGCCGCTGCAAGCAAAGCCAACAGAATACTGGCATGTATAAAAAAGGGGATTCACTCCAGAAATAAAGAGATTATTTTCCCACTCTACAAGACTCTGGTCCGGCCACATCTGAAGTATGCTGTCCAGTTCTGAGCACCGGTCCTCAGGAAGGATGTGCTGGAACTGGAGAGAGTCTAGAGAAGGGCAACAAAAATAATTAGGGGAATGGAGGGCATCGGCTATGAGGAAAGACTACAAGCACTGAACTTATTCTCTCTGGAGAAGAGACGATTGAGGGGGGATATGATATCAATGTACAAATACTGTACTGGTGACCCTAGCATAAAGAACAAACTTTTCAGAATAAGGGAATACAATAAGACACGTGGCCACTCACTAAAACAGTCGTATCAGCAAAAAACTATTAGATGGGCACCTTAAAGACCACAACATACAGGGGTACACAATGTACGGTTAACAGCAAACACACACACACACACATCATAGGTTGAACTAGATGGACTGATCTCTTTTTTCGACCTCACAAACTATGTAACTATGTAACAATTTATGCCATTAGAAAACCTGAAGGTGGTGATTGGGTTTTGGGGTCCCGTACACAGCTAGGCTCTCAAAAAGTCTCACACATGTGGTATCCCTGTTCTCAGGAGAAGCAGCAGAATGTATTTTGGGGTGTCGTTCCACATATACCCATGTCATGTGTGAGCAATTTATCTTTTGGTGACAACTTTGTGTTAAAAAAAAATTATTTTGCCAAAGCTTGTGGCAAAATATAAAATATTCCATAGACTCGCCATGCCTCTCAGCAAATAGCTTGGGGTGTCTAATTTCCAAAATGGGGTCATTTGGGGGTGGGGTGTTTGTGCTATCTTGAAATTTCAGGGCCTCCGAAACCATGATGGGTAATGAGAAAGTGCAATGAGAAATGTACGCCCTTTGAAATTCTGAAGGTGGTGATTGGTTTTCGGGGTCCCGTACACAACTGGGCTCCCAAAAAGTCTCACGCATGTGGTATCCCTGTACTCAGGAGAAGCGGCAGAATATGTTTTGGGGTGGATTTACACATATACCCATGGCACGCGTGAACAATATATCATTTCAATGACAACAACATTTTTTTTTTTTTTAGTCCTTTTTCAAACACCTGTAAACAAAAAAAATTAAATATTCAATGAGCTCAACATGCCTCTCAGGACATTCCTTAGGATGTCTACTTTCCAAAAAGTGGTAATTTGTGGGGGGGTTTGTACTGCCATGCCATTTTAGCACTTCATGAAATGAGATAGGCAGTCAGAAAGTAAAAGCTGCATAAATTCCAGTATTTACACCATAGTTTGTAGATGCTCTATCTTTTGCGCAAACCAATAAAAATACATTTATTGAGATTTTTTTTAGACATGTAGCTAAATCAATTTTGGCCAAAATATATGACAAAAATTGAGTATATTGGATATTTTTTAAAAGACAGTAGAAAATTTAATTTTTTTCTCAATTTTTGCTCTTTTGCTACTAATATCGCAAAAAAATAATAAGTGCAGAGGTGATAAAATACCACCAAAAGAAAGCTCTGTTTGTGGGAAACAAAAGCCGTAAATTTAGTTTGGGTACAGCATTGCATGACCGCGCAATTGTCAGTTAGTCACGCAGTGCCAAGTTGAAAAAAGTGGCCTGGTCATTAAGCAGCAAAATCTTCCGGACTTAAAGTGGTTAATGTGCCAGCCCTAAAACTAGGTCTATTGAATCCTCTGCCAAAAGTCAGCAGCCAGGTTCAAGCCCTCCAGAACCATGCCCACACCTGCAGGTTTCACTTGAATTTAAAGGCCATTCCTTTTTGCTTTAAACATCACAGGTAACGCTGTTTCTAGTCAACAGGCAATAATCCTGCCACAGTATAGATTTTCTGCAAGTCTGCGAGCCAGTTCACCACAACTTCTGATTTGAAGGGGCCTTTCTGCATGCACATTTTTGAAGTGTTCAGGCGCTTTTTGCCATGTTACAGATGTGTTCCATACAGAAAAAAATGCGACATGTTCTCCTTTAGTTGACTGTACTGGAACACACTGCACTGGTGTGGCGTAGGCCATTGGAATCCATGGTAAACACTGTTCATGCTTTTTTGACTCAGAATAAAAACGCATTGACTGCATCTAGTGTTAACCAAGTCCACTTTTCAAACCATAGGATCCCTAAAGGTATTGAAAGGCAAAGGCACTTGCGCACCAGACGCTGGCAGGCTCCATCCACTCCTGGAAGTGCGTTGCTTTAACATGCATCAGGTAGAAACAGCCAGATTCATTGGATAAAGCTTGGAGACCTTTACTATAATTTTGGTCTTCTTATCAGATCTCTCCCATTCTTCACCAATGAGATTTTAACTCTCATTATGGAAAAAGAGGGCAATTCCGTTTTCACATTTGGAAACATCTGTGTGCTTTTCGTGATGGTTGGGCCTGCGTCTTGCCTGTGGCATGGAAATTTGCTGCATACATTCTGCTACAGCCCCTAGGCTTTTAAATGTGTGCATCCGCTTCCTTATTCATTGTCATTTGAAGTAATCCATGCAAATTAATTACCTGTCACTGCAGACTACATGCAGGTCCAACATGCATTCAGGGCTGGGCAAGGCATTTTCTATTGCGCTGATTAAAACGAATGTGAGCCATTGCCATGTGAGCTGCTCGAAGAGCATAAAAGCCGCCCTGTGCGGGAATCGGAGGTATGCAGATTGTCCTGGTCAGGAGATGACCAATGGCGGGTCTTATGTTTTCTGGAGTGTTTGCGTTTAGGGCTTCTGCTCCTAAAATAATACAAAACACCATACTTTGCATTCCTTCATCACTCTTTTGAAAATATGTCCCACGCTGCCCCCTCCTACCTTTTACTAGTCTTCTGTACCACTGACAGGTGTGGTGAGCTCATGCAAAAAAGAAATATGGATAAAAAATCATGATTCTCTCACCAAGAAAAAACAGGTACCCTGTCCCTTTTAAGACCCATCTGCTTTCATCTACTTACTTCAGAAGCAGCAGCAGGTGAGGTCAGGTAGCCCTTCCAGAGGCAGACAGGAGACACAGAATCTGAGACAAAAAACAGTCAGACTGTCTAACCCCCAGGAACACAACCTCTGCCGCCTCTAAAGCCTCGTACACACAATCAGATTATCGAACGATCTTGCGTCCGTTTTTTATTTTTTTTGTTGCATGCTAGTCTCATATTGAAAGTGAAGAGGTTACTTTCATCCGAAAATTCCTGTAAGACAGAATTCAACTTCAAAAGTGATGTCATGTGTTGAATTGTTTTGTATGTGTTCTTTAGTTTCTGAGAATGCCTAGTCTTGCTCTTACGATTTTTTTCGGACGAAAACTGTACTAATTAAATGAAAATCGGACGTTGTGTTGACGTACGATAAAAATTTTATAGCCTGCACATCCAGATTTTGCCGTCCGAAAATTCGTAATCGGCTGTCGAAAGCATTGTACTAACAATCCGAAAACCGGCAGATCGTTCATCGGACGAAATGTTATTTACGATTTTTGCATCGTGTGTATGGGCCTTAAGACTGCTTAAGCTGCTGCTTGGTGACTGGTGGTCACTACCCCGCGCCACCGCATCTCCCTGCCTTCTGTAACATCATCCACTGCCAGCTCTCAGACAGAAGACAAAGCACACTGCCTATACAAGAAAGGAAAACCTCAATGGTGACATTGCAGAGCTTAGTAATACCACACCTGTAGAATATTCCTGCTAGCTAAGCATCATTTGCCCGCTGCCCAGTACAAAGGGCACCCAGTTTTTACGAGGGTTTACCATCCAACATTCAGGGTCTTGCAACTCCATGAGAGGGAAGGGGGCCGGTGATATACTTGCAGTAACCAAAGTACTTACCAACTGCAATCCACAGGTGGCCTGGATATATATGTAGCACCCTACAGGTAGGTGCTAGGTAAAGGTCCTTGTCTGCCTAACAGCAGGGCTGTGATTTATTAGTCAGGGTGTCATGGTTTCCAGGTGTGCCTGCTTAAGGGGGAGTCTCCCCACTGGCTCCTCATGAGAGGCTTCTCATAGGGCGGTGGAGGAAACCCAATCAGGGGACACATCCAGGCTTGTAACTACCCCAGAAGGCAGATTGGGCTACAAAGGATTCTGAGAGTGGGTATAAGTTTGGGGGTGGCACATGACACAATGTCTTTGGTGGGAAAAGAGTCCCAGGAGGGAGAGAACGGCAGTCTCTCCTTCTGTCTGAAGGAAGCGAATTTCTCGGGGTGTCGCCTGAGAATCCAGAGAGTGCAGAGTTGAGCTGAGGGGATCAAGCCAGAGCAAGGCGGGAGGGAAGTATTCAGTGACTTGTTGCAGTAAAACAGTGTCGGTGGTTCTACAATTTCACAGTCCTGGATCTTTTGGACTTCAAGTCAAGGATTCAGCACTTCTTTTAAGCTACAGAGTATTATCAGAGTTAGTGAGCGTTGGCTGGCGCCAGCTGGCGTCAAGGAGGCGCCAACAGGCATTTTTATTAGGAACCAAGTCCCAAGTGTACATAGTTGAAGCCTAAGGGAGTATCCCACTCATTCCCTTCTCCCACCCCGTTTATCTACAATAAAACAACAAAACCAAGATGCCGGAGTTGTCCATGTCTCAGTCCCTACATCCAGGGCCGCAGATCACATGGGCTGGAAAGGTAACCGGTAACAATGGCAGACCCACATCAGGCCACAGGCCTGGAAAACCTGCTACATATATATATGCATATATATTACATACATAGTTACATAGTAGGTGAGGTTGAATAAAGACAATAGTCCATCCAGTTCAACCTGTGTAGGTGTGTGTGGCTGTAATCATCTCACATAGCCCTTAATGTCCTGATCCTTGAGATGTACGTCTAAGAGTCTTTTGAAAGCTACCATACTTCCCGCAGAAACCACCTCTTGTGGTAGAGAATTCCACAATCTTGTAGCCCTAACAGTAAAGAACCCCCCACATTGCCTGAGGTTAAAACGCTTCTCCTCTAATCGCATTGTATGCCCTCGAGTCCTCATGCAATCCCTTCGACTGAATAGCTGTTTTCCTATGCCGAGATCCCCATTGAGATATTAATAAATTTCTATCATGTCCCCCCTCAGGCGTCTCTTCTCCAGGGAGAATAAATCAAGCGATTGCAGACGCTCTTCATAATTAAGGTCCTCCAATCCCCTAATCAGTTTAGTTGCCCTTCTCTGGCCTCTCTCCAGCTCCAACACATCCCTCCTGAGGACCGGCGACCAGAACTGGACAGAATACTCCAGATGTGGTCGGACCAGAGTTTTATAAAGTGGAAGGATTATAGTCTTATCTCTGGAATACATACCTTTCTTTATGCATGCTAATATTCTGCTGGCTTTGGTAGCTGCCGCTTGTTTTTGCATGCTATTGCCTAATCTATCATCAACCAAGACTCCCAGATTTTTCTCCATTTTTGATTCCCCCAAGGGTTCCCCCCCTAAAGTGTATTGTGCTTTTATGTTTTTAGTCCCCAAGTGCAAAACCTTACACTTCTCCACATTAAACCTCATTTGCCATGTCGTTGCCCACTCCGTTATTTTGTCCAGGTCATTCTGTAGGATATCTGCTTCATGCTGTGCAGTTATTGCCCTGCCCAATTTTGTGTCATCTGCAAAAACTGATATCGAACTACTGATCCCGTCCTCAATGCTGTTTATGAATAAATTGAACAAGGTTGGTCCGAGGACTGAGCCTTGGGGGACCCCGCTTACCACCTCAGACCAGTCTGAGTTGCGCTGTTTATTACCACCCTTTGGACATGCCCTTTTAGCCAGTTCCGTATCCAAGAGCAAACCCTGCTGTCGATACCTGCAGACCTTATTTTATAAATTATGCGCTTGTGGGGAACTGTATCAAATGCCTTAGCGAAATCCAGGTACACCACATCCACTGGTCTCCCCCTATCTAGCTCACAGCTCACCTCCTCGTAGAATGTTAAGAGATTGGTTTAACAAGAACGCCCATTTGTAAACCCGTGCTGATTACTGTTGATGATGTTGTTGTCTTTAGCAAACTCTACGATATAGTCCCTTATCATCCCCTCCAGAAGTTTACATACTATCAATGTCAAACTGACAGGCCTATAATTTCCCGGGATATGCCTCTGCCCCTTTTTGAATATCGGTATCACGTTAGCTTTCCTCCAATCCCCTGGTACATTTCCTGTCATAATACTGTCAGCAAAGATCAGGAACAGTGGTCTAGATATAACCTTACTGAGTTCCTTGAGTACTCTCGGATGAACGCCATCCGGGCCTGGTGATTTGTTTGTGTTAATTTTATCCAGCCTTTCCCTGATTTCACCCTCTGTTAGCCATAGCGGCAAGACCTGTGTATTACTACTAACCATACAGTCATGGTCAGTGTACCCCTCCTTTTCCTGTGTAAAGACTGACGAGAAAAAAGCGTTCAGCACGGTTGCCTTTTCAGTGTCCTCTGTAACCATCCTCCCATCATTGTTAATTATGTGTGCAATATGCTCTGCCCTAGTTTTTTTTGCTGTTGATATATTTAAAGAATTTCTTTGTTTTTTTTTTTACTATCCTCCGCTATTTGTCTCTCAAAGTTGATTTTAGCCATTTTGATTTCGTATTTACTTTTCTTATTTGCCTCCTTGTATTGCTCGAAAGCCGATACTGTGACCTCTGATTTATATTTCTTGAAGGCCATTTTTTTTCCCTAATAAGTTTTTTAACGTTACGGTTTAGCCAGCCAGGTTTGGCTTTGTCTCTTCTAAATTTATTTCCCATAGGAATGCACTGCGAGATGCATTTGTATAATATGTTCCTAAAGCATTCCCATTTTTCCTCCGTGGTCAGTGATCCCAGGGTTTGGTCCCAGTTTACCCTTTCCATCAATGAGCACAACTTTGGAAAGTTTGCCCTTCTGAAGTTTAGGGTTCTTATGTTCCCCACTTGCCTTGTTATATTGTTATTTACACTAAATGTGATCATCCTGGGATTGCTAGATCCCAGGTTGTCCTGGACTCCTACCTCCGAGATTAGGTCTCTGTCATTAGTGGTCAATAGATCCAGGACTGCATTTTCTCTAGTAGGAGAATCCACCAATTGTGACATGTAGTTATCCTGTAAGGTTTCCGTGAATAGATGGGCCTTCTGTGAGTGTGCAGTCCCCTCTTCCCAGTCAATGTCTGGATAATTGAAGTCCCCCAATATGATGACTGATCCCAGTTTTGCCACTTTACCCAATAGTGATAAAAATTCCAGCTCTACCTCCTCCCTTTGGTTGGGTGGCCTATAGCAAACCCCCACAATTACTTTTCTCTTTTCTTCTTCCCTGTTGAGTTCTACCCACACGGATTCTAACTCCATACTCATCCCTTCTGTAATATCACTCCTCTCTATCACCCTTACATTGTTCTTGACATAGAGACATACCCCTCCCCCTCTTTTTCCTACCCTGTCCTTCCGGTACAGCGAATACCCTTGGATATTGGCCAGCCAGTCATGTGAGGGGTCGAACCAAGTCTCCGTTATTCCCACAAGGTCTATGTCATCCTCATGTCCTAACATTTCCAACTCATCCATTTTATTAGCTAGGCTCCTGGCATTAGCATATACCCCTCTTAGTTTTGTAGAAGTTAATCGTGAATGGTGATTATGTTTATTCCTGTTTGGTCTGAGGTTTTCCCACACAGACCCCCCAATTGACTTTATGGAACTACTGTCGCTGCTGACTCTACTACTGCCTTCTGTCCTTTGCTCCCTCCTGACTGACTCTACTTCTGAGTCCTCCCCCCCCGTCTCCTAGTTTAAAAGCCCCTCCAACTTGGTGGCCATCTTTCTCCCCAAAAGAGCTGTACCATCCCCATTAAGGTGCAGCCCATCCTTATTATATATATATATATATATATATTCTTCTATTGCCTAATGAATACCAATTAACAAATTATACAGAATATATATATATAACAAATTATACAACATATATATATAGTAAAAAAAATTATTCTGTGTCAATTTATGACTGTGCTCTTTTTTTGTCAATCTTTTCCTTTACAGTAGACAATATGCATAAATAGTCTTTTCCACTGGTGAATACTCCAGGGTTGCTTGTATTTGTATTGCTCTTATCCCACCAGTGTTATACCGCTTTCACCTCACAAGATGGACCTAATATATCAGGTCAAACCAACTTCTCCCCTTAATTATAGGGTTATAGTATTCATTTGTGTGCTTCCTTCCTGGTCAGTGTGGATATTTGGATATTAATCCGTTGCCATCCTGGGTCATCTCAGCCTTTTCTCACATATAGAACCCAAAAGAGAATGATACTATTCTAACTATATTTTTGGTAAGAATAAAGAAATTTACTTGCATAATAAAAAAAATATAAATATTTTATAAATATAAATATATTTCGGTTGCAGCATGATGTCACTGGCTCCTCCCTAAGTGTTACACCACTATACCATGTGACTTTCTTAGGAGGCCAGGAGATAGTGGTATAGTGGTATCGTGACGTAACGCACAGGGAGGAGGAGCCGTTGACGTCACCCTGCTACCGGAAGTGAAAGGAGCGCCATATAGCCTTAAAGACTTCTCTTGGTTGGGACAGATCGCAGCGGTCAAGTTAATATATTATTTCATAGTTTTACCAGTGCAGGTGCCTGCACATGCTCTACGCTCTTTTCAAACCAAGAGCCTTGCCTTTGTATTAGAGTTATAATAAACCAAGTGTTATGAAACATACCACTTCCATACCAGGCCTATTTCGGACACTTTGTGTTTACAAGTTAAAACCAGTATTTTTTCCTAGAAAACTACTTAGAACCCCCAAACATTATATATATTTTTTTAGCAAAGACTCTGAAGAATAAAATGGCGGTCATTGCAATATTTTTTGTCACGCGGTATTTGCGCAGCGGTCTTTAAAACGCCATTTTTTTAGGAAAAATTAAATTTCACTGCATTTAAAAAATACTAAACAGTAAAGTTAGCCCATGTTTTTTGTATATTGTGAAAGATGATGTCATGCCGAGTAAATAGATACCCAACATGTTACGGTTTAAAATTGCGCCCCCCCCCGTGGGATGGCGACAAACTACGGTCAATAGAGATCTCAATAGGCGACACTTTAAATTTATTTAACGGTTACCAGTTTAGAGTTAGAGTGTAGCTCTTTTTTTTTAATTATTGCTCACGCTCTGGCGATCGCGGCGATACCTCACATGTGTGGTTTGAACAGCGATTTCATTCGCGGCTCGACTTCCGTATACGTTTTTTTTTGTGCGCGAGCTAACGGTGATCGGGGCGGCTAAATTTTTTTTTTTTCCCATTTATTTTATTTATTTTTTTAACTTTATTACAGTTTTTAAAAAAAAAAAAATCTGATCACTTTTATTGCTGTCACAAGCAATGTAAACATCCCTTGTGACAGCAATATGCAGTGACAGGTACACTTTATGGAGGGATCGAGGGTCTAAAAGACCCTAGACCCCTCCACTACACTTCCCTGTATGCAAAACGCCGAAAACTGCGTTTTTGCATACAGCTGTTTTTCAAATTTGGCGCCGTTTTGCAGCACACTAACCCGGAAGTGACGTCATGGACGCCGCCTCCGGGTTACGTCATCGGAGACCCGATCGATGCCGTTTTCGGCATTCATCGGGACTCCATCCAGCTGGCGGACGCGCCGGCTGGGTGCTCGTGGCTCCCGGTGGGACGGGAGCCCCGGTAAAAGCCGCGGAAGGCGGCGGGAGGGGGGGATGTCCCCTCCCACCCCCGGGTAACGATCGAGCGGCTCCCGAGCCGCATCGATCGGTACCGACGGAAAGCCGACCGTCGGCTTCAAACAACGGTACCGGGATGATGCCTCTAGCTAGAGGCATCATCCCGGTATACCCCCGCAAAGTTTGGACGTCATATGACGTCCACCTAGGGGGAAGTGGCTAAACCCAAGCTACAAGGAGGATAGGGAGTCCCACATATATCCAGCTATTGCTGAGCTGCGCAAATATCCTGAGTTACTCTCCTTCATGCTCAGGTTAATGTCCCTGTTTAGGTCAGTTTAGAAGACCATGCTCTAAGCAAACCCTCCATTGGCTTGCTCAAACTCGCAATTTGAGCATAGAGTACTTTCTAGTCCTAAGGAAAAGAGGGAACAAATCTTATTGGCCACACAGCTAAAATCTCCTTTATTGAAACAACTTTAATAAAATGACAGATCCACAAAGTAGAGGGCATTAGTGGATGAACAGCTAACTTGTTTTACGTGCTTACTAAGCGTTTATTCATAGCTGACAGTCAACTACTCTGATCGTTCGATCTGTCTTTTCATTGATTGATACCTACTTATTTTGATCGACAGAAGGATAAATCGACTAAAGAAAGGGATCGATCGTAAAAAGGATTAATTGATTGAAAAAAGTATTGATCGATTGAAGGAAGGATTGCAAATTTAAAGAAAAGAATGATTGAACGATCAATCAAAGGAAGGATCAAAACCACTTCAGTGTGAGGTAAGTGTAAAAATAGCAGCGCTAAATCCTCACATAGAAACCAAGTGCTCTACTGTGATGCACAATAAATGAATATACTTAAAAATTTAAATAGTGATAATGTCATTCTATAATCAATATATCAAAAACCAAGTGCAGAACATTAATAGATTACTAAATCAATAAATAAACATTGTTCGAGAATCAATTATGATGACCGAGGATTCTACTCTTGCTGTTGTTGGGCTGGGAGTAATTGCTCTAAGCCGAGTTCTTTGCAAGAAGAAAAAGAGGACCTCCTGGACCAAAAATTGGTTGCTCAACCGTGAGCAATTTTCCCACATGTCCTTGCTGCGGGAGCTAAAGGAAAATAATCCTGATGACTTCAGGAATTATTTGAGGATGACGGATCCATGTTTTCACCGTCTTCTTGCCTTGGTGTCCCCCTATATTCGGAAGCAGGATACATGTATGCGGGTTGCAATTACTCCTGAGCAAAGGCTAATTGCAACATTGAGATATCTTGCAACAGGGAGAAGCCTACAGGATCTCAAGTTCACCACAGGTATCTCCCCCCCAAGCTCTTGGAGTCATCATTCCTGAGACCTGCTCTGCTATCATTAAAGTATTGCAGAAGGACTATAACAAGGTATGTTTCTTATTTTTATATTACATTCAATGTATTTGTCATGTCAACCTAATTTTGTTTATTTTGGAAGTACATAAAAGTAGAGATGTCATTATTTTGTAACTGCCCTCTGGCCTCATGCACATGGTAGTAAAGCTATATATTTTCCTAAGCATTTTTAAAATTACCCAGTAACTACCCCAGCATCCTCTACTATGTGTCTCTAAACGCATAGCCTGTTAACAGTATATTGTTTCTGTATAATTTTCTGACTTTCCCTGAACCCATTATTCCTTTAGAAATGTATTTTTACATAGTTTATGAGGTTTATAAAAGACATCAGTCCATCCAGTTAAACCTATGATTGTGTATGTTTATTTTCTGATGTAAAAACTTTCAGTGGGCACAAGCCCTTAATGATGTTTAAAAGCATAGTTTTACCCACCCACCCATGCTAAATGTAAAAGTCAGCATATACAAATGCTGTAGCTGGTGAATTACAATATTCTGACATTAGGAGGCGAAAATTAAATGTATGTAGATGTCATACCCCAAAATGCTAAAGATTCCCTTCATGTTGTTGTTATCTTAAAGTTGCATAAGCATTTCTCTGCCAAATGTGTGTGTAATAATGTGATGTGCACAAGCACTAATTGTTTTTTAATTTGTTTCCAACAGTTTCCGACCAACGCAGAGCAGTGGCAGGAAGTTGCTGGCCAATTCCAGGGGCAGTGGGATTTTCCCAATTGTGGGGGGTGCTATTGATGGCAAGCACGTCCCCATCATCCCACCACCTAATTCGGGATCCTATTATTATAATTATAAAGGTTTTTTTTTAGCATTGTCATGCTTGCAATTTTCAATGCAAATTATGAATTTATGTTTTTGGACATTGGAAAGAATGGCCGCAATTCTGATGGGGGAGTAATTGAACAAACCGAGTTTGCAATCCAGGGAGCAAACAATTGAGGGTCTCAATTTTGTTTTCGTGGCTGATGATGCCTTTGCTCTTGGGGAGCATCTTTTGAAGCCATTCCCTCTGAAAAACCTCACCCCCGAGCAAAGGATTTTCAATTACCGGCTATCCCGTGCTAGAAGAGTGGTGGAGAATGCCTTTGGGATAATGTCAAAATGGTTTTGACTTTTCCTGAGCTCCATCCATTTGCCATTATACAAAATTTATCATGTGGTCCTCTGCTGCTGCATCTTGCATAATTTTTTGTGCAGGCATGCAGAGACATATGTAAGCTTTTAGCCAATTGAGAGTGACCCTGCCATGCCAGGGCCTAGTGTAGAGGCTGAAGCATGTGGGCCTGTCCATCCTATGAAACCAATGAAAGTAGCCCGTTCTGGCTTGCCATCCAGAAGTGCCCGTGATGTTAGACAACAATATGTTGACTATTTTGTGGGGAGAGGGGCCGTTTCTTGGCAGCAATTCCTGCCTGATACAGTCTAATTTGTATAAATATATCATTATTTGTGCAATTAAAACATTTTGCATTTATTCAGGAGTGTGTATTTTAATATTTTGGGTACATGCCAAAATCAACATGTTTTTTGTTCATCATGTGTTATATATGTGTGACTTTTGGAGGGTTAATACATTCATCAGTGTGTTTATCTACTGTTGTCTCTCCCCAGCTGTTAAAATTTGATTTTTACCATGTGTGTTTGGTTTACCACTTGCTCCAATAGTGAAATTAGACCTTAACTGATTCACGAGATCACTATATCGTAATTATTTTTAAGCACCACATGTTTCACTAAAGATAATCCACATTTTGGAAGAAACGTGTGCATTTGGGTCCATATGTCAAGTATCTTGATTAATATAATTTTTATACAATTTAATATGCAAAATATGAAATATCAAAGCTCTGGGGCATTGCTAGGTGGCCAAAAGACCAGGGCCTTCAGCACCCCAGTTACATTCCAAAAGCCCTCTCACATTGTAAAGTAGGTCACACCCAAGGTCCACCCAATGTCACCTTACATTGGTGGTCATTGGCCAGAAGGTCCCCATACATTGTTTTTTTTTTTTTTTTCTTAACACATTCGTGTAATAACAACTTAGCTCCACCTGTATGTTGTGTTAATTTATGACATCCTTCTCACTGCCCACCAATGTAAGGAGATGTCAGTGTTATGTGAAACTAACTCAGTGTAGAGATATAAGTGTTATATATAGGTAATCTAAAGGGAAATGGACAAACGAAGCTGCGATACACTATATATTACACTGATCTCACTACACTGAGTGCTAGTACCTATCACAATGAAATATAGAATCCTATGAGTGCTAGTCCTTAAATAAAACCTGTATATGTGTAGACTGATTGCCACTCAGTCGACAGATATCATTGTGCACTCAGTGTACTAGTGAATATCACTTGTTAGATGGTCACTGGTCTAGAAGGAACACTCATTCTGGCAGGCTGATAATTATACACACAAACTAAAATGCTTTAATTAACCTTTAACTATGTGAACAGGACAGCCATCATACATTTTGTGCCACCTTACACAGCTTTAGACCTGCCCCCCCACGGCAAGGCAAAGAAATATTACAACACACATTGTTGAGTGGAAACATTTTTTATTAACACACATTCACAGGGTTAGGGTTAGGGTGTTGTAAAGTGCTTAAACAAAGAGTCTCTTTGGTGAGAACATTTAGATTGCTTCTAATTTTAGGGAAATTTGTTCAGTAGACATGTAAAAAAAACTGAAGAAAAACAGTTCAAGTCTTCTTATTTAGTACTTGTAAAACGTTATCATATGCATAGGAGCCCTGTATAAAACTGTATAAAAATGTAGAGAACTTTGGGACACCTCTTGCACATGATAAGTTATTGGCCAAAAAATAGGCCATAAAATGTTTAAAGAACATTGGGAAAAGCAAAAATAACCCAAATAAACAAAAAAAATAAAAATAAAAAAAGTAACCTTAAAATTTTGCAAACAGGTCAACAAAGTCACACATTTTGCATTGTAAAGCTGTAGCAGCCTCCTTTATTTTTTCCAGTTCTGAGCAACACTGCAAAGCATCAACAGTCATAGTCACAGGAATAACATGACCTGTTAATAAAAAATAATATATATTAAGTAAATGACAAGCAACTAGATGAGGTCATAATATCTAAACATTTGGGGTCAAGTTCATCATAAACGAATTAATAGTTAGTACCTACCCTGTGCATTGTTGTGTGTAACCTGCTTGCCCTTATGACACCTATACTACTATGAAAGTACACAGTGCAAACATTATGTTTTCTTTGCACTGGCACCTGTTGACACAAACAGCTAACTACACCTCTTCCTCCCCCATGGTAATGCACTTTATACTATGTACATTAGCACTGTATGGTTTCACACCTTGCTAATGTAGCAAACAGGTAGTTCCTTTGAAGCATTAAATTAAATACACAAAAATAGAAATACACTAGAACCAAAATTAGAATAATACTTACTTGGGCACAAAACAAGCTCAACAACACTTGTTTCTGTTTGGTTCTTTTTTGGACACTCACTCTGAATCATGGCAGGGGACCTTGGAGCAAATATTTCCAGATCTGATCCCACTGTAGGTGACAGATCCCATGGCTCAAATGAGGGAACTTTGGGGACATCTGGAATGTCCATTTTGTCTGAAATACAACAATAGAAGGTTAAAGAATCATCCCAAACTCACATATTTTTCGGCTCCCATTTCTAAACATTATGTGGCTACCAACCTTGATGTTGCTGTGGTGGTAAGCTGATTTGCTGAACACTTGACTCCACCGTGCTGCACTCTGGACTACTTGCCACATTGCTTTCCTCCATAGTGTTCACATTGTCTTTTGGTTGATCTTTTTCTACATAATAAAAATGTGGCATGTCAGAAAATTCACAGGGGGGAATTTTGCTTTGACATGGTGCACTGCTTGACAGCTGTTTTCACAGAAAATATTCTGACATGTACATGGTTACCTCCTAAAAAGTAGGGACATTGATGATTTACTGAGCATAGGAAACAATTACCTTTTTTTTTGGGAATGTGTCATTGCATCAGGGACCATTTCTTCATTGTTTTCCTCCAATGTGGATGGAGCAGGCATGGTAGATTCCCTTCTCCTCATATGTTGTCTTTGTTTTATTTTCATTTTTCTTTTTTTCCCTATTTAAAGGTGAAAAATACAATATGGAACAAATATGAGTTTGTAAAGAAAATTCTTTGCAATAATATGCATATATAGTTTATTGTGGATTCCTGTCTTTTAATTTAATATACAAATAAATCATAAATATATCAATAAAATACATGCATGACAATAAAATTATTAAATAAAGTTTTCATATACATTATTATCTATACATTTCTATACAACATACACCAAATATACCCAATACATATTGCTTACACACCTATTGCTTACTTTTTTTCAGGATATGATGGATGTGACCTAGCTGTTCTTGTTTCCGATGTTTCAGATCTGACCATCTTTTTCGGATTTGGTCCTTCGAACGATCCACACCATAAATAGTTCTGAGAGATAAAATGACCTTCTCAAGAATTCTGCCTTTCTGGAATTGGGCCTTTCATAATTCTCCAGCTTGCCATCTTAATAGTTTTTCTCCAGTATGGCCACCATCTCAACCATCTCACCCTTGCTCATAGGTGTGGCTTTGGGTTTTTTCTGAGCCCAACCACTGCGGCCTTGACTGCAACTCCCCGATTCTGCCATCTCCTAGACAAATCTTCCGCCCACTCACGTGTCTGTGTGTCGCAAGCAGCTTCATATTCGGCACGTACACGCCCTGCGTCAGCGCGCCACTGGAGGCGGAGTTGACGGATGCACTGTATTTAAAGGACGCCAGATCGTTCGCTCGACAATTCGCCATCGGACAGATCTGTCACAGGAGCATGATCGATCGGCGAACCACGAATCATCTGAGCAAACAAAGGTATAACTTTAGATTCGAGCACGGGTGTTTTGTGCTCTATACAGCTTATATTGGGCCTATCTTATGTGAAAAAATACATGATCTTTGACTATGTTTTGTGTTGTGTTGTGTCTTGCAGGCATAAATAATGGTTGACAAATTTACGTCACCAGATTTTTTACCTCAATTTATTGAGGAATACAGACAGTTGCCTTGTTTGTGGAGGGTGAAGAGTAAGGATTACTCTAATAAACAAATTAAAAATGATGCTCTGCAAAAATTGGCAGATTTATGTAAGCCATTTTGCCCCAATGCTGACATTCATTATGTCAGAAACAACATATCAAATCTGCGCAGCACCTTTAAAAGGGAGCTGAACAAAATCCGGGATTCTGAAAGGTCAGGAGCTGCTGCTGACAATATATATGTACCAAGGCTCTGGTACTTCGAGAGCCTGCGCTTCCTGACAGAACAGTTGGAATCAAGGCCATTCCTCTCTACTCTCCCTTCCACTTCCGCAGAGGGCTCATGTGCTGAAACCCAGGAGGAAGATGTACAGGAGCCAACCTTGACACAGGTATAGCATTTAACAATATATTGTCTGCAATAAATATAATGATGCTAAACAAATATTATCAAGGTAATAATTTATCCTTAATGTGAAGTCTGTTATTTGGTTAAAATAATCAAACAAACGTGACATTTTATATACACTATAACATTATAATAATTTACTAATTTCCTAAACAGGAAAGTGTCAATGTGGAGGAGCCAAGTGGAAGCCAGGTGTCATCAGAGCAGTCAGTAAGAACACAGCCTCCTGAAAAGAGCCGAAAAAAAAAAAAAACTTGGAGGAGGCCACTGCTTCCTTTCTAAGCCAGGCCTCTATGGCCCTGCAAAGAAAGCAAGATGAAGCTGACTCATTTGGCTTTCTCACAGCCAATAAATTAAGGCTGATGACAGAGGAACAGCGCCAAATGGCAGAGGTCCTCTTACTGCAGGTGCTGAATAAAGGTGTCCGAGGAGAAATCCACGGACACACACACCTGTCAGACTACCAGCCACCCCCTCAACAGCCACCACAGCCACCACAGCCACATGGCAGTCAGTGGCAATATGCCCCCGATCCCCACCTACACCCATGGTCACATGACTATAGTTATTCACAATTATAAATGATTAGAATTTATAATGTGTTTTTTCTGTTAACGATTATTATTTATTTCTAAGTTATTTGAGCAGGGAATGCCCTTTTTTCTGTTCTATTTTTACAAATGAGATTATCTCTATGTTTATGTTTGGATTTATTTATTTTTTGAAAAGTAAATAAAATGGTTAATAAACTACTTGCCTATCTTTATTTAAAAAAATTGAGCATATTGGGAGTAGGCAGCAATATATGTTTTATACATTAATGAAAAAAATTAATAAAGGGACACATCGATAGTTAGATATTTTCCATTCATAAACCATTGAGAATGGTGTAGAGTTAACATTATAAAAAAACATACAGAATAGCCAAATCATTATCATCATCATAACAGAACACATGCCTCTTTAATTATAAAGTATAGAATTATGAGCAGCAGCTTCCTTCTTCTCACATTAACCAAGATGAGCATGTGCACCGCATTTCAAATATTTATTTGCCTGCCGTGGGACAAAAATTCTTTCTTGATACAATGGCTAGTTTTCGTACAAAAATTATTTCGGGTCGTTATTTGCTTCCCCATCATGCATGTTTGGATTTTAGATTTTTGTCTGACGAATTCTGTACTGACTGCATGAAAATTGGACGTTGTGTTGAGGGACGACAAAAATTATATAGCCTGCACACTAGGATTTTTTCGGCTGAAAACTCGGAGTCGGCTATCAGAAGCACCATACTAACAAAAAAAATCGGCAGATCGGTCGTCGGACGAAATTTCCCTTCAGATTTTCTTATCGTGTGTACGGGCCTTAAATCTAAAGGAAATCTACCAACAAAACTCTAAAGCTGGATACACACTATCCAACTTTTGTTGTCAGATTTCCTTCACATTTACCTTTTCTATGTAGTGCAAGGGCCTGCCAGATTGCACACAATTTGAAAGTGTTTAGGTTTGACCTCATATTATATGGTTTTGGTAAGTCTAAAGGAAAAAGTCTTCAGAAAATCTTATAGTGTGTATGGCCCATTACTCTCAGCTGTTCACACTGGCATTGAAAGCAGGAGCGTTTTTAACGCTCTTCAAACTCTTATGCAATTGATAATAAGGATATCGCACAGTGCTGTTTACATTATGAAAATATGAAGCGTTAGCGTTACGTCGTTTTGCTTCAAAATTAAATCTTCATGCTGAGTTTGAAGGAGTTGAAGCATTTCAAGCTCCTGTGTTTGCAGTGTGTTTGCGGGGCGTCTGCGGTGCATTATTAAAGCAGAGTTCCATTCGTTTTTAAGTTTATTAAAAGTCCGCAGCTACAAAAAGTGTAGCTACCTACTTTTAATAAACACACACTCACCTGTCCCACAATCCAGCAATGTGGCCGCCCGAAGCCTTGCTCCTCTCTCTCGCCTCTCCCCGGAGCCGGCATCACAAATGTGAGCTGTGACAGCCTGTGCATGCCCGAGTCGTGCTGCGCCTCATTAGTGGCCAGGCAATCTTCTGGGACCTGTGATGTGTCCCAGAACATTGCAGGGAGGGAAGAGGAGAGGAGAACTTCTGCTTGAGTCGCCTAGGTGGCCTGAGCAGAAGTGGGAGCTGGGTACCTGTTAAAACTAGGTACCCCCCCCCCAAAAAAAAATGACATGCCAAATGTGGCATGTAAGGGGGTGAGGAGTGCTTAAAGTGGAAGTTCCACTTATAGTGTAACAAAATAAGTTTCCTAGCATATGACAGTAATATGCGGAGCAAGGTCCTGGGACGTACACGGGCCTACCTCAGGCCTACCTCAGGCGTGTGTGGGACCCACAGGTGTAATATATCGTAAAAAATGCGACAGGACCAAAACATGTGGGGACAGGACCAGCTGCAGGACAACCGCATCTAGGACAGGCTGCTACGGGGGCAACACCCATACGGACCAACTTTTGAGGTGTGTAGTGCAAATGGTGAATGAACTTGAACTGTATCAGTCTGTGGTTACAACTAATAAGGTCCTGGAAGCATACCTCTGAGGCCTCATCCCACACCTCCTCTAACAGCTCAGGAAGGAGTGTGACCCACTTGCACATGGCCAGTTTAAACGGGTCGGCACTAGCCGCCTGCAGCCTCGAGTAAAATGTAGTGACCATTTTAGAAGAGTCAGCATTTTGAGTTAAGTGTGAACAAGCCCTTAAGGTGTGGGACTCATTCGAGGCTTTGTTAGGTAGAAAACCAGATGACTATTTTAGGTGCATACTAGCACATTATGACATTAACCTGAAGAGGGGCATTTTTTTTTTTTTTAAAGAGACTTTACTACCGATTTAAAGCTCATTTACTTCTTTTAAAAATGTAATAAAATTATAAAAATATTTAAATATATAACCTGATCACCGATACACTTTATTTTTATATTGTAAACTAATATATTTAGTTTACATCAGAAGCCAGCACACTAGATGTTAGAGTGGCGGCTGGACCTAGCACTAAGCTACTAAGACATGCCTGAGGTCCAGCCGCCACTCTAACATCTAGTCTGGTGGCTTCTGATGTAAGCTGACAGGTACATTTCTGCTTCTCTTGTCTTTTTTGGACCTCGTTACATTGTTATTACACTGGTTGGTCAGTGTCATTTTTTGATATTTTTTTCTATTTTTGTATTTTAATTAAACCTATTTTTATATTAAATACTATACTATGAGTATCTCCCTTTTATTTGGATTTGTATATGCATTTGATCGATGCTACAACTCTTTATGAGGAGATCCTTGCAGTGGTTGGTTCGTTCTTAAGGACTATTAAAGATCAAGACATCAGCAGCTATATACGCTATTGCTGTTCTATAATTTAGACAGCATTTAGCTCTGGTGAGTGTGCATTTTATCCATATGGTGGAGGACAACGTTCACGAGTGATTTAAACTGTATCATCATTGCACTGGGACACCTCATCTGTTTTCACAAATTATTCTAATTTTTGGACTTTTACTGGACTTTTTATCATGTTGCTTAACACTGATCACTTAGCGCTGCAACTGTTTTATATTCATGTTTTTAAGGTGTATGTATATTTTGTACTATATTTGCTAGCAGCTTCACATTTTTTAATATTATTATCTTTATCTACATCATATTTATACTTTGAGAGCGCTGACATTTTATTTTATTTGATTTCCACCTGTTCTTATTGCCCTGTACAATAGAAGGCCCCCATTGGATAAGAGAACGGCAATTGGTTGGGCTTAGCTCTGGAATCCAAGGAGTCAGGTCCACAGTAGCAAAGTGACATTAGGTTTAGAGCGGCACAAAAAGGAGGGTTTTTTGGCTCACAAAAGTAATACCAGGTGTCCTTTTTTTATGCTCGCCATACATGGTTTGAACCTTGTCTGATTCTTGTTGAATCAATAGAAATTCTAGCTGTGGGTGGTCCTGTTGGCACCACCCGGATCAACAAATTTGATTTAAAAATTGACAAAATTGATGGTCAGACAGTGACTGCATCCTATAAGATGCAGTCACTGTCTGGGTATTCAAACAACTGTAGCTCTTTGAATACAATATTCAGCAGTGAAAATGCCTCCATCCATGCTCTCTAGTGGGGATAGAAGAATCAACTTATTTTGCACTTTCACCCCGTGGGGCTAAACAAGAGAAATCTCTACATGTATGGCTGGCCTTACTCTTAGACAGGCCTTTTACTTTAAACAATTTTTAATGATAGAGGGAGAGAGAGGCGCCAAGGGACCACTTGGTGTAGCACAGTTTTATTGTAAATAGATAAATCGCATATCACATACCTCCTTGCTGAGGAAGGAGAAGTGGCTTACCTCCGCAATGCGTTCTTATAGGCTGTTTCCCTCTGAGGTTTGACAGGTCATTTTCCCGGCTTCTGGCAGCTCGTTCCCCAGCATCCCCTGACATTCTTATTCCACTGGAGCTGCTGCTGCCGCGTAGATTAACAGCCCAGCCATGGGCACGATGTTGCATAGAGCTCTCTTCAGTTCTAGATTCCCACATCTGACACCTTTGTGAGTGGAACTTCTAATGTGATTTATCTATTTACAATAAAATTGTGCTACACTGAGTGGTCACTTGACTCCCTTCTCTCTCCTCTTCTGTTGCAGTGCAGGTTCCCAGCACTTTTGGAAAAAGGCAGCCTTGCTCCCATCTTGGATCACAGTGACAACTTTTTTATATTATCTCCAGGCTGTTTATAGACTTTGGTCTGGCTTAAAGGGTAACTCCACTTTCGTGGGGAAAAAAATCAGCAAATAAAGAAAAAACAATATAGCGTATACAATTGCACCACAAATCATATTGTAATTGAATGTTATTAAAAATTACCTTTCCTTTACAATCTGCAGCCGCTGTAATTTTCTGAAAACACAATGCAATATGGCTACCTGGAGCTGTTCTGTACACAGAATGTATACTGACCACACCCCAGAAACATCATTTCCTGCTTGTGTGATTGGCTCACCAATTTTCCCAGAAGTCTGCCTAAGATACAAGTCAGATTTCAGGCATCCCCTGCAACAAAAATGTCATTATGGGTGAGATACTCCCAAAAGGAACACATCTAAAGGAATGCAGGCCCAACAGCTTTCCCCATTAGAGCCCTGCAGCTGTCACAGCTGATAGATAATTATGAAACCACTCTTATTTGACCCACTCAGCACAGAGGAACAAATAATGATTTCTTTAGAATAACAAAAGGTAGGAATCTGCAACAAAGTTTGTTAAAATCCTTGTAATGTACAGAGATCACCCAGAGGGGAATGTTTTTTTTCTCAACAAAAGTGGAGTTACACTTTAAAGCAGTAGTATCCCCTGAGTACAAAAGGAAAAAAAAAAAACCCGGCAAGACAATGGCATAATGTGCTAGTATGCATCGCATAATAGCACATTATCAAATACTTACCTTAGAACGAAGCCCCCACACGGTCACCCGGACACTGCTAAGGGAGCTGATATGTTCCCTGAGAGTCTCTTTTGGGTTCGGCGGCTCCGGCGCTGTGAGTGGCCGGAGCCGCGATGACGTCACTCCCGCGCATGCACGCGGGAGTTCACTTTCCGGCAAGCTCTGAAGGTCCACTGGTGTCAGCGGCTGCATGCAGGGTGAATATCTCCGAAACCGTGCAGGTTTAGGAGATATTATTTTTACCTACAGGTAAGCCTTACTATAGGCTTACCTTTAGGTAAAAGTTAAAAAGCGGAGTATACTACCGCTTTAAGTTTGTGGACATTTATCTGGACGGCTATTTGTATTCTGACAGAGAGATGTAGTGCTGAGAATATTGTTTGTCTTTAAATTTTGAATGATGGACTGGTTCACTTTAATGCAATCTCTGAAATAAACTCTGAATACCATTAGAATTTTATCTAGTGAAAATAAACCATCCCACACAAAAATCAAATTTTCTTTGTTTTTTTAGTGCTTATATAAGTTTTTGAAGTTTTCCATTAACATGGATGGTTAGGTCTGCCAAGGGTTGTTCTTAGTATATCAGGATGACACTGTATTTGTACTCTGTCGACATCCTCAATGTTTGATTTGTAAGCAAAATTCAAGGTTTTTGGAACAAACTGTATGTCAACTTCATAGATATCAAATATTGTTTTAAGCTGAATTTGATTATGTTTTCCAAATATTTTAATGGTTGATAAACTATATGTAAATCATTATGAACACAAAACATTTAACGGTTACTGGTGGATTTTTCTGCTGCTTTGCACAGTATTTTAGGTGACCCCACTTGTTTGCTGATTGTACTGCCAATGTTCCTGGCTGCTTATCTGACTGGAGTTGTGCCCATCAATCAGTGGGCGCTCACAGGGTGCTCTCAGGCTCAGCATATAAAAAATAGAGCAAGCAAAGCGTGCTGTCTCATTGGAAGAATCAGGTGTTGGTTGACTGGTAAGGTATATGCTTTTCTTCTTAATATACTTAGCTCATATTTTAAAGACATTTGTAAAAAGTTCTGAAGGAATCTTTGTAAAGGGGTTTCTAATTATTCGCCACACCTTTTGGGTTATCCATTGATTTCTATGAGGACCCACCATACTTATTAATTCATGCTCTACACTCATTTACAGGGCATCTTACACTCTGCAATTTAGGATATTAGATTTTTAAAGAAAACCTGACACTTATAGGCACTTGTAATAAGCTAAATCTACAGCTGAAATGTTAAGATAGTCTAGACCTAAAATGTATTTAACTACTTCAATATTGGGCACTTTTACCCCCTTCCTGCCCAGGCCAATTTTCAGCTTTCAGCGCTATTGCACTTTGAATGACAATTGCGCGGTCATGAAACACTAACAAATTTTTTTATCATTTTTTTTTTTTAAACAGAGATTTCTTTTGGGGGTATTTTATCACCACTGGGTTTTCTATTTTTTTCTAAACAAATGAAAAAAATCAAAAATTTTGGAAAAAAAAAAAGTTTTTCTTAGCCTATGTTATAAATTTTGTAAATAAGTAATTTTTCTCCTTCACTGATGTGCGCTGATGAGGTTACACTGACAGATACCAATAGGCTACACTGATGAGGCGGCACAGATGAGGCAGCACTGATGAGGTGGCACTAATATGCAGCACTGATGGGCACTGATAGGCAGCACTTATATGCATCACTAATGGCCACTAAAAGGTGGCACTGATATGCAGCACTGATGGGCAATGATAGGCAGCACTGATTAGCACTGATAGGTGGCACTGATAGATGGCACTGATTGACACTGATAAGCAGCACTAATGAAGAGGCACTGATAGGCACTGACAGGCATAACTAATGGGCATTACATGGCATCACTGATTGGCATCACTAATGGGCACTGATTGGCATTACTGGTGGGCATTACTGATCACTGTGAGGAAAGCCGCTTAGCAGACCTCCTCTCCTCATACGCTGTCAGATAACTGGCATTTCCTATTTACACTGTGATCAGCTGTGATTAGACACAGCTGATACATGGTAAAGACCCTATGTTTTAGGCTCTTTATTGTGATCAGTGATACATTTGGTCTGAGTGACACACCGCACCACAGATCACCGCATTGTGCGCCCCACGAGCGGCCATTCTGAAGGACATGATATGAACAGAACAGTGAAACCCCCACCCGGCCGGCAACCTGCTATAGGTCAGACGGGAACTGGTTAAAGTCAAAATCCTTTTTTTTTTTTTTTTAAGTTTTGGTTAGTTACTTGGTTAAAACTAGAGATGGGTGAAAGTGCCCAGTTTTGGCTGAAAATTCTGTGAACCTGAACTTAGAAGCAAAGTCCAATGAAGTCTATAAGGGTCAATCTAGTTGTTAAATTCTGGTAATTTTTAGGGCTAATAGGCAAGCTACTGTCAAAAAAACTGCCATGGAAAACATGCTGAAAAAAAAAAAACTACCATACAAAGGGGCAACATAAAAAATATACAAATAGTTTAAATAACATGTTTTGGAATGCCCGAAAGCGATACATGGTGTTATGGAAAAATATGGTTTTCATGGCCAGTCCCAGTGACAGCATACACTGGCAGCACATATTTGGCAGTGCAATTTACATTTTTTCTTCCACAATTAGTTTGGCTTATCTATAGCAGCAGCCCCACTATCTGATTTGTTTCATTTTAAAAAAATTCAGGCATCTTTAGCTGCTTTCTTTTATTCAAACAGTAGTATCAGGCATGCTTTGACTGGCAGATAGAATTTGGCCATTGGTTTTCTGACGCTGTCCTTGTTCTTTCTAATGCAAAAACTGTCTATTTCTTTCAAGCTTTCATTAAGTAGTAAGAAACCTCTGATGAAACAGCAGTATAAAATTGGCAAGCAGCAAGACATTTCTGGTATAATAAGCCCTACAAGTGTATGTCTAACTTTTATTTTATCTATGGAAAAAGGGGTTGCAGCCACTGTGAGTAATATAATGTGATGTGGTTTGAGTGCATAATGTTCTCACAGTTAGTTTATTTTCTTTCAAACAATGCAGTTGTGTGCTTCAAACAAATGCCAACCTAAAATATAATTCCAAGCATTGGCATGTTTTACGTTTTTTACAGTTTTGACCAATGTAACTATGTACAGTATATGACATATCTGGCCAATGCTGCTGGAAGCTGGAAATCACTGGAGTAGACACAGCTACTTTAATCATCTCCACTTGCTTCCAGGTTCTGCTTGGCTGCTCTGCTCTGTAAACTAAGTAGGTTAGCCATCTGTGTCCCTTTGGGGAGATTTCTCTTTACTTCCTATCCTAAAACAGGAAGTAAAAGGAGATCCTAATTGTCACGGTTACCAGAACTAGTGCCCTATTGGAAGATTTGCCCTCTAGTCTTGTTCTGGTGACAACCCAAAATATGGAATTTTCTTTTAATTCCCCTCTTGGTTATAATGGTAAACAGAACGTATAGAGATGATGAATCCTCCTAATAAGACTCAGACAACAATGACAAGTGTTCAAACTCCGCTCACTATCCAAAACTTCAGTTATATTTGAAAACTATGCCTTCAGTTAAATTTGAAGTAAATGGAAACTATTTAATCAATTGCTTACTTTATTTTGTTTTTTATGAGAATTACTTTTATCTGAATGTTAAAAATGATTTTTTCCCTTTCTAATCATCTCTACTATTCTATTCTATTTTTTGTTACAGCTTAAAGACTTTTTCATCATGAGGTCACTGGTTTTATCCCTGCTGCTGTTCTTCTTTATTGGTAAGGAGTTCACAAATGTCCCTAAATGTTTGAATCCTCAAGTACTCTGGTGCTCTGGTTGAATGGGCAAAGTGGCAGTATATTTTTTTTTTTTAAAAAGCATAATTTGTGCAAGATAAAGTGTTGCAACTCTTTTCTGTCTGCAAGCTAAAGGGCCATACGCACTATATGATTTTCTGAATACTTTTTCCTTCAGATTTACCTTTTTCTCTGTAGTGGAAGAGCCTGCCAGATTGCATACAAATTGAAAGTGTTTAGACCTCATATTATATGGTTTTGGTAAATCTAAAGGAAAAAGTCTTCAGAAAATCTTATAGTGTGTATGGCCCATTAGGCTGGTCATACATGTTCAATTGTCTTGTACAATTTTCTGTTAGATTTGCCACAAACCACATACTATGAGGTCAAAGCTAAACAACACTTTCACTACATAGTTGAAGGTAAATTTCCACAAAATTGTACAGAAAAGTGTAAGAAAATTGTATAATGTATGGCCAGCCTTAGAGTATGTGCAAAAATAAATGTGAAAATTTGCTTCCAAGCACATCAATTATAAAGATGATGATGATGATGATGTTTTCCCATGCTTTTTATGCAACATCAGGGTTGTCACCTCTAAACGTGCTCCCATAGTGGACTTACTAATTGTTGACATATGCAACATCATCAAAAACTGTGAACAACATTGATTGCATTCATTACTATCTACTAACCCCCCCCCCCTTTTTCTTTAAAAAAAACATCATTATCCAAGAACAAAGCATGAATATATTTTACTTTACTAGTGCTTAGATTTGGTGGCTGCTATTCTTTTCAGTATAAGTACATTTTCAGAAGGAACAATTGATTTTCCAGTGTCCTTGTAACTTGCACTGTATTGATATCTCATACAATGTATTTATCCGGAGGAGAGGAGGAACCATTATCTAAATCAGGAAAATAGTCCAATGATCCAATATTCATAGATATGTTGCAATGATTGAGTGTTGCCATCCTAAAGTTGACACTGGTGATTTTGCAGTAGTAATCCCTTTTTTTTTTTTTTTTAAGTGATTTCTTGCCAAGGCAATTTGTGCAACATTTTATGTCAGTGGCACATGCACTGCACTTACTGCTATGACTTAGCTACAAATCTCTGAAGATGAGCAATTTGTAGCAGTGAGAACTAGTATAATAATGTAGCAAAAAAAAAAATCGGTTCTTGGCAACAAATCATCTAGACCAGCCTTTTTCAACCAGGGTGCCTCCTGGGTTCTTCAGGGGTGCCTTGGCAAAATGGCAACAAATTGCCACAGTTTTTTACTTTGTAGAATTACAACTCTGGGGACTGTTCTGCTAAAGCCACTGTCACCCTGATAACCCTGGGCACTGTGAGGGTCAAGCCACTGTCACCCTGATAACCCTGGGCACTGTGGGGGTCAAGCCACTGGCATCCTGATAACCCTGGGCACTGTGAGGGTCAAGCCACTGGCACCCTGACAACCCTGGGCACTGTGGGGGTCAAGCCACTGGCACCCTGACAACCCTGGGCACTGTGGGGGTCAAGCCACTGGCACCCTGAAAACCCTGGGCACTGTGGGGGTCAAGCCACTGGCACCCTGACAACCCTGGGCACTGTGGGGGTCAATCCACTGGCACCCTTACAACCCTGGGCACTGTGAGCGTTAAGCCACTGGCACCCTGACAACCTTGGGCACTGTGAGAGTCAAGCCACTGGCACCCTGACAACCAGTGACATCACTGGTTGATAAGGAGAATGGCGGGTGCTTGCACAGCATACCTATTTACTCCTCCTCGTCCCTTCTCCATCAGCACCGGGGTCACATTAGCAAATAGAACAAGAGAAACTGAGGGAGAAGAGAAACCCTAGAATACTAGTCCATACCAGTTTGCAATAATGGAGGTAAAAATCACTTCTAATTGCGTATGGCCCATGTGTATGGATGTTGCTGCATTATGTAAAACTATTCCTTTAGGATTTTTTTTACATTTTAGAATGGGGTGCCTCGAGATTGTGCAGAATTGTTAAAGCGGTTGTAAACCTAAAATAAAAAAATAAAAAACCTGCAAGACAAAGGCATAATGAGCTAGTATGCATCTCATACTAGCTCATTATGAATTGCTTACCTTAGAACGAAGCCCCGACACGGACCCCCGGACACCGCTGCGGGCGCTGACATGATCCCACGGCGTCTCTTCCAGGTTCGGCGGCTCCGGCGCTGTGATTGGCCAGAGCCGCGATGACATCACTCCCACGCATGTGCGCGGGAGTCATTTTCCGGCAAGCTGGTAAACTGTTGAATATTATATATATATATATATATATATATGCTTAAATCTTGAATAAGGTCATCTTATCATTTGTAATTTTGTGATTTCATTTTTATGATAGGTATTTATACTGTATATAGCCAACAATTTACCCAGTGCTTTACATTTTGTATCTTCACATCATTTCCTGCTCTTGAGAAGCTTACGATCTAAAGTCCCTATCTCACATGCATGGAGCACATACTAGTGCCAATTTAAACAGGAGCCATTTACCACTTCAGTATGCTGGTCACCATTCCTCAGGAAGGATTTGATTGAACTGGAGAGAATTTAGAAGGGGCACCAAAGCTAATATGGGGGCTGGAGGACCTCCGTTATGAGTAATGACTACAAACACTAAACTTATTTTCCGTGGAGAGGAGACGCTTGAAGCCGTTTTAAACCCAAAACTGAAAATTTAATAAATTGCATTGGGTAGTAGCAGACAGCAGCATTGTCAGTCTGGGGGGAGGGGTGTGTTAGATGAACTAGCAGATTTAGATACACTAACAAATTGAAGCAAAACCCCAGCTACCACTGTATAAGCAGTAACAACAAACAGTTTTTTTTCTTTGGCATGCATTAACCACTTAAGCCCCGGAAGATTTTACCCCCTTCCTGACCAGTGGGTATTTTGCGATTCGGCACTGCGTGACTTTAACAGACAATTGCGCGGTTGTGCGACGCTGTACCCAAATGAAATTGACTTCCTTTTTTTCCCACAATCAGAGCTTTCTTTTGGTGGTATTTGATCACCTGTGCGATTTTTTTTTTTTTTTTTTGATCATGCGCTATAAATACAAAAAGAGAGACAATTTTGCAAAAATAACAATATTTTTCACATTTTTTATATGCAATTCCCCCCCAAAAAATTGTAAAAATCAAAATTTTTTAACATTTTAGGCCAATTTGTTTTCTGCTACATATGTTTGGTAAAAAAAATCCCAATAAGCGTATTTTGATTGGTTTGCACAAAAGTTATTGCGTTTACTAACTAAGGGAAAGATTTTTGTCATTTTTGTTGTTTTTTTTTTTAACGAGTAATGGCGGCAATCTGTGATTTTTTTTTTTTGCGGGACTGCGACATTGCGGCGGACAGATTGGACCCTTGACTAACATTTTTGACACTTTTGGCGGTACCAGTGACATTACTACAGTAATCAGTGCTATACATATGCACTGTTACTGTAAAAATGACACTGGCAGGGAAGGGGTTAACTTTATTTGAGAAGGAGGGGTTAAGTGTGTCCCTAGGGGCATGCTTCTAACTGTGATTGGATGTGGCTTGTGATGTAACAGCAGAGATCTACGATCCTACATAGCAGGACCGTATGATCTCTGCTGTTACAAGGGAGAATGACAGGCGGCTTTGTATACATTAGCCGCCTGCCTTTCTCCCTCTGTAACTGATGATCGCGAGTGACCGGCGGACATCGGGTCCGCCGGTCACACGGGCGGGGATCCCAGTGAGCGAGCGGGGGCGGGAGCGCGCCTCCGGCGGTGCGCACTCGCCCCCCTATTGGCTCTCAGGCGAGTGACATACCGGTACATCACTTTGCCTGCACGGGGCTGACCGCCGCAGTATATGTACTTGCGGTGGTCAGCAAGCGGTTAATAAAACAGATCATTAAAAGCACCCCTATCAGTGGCAAATGGTTTTTCTCATCCCTCTAACTGAAATTGATCTGGAAGAAAGCGTGCTCTATTGAAAAACAACAGACTTAGTGGCCAGAACACCAGGTAAAAATAGAAGAAAGAAAGCCTAAAAAAGAAAACCAATGCAACCATCCAATCTAAGAATTGGTAAGCTGCAATATAATAAATGTTTGGTTTTGGGTTTAATACCACTTTAAGGAATCAAGTGGATGGGAAGCTTTTAGCAACTATCCATTTTTTATTTTTTGTAGATTTTTTTCTTTCATTCAGATCACAGCTGTGGAAATATTATAAAATGATAACCTTGGTCCTTTCATGTAGGCCACAAGGTGAGCAGTGGGAAGCCATCCTAGGGTCCATCCCTCTTTTGTCCGTATCAGCAACTCAAGCATTGGGAGGAAACTTTGAAATTTTAGGTCTCTAAAAAAGACACATGGTCACACAATGAAATTGGTTGAGAAGCAGATTAATCCTAAACTGTGTAGGGGGTTCTTTACTGTTAGGGCGGTAAGGATGTGAAACTCCTTTCTCCAGATGGTGGAGTCAGCAGACAGTGTAGATAATAGAGGTGCACCGATACCAGTTTTTAAAGACCGAGTAGGAGTACATATATTCTTTCTCAAGTACTCGCTGATACCAATTACCAATATAAATTTTTATTATGTCCTGCCGAAGCAAGGACACCAATATAAATTTTTAGTGTCCTAAAACATAAAATCAATCATTTCCCCTGGATGCATTTATTTTTTACACATAATGCCCAGCTCACCTGCGTCTGCCCTGATGGTGTGGTGGTAGAACACTTGCTAGAGCTTCTGCAGTCTGGATTTCACGTCTCACACTGCCGTGCCCTCGTGCAACAGGTAATCTGTTTTAGTATCGGAGCATTTGCACGAGCACAAGTACTCATGCAAATGCTTAGTATCTGTGCAACCCTAGTAGATCAGTTAAAAAAAACCCTAAACGTATTTCAAAACATACACACACACACACACACACACACACACACACACACACACACACACATACACTCACAAGCACACACACACACACACACACACACACACACACATACACTCACAAGCACACACACACACTCACACACACTCACATACTCACACACTCACACACTCACACACTCACACACTCTCTCTCACACACACACACACACTCTCTCTCACACACACACACACACTCTCTCTCACACACACACACACTCTCTCTCACACACACACACACTCTCTCTCACACACACACACTCTCTCACACACACACACACTCTCTCTCACACACACACACACTCTCACACACACTCACACACACACATACTCTTACTCACTCACACACACATACACTCACTCACACATTCACACTCACACACTCGCACACACTGAGGTTGAACAGATTGAAATAACGTTTTTACACAGATCTTTTTTTTTTTACCATCACTATACAGCATAAGTAGGAGGAGGGGAAGGCAGTTTTTTAAAGCATATTTATATGTAGTCTTTACTTTCACTTTAAATATATCTAAAGCCAAATGTATACTGTATATATACTATATATGTATATTCATTTTGGATAGAGTAAGGAAGGAGAGGATTTTTTTGTTGTTACTATCTGTTTCCCATTGGGGACATTTGCCTTCACATCCTGTCCTGTAAACACTCACTTTCAGTCACTTTTTGTGATGTGAAAGTAAGGTTTTGGTTTAAAAACAAAGACAGAAACTAAAGGCCCATGGCATTTTAAAGAGACACACAATGGATATTAAAACTACATTAATTTATTACATGAAAAACCACATACAAAAATACATAGAGAAAAAAATATCTACAATATTATTAGAGATCATCCGACAAAAAGATGTTGCCAGATCTCCGTTACTCCAGGCTATCAAGTCCTAGGATTTCACCTTCTGGCCCTTTTTTCCAGAGGCTTCACATGTCTACTGTTCTGGCCTGATATCCCTTCTCTCCCCAACTCATGGTGAGAAGAGTTGCACTTTTAGAGGAGGAAGGATTTTCCTTTTTTATGCTATGTCCTCTATCGCTACAGTCGAATGGACGCTGAGAAGCATTAGTGGGTACATGAGAGCATTCTGATTATGACACTAACTATTCATATCTGTGTTTCCCCTGATGAAGCGAACTATTGAATTCACGAAACGCGTTGAGATCCATACAGCTCCAATTGAGATCCATACAGCACAGATTGATTAGTATTGGAATGTCAGGAATATATGAAGTGACTATTTGTATGTATTTATAATAATTCTTTTTATTGATGATCTCTAATGATATTGTAGATCTTTTTTTCCTCTTTTGTATGTGGTTTTTCATGTAATAAATTAATGTAGTTTTAATATCCATTGTGTGTCTCTTTAAAATCCCACAGGCCTTTAGTTTCTGTCTTTGTTTTTAAACCAAAACCTTACTTTCACACCACAAAAAGTGACTGAATGTGAGTGTTTACAGGACAGGATGTGAAGGCAAATCTCCCCAATGGGATAGTAACAACAAAAAATCATCTCCTTTCTATTTTGTCTTTGTATACATTTTTGGGGATACATTTTTGAGACACACTTGGACTCCACATATATCAGCTTGGTTTCTTTGTATTTGGTTTAAAAACATTAATTGGATTGCACATGGATAGGCGCAGCCAACATTTTTGATTTTAATGACCATTAGGCTAATAGTGAGAGTTAATCTCCCCAGTGAGGATAGCAATAAAAATCTGAAAAGGCTGCTAAACGTTCCCTACTCTATCCAAAAAGAAAAAACAAACATGTTTTGAAGTTTTGGCTGTAGATACACATTAATTAAAAAGTTATTTGTAGTCATTTTTTACCCATTTATCTATTGTGAGTTTTTCCAACAGCAAGTTGGAGCTAAAAATGGGAAAATGACATAAAATTCCTGGTACACTTTGCTCGGATGTGTTCCTGCTGTGGTATCATAAAAAGCATCCCAAGACCATGACTGAGACCACTTGCATTGCCCCTCCATTGGGTATTAAGTCCCCGAAGGGAATCTTACTATATACTCCACAAATTCGACCAATACCCAAATTTTGGTTCCATCAGTCCAGCGCTGTCATCCATATACACCATGGGACAGATCGTTTTCACAGTTAATTTGCCATAGCAACCTTTTGTACTAACAATTATTTTCTATCCTGCAGGGACTCAGGGTCACTTAATTATCGAGCAAAAAATTCCTGAACCTCCCAAACCTGGGGCTCAAGAGAGTCTGAAACAAGTGATCACTGGTATCTATGTGTTGGGAGCAGAGTTAGTCGGAATGTTTGATTCAACAGATTCTCAAAAGATGTAAGATCAATCTATTCAGTTACTTTCTAAACCTGGTCAAAATGTATATTTTTTCACAGGAAATTTATATTCCTTTTTTTTTTTTTGTGTATGAAGTTGTTTAGGTCAATATTTCCTCCCTCTATTTTTTTAGCAACACTGGAGAAAAAACTCCTGAAACATCTATTCTTTAGATCAGAATAAAGTCAAAATTTACAGCCATGGTTTTATGGAAAAAAAGAAAAAAATGTTTTTCTTTGGAGCAGCTGGGACACTGGGTGATTTTGAAGTGGTATATTTTGATATTTCTATAGTGTTTGAGGTTGTTCCTTGCGGACACCTAGGAATCCACTTATGGAGCGTGGACACCGCAATGTTTACTGTACACTTCTCCTGCATTTAATGAATAGGCATGTGCAGTTAGCTTGCCTGCCACTAGATGGCACTGTTGCCATTACGACATGGTAAGGGGAAAGTTGTAATCAGGTGTTAGCCAATACTTTTAGAAAAAAAACCTTCTCTAGTGATATGAGGGGTGAGGTTAGTGCCCATATAAATGCCAGCATGGGGTGAGCCAGTGAAGAGAGTTCAGGGTATTGGGAATAAGGCACTCCAGATCTGCAAAGATGTAGTCTTACACAGAGCTGATCAAAAGGGCCCTTCGGAGGGCTGAATTCCCAAGTGAGATGGTGCAGAGCATGAAAGGAGAAACTGTAGTCACTTTGTCTCCTTTGACCTTCTTCTGCAGGTCCTGTAGTGGGGTACATATGGCCTTGGGGGCCTTGACAGAGTCATCATGTGCATAGTGCTTGAAGCCTGGGAATGAGACTGTCATGTGGGAATGTGCCTGGCTGGGCAAAGCAATGGAAGGGATATTGGGAAGAGACTAGTATACTAATGGAAGCACCTTGTTTCCCCTGACCGTCATGTGTAGGTCCTGTGATGGTATACATAGAGAGGTGGTCCCATATCTGTGATACTCCCAAGGAGAGGAATGGAGAAGAAAGATGGCTTAGCTAAAAGATGGGTACTTGTGCTGAAATGAATGCTACAGAATATCTAACTTTAGATGTGGTGTTCCACGGGGAAGATTCTGATAGCATGTCAAATACGATACAGTATGTCATTGGAAGTTCTGTGAAGATGTGAAGTTGCAGTAAAATGCTGAAAATGCATCAGTGGGTGGACATTCCTTTTTTTCTAAATGGCTTCTGAACAAGGATGTTATGCGCAGGCCTCTGTCAGGGAGTACACCACAATATGACAAAGAGTTTATCTCAACAACAGGTGGATGGTTGGGAGGGGACTGTACAAGCTGGTGAAAACGTCTGTCCAATCACAAGTCCCCCTTCCATACGTGCCACTTATTAAATGCAGGCTGCGTTGTGGAGCCTGTGGTATCTCATGGAGTATTCTCTGTCAAGTGCTGCATAAAATACTCTTTTATTGGCAAAAAGGCCAGTCACATGGCTTTGAAATATGGTGCAGAACTCCTCTTGCCTTTTTTCCCCTTTCAATAATCTGAATAGGGCTTCACCTGCTTTAGAATACTGACGCAAACAGAGCACTAAATATATTTGTGCATTATAAATATGCACAAATGTGCACTGATGTATTGACATCATAAGGTCTTGCCATTGCTTAATATCTAGGCTCCCTATTGTTGGCTTTAAAGAATAAATTCACTGTTGTTCCACCATCTAGATGCAGCATTTAACCCCTTCCTGCCCAACTCTGACTCCTGTTTAAAAAGTTCTGAATGCAGGAGGCAGGAAAGATCCGTGATCCTGTAAATGGCTGCAGCTACTGACAATTAGTGGGGACCAAGAGGTGTCTTTGACAGCTCCATCTCTGTGATGGGAGTGCGCTTTCAGCACATAAACACCAGCCACTCAGGGACACATATGTATGGCATGTGGACATCAAAGCCCACCCTTTTGTGACTGACCATATGTGTTATGCGGGCAGGAATAGGTTAAAATGATCCTGTAGCCAGGCTATGGACATATTATTGTAGTTCTCAACAATGAATATTGTTTACAGACAACAAAACTTTTACTAGTATGCCTATGATAAGCAAAAAAAACTTTTTTTATGTTACTCTGATTCAACAAAAAAATACAAAACCCAATCAGGTAGATTTAAAGGAACTCTGTCCATTATCCTAAAATGAGGAATAAAGCTTTTTGTTCAGATTGTGATAGAAGTGATAAATGTATATACCTTCTGTTTTAAGAAGGCTCTGCTGTGCTATTGCATTAGTCAAAGTCACTAATTTTCATATCCTTCCTTTAATTTCTCAGGACTTTACATTTTTACTAAAAGATTTAACTCTCTAAAGGGTGGATTGAAGCTTAGAAGAGTCAAAATTAAAAAAATGATAGACGTTCTAGATGTCTAGAATAAATCCATGTTGTTTCTGACTATATGTTTTTAGTAAAATAATAAATTCTTTCAATAGTGAATTGCAGTTTAGAAGAGTTAAAGGGGAGGTACACATTCTAGGGGGAGTAGAACTGGGGGAATCCATAGCGGAGAAGGATCTGGGTGTTCTGGTAGATCCTAAGCTTAATAATAGCATGCAATGCCAAAGCTGCGGTTTCCAAAGCAAGCAAAGTCCTTTCTTGTATTAACAGAGGTATGGACTCCAGAGAGAGAGATATAATTTTGTAACAGTACAAATCATTAGTAAGAACGCATCTGGAATACGCAGTTCAGTTTTGGGTACCAGTTCTTAAAAAGGATATCTGGGAACTGGAGAAAGTGCAGAGAAGGGCAACCAAACTGATAAGAGGCATGGAGGAGCTCAGCTATGAGGAAAGATTAGAGGAACTGAATTTTTTTCTCTCTTGAGAAGAGGAGAGTAAGGGGGATATGATCAACATGTATAAATACATAAGGGGTTATTCACTTTAAGGTCAACACAGAGGACAAGGGGGCACTCTTTATGTCTAGAGGAAAACAGATTTCGTCTTCAAATATCGAAAGGTTTCTTCACAGTAAGAGCTGTGAAAATGTGCAATAGACTCCCTCCAGAGGTGATTCTGGCTATCTCACTAGATTGTTTTAAAAAAGGCCTGGATTCTTTCCAGGGTGTACTTAATATAAATGGGTACTAATATTTATAGGTAAAGTTGATCCAGGGAATATCCAATTGCCTCTCGGGGGATCAGGAAGGATTTTTTTCCCCTGCTGTAGCAAATTGGATCATGCTTTGCTGGGGGGTTTTTTCACCTTCCTCTGGATCAACAGCGGGTATAGGATTGTGTATATGGGATTGTATGGTTGGGTTTTCAATACTGTTTGTTTTTTATTGGTTGAGCCAGATGGACTTGTGTCTTTTTTCAACCTGACTAACTATGTAACTTTCATGGGGAAAAAAAGCAAAAAAAAAAAAAAAGAATATAGCATATAAAATTATGACACAAGTCATATTGTAATTAAAGGTTATTAAAAATTACCTTTCCTTTTCAATCTGCAGTGCTAGAATTATCTGTAAAATCAAATGCAATATGGTTATCTGGAGGCATTATGTACACAGATAGTGTACAGAACACCCCCCAGAAACGTTATTTCCTGCCGTGTGATTGGCTTACTAATTTTCCCAGAAGTCTGCACTAAGTTACCAATTTAATTTTGAGCATCCCCTGTAACAAAAATGTCAATGTCATTGTTGGTGAGATACTCTCAGAGGAATCATGTCTAAAGTGATGCAGACCCTGCCTCTTTCCTCATTAGAGTCCTGCAGATGCACCAGCTGATTGATAATTATACAGATTTATTCTACACATGGTAAAAAAAACATATTTTAGTTAAAATATATTTTTGCAAATATAATAGTTTAGGATAGAATAGACAAGCCCCAGACAGTAGAGGAATAGAGATAATGTTTTTAATATATTATTTATTTCAGGCCATCACAGTTTACGCAGCGCTTTAAATAATTTAAACTCCCATCAGTCCCTACTCTCGGGAAGCTTATAAACTAGGTTATTTATCATTTTCATTTAACTACTTTCCACCTGACCTATTGTAAAAAAAAAGCAACCGAGCGGGAGTTTTGTTATCCTGGGTGGACGTTTTATGATGTCCTCCAGGTGTGCGCCTCCTGCAAGCCCTAGCGGCAGCGCTGTGTCTCGATCTGTTCAGATACATCAATGTGCCACTATCATACAGTATTTACAAATGATACTGTGAACTATACATTTTATATCAATTAATTATACATTTAAGCTGTCGATCTTAAGATCATGTCGTTTTGAATGAATTTTAACCACTTCAGCCTCGGAAGATTTTACCCCCTTCCTGACCAGGCCCTATTTTGCAATTTGGCACTGCGTTACTTTAACGGACAATTGCACGGCCGTGCGACGCTGTACCCAAATAAAATTGATGCATTTTTCCCCACAAATAGAGCTCTCTTTTGGTGGTATTTGATCACCTGTGCGATTTTTTATTTTTTGCGCTATAAACAAAAAAAGAGCGACAATTCTGAAAAAAAAACAATATTTTTCACATTCTTCTATATGACATTCTCAAAAAGAAAAATTTACAAATCAAAATTTAACATTTTAGGCCAATTCATTTTCTGCTACATATTTTTGGTAAAAAAATTGCAATAAGCGTATTTTGATTGGTTTGCGTCTACTAACTACGTGAAAGGTTTATGTCATTTTTATTGTTTTTTTTTTTAACTAGTAATTGGGATAATCTGTGATTTTTTTTTTTTTTTGAGGGACTGCGACATTGCGGCGGACAGATCGGACCCCTGACTGACATTTTTGACACTTTTGGGGGGACCAGTGACAATACTACAGTAATCAGTGCTAAAAATATGCACTGTTACTGTAATAATGACATTGGCAGGGAAGGGGTTAACATTATGGGTGATCAAGGGGTTAAATGTGAACCTAGGGGAGTGATTCTAACTGTGGGGGGGGGTGTCAGGAGGTAATCGGACCTGCCTGCCGGCTGCATCGGCTTCCCCACTAAGGAGCGGGTGCGCGCCGCTGGTGGCGTGCGCTTGCCCCCTAGCCTCTTAAGAGCAAGCGCCTGGGAACGGCTGCCTGCCGCAGTACCTCTGCAGCGGGCGGTCATAAAGAGGTTAAGTAAAAGGCTAACAAATTAAAGCCTAATTCCAGATAATACTTTTAGGCATGATTCATTTGCTGTGTTGCAGTAATGTGAACCTTATCGTATGCATTACTACAACACATGTTACATGTGTTGGTGCGCCTGATGCACCTTGCTGTCAGGCATGCGTTCCTGCACAGCACAACACATTACAACACGCTAACATGTTGTGCACTGCCAAAAATGTTAAATGCAATATTTTGGTGCATTTGTGTGTGTTAGGCAACATATTCAAATGAATGAGCTGCCCTAATGCAATGTACATTATCATGCGACGTGACGGGCATTAACACACATTAAAATGCGACACAAAGATGTAAATGGAGTCTTGCTTTTTTTCTTTTTTTAAAAAAAATAGGTTTAAACCATGACTAATAGCTGTTGTTGTACACCCTCCCCACAGTAGTGTTATTTGGTTTGTTCAAACCCCTGTAATTGGCACTTTTGCTAGACAGCTTGGCCTTTTAATGGAAGTGGAAGAATGACCAGAAGCATACTCATGGGTAATCTCCCGCCCCCTTCTACCCCATAGGAATGTTTATCTATCAATTTGTACCCTTCCCAAGACAAAGTGTTACGCCACTTCCATGGGGCGGGATACTATGCTGCTATGGAGCTCATCAGGAAAGGAAAATTACTGTAAGTATCAAAACAATTTTCCAGTTCTCCTGATGGCTCCATGTCAGTAAACTCATAAGAAATAACTAGGCAAAACAGGGGGAATGCTAATAATTTTAATCAGCAGAAGTGACAGAAGAAAGTGCTCTGCAACCAAAGGCACCAGTTATGAGAAGCTGGTTCGACACAAAATGCAGTATAATAGTATGGAGTAATAACCAGGAAGCTGCCCTGCAAATGATCTCTGGACCCGCTGCTGCCCAGGAAGGTGCCATACTATGCGTGGCATGAGCCGTTACTCCTTTCGGTACTGCCACAACTTTGAAGCTGTATCCCAAGCAGGATGTCTTAACCATGCAATATGTGATCACCCAAACTGGAAGCCTTCTTCCCTTTATTTGCACCAGCTGGTATCACGAACCAATTATCAGATGATCTGAAGAAAGCCGTAGCAATAAGGTATGCCTGGAGGGATTTTCCTACATCCAGACTGCTTATTTGCTCTGAAGTCTGAGAAGAGAAGGGTAGGAAGGATTATGTCCTGCATTAAATGAAAGTCTGAAGTCACCTTAGGTGTACATTCTAACACTGGAACAAGAACAACCCTGTTAGCAAAGAAATGAGTGAAAGGCCCCCAAAGCAGATATTTCTGAGACCCTCTTTGCCAAGGCGATCACCACTAGAAAGGCAGTCTTTAGTGTAAGATGCTAGACTGACACTCCCACAACAAGAGAAAACCTTTTTAAGGAGAGAAATTCCAAGATCAGAAGAAGATCCCGCTTTGGAAAGAGGAGTTTTCTTGGTGGTCTTAGTACCTTAAAAGGACCATGTGTTGGCTATCTCAGCCTTCTCAAAAACCAGATGAGACTGAGTCCCATATCAAGGCCTTTCTGCAGGAACTCGGGAGCACATTGTGTACTTGAGAGTTTGATGCTGGAAACCCCTAAGCAGCGACAAACAGTTGAAACTGTTGCAACACCCTGCTATAAGTCTTATTAGTTCTGGTTTTCTTTGATTTTAGAAGTGTGTACACCACTTTGACAGAGCAACCTTGGCCAAGTAACCTTTGCCTTTCAATACCTAGGTCTTCAGGGTGGAGCCTCTTTGGAGTAGGATGGAAAAAGGGGCCTTGATTCAGAAGGATCAGCAACGTTCAAGGGTTCCTAACACTCAGTTGTAGCAGAAATGGATACCATGGATGTCTCAACCAGTCTAAAACTATTGCCAGGGCCAATACCTTCTTCCTCAGTAGCCTCTTCAGGAACTTGAAGGTCATGGGGATTGGTGGAAAAGCATATGCTGAGTAGAAGTTCCATTTCATCCTCAGTGCATCTGACTCCACTGCCTGTGGGCTCTGGAACCTCAAACAGAATCTTGCCAACTTCGCACTCACTAGTGATGCTAAGAGATCCATCTCTGGCAAGAAGGCCCAGTTCATCAGCTTTCTGAATATTTCTGTTAGGAAAAAACACTATTTGTTGTCTATGCTGACCCTGGACAAGTAATCTGCTTGTACGTTCCCCAGGCACAGAATGTACACTGCCGACAAATACAGAAGATTAGCCTGGGCCCGATTAATTATAGGGCCAATGTCTTTCAGTAAAGTCCAGTTGCGGGTACCCCGTCTCTTTACTTAGGAGACGGCTGACCAGAGGACAGTCTTGCTTGTTACAGAAATATTTTTGGTAAAGTTTGTTAGTAGAACATTATTTTTTAAATATACCAAGCAAAGGTATTAGTTTTTGCAGAATAGGTTATAAAGGAAAATAAGTTTGTGATTTCCTCACAGTGGGGCAATTGTTTTTTTTTTCTCCTACCTTTTGGCAGATTTTAAAACTTTTATGAATCAGAGAAAAAATGATTAGTGAGACAGATGTGTGGTTACCTGAAAAAAAAATATTTTGCTGATCTTTTAAAAAAATGCACCCTGTTTGATACAATAATATATTAATAACCCTTATATGATTTTGTCTTACAGAGACCACGTGCAAAAGAGAGCTGAAACATTATTATTTGATACATTGAACATGTTTTATATAGTTGGTGACACCATAGTGGATACCTGTAAAGAAGTGGATAAGGAAATTCAAGAACATTACCCAACATACAGGACAAATGTCTTACCCTTAGTTAGGGAATACTTCCAAAATGTTATACAATATGTAGTGTCTTTGAAAGATGACATTCTACCTCATGTTACGAAGGCCAATACAGAGATCATAAAAATTCAGTTACAATTTATTAAAGAAATTACAACTTTATTTGAAGGTCATGTTGACAAACTGAACTCTTTTAGGGAGGATTTAAAGGCCAAGATTAAGCCTTTTGTAGAGCAAGTCCAGAAAGAACTGAAAGCAGCAGAGAAGGAAGAATCTGATCAAAAGAAGTTAACTGATGAACAACGCAAAATATTTACAGACATGAAGAAGGGTATAGTGGAATACCGTGAAGAAGAAGCTAAGAAAATGTTTGAAATTCTTGAAAAAATCTCTACCAAAGCCTAGATACATGTTCAAGAGACAAAAGAACAAAATATGTTTTCCTTAGCTCTCTCAGTTCTAATAAAAACTACGTTTTACAGGTCGACTTCTTAAATTCTATTACTTCTTGTTTAGTTCGGACTCTATTGAATCGCTATTTTTAGTGGTTACATAGTTACACAGTAGTTAAGGTTGAATAAAGACAATAGTCCATCCAGTTCAACCTGTGAGTCCATCCAGTTCCACCTGTGGTCAATGTTGTTAGAAAACAGAATACAAGTTAAAAAAAAAACATGTGCAGTACATCTCTGCAATATATGCACATTTCTTCATGTTTTTTCTCTAAAAAAATGCAGAAAGTACAGAGATACAGTATCTCACAAAAGTGAGTACACACCTCACATTATGCCTTTACCTTGTAGTTTAAAAAAAAAAAAAAATAGGCAGCGGTTTACTACTGCTTTAACCACTTGCCGACCACCGCAAGTACATATACTATGGCGGTCAGCCCCTCCTGGGCAAAGTGGGGGCGAGCGCACGCTGCCGAAGGCTAGCTCCCACCCTTGCTCGTTCGCTGGGATCCCCGCGCGAGTAACCAGCGGCTCCGATGTCCGCCAGCCACTCGCGATCCCCCGCTGGAGAGGGAGAAAGGCAGGCGGCTGATGTAAACAAAGCTGCCTGTCATTCTCCCTGATGTAACTGCAGAGATCATACGATCCTGCTATGTAGGATCGTATGTCTCTGTGGTTACATCAAAAGCCACGCCCCTTGACAGTTAGAAGCACGCCCCTAGGGACACACTAAACCCCTTGATCACTAATAAAGTTAACCCCTTCCCTGCCAGTGTAATTTTTACAGTAACAGTGCATATGTATAGCACTGATTACTGTAGTAATGTCACTGGTACCCCCAAAAGTGTCAGAAATGTTAGTAAGGGGTCCAATCTGTCCGCCGCAATGTTGCAGTCCCGCAAAAAAAAAATCGCAGATTGCCGCCAATACTAGTTAAAAAAAAAAACAACAAAAATGACATAAATCTTTCCCTTAGTTAGTAAACGCAATAACTTTTGCGCAAACCAATCAAAATATGCTTACTGCGTTTTTTTTACCAAAAATATGTAGCAGAAAACAAATTGGCCTAAAATGTTAAAACATTTTGATTTTTACATTTTTTTGGGGAATTTCATATAAAAAAATGTGAAAAATATTGTTATTTTTTCAAAATTGACTCTTTATTTTTTGTTTATAGCGCAAAAAATAAAAATCGCACAGGTGATCAAATACCACCAAAAGAAAGCCCTGTTTGTGGAAAAAAAAGGACGTCAATTTAATTTGGGTACAGCGTCGCACGACGGCGCAATTGTCTGTTAAATTCACACAGTGCCGAATTGCAAAATAGGCCCTGGTCTTTGAGCAGCCAAATCCTCTGGGGCTTAAGTGGTTAAGAAGCATGCAGATATACAGTATCTCACTTAATTTCAGTAGCTCAATTAAAAAAGTGAAACTCTTATATTTTATATACAGTATCTCACAAAAGTGAGTACACCCCTCACATTTTTGTAAATATTTTATTATATCTTTTCATGTGACAACACTGAAGAAATTACACTTTGCTACAATGTAAAGTAGTGAGTGTACAGCTTGTATAACAGTGTAAATTTGCTGTCCCTTCAAAATAACTCAACACACAGTCATTAATGTCTAAACTTCTGGCAACAAAAGTGAGTACACCCCTAAGTGAAAATGTCCAAATTGGGCCCAATTAGCCATTTCTTCTCCCGGTGTCATGTGACTCATTAGTGTTATAAGGTCTCAGATGTGAATGGGGAGCAGGTGTGTTAACTTTGATGTTATCGCTCTCACTTTCTCACACTGGTCACTGGAAGTTCAACATGGCACCTCATGGCAAAGAACTCTGAAGATCTGAAAAAAAGAATTGTTGCTCTACATAAAGATGGCCTAGGCTATAGGAAGTTTGCCAAGACCCTAAAACTGAGCTGCAGCACTGTGGTCAAGACCATACAGCAATTTAACAGGACAGGTTCCACTCAGAACAGGCCTCCCCATGATCGGCCAAAGACGTAGAGTACACGTGCTCAGTGTCATATCCAGAGGTTGTTTTTGGGAAATAGACATATGAGTGCTGCCAGCATTGCTGCAGAGGTTAAAGGGGTGTGGGGGGTGTGGGGGGGGGGGCGGGTCAGCCTGTCAGTGCTCACTGTGTGAGTGTCCTCACTTTTGTGAGTATGTATGTATACATCTACAGTCCTTTACATAAGTTTTATCTCACCCAGCAGGCCACAGTCCCCAAGTGGAGCCTTCCACACAGCACACTGATGTCTCTCTCTCAGCAAACAGTTCCAGTGACTCCAGCTGATTAATAAGCAGGTCTGAAAGGAAAGTACCTACCATCTTCAATTAACCCTCTCTTAGCCCTCTCCCAGGCTGACTCTCTATATATCCCCCCTCGTTGCAGGCCAGGGGTCTGGACACCACGCGCAAAATGGCAATAGATTTGGGAAAGGGAATCTGCGTTCTGATGTACTGTCCCTGGTCTATGCTTCTTAATCTGGGCTTCTGGATCTTTACCGACTAACTGTCAAAATCCCCCATTCTTTCCATGGTTTGATCAGATTGATGTGGTGAGCTGATGGACCTTATGATTAACCTTCCCCACTATCTCAAAGAGTCCTTGAAACTTGGCAAAAAATGTACTCTCTACAGTAGGCACTACTGTATTACCAGGTTTAAATTCCCTAACCTTGGCGGATCGGTTGTGCACAAGACTCTGGGCCTTTTGCGCAGCCTGCAAATGTTCCCCAACTATGGGAATCATCTTTGTTATTCTATCCTGCAGTTGTGAAATGTGTTCTACCACACTCAGATAAGGAGAAGTCTCTTTTTCCCATGTCTCCTTCACTATATCCAGTAGTCCACGGGGGCTTCGCCCATAAACCTTCTCAAAGGGGGAGAATCCCGTGGAGGCCTGGGGTACCTCTCTTATGGCAAAAAAAAAGGGAGGCAACAAGTAATTACAATCATGACCATCCTCCTCAATAGCTTTTTTTTTAGCATCCCCTTTAGGGTTTTGTTGAACTGCTCCGCTAACCCGTCAGTTTTGAATGATACACCGAAGTCCGCAAGTGTTTAATCTTAAACAGTTTACAGAACTCCTTCATTACTTTTGACATAAATGAGGCACCTTAATCTGTCAAGATCTCGGATGGGAGCCCTTATCTCATGAACATCTGAAACCACTCCTGTGCAATGACCTTGGACAAGCAATTTCTTAAAGGAGCCGCTTCCAGATACCTGGTGACATAGTCAAGGACAACTGAAATGTATTGGTGTCCCTTAGCTGACTTGGGTAATGGGCCCACCAAATCCATGGCTATGTGATCAAAAGGAACCTCGATAATTGGAAGCGGTACCAGCGGACTATGAAAGTGGGGTGTTGGGGTGGTTCTTTGGCAGGTGGGGCAGGACTCACAGTAGTCTTTAATTTCCTGATATACAGAGGGCCAATATAAACGCTGTAGAACTTATTCCTGTAGACCATACAGTATCAGATATAAATAGATGGGGGAGGGGTATCGCGCTACAGGGGGAAGATAATAAATTAGCTAAAATGACTCTATACCCGGTGATCAATAAATTAATGTATCAATAAATAAAACTATAAAGTGTGCAGTGTTTCAGTATTCAATAAAAACCCTTTAAATATCTAAAACATGATACTTGTGCATAAACCTAAAAAGCATGTGATAAACCATAAGTACAAATAAAACAATCATCAATGTTGGTGATAAATAAATTCAAAAAAAGTGCTCTGTGCTACAAAATCTATAGGTGAGTGACAGTCTCTCAATATCCAGTGCTGTTTTAAGGTGCTAAATTGTCCAAAACAAATTTCATCAAATAAGGTAAAATTCTTCTAAATCCAAGTGTTGGACCTCCACCATACACCGTGTAAACAAGCAAGGTGATTTTCTGCTCCTAATCACCCCTCTGGGTGTGCTAGCCGCTCACCTTCTTTTTTATAGTATTGCGCCTTTATTGTTGTAATCATTAGATCCTCCTCTCCTTCCTTTTCTCTCTATATCCTCTCAAAGAGGTACTCGGCCTCAATCCCTGGATCGGGGTATCCGTCCTCACAATGGGGTCCCAGATATCTCAAAGGAAAGTACTTACAGTATTGCCATAGATTTCAATAATTTATTAAAGTAGATAGACACACTTACAAACAAACGTGGTTTCTCCGCTTTACATATGTTACAGGGAATCGCGGACCTACTTTCGCAGATAAACGTCACTTCCGGCACTGTCTCTACGCGTGTCGTCACGTCCGCACATGTGACTTCTTCAGGGGATAATTAGCATACACGAAGTGACGTTCTTTTATAGCGCTGGAACCGGAAAAGCCTCGGTCGCCATTTTTTTCTCTTATCAAACGAAGGCAGAGCTCAGAAACCGGATATACTAATTCCACCATCTTTGAAAGTTCTGATTCCCAATCTCCCTATACTCAAAAACGAGGGCACCTAATTCTATATACTAATTAAAATCCATTTATTAATGCATCTATAGATGGGGTTATTTATGGAAGGACACCCATATTTTTTTCAAAATGTTATAATAATATGACTTATCTTCCCCGGAAGTATAAAAGCCATAAAATCACATGTGCCATATATTCTAATCTTCTAAAAAAATTTAAAAAAATCAATAAAAATGGCTCATCACCCCTTCCAACATTAAAACAATTCATATTTATGGACGGAATATAGTGTTTTAAAATAGTTAAAATCATAATCGCTCTATTTCAATCTATCTCAATATTTTTATACCGGAAGTGAGGTTTACAATCGATCATTTATACAAACATATTCTATATTATAACACAACTATATATTATCCTTTATATCAAGAAATGGTATATATCTGACGGTCTTTTTATATAATATTCTATTTATATATATATTCAATGAATTAATAGACTTATTGAAAGAAGAAGGTGTGTAATATATTTGAAATGTCTTACAACTGGGGTCTCCTATCTTGTGCCTAGGGATGTTTGTGTTTTAGTCACGAAGTCACCCCTAAATATACCCATTACTCTTTTCCCGCTGATCCCGTAATTCCTGTACCTCTCCATTAAGAAGTGACGGATCTTTTACCTTATAATATACGGTAAAATGTTCTATGTTTTTTATGTGTTCTTTAATTCTCACTCTCAGGAGTCTCTTTATTCTGCCGACATATTGCAGGCCGCAATCACATTCTAAAACATATACAACCCCTTCAGTATTACAACAGACAAAATCTTTTATCTTATAAGTGGATCCATTGCTGGTAGATTTGAATTCAAAGACCTTTTCTTTAGGATATTTCGTTTTGAAGCATGCATAACATCTCTTTCATGGATAGAAGCCTTTTCCGGAGAAAAATGTCAAATTGTTCTTTGATGGATCAACTACCGTTTTCACAATCATATTTTTAATTGTCGGTGCTCTTCTGTATACAAAGACAGGTTTTTCTGGTATATTCCCACTCAAATGTCTGTCTAATTTCAGGATCTCCCAATGTTTTTTAATTATTTTTTCAATCTTTTTATGTTACAAATTATAATCTAAAAAAATGGGTAATTTATCTGTAAACCGGTTTTCTGTTTTTTGTTTATCTCTTATTAGCGTATTTCTTTCTATGGTTCCAACTTCTTTTATCTTATCTGTGATGAACTCAGCAGAGAAGCCTTTCTCAACAAATCTGTTCCCAATAATCTTTGCCTGTTCATTAAAGTCTTCACTTCTGGTACAGTTTCTTTTAAGTCTGAAAAGTTGTCCTTTTGGGATATTACATATCCAATTTTTATGGTGGCAACTGTCTGTGGGGAGATAGCTGTTCCTATCCACTTCTTTGAAATGTGTCTTCGTACTTATCTTTTTTCTTTTTGCATAATTATAAGGTCGAGATATGTTACTTGTTCATTACTTATCTCCCAGGTAAGCTTAATATTTTTTTCATTGTTGTTTAAATTACTTAAAAATTTTTCCAATGTTACTAAAGTGCCACTCCATAATTATAAAAACATCATCAATAAATCTTTTATATAAAAACAATTCTTGTGGGTTCTCATTAAAAATGGTTTCTTCTTCCCATTGAACCATGAATACATTGGCAAGGCTGGGCGCAAAGTTTGCGCCAATGGCGACTCCAATCTTTTGATGGTAGTATGTTTTATTATACCAGAAATAGTATCACGTACCTGGAGGTGAGCCTGAACGGAGAGGAAGGCCTCTCTTACGCCTCTGACTCGGGACCCCTGATAGTGCAGACAGGAGGTGCAGAGTATAGAGTAGCACGAGTGCCTGATGTAACTGGAAGCAGGCTGATGTCCACAGACAGGGATAGCCGGGTAGGTCCAGAGCAGGTAGGCAGGCAACTGGTGCTGGTGGCAGGAGCGTGGTGAGACAAGCCAGGTCAGAAGCCAAACGGTCATACAGGAGCCAGAAGGAGCAGACTGGAGCGGAGGTCAAGGGACAAGCCGAGGTCGATGCAGGCGGGGAGCAGAGGATAGTCAGGACAAGCCGGGTCTGGTACTGGTAAACAGGATACAGGTAGCAGGTTCAAGTCAACAAGGCTGAAGACAAAGCAGCACTGAACCTGTGTGCTGATCCAGCTTAAATAGTGCTCTTCCTTGATGAGAAGGGTGGAGCCAGGATTAGCCTGTGAGTTTAACTCATCTTCTGCCAGAGCCTGTCTGACAAAACCTCTTGTTACATTGCCCCCTCCCAATGGGCAGCCTCCGGATGCCCAAACGGGCTAGTTTCTCAGGGTGATTACGTTTGAATGCTTGGATTAGGTCTTTTGCATGAATATTGGTTACTGGCTGCCAGGAATTATCTTCAGGTCCATAACCTTTCCATTTAATTAAGTATTGGACTAGGTTGCCTCTTTTCCTGCAATCAATAATGGATTCTACTTCGAATTCCTCTTCTCCATCAATTAGCATGGGTTCAGGAGGCCCATTGATCCGTCCAGGGAAAGGGTCTGGAAATGTAGATTTCAGCAATGATACGTGGAAGACAGGGTGGATTTTAAAAGACTCAGGTAACAGTAATTCATAGGTCACATCATTAATTTTCCTTTTAACTGGAAAGGGGCCTATGAACTTGGGCCCAAGTTTTCTTGACGGGCAGGTTAGTTTTAGGTTGGTTGTGGCCAGCCATACCTTGTCACCAGGTTCCAAGATCAGTTCTCCTCTTCTCTTTCTGTCATAGAATCTCTTGTTACATTCTTGAGCTTTGGCCATAGTTTCCTGTAGTAATCTGTTATTGGAAGTAAAAAAATTAACCGTGTCCTGGACAGCAGGAACAGGCCCTTCGGGAACTGTGGTGACCAGGAAGGAAGGATGGTAGCCATAATTGGCAAAGAATGGGGTTTGCTTAATAGCAGAATGTTCGGAATTATTGTAGGCAAACTCGGCCAGTGGTAACAGCGTTACCCAATCATCCTGTGAATAAGAGGAAAAACAGCGTAAATACTGCTCCAAGGTCTGATTAGTCCTTTCTGTCTGGCCATTGGTCTGTGGGTGGTAAGCTGAAGAAAAGGATAGTTGAATTCTCAATTTTTCACAAAGGGATTTCCAAAACTTGGAGGTAAATTGGACCCCACGATCAGACACTATGTTAGTAGGAACTCCATGCAATCTTACAATCTCCTTGATGAACATTTTGGCAGTATCTGCGGCTGATGGTGTACCCTTCATTGGCAGGAAATGTGCCATCTTGGATAGTCGATCTACGACTACAAAGATGGTAGTGTGACCCTCGGATGGGGGCAGTTCCACAATGAAATCCATGGATATCATTTTCCAGGCCCTGTCTGGAATTGGCAAAGGTCTGAGTAGACCCCAAGACTTAGTTCTGGTTGTCTTGTTCCGAATGCAGGTGACACAGGTCTCAACATATTTCCTACAGTCCTTCTCCAGGCTAGGCCACCAGAAGGTACGCTGGAGCAGTTCAGTAGTCTTGTGGATACCAAAGTGACCAGCGAGTGTGTGATCGTGGCAGAGGCCCAGAATATTGACCCGGAATCTTTCGGGAATAAAGATTTTATTGTTGTGCCAAAGAAGTCCATCCTTAATTTGTAGAGTAACTCCGGGAAGAGGTGGCATTCCTCTAGACGCCTGTTTGATTTGGGATAGTAAGTCTTCATGTAGCAACAGGAAGTTCCCCGAAGACAGGATCACAGAACATGCGGGAGAGCGCATCAGGTTTAGTGTTCTTTGATCCCGGCCTATAGGTAACGTGGAAAGAAAAATCTTGAAAAAAAAAAAAGAGCCCACCTGGCCTGACGTGGTCTTAAACGTTTCGCAGCTCGCAGGTATTCCAGATTTTTATGGTCTGTGTATACCAGGATTGGATGAGCTGCTCCTTCTAGAAGGTACCTCCATTCTTCTAGAGCTGCTTTAATTGCCAAGAGTTCACGATCACCCACGTCGTAATTCCTCTCTGCAGGAGACAGTTTACGTGAGAAAAAGGCAACAGGATGCAAGAGGGCCTCAGGAGTCCACTGAAACCGAATACCCTGTCTGGTCAACTGGGTGATAGGAGAAATAATTGCAGAAAAGTTCTTGATGAATTTCCGATAAAAGTTTGCAAAACCGACAAACCGCTGTACCCCTTTCTTGTCCGTGGGGGCTGGCCAGTCTAAAATGGCAGACACTTTTTGCGGATCCATCTTGATGCCCTCTGTGGAAAGAACCAGACCCAAGAATTGAATGTCCTGTCGGCTAAACTCACATTTTTCGGGTTTTGCATATAAGCCATGTTGCCTAAGTCGGGCCAAAACACTCTTTACATGCCCATGATGATCCTCCAAGGTAACAGAAAAGATCAGGATATCATCAAGATATACAATGACAAATAAGTCCAGAAAGTCTCGAAAAATGTCATTTATGAAATGCTGGAAGGTGGCCGGGGCATTACAGAGTCCGAAGGGCATTACAAGGTACTCGAAGTGCCCAAAACGAGTGCGAAATGCAGTCTTCCACTCGTCACCTTCCCGGATTTGCACCAGATTATATGCTCCACGTAGATCCAACTTGGTAAACACGGTAGCAGAACGAAGTCTCTGGAATAGTTCTGGTACCAGGGGTAAGGGATAACGGTTTTTGATTGTGATCTTATTTAAGTCCCGATAATCCACACAGGGTCGGAGAGAGTGGTCTTTCTTCTCTACAAAGAAAATCCCTGCTCCTGCCGGGGACGTGGAAGGGCGAATAAAACCTTTCCTTAGGCTGTCATCGATGTACTCCTTTAAAGCTGTGAGTTCAAGCTCTGTGAGGGGAAAAATTCGTCCAAAAGGTATTTCGGCTCCAGGGAGGAGCTCGATTGGACAGTCGTATGGTCTGTGGGGAGAAAGAGTCTCTGCTCCTTTTTTACTGAAGACGTCTAGAAAGTCATGATAGATCACAGGAACAGAGGAACGAACTTCATCATCAGACTCCATGCATAGCAGTGAAGGTGGTTGAAGAGGTTGTTGGAAGAAGCAAAGCTGTCGACAGTAAGGGGATAGGAACTCAATTTCTCCTGTTTTCCAGTTGATACAGGGGTTGTGCGCCTGTAGCCATGGCATTCCCAAAATGATAGGAAATAAGGGGGAAGTGATAACATCCAGGCGTAGAAGTTCCTTGTGGCTGCCAGATATGGTGGCAGGTAAGGGAAGAGTCTCTTGAGTGACAGGCCCAGATTTTATACGTGACCCATCTGCCAAATGGATTGCCATTCCATTAGATCTCAGCTTTAAAGGGACCTTGAGTTGGTTAGCAAACTCTTGGTCGATGAAGCAGCTACAGGCTCCAGAGTCAATAATGGCGGGTACCCGGATAGCCCCTTCTGGAAGCTGTAAGGAGACAAGGACAGTCAGGTGAGAGGAGTTATGGGAACTCGATTCCTGGTTGATAGAAGAGAGAGTTAAGCACTTACGGCTCTTGGCGGGGCAGGATCTCACATAGTGTCCACTCTCTCCGCAGTACAGGCATAGATCGTTCAACCGACGGCGTTCTTCTGGAGAAAGAGAAGGCCGAAGCATGCCGAGCTGCATCGGCTCTGGAGTGTCAGCAGCAGGTGGGGCAGAGACTGAGGGTGTAGGCCCTGAAGGGCGGTAGATTCGCGGCATCATCCACATAGGTCGAAGTTGCTCACCAGCCCTTTCTGAACGGCGTTCTCTTAGGCGCCGATCGATTTGGATAGCCAGATTAATTAGAGCTTCCAGAGAACCTGGCACCCCCACACGGGCCAATTCATCCTTTAGAGGATTGGAAAGTCCCAATCGGAATTGATAGCGAAGGGCGGCGTCATTCCAATCGGTGTCAGCACTCCAGCGTCTGAAGTCTGACGCATAATCTTCTGCCGTTCTGCGGCCTTGCTGAAGGGTATGAAGGGCCGCTTCGGCAGTATTGGTCTTCTGAGGGTCCTCATACAACTCAGCCATAGCTCCGAAGAATAAGTTCAGATTTGATAGGCAAGGATCCTTATGTTCAAGTAGACGGTAGGCCCAGGACTGGGGTTCTCCTTGCAGAAGAGAAATAACATAGCCTACTTTGGTAGCCCCCAGGGAGAAGGTACGGGGCTGTAGGGCAAAGTATAGCTCACAGGCATTATGGAAGGATCTAAATTTGCTGCGATCGCCTGAAAACCTTTCTGGGGTTGGTACCCGGGGTTCAGGTGGCAAAAACATTACAGCCGGTGAGGCAGAAGATCCTCCAGGAGCAGGAGATGCAGGAGCTGCAGGAGATGACAAGGTTAACCACTTGCCGACTGCCGCACGACTATCTACGGCGGCGGTCAGCCCCTCACAGGCAAAGTGACGTAGGTCTACGTCGCTCGCCTGTGAGGGTTTAGGGAGCGAGCGCGCGCCGCCGGAGGCGCGCTCCCGCTCCCGCGTGGTCACGGACCCCCCCGCGCGTGTGACAGGCGGACCCGATCGCCGCCGGCCACTCTGCGATCGGCGGGGGAGAGGGAGAAAGTCAGGCAGCTTGTGTAAACAAGCTGCCTGTCATTCTCCTCTCTGTATGAGAGCTGATCACATGGATCTACTATGTAGATCCATTGATCACTCTGCATACAGTTGAAGCCACAGCCAATCACAGTTAGAATCACGCCCCTAGGGACACACACAGCCCCTCCCTCTCAAATAAAGTTAACCCCTTCACTACCAGTGTATTTTTACAGTAACAGTGCATATATATAGCACTGATTACTGTAGAAATGTCACTGGTAACCCCAAAAGTGTCAAAAATGTCAGTCAAGGGTCCGATCTTTCCGCTGCAATGACGCAGTACCGCAAAAAAAATCGCAGATCGCCGCCATTACGCGTTAAAAAAAAAAACAACAAAAATGACAAAAATCTTTCCCTTTGTTAGTAAACGCAATAACTTTTGCGCAAACCAATCAAAATACGCTTTTTGCGATTTTTTTTACCAAACATAGGTAGCATAAAACAAATTGGCCGAAAATATTAAAAAATTTTGATTTTTACATTTTTTTTGGGGGGAATTTCATATAAAAAAAAGGGAAAAATATTGCTATTTTTGCAAAATTTACGCTCTTTTTTTGTTTATAGCGCGTGATCAAAAAATCGCACAGGTGATCAAATACCGCCAAAAGAAAGCTCTGTTTGTGGGAAAAAAAGGACGCCAAATTCGTTTAGGTACAGCGTCGCACGACCGCGCAATTGTCCGTTAAAGTCACGCAGTGCCGAATCGCAAAATACCCTCTGGTCGTTTAGCAGCCAAATCCTCCGGGGCTTAAGTGGTTAATGACTGGACACGTCCCTCAAGTCGGTTATAACCCTCTTGCAGGTCCTTGACAGACTGTGTAAGTGCTGCCAGGTGATGGCATAATTCATCCATTGGAGAGGTTCCTCGTTCAGGCTCTGACATTGGCTGCTTTGTACTATCACGTACCTGGAGGTGAGCCTGAACGGTGAGGAAGGCCTCTTTTACGCCTCTGACTCGGGACCCCTGATAGTGCAGACAGGAGGTGCAGAGTATAGAGTAGCACGAGTGCCTGATGTAGCTGGAAGCAGGCTGATGTCCACAGACAGGGATAGCCGGGTAGGTCCAGAGCAGGTATGCAGGCAACTAGTGCTGGTGGCAGGAGCGTGGTGAGACAAGCTGGGTCAGAAGCCAAACGGTCATACAGGAGCCAGAAGGAGCAGACTGGAGCGGAGGTCAAGGGACAAGCCGAGGTCGGTGCAGGCGGGGAGCAGAGGATAGTCAGGACAAGCCGGGTCTGGAACTGGTAAACAGGATACAGGTAGCAGGTTCAAGTCAACAAGGCTGAAGACAAAGCAGCACTGAACCTGTGTGCTGATCCAGCTTAAATAGTGCTCTTCCTTGATGAGAAGGGTGGAGCCAGGATTAGCCTGTGAGTTTAACTCATCTTCTGCCAGAGCCTGTCTGACAAAACCTCTTCTTACAAATAGTTTTTTCCAGGCAAAAATCTAGACACCTTAATAAATATTTTCTTTGTTTACAGATCAAATTTGTATACTTTCTTAATGCCCATTTAATTGATTCATGTGCTTCTTTATGGTCTATTATAGTGTATAATGATGCTACGTCCACTGTTGCCATATGGATCTCATTCTCAAATTCAGGTAATTCGTCTATTATTTGTAAAATATGTTTAGTGTCCTTCACAAATGCGGTGGTGGATGGTATTATTGGTTGAAGGTATGAGTCAATGTATTGACCCAACCTTGCTGTTAAAGATTCTATACCATTCACTATTGGTCTAGGTGGTGGATTTTCTTTATCTTTGTGTATCTTCGGTAGCATATAAATTATTGGGGTCCTGCAGGCTTCAGGTAGCAAATATTTTGCTTCTTTTTAGTTTAATATATTTTTCTTCAGGCCTAAATGTAATAATTCTTCTAATTCTTTTTTGTGTCTCGATAAGGGATTACTCATTTTTTTCCTATATGTGGATGGGTCCTTCAGCATAGTTTTAATTTTCTCTTCATATTGTTCCTTAGTTAAAATAACAATTCCTCCGCTTTTATCTGCTGGTCCTATTACAATTTCTTTTCTTTTTTGTAGTTTCTTCAGTCCACTTTGTATTGCTTTTGATTCGTCATATTTTTTGATCTTTAAGTTATTTAAATCTTCTAAAACCATATCTTTAAAAACACCAATATGTCTATTATTGTTAATTCGTGGATTAAAAATCGATTTGTTTTTTAAAAAGCTGTGTTGTATTTTTTCTGTGTTTGAGGTAGGTGCTGTATTTTTCATAGGATTACTTAATGTATATTTCTTTATGTTTAATTGTCGAACATATTTCTGTATTCCTATGTATGTTTCGAATTTATTAAGATTATTTTTTGGGGCGTATTTAAGGCCTTTATCCAATACTTTAATTTCTTCATTAGATAAAACATTTTTACTTATATTGAATATCCCTTGTCCTTTTTCTCTCTTTTCCTTTTGTTTTCCCTTTCCTCTCCTTCCTCTCTTTTTTCTATGCTTCTTCTTGAGTTTCTCTGTGTCTCTTTCTTTTTTGGTGAATGTGCCTCCCTTCCTCTCTCTAAAAAAGCTTTCTTATCTCTCTCTTCTCTTTCATTTTTTCTTCCATTTTCTTCATTTCTTTGTTGGTATTGCGGATTCCTTCTATCTTCTTCTTGATAATTTTCCAGTGGAGCATAATAATTATGCACTGGTATTGGACTCCTTTCTCTTCTAAAATTCTCCTGTGGGGTTCCTCTATTATGTCCATTGTTGTAATATGGAAAGTCTTGTGGTGGTCCTCTTCTCGGCCCATTGTTGTAGTTATAATATGTTTTTTTATTGTTTCTCCAATACGGGGGTTTCCTCCACCCATTGTTTGGTGTTTGATAGCCTCCATATCCTCCTTGTTCAGTATTCCTTGGAGGGTAATTGTAATGGTTTTGGTAAGTTCTTTGGTTATATTGGTTCGGATAACCTTGTTGGTAATGGTGATTCTGGTAACCTTGTTGATAGTCTCTTGGTTCATTATATCCTGGACCACTATCTTTTCGTTCCCTTCTTTCTCTATTTTCAATCGGTCTAGGTGTATTATAGTCCGTCCTATTTTTTCTTTGTTCTTTTGGTGTCTCTGAATTACTCAATTGTAGTCTCGGGATGTCTTCAACATTTATTGGTGTCATTGGGGTTAGATCCATCCTCACAGTTTTCTCAGGGGTTGAGTATGTAGAGATTGGGTCTAAGTCTTCAAGATGGTTTTGCCACTTGAATACTCGATCTTCCTTAGAATCGTTTATATCTCTTATATATTTCTTAGTTTTTCTCTGTTGAACTTCTTTATCTTTAGCTACTAGATCTTTGTTTAATTGGCTTGTTAATTTTATAAATTCAGCCGTCTCCTTAAATGGTTCCAATCCCTGTTTTAATTCTGTAATCAAACCCTCTATTCTTCTCAATTTTCTTTGTTTTCGTTTTAACAAAAACTGCACTAGTTCTAGTCCTTTGTCATTAAAAAAGTTGTACCACTCATCGACTGCCTCTTTATCTATCAGTCCATCATTAATTGGGACCTCCCATCTTAGTCTTCTTGGGACAATTTTTTCTTTGATATATTTATCAAATGTATTAATATCCCACCATAGACTGACCTTTTTTTCCATATTGTGTCTTAGTTTTCTAACAAATCCTGCCACATCACCTTCTTTATTTTTCTTATTCCCTTCTATATTAAAAATTTCATCAAAGTTAATATTTCTCTCCTCCAGGAAGTTAAACACTTCCATGACTGCTGCAGGGCTCGGTTTTTGGTTCAAAGGTAGATAAAGGTATTATTATGAGTCTTGCGCTGTCTAGAGGGTTTAAATAAATGTGTATATATATATATATATATATATATCTCTATAGTGCCCCTTATTGCTGCAGATACCGGTTCTGTAGACCATACAGTATCAGATATAAATAGATGGGGGAGGGGTATCGCGCTACAGGGGGAAGATAATAAATTAGCTAAAATTACTCTATACCCGTTGATCAATAAATTAATGTATCAATAAATAAAACTATAAAGTGTGCAGTGCTTTAGTATTCAATAAAAACCCTTTAAATATCTAAAACATTATACTTGTGCATAAACCTAAAAAAGTACACATGTGATAAACCATAAGTACAAATAAAACAATCATCAATGTCGGTGATAAATATATTCAAAAAAAGTGCTCTGTGCTACAAAATCTATAGGTGAGTGACAGTCTCTCAATATCCAGTGCTGTTTTAAGGTGCTAAATTGTTCAAAACAAACTTCATCAAATAAGGTAAAATTCTTCTAAATCCAAGTGTTGGACCTCCACCATACACCGTGTAAACAAGCAAGGTGATTTTCTGCTCCTAATCACCCCTCTGGGTGTGCTAGCCGCTCACCTTCATTTATATAGTATTGCGCCTTTATTGTTGTAATCATTAGATCCTCCTCTCCTTCCTTTTCTCTCTATATCCTCTCAAAGAGGTACTCGGCCTCAATCCCTGGATCGGGGTATCCGTCCTCACAACGGGGTCCCAGATATCTCAAAGGAAAGTACTTACATAGTGCAGTATTGCCATAGATTTCAATAATTTATTAAAGTAAATAGACACACTTACAAACAAACGTGGTTTCTCCGCTTTACATATGTTACAGGGAATCGCGGACCTACTTCCGCAAACAAACCTCACTTCCGGGACTGTCCCTACGCGTGTCGTCACGTCAGCCCACGTGACTTCTTCAGGGGATAATTAGCATACACTAAGTGACGTTCTTTTATAGCGCTGGAACCGGAAAAGCCTCGGTGTGAGTGTGTGTATTCTCAGGTTTCAGCCAGTCCTGGAACAAATGCAACAAGTGGTACAGCTGCGCACGGGCAGGCTTCACTCTGTCAAAGCACCAGCCATGGACTCGGCTTGCCCTTAAAGCATTAGTCACTCCCACTTGCTAGGATTTCTGCTTTCAGCAGCTTATAGTCCCACGCTGTTTCTGGAACCAAGTCACAGTATGCCTGTTGGGGAATTGCAGTCAGGAACGGAGCCAGAACATCCACCCTGTCTCTCTTGGGTTGACCTTCCTGCAATCCGCTCAAACATTACTAGATACGATTCAACATTATCTGTGGCTGTCAAATTTTGCAGGGTCCGCTGCACTGTCTTCCGCGGGTCATCTTTCATCATTTCAGCCTGCTGGGTCACTTCCTTTTATAATCCCGCTAATCTGTTCAACCAGTAAGTGGTTTGTTTTCTGTTACACAGTGACTGTCTATAGCAGGACCTCCTAAAGGGCCTGGGCCTGCACCAGGACTTCCTCATGGTGAGCCTGAGCTTGTACCAGGATCTGCTCTTGATGGGCCTGTGCCTCCTCATGACAGGCCTATGCTTGTGTCAATACCTGCTCCTGATGGGCCTGAACTTGTGTATTAGCCAGTATCAGCTGTTTAACCAGGTCCTTCATGGCTTGTTCAATAGACTTCACAGCCTCTGCAGCTTTAACCCAGGACATGGGATTGGCCTGCACCCCTCAAACTGTCCAATGCATTCCTCCACCAATTGTAAGGGATCAAAGGGGTGAACAGCCAGCTCAGAGACAGTCCAGTAAAAGTAAATTGTGCTTTTATTCAACTTTAAGACAAAGCAAACAGAAAAACAACAGGCTTGTCCTGAAATACAGTCCCACACACAGGTAAAGTACAGTCTCTGCAGCAAACAGGCTTGTAGGCAACACTTCACAGCTCTAACCAGAGCTACAGTCCTTTACAGAAGTTTTATCTCACCCAGCAGGCCACAGTCCACAAGTGGAGCCTTCCACACAGCACCCTGATGTCTCTCTCTCTCTCTCTCTCTCTCTCTCAGCAAACAGCTCCACTGACACTTTCAGACCAGCTGATTAATGAGCAGTACTGAAAGGAAAGTACCTGCCAGGAGAGCCTGATCGGTAGTTAGGCCTGTTGCATGTGTCCATGTGTGATTCATCTGGTCTGAGGGAGTGTCCCCACTGTATCCAATAGGGGAGCCTGTTGGACAGTGGAGGAAACCCCGCCAGTGACACACTTTCATTACTATCCCAGTGGGTTGGCACAACAGTGGTGCATCCTGGGATAGGTTATAAAAGCCACGGGCACATGTGACAGGGTGTCTTTGGGCAGGAAGCCAGGTCCCAGGGGTAGGATGATGGTTGTCTTTCCTCCTGTTGCTGAGGAAGGTGGTCACAGGCGGTCGGCCTTGTGGACCAGAAGTGTGGTGCTGAGCCAGGAGGTCCAGTGGATGCTGACAAGGGAGTTGGAGGCAGAGGGACCCAGGGAAGAACAGTGTCTGTGAGTACCAGGAAGCTTGCCAGGGGTCTGCCCAGGAAGGGGACCACTCCAGTAGGGTGTCAGTAGACAGAAGGTCAGCGCACACAGTCAATGAGAAAGGGGGTGCCAAGTTAGACCCTGAAGAGGAACCTAAACGGGAATACATATTCTTTATCTTCACTTCAGTGGCAAGGTGAAGCAGCGGCCTTGCTGCATTCTACAGTCAGTTGTCCTCAGGAATTGTGCATAGTTCAAGTTGGAGTATCCCACTCATCCCTTCTGCCATCCAAGTTCCAAATAAAAACACAAAAAAAAAATCCAAATCCCCTGAACTGTTCATTGTCTGAGCCAAGAACTTTTAATGCCGTGTATCTGCTGTCAGTTGCTAATGGTAACCCAGGGGAGCCCAAGAAGTGTAATTATCAGCAGCTCCCTAGGGGGCAGTGCTACATATATTTCCTGGTGCCTCCATGGCAGCATACATATGGTTGGTTACTCCAGGTCTGTGAAAATCCGGACCTTCTGGGAATATTAGTTTGTAAGGCGTGTTTCCTAGAGGCGGCAGGGGACAAGGAGAAGGAGAAACAAGAGTCTATGGACACTATGAAAAAATGTATTAAAAATTTAATTCAGGAAATAGCCTGATCACATGATTTGATTACTCCCTCCTTGAGTGAAGCATCTGCAGACTCTCCAGCTCAGCAGGCAGACACAGGTTTTAGCTCTGAGGAGGACAAGGATACAGCAGAAGAAAGCTATTCTTCTTTTGAGTTTGGTTTAATCAAATCTTTTATAGTCACAGTAAAGGATGCAATTCAATGGGAGGAGGCACAGGAACCCCCAGCCAAATCTAGGAAATACTTCCCACATTTGAAGAAAAAAATCCTAAATTTTTCCTCTTTTTGAAGAAATTAAAGAAGTGGTGACAGAGGGGTGGCGGAAAGTAGAGAAGAGCCTGATCGCCTACAATTGTTTCCACAAGCTTTACCCCCTATCAGTATCAGATGCGCAGATAATTGTCTCCATGCCGAAGGTGGACGCCTCTATTATGAGGCTAGCGAGGAATACAACACTGCCTTTGGAAGACGCAGTTTCTTTTAGGGACGTGCTAGATCGCAAGATCGTCTCTAATCGACCTAAAAAAATTATATCAGGCTTCAGGGGGACCCTGTAAACCCGCGATAGCCTAAACTTCAGTTTCCGGAGCGGCAAAGGCCTGGACCAATAATATTGAGTTAGCCCTCAGACAGGGCGTGGAGTCTGACCAGATTGTTAAAGCCCTTGATGAATTGAAGCTGGCCTTGGATTTTATAGCTGAAGCGGCAATCGATACTCTGAGATGTTCCGCTCGAGCCATGCTATATTCTATTACTGCCAGAAGAGCGCTTTGGCTGCAGCTTTGGTCGGCAGACTCTTCCTCCAAACAATGATGGTGCAGCATACCCTATGAAGGGAAAGCCTTGTTCGCTGAAAAACTAGATGCTGCAATAAATAGAGTCACAGGAGGAAAAAGTGGCCTGATTCCTCAAGACAGGTACAAGAGGAGGAAGTTTACATCTCGGCCGCCTTATCAGAAAAAAATCAAAGGAGGCCAGGACATATAAGCCAGGAAGGGAATACAGAAGGGGCTGGAGAGGCTACCAGGCTACCTTTTTAAAAATGGGAATACAAAAGTCCGCAACCACTCCTCACGAAAACCAAAAATAGTTTTGACTTCTTGCCCGCCCAAACCAGATCGGTGGGTGCCCGTCTCAGGTCCTTCGGTCAGGTCTGGGTGGAATCTTGTTTGGATCAGTGGGTAACATCAACAATCTGTCAGAGCCATTTTTGGAGATTCAAGCATCTTCCGCCCGTCCTTCCTTTCTACCCACCAAGATCCCCAGCTCCAAGGAATCTTCTTCAGAATCTTCTTAATACCCCAAAAAATCAGGGGGTTGGAGACTGGTCCTAGACCTAAAACGATTGAACAAGTTCATCCGTTTGAAACATTTCAGGATGGAATCCCTCAACACGGTAATTCTAGCAGTATAGCCAGAAGATTAGGAAAGTGGTGGTCCCAATTCCGTGGGGTTTAAATACAGCCGACACTCAAAACAATTTGCAAAAATAGTCAAAAAAGTTTATTTGTACATATTAAAAAAACAATCAGACAAAACATAATATATAAAATACAGATATAAATATACCGCTATGGTCAGTCATCTGTGCTATAACATGGTTTTACCAGATATGATAACAGGCAGGGGTGAAGCCATGAGGGTAGCATTTCGGTACCATTAGGCCCAACATGTTTCGGAAAATGAATTTCCTTCTTCGGCGGGAAGTAGCACAGGTTATGTCTGTCTATTGAAAAATAAATATAGCAAGGTCAACAAGGTATATTTGAAAAAATATATCAAAATGATCCAATGTAGCATTATACATGAAAAAAAAGACAAAAAGATATATCGCAATTAACAGTTCTCAGAAAGGTACTTGTGTACTTGCATATCCCATATGGCAATAAGACTGTGTTACAAAATTTAAATGTGATTTCTTTTTACTTACCCAGGGTATATCTGTAGGGGTAAAAGACATCAGAGGAATTTACATCTCTGACCAAAGTAAAAAATTCTCACTTCCAATCTTTTTTGATTCTCCATGGGGAGATTGAGCTTAGGTTATAATGAATGAAGGTGGAGAATAATTTTTTGTCTTGTAAGAGGTAACACGGGGTGTGTGCCTAGGGCTTCTATGCTGGAGGGGTTGGAGCAAGTTTTTAAGTAGGAGGCATAAAGCCTACAGTGTGATTTAAATGGATCCAGAGAAATCCCCTCGAAGATGGCCCAGGCTATACAGCACCGTCCCACGAGGATCACCGGAAAAAAGACCAGTCCAGAGACTCCCGGAGAGGAGGGGGAGGGGCTAGAAAAAACATTAAATTAAGGAGCATATGTCAGAAAGAGTATTATTTTAAAGTATCAATGCTTGTCCAAAATAGTGAACAGCAGAGGGGTGAGTATAAAATTTTCTCAGAGAGTACTTGATATTACTCTTTGACTAGTCCATGAGATCACTAGCTCCTTGAGAATCTGGAAGCAAGTCAAAAGTAACTGCAGGAGTTGCTCTATATATCAGGCAGGTAAAATGGCTCACCTGCACAGATGGGCGTGGTCTATAAATAGAAGTCTTCCCCTCCGTGATTAAATCATTGCACCCTTTCATATCCCCAGGTCTAACTTTCCTCATCCAAAGGTTTATTTCCTAAAAAGACTCACCTTTGATTGTGTCCAGTGGAGGGCTTGATAGGAAGAGCCGGGGAGTAAAGGGTCATGGTAGGCAGTGCCTCACCGGGGGATTTTGGACCGTCCTGAAGTGATCCCCCGGCTCAGCGGCATCCGGCACAACCGCGCATGCGCGGCTACGTCAGACGCCAGTGGGCCGCCGACACGCAGTGGGTGGTCCGCCGTGTAATCCCGGCTGAGTGGAACCCAAACACTGATGTGACCTGCGTTCTACAGACAGGAGAAAACATTGTGCGGACCGCAAACAGGGCCGCATCAGGCAGGAGAGCACCGAGCGACCAGCACGTGCCGGGGGGAGGATGCATAGAGCCCAGAACCAAGAAGGAGGGGAAAAGAACCATAGGGGAGGGACATATATAAGGAATGTAAAGAAGAACAAGGAAAGAAACAACGGGAGAAAGAAGAGAGAGAAGGGTAAATGTAGACAGCAAAAGGAACACTGAACAAAAAACACAGAAAACATAGGGAAGGGAGGACAGTAAGAAGAGAAACAAAGACAAAGACATAATTCCCAGTGGAGACACTCTCTGTAACTATGGTAAAGGCAGATACTATAGCCTAGAGTTACAGCTGCCAAAAACCTGTATAAATAAACAATGCATTATATCTCTAAAAGGGGAGTATAAAAAGTTCCACTAAAGGATTATACCTCTGAACATAGAGGTCCCCCGAAGGATAGATGGGTAAGCAGAATAAAAGAAGAATATAATAAATGTGAGAAAGGAAAGGAAAAATTAGGGAAAATCAGAATCCATTGCTGGAAAAGGTGGAAAGGTAAAGTTAGTAAGTGATACCCCTATGTTCTTTAAGCGCAGCTCAATGGATAAACCCTCTAGCATAGAATAGCCATACGTATCCTATTCTCCATCATGTCACAGAATCACAATTTTGGAAATTCCTATATTTATCTGGGTATCTTCTGTATTGGGTTGTCAGAATGTTTATACTGCTCTGATAAACAGTGTCTATTTATGCAAATAAGCATCTGTAAAGAAGGAGATTCTCAACTTATTTCCATAAATCAACAAAAATACGAGATCGTTTTAAGTGACACTAATCTGAAGATAAGAAGAATACAATTCTGTGCAAAAATATATATATTTATTAAATACTTCAGTGCAGAATAAAATGTCAAAAATATAATTGGTGATAAACAGAAAATTTGGAATAAAATGCAATAAAATGTATCACACAGGTAATGTAAGAATTATAATCAAAGAATATTATTTCAGAATAGCAAGATAACCATAACCAATGACTTCTAGAACGTGATTAATAGACTACCAAGAGGACACAAAAGATGGCAACCAATCTGACAGATTTGACACGTGACTTCTCTCAACAGGCAACAGATGTTCATAATTCCAATGTTTTAAATAAAGTTGCGTGGACAAAAATTGTTACACCATGCCTCAAGACTTGTTAAAAGTCCATAGAGTTTTGGTGAAATAAACTTCTATTAGTTAATCTACTATAAAGAATACATCATAACTGAACCATTTACTAAAGCCAAAATTAGCTTAAAATTCCAAGATAAAAAAAATTAAACCAATCATACTGCAGTTAGAATGGTCTAAATTCAAATCTTGATGCTAACAGTTTATGTGTAAGAATGGATCAGTTAGGTGTATGTGAATAATGCAAATTAAATGCCTGTAGGAAAATAGAATTGTATACTTTACCAAAACAAAGTTATTTTTCTGTTGTATGGGATGTCACGCCGTCTGGCTTCAGGATCAAACGTCACCCATCAGTATTCCAGAGCCCCCTTCAAAGTCTCTTATTCCTTCCACAATCTGTTTAATTCTTTTTCTATCTCTAACTGACATGAAACTTTATTCTACAGGAAATGTAGGCGGGGATCTGATTTCCATACGACAATTACCTCAAAAAGGGGCTTATTTCCTAAGATTGTGTAACTCAGACACAAGTTTAAGCAATCACCAGAGGGCAGTGTTGTATTACGATCAAATTTGGGACATTGAATTTAATTTCATTATTTTCTCAAAGATAACCTTTTGACCTTAGGCTAGGAGAGAGATCTAACTCTTGTAGACCATGTCATATTGTCAAGACTAGTGTCTAGTGTGTAGGATTTATGGTTGCTTGGATAAAGTTTACGACCACAGCGTCTCAGAATACCCCTCCTTCACATATGAAATAATGTATTTCAAGACACAAAAGTCCTTTACACATAAGAAAAGTATATAGTGTACATATCTACCCAACATTATATATATGTTTAAAGTTCACACTTACTATATCAATGGTATAATGATATTATTGTTGCTAATATGTTTCTTATACATAATAATGTTTCCTTAAACATATTTTAAATAAACCCTTATATCACCCTCATTAGAACCTGGTCTGGCACTACCATGATCTTTTATCTGATGAGATGTAAAAAGGGCCCCATTATTTACAACTTAAAAAAAGAAAAAAAATCTTCTGTTGAAACTTCAATACTCTCTGTAAAAATATCTTGCTTAAAAGAACACAAACTTTCATTCACCCCAAAACAAAATGGATGCTAGGCTGCTCATAATTTCTATATGTATAACATAATATGTATGGCCTTTATATAATTCCATTTTTATAATCCCCCCAATAATCCTGACATGGTCCATGTGCCATTATAAACTGTACACTAAGTCTCGCAAAGTACACTAGTACACTAGTAAGTACACTAGTCTCGCAAATATAATAATTTCAACAATAATTTCATATTGCTATAGTCCATTTGAGGCATGGATTTACATGAACGCAGACTACAAGAGAATAGGAAAAAAGTTTGTGGCATATTATATAAGAAAATGGTCAAAATCTTAGTGACCTACCAGAGGAAAGAAAAAGAGAACCTCAGAATATTTGATTATTGGTGTTTCATATCTATCTAGATTAAACACATATCTACACATACCAGTATGTACGTATTTAGATCCCTCTCAAAACCTCCTGAAGAGAACCCTTGAAGGAAAGGTTTAAAGTTGTATGCTTCATTCAAACCCGGAGGCGGTTGGGATTAGGACCTGGTCAGATCACTCCCCCATTACAGTAAAAATGAAAATGGGTAGAGAACAATCTAAAATGACCACATGGAAAATCAACGAAGAACTGATTAAGGATAAAAAATGGGGAAGGGAAATAGAGAAAGAATTGGAATTCTATTTCCAAAATAATGATATAGAGGAGACACCCAAAAATATTATATGGGAAGCACAAAAAGCCTACATGCGGGGTATCTTAATCTCAAAAGGAGCACAAAGGAAAAAAGAAAGAACTAAAAATAAAGACAGACTGATGAGAGAGGTATATGATTTTGAACAAAAACATAAAAAAACAATAAAGGAAGAACTAATTCCCCTATTAGAAAGGAAAAAAGAGGAATTAAAGGACCTATTAGAACAGGAAACTAGACAGGAATTTAATAGGGTGGCAAGAGAGAAATATGTGGAGGGTAACAAAATTGGGAAAAATTTGGCAAGGATCCTCAAAAAAAAAAAAGCAATGAATTTCATAGATAAGATCAAAAATAAAAACGGGGAATTAGTCCACTCAACTACCGAGATAGCAAGGGAATTTCAAAAATATTATGGTAATTTATATGCTGTAAGAGGAGAGCGTAAACAAGAAAATAATTTTGATAGAGGTGAGAAGATCAAAGCATATTTGGAGAAGGCAAAAATGAAAAAATAGAAAAGGAAAAACTAATACTCCTAGAGGCACCAATTACAGAACAGGAGATAGTAAGAGCTATAAAAGACACCACCGCAGGAAAAAGCCCAGGCCCGGATGGGTTCACTATTAGTTACTATAAACAATATAAGGAGCTCCTCGTCCCGAGGCTGAAAGGGTACATGAATGGACTAGGCACCCAGTTTAATATGAGTAAAGAAGCCCTCTTAGCATCGATCACAGTCATTTTAAAAGAAGAGAAAAATTCAACGCTGTGCTCAAGTTATAGAACTACATCACTCTTAAATGCAGATACTAAGTTGTTTACAAAAATACTAGCAACAAGAATGAAAGGTTTGATGAATGAGTGGATCCATAATGACCAGGTAGGTTTTATACCTGGTAGGCAAGGTAAAGCCAACAGGATTAGAACGATCCTCTTGATGAAACAAATGCTTAAAAACAAGACACCAAGTGTGACACTGTCAATAGATGCTGAGAAAGCATTTGACAGGGTCAACTGGGATTTCATGATAAGAACTTTAGAGGAACTGGGTATAGGACCCAGAATGATGGCATGGATTAGTAAACTGTATTGTCGACCTTCAGCAAAAATAAAAATTAATGGGACACTGTCCGAACTATTTGAAATGTACAATGGAACGAGACAGGGATGCCCCCTGTCCCCAATGCTGTTTGTCATTTCTTTAGAACCTTTGCTTGCAACAATAAGAGGATGTCCAGATATCAAAGGGGTGGAAGTTGGGGAGGTAGAGCATAAAGTCGCGGCGTTTGCCGATGACGTGTTGCTCTACGTCTCCAACCCAAGGATCTCCTTACCAAATATAATTAAAATTGTAAAGCAATATGGAGAACTCTCAAATCTAAAAATTAACCAAACTAAATCTGAGATACTAAGTATTAAAATGAGTACACAGGAGAGAAATAGGCTAAAAAGTGAATTTCCCTTTGTATGGAGAAGAGATGAGTTAAAATACCTAGGAATTAAATTAACACCAACCCCAGAAAAGTTATATAAAGCAAATTTCCTTCCACTATTGAACAAAATAAAAACAGAAATAAATAGATTAATATCAAGAGCTATATCATGGATGGGAAGAACCAATATCATAAAGATGGCAATCCTTCCAAAAATATCGTATAAATTTCAAATGGTACCAATACAGATCCCACATATCTTCCTTAAGACATTAAAATCACTGATAACTAAGTTTGTATGGAAAAATAAAAAACCAAGGATAAAATACACAACATTAAGCAAAAGTAAAAGAGATGGGGGGCTAGCACTACCGGACTTTAAAAAATATTACCAAGCATCAATTCTTACACGGGTGATGGAATGGGAGAAAAAAGAGAGTGAAAAAAATTGGGTTAAAATAGAAAATGTAATAAGTGACACATATTTAGGCAAAATTATTTGGATTCCATCAAAATATAGAAAGTTGAATAATAATACACATATAATTACACGACAAGCATTAAAAATTTGGGATATAATATACACTAGAGAAAGATGGAATTACAATTCACCACTGATATCACTGCAAGACACAACATTTTTTGCACCAGGGGAGGGAAGGGAATACAGTAAATGGATGGGAGAGGAGGATGTAAGGTTAAAAGATATAATGTAGAAGGGAAAAATTATCACATTATTGGATCTAAAAAAAAAGAAAGCAAATTGGAATCTAACCGATTGGAGGTACTGTCAGCTGAGACACTTTGACGCCTCCCTACCTCAACCAATAAGAGAAAAGAATGATTTATCACCATACGAACAAATGTGTGTGTCGGAGAAAACAATGAATAGTATTTCAAACATCTACAAAATCCTGAATGCAGGGGAGAAGCAGACAGTGCCCCCACTCGTAGAAAAATGGGAAAGTGAATTGGGAGCCCGAAGTGATTTCAATGGGAAAAAAGTATAAAATTAGCACACAATTCCGCGATGGACATGAGCACGGCAGAAATGAACTACAAACTTATCTCCAGATGGTATAAGACCCCAGATAAAGTGGGGAGATACCAACTGGAGAGTTAAAAATACTGTTGGAGGGGATGTAAGGTAACGGGCACAATAGCACACATCTGGTGGGATTGCCCAAAAATTAAAAAATACTGGAAGGAAGTACTATCCTTAATTTAAAAAATCACCAACATAGATATTAATGAAGACCCATGGTCATGCCTATTTCATGGGACAAAAATGTTGATAAAACAATACAAAAAAACATCGATTCCCCATTTGTTAAACTCAGCAAAAAGTTTAATCCCCTTAAATTGGAAAAAAAAGAACTCCATCACATAAAGAGCAGTTTTCACGTAATGGAAAAAACGAGAAAGTTAGAATCTCTAAGAGCGTGGGGAGAAGAGGAATATGAGAGCAGGGTAGAGATATGGGAGATATGGCAAGATTTTAAAGAAACAAGGGACTATTTACTGATTCAGGAAAAGGGAGGGGGATGGGGAAATGAGGAGGGGGGGAGGATAGAAAACCAGGGTTGTTATTTGACAAAAAGTTCCTTCTTTTTATTTTTTTTAAAAAATGAAATGGTATGTATTAAAATTTGTATGTCGAAAACTTTCAATAAAGAAATATAAAAAAAAACAAACAAACCTGGAGGCAGGATTTCAAACTTGGAGGCAATCAGACAGAGATACCCTGTGCTACTTCCCCGAAGAAGGAAATTAATTTTCAGAAACATGTTGGGCTTAATGGTACCGAAATGCTACCCTCATGCCTTTACCCGTGGCTGTTAGCATATCTGGTAAAACCATGTTATAGCAAAAATGACTGACCATAGCGGTATATTTATGTCTGTATTTTATATATTATGTTTTGTCAGATTGTTTTTTTAAATATGTACAAATAAACTTTTTGGACTATTTTTACAAATTGATTTGAGTGTCGGCTGTTTTTAAACCCCACGGAATTGGGACCACCACTTTCCTGTTCTATAATTAAAAAAGGGGGACAGCCTACACTCTTATCCATTCACCCACCACACAACCATCCTTCCTGTTTTGCTACAGCCAGAAGATTGGATGGTCTCGATAGACCTCAGAGACCCCTATCTTCACATACCAATCCATCATGATTTCCAGCCTTTCCTACAATTCGAAGTTGGGAATCTTCATCTACAGTTCCAATGTCTGCCTTTCGGCATTTTAACAGCTCGGAGAACCTTCACAAAAATTTTAGTGGAATTCTATCTCCTCTTCGAGAGAAGGGGATACGCATTCTTCATTATCTGAATGACATATTAATGCTATCCCAAAACAGGGGAACTCTACAGGCGCACCTACAGCAGGTCTTGGTCACACTGAACAGGTATGGGTGGCTAATACATTTTTCAAAGAGCCTGTTTGTTTTGACACAGAAGATGAGGTACCTGGGGGCTCTTTTCGATACACCGAAAAGAGCGGTATCACTCCCATCAGAAAAGGGCCCTATAATCATAGGGAAAGTAGGAACAGCACTGGCAAGCAGGTCCATGACGGCAACTGAATGTCTGAGTCTCCTCAGCTCCTTTTCCTCATGCATTCCCATGGTCAAATGGGCTCGATGGCATCTCCACACCTTCCAACAAGGTTTTCTTTCCCAGTGGATGAGGAGGTCCTTGTCTCAGAGAATCCTGATTACTCTCTCAATGAAGTCCAGTCTGTGGTGGTGGATGAAACCCCCCAACCTTCTAAATCATTGCCATCTTGGCCCTCTCTCTTGGATCACTCTTACATCAGTTGCAAGTCTGTCGGACTGGGGCACCCACTTCAGGAATCAGTTGATTCCGGGAAGATGGCAGTTTAATGCAGAGGGCATAGTGTCTAACATTTTAGAACTCAGGGCAGCATGAATAGTGATATCCCACCGGGGTTCTCTTCTAAGGGGCAAATCCATCTTGCTACAAATGGACAACAAAGCGGCAGTAGCTTATTTCCAGAACCAAGGAGGAACATACAGCAGGTCTTTGTCCAACGAAGAAGCCCTGATTTTATCTTGGGCTGAGTCGAATCTCACCAATCTCAGAGCATCTTACATGCCAGCTCTCGAAAAATAGCTGGCAGATCGCTTATCGCGGAAGTTTACCAACAACAATGAATGGTCGCTGGACGAGAGTGTTTTCCAATGCATATGCCACCAATGGGGCAGGCCACAAGTAGATCTCCTTGCGTCACCAGTCAACACCAAAACTCCTCGATTCTTCACCAGGTATCCTGGTCAGGAGTCAGCGGAGGTGGATGCCCTAGTCCAACCTTGGATTTTTCAACTAGGGTACGCGTTCCCTCCGATCCGTAAACATTCTGGCAGTAATTCCTTACTGGCCAAGAAGACCTTGGTTTATGCTCCTCACAAAACTATCCCTGTGCAACCCCTTAACTCTTCCGAACAAGCACAACCTTCTGTCTCAGGGGACCTTCTTTCATCCACATCCAGAGATTCTGGATTTGCTGGCTTGGAAATTGAGCTGAAAAGGTTGGAAAACTTAGGGTGGCCAACGAAGTAATTCAAACTCTACTTTAGGCCAGAAAGGCATCCACCAATAGCACCTACTATAGAACTTGGGAAAAATTTGCAGAGTTTGCGCAATCTAACTAGTTCAAACCATTAAAGCCTGTCGTTCACGATATCCTGCTCTTTCTGCAGAGAGGGTTAGATTTGGGTCTAGGACTTAGTTCCCCTAAGGTGCAAGTCTCAGCCCTTTCAGACCTAACAGACACAAGATGAGCTTTAAACATTCTAGTTGAGCCCTTTCAGAGGGCATTCCCAAGGTTAAGACCTCTTTGTATCCTAAATGGGATCTACCCTTAGTTCTAAATATTCTTCGCACCCACAAAAAAATGCTCCTCAGAAGATATCACTCTTAAAGCAGTCTTCCTAATTGCCATCAACTCTGGCTGGAGGGTGTCGGAAAACAGAAAATTAAATACTTACCTTTCCGTAATTTTCTTTACCTGGTGCCTATCCATGGCAGCATACGCCCTCCCTTTCTATAATCCTTCACATTTGAGACTAGTTACAAGAATGACGTGAGGGGGGGGTGGGGGTGGTGTTATATATATATATATATATATATATACGTATATATATACAGTATATATTAATAAACAACAAGCTGCGCTAAACAATATATGATGAATCATATAAGTGAGTGATCGTATAATGCAAACAATATATAAATTCAAGGTATCAAAATTGTTAATAAATGTAAAAAAAATACACATATAAGTAAATGTAGTGCACTAAAGTGCAAAAAGCAAATGAAGTCTAAATAGTGTCCATAAATCAATATGTAGGTGACTTGTGTGACAAAACAAATATTAGTGCAGTCCACCACAGGGGCTGTAATCCTCCACCGATATCAGAGCTGCTTACCAGAAGTTAGTATATATGGGCCTGTATAGCACAACTGGCGGTTAGCAGGTTTCCCAGCAGGATAGGAGAGGATGGCCAGGATAATGGTATAAAACCATAGAGATCACCCAAATGGCAGCCCGGCTCCGCTAGTTCAATCCACACCAATGGACCAACGTCATGCAATGAAAAGCAATAGAGGCTCAATAGCGTAAAACCATCACATAAAATGTATCTCAATGTATATGCAGTCTAACGGTCCCTGGGAAAGCCAACGCGTTTCGTCAGGGCACTACAAAGACCAGATAGATGCTGCACTAAAGAGATATGAAAAATATATATATTAAAATCATGATTATTACATTTTACATCAAACATTACATTAGTACATAATTACATAATTGTGCTGACCTAAGAAAAAGGCAGGCAGGAGGAACAACGCTTCCTTTGCAGGCGCCGGGAGCCCCATAAAGTGGATCATAACAGTGGTGGAAAATGGGTTTCACATTAGGGGCAAGGTGGACCCCTTGCATGAAGGATAAGGGCTCATATATTAATGGTACCAAAAACATCTCCAGAAATATATAGTAGGTAATGATGACTTAGATCCTCACTGTTCCTGTATGGGGAGGCGTACCATCCACCATAGATTCTGTTTATATAAAGAGGAAAATAAGTATAATAAATTGAATAAATCTCAAAATAATCACAGAAAATAAAAATAAAAAGGAAGGAGGGAGAGGAAAAGCCATCTTCCACAGGTATTGAAATCACAATGGCATAACTCTCATGTCCTATATCGATAGGACCATAGAAGCCAAAAAGCCTATTGAGATATCCTGTTGTAAAGGTATCTTAGAATATACAGCCCAGCAAATAAATAGAAAGATCCCACCTAAAGAAGATCCAAAAGAGCATGTGTATAATGAATATAATGATGAGATAAATGGCTTAAGTGGAGGGAAGGGAAAGGGGAAAAGAAACCTCCATTAACATCCCCCATAAAGCCTCACATACCTTGCCGCACAGTGTCTCCAATGTATACTGCCTCGCTCTTTCCGGTCATGTGAACGGATTATATAGGGCACCACCTCTGCCTAGTGCGAATCACATCAGCCGCAGCGGGGACAATCAGTCTCCACACTGCAGCTGTGAGACAAGCCTGTGTGTCACGTGCGCACAACGGCGGAAGTGACGTCTGCAGAGCGGCGGAAGTGCAAAGGAGAACCACAGAGATGAGCTCACTGTAGCTTCTACGATACATCCTCCCCCTAGAGGACAGAGGGTGTACTTACCACCGAACGCCTGCTGGAAGTTTGAATCATCTCATGCCTGCCAAGTCTCAGTCTACAAACAACCACTTAGGCAACAGAAGCGCTCATTAGAGCGAATGCATTACATTTACTATTACATATGTAAAGACATGGCTGAATGACGCAATGTAGATAAGAGAAGGAATCTGATTAAAAGAAAAAAATCAACAGAACAAAATTCAAGAAATATACATATGTATTTCACTCCCACAGTCCCCCCATAGTGGGGGCTATAGGAATGATTTAAAGCTCAGAACATCGTTGAGACCTGGAAACTGGGTGGCCTTTAGGTCAAAAATCCACTTAGCCTCCTTGCATAATACTTTCTTGTCCACATTTCCCCCCCCTAGAATCCTGATGTATTACTTCCAAAACTGTGAATTTAATCACCGAATCATCAAACCTATGTTTCAACCCCACATGCCCTCCAATGGGTGTATTGATCTGTCCTGTATTTATATAAGAGATATGGTCAGAAATGCGCTTATGCAAAAATCTGATCGTCTTCCCTACATAAAATGACCCACAACTGCATAACATAATGTATACCACATTTTTTGTTTGGGTTTGGGTTCTTGGAGAACTGGGCTGACTTCTCAGTCGGCTACCGGCTCTTTAGTAAGGATGGGCTGCACCTTAATGGGGACGGTACAGCTCTTTTGGGGAGAAAGATGGCCACCAAGTTGGAGGGGCTTTTAAACTAGGAGACGGGCGGGGGGAGGGCTCAGAAGTAGAATCAGTCAGGAGGGAGCAAAGGACTGAAGGCAGCTGTAGGGTCAGCAGCGACAGTAGGTCCACAACGTCAATAGGTAGGTCTGTGCGGGAGAACCTCAGACCAAACCGGAATAAACATAACCAATCACGTTTAACTTCCGTAAAACTAAGAGGGGTATATGCTAATGCCAGGAGCCAAGCTAATAAAATGGATGAGTTGGAAATGTTAGTACATGAGGAGGACATAGACCTTGTGGGAATAGCGGAGACTTGGTTCGACCCCTCACATGACTGGCTGGCCAATATCCAAGGGTATTCGGTGTACCGGAAGGACAGGGTAGGAAAAAGAGGGGGAGGGGTATGTCTCTACGTCAAGAACAATGTAAAGGTGATTGAGAGGAGTGACATTACGGAAGGGATGAGTACGGAGTTAGAATCCGTATGGGTAGAACTCCATAGGGAAGGAGAAAAGGGAAAAGTAATTGTGGGGGTTTGCTATAGGCCACCTAAACAAGGGGAGGAGGTAGAGCTGGAATTTTTAGCACTTTTGGGTAAAGTGGCAAAGCTAGGATCAGTCATCATATTGGGGGACTTCAATTATCCCGACATTGACTGGGAAGAGGGGACTACACACTCACAGAAGGCCCGTCTATTCACGGAAACCTTACAGGATAATTACATGTCACAGCTGGTGGATTCTCCGACTAGAGAAAATGCAGTCCTGGATCTATTAATCACTAATGACCCAGACATAATCTCGGAGGTAGGAGTCCAGGACAACCTGGGCTCTAGCGATCACAGGATGATCACATTTAGCGTAAATAAAAATATAGCAAGGCAAGTGGGGAACATAAGAACCCTTAATTTCAGAAGGGCAAACTTTCCAAAATTGTACTCATTGATGGAAAGGGTAAACTGGGACCAGACCCTGGGATCCCTGACCACAGAGGAAAAATGGGAATGCTTTAGGAACATATTAAGCAAAGGCATCTTGCAGTGCATTCCTATGGGAAATAAATTTAGAAAACTTATTAGGGGAAAAAATTTGGCCTTCAGGAAATATAAATCAGAGGGCACAGTATCGGCTTTCGACCAATACAAGGGGGCAAATAAGAAGTGTAAAGACGAAATCAAGATGGCTAAAATAGACTTTGAGAGACAAATAGCGGAGGATAGTAAAAAAAAACCCAAAGAAATTCTTTAAGTATATCAACAGCAAAAAAACTGGGGCAGAGCATATTCCACACATAATTAACGATGATGGGAGGATGGTTACAGAGGACACTGAAAAAGCAACCGTGCTGAATGCTTTTTTCTCGTCAGTATTTACACAGGAAACGGAGGGGTACACTGACCATGACGGTATGGTTAGTAGTAATACACAGGACTTGCCACTATGGCTAACAGAGGGTGAAATCAGGGAAAGGCTGGACAAACTTAACACAAACAAATCACCAGGCCCAGATGGCGTACATCCGAGAGTACTCAAGGAACTCAGTAAGGTTATATCCAGACCACTGTTCCTGATCTTTGTGGACAGTATTAGGACAGGAGATGTACCAGGGGAGTGGAGGAAAGCAAATGTTATTCCGATATTCAAAAAGGGTCAGAGGCATATACCGGGAAATTATAGGCCGGTCAGTCTGACATCAGTAGTATGTAAACTTCTGAAGGGGATGATAAGGGACTATATCGTAGAATATGCTAATGACAACAGCATCATCAGTAGTAACCAGCACGGGTTTACAAATGGCGTTCTTGTCAAACCAATCTCTTAACATTCTACGAGGAGGTGAGCTGTGAGCTAGATAGGGGCAGACCAGTGGATGTGGTGCACCTAAATTTCGCTAAGGCGTTTGATACAGTTCCCCACAAGCGCTTAATTTATAAAATAAGGTCTGCAGGTATCGACAGCAGGGTTTGCTCTTGGATACAGAACTGGCTAAAAGGGCGTATCCAAAGGGTGGTAATAAACAGCGCATACTCAGACTGGTCTGAGGTAGTAAGCAGGGTCCCCCAAGGCTCAGTCCTAGGACCAACCTTGTTCAATTTATTCATAAATAGCATTGAGGACGGGATCAGTAGTTCGATATCAGTTTTTGCTGATGACACAAAATTAGGCAGGGCAATGACAGCACAGCATGAAGCAGATATCCTACAGAATGACCTGGACAAAATAACGGAGTGGGCAACGACTTGGCAAATGAGGTTTAACGTAGAGAAGTGTAAGGTTTTGCACTTGGGGACTAGAAACATTAAAGCACAATACACGTTAGGAGGGGAACCCTTGGGGAAATCAAAAATGGAGAAGGATCTGGGAGTCTTGGTTGATGATAGACTAGGCAACAGTTTGCAATGTCAAGCGGCGGCTACCAAGGCTAGCAGAATATTAGCATGCATAAAGAAAGGGATGTTTTCCAGAGATAAGACTATAATCCTTCCACTTTATAAAACTCTGGTCCGACCGCATCTGGAGTATTCTGTCCAGTTCTGGTCGCCAGTCCTCAGAAGGGATGTGTTGGAGCTGGAGAGAGTACAGAGAAGGGCAACTAAACTAATTAGGGGACTGGAGGACCTTGATTATGAAGAGCGTCTCCAATCGCTTGATTTATTCTCCCTGGAGAAGAGATGCCTGAGGGGGGACATGATAGCAATTTTTAAATATCTCAATGGGGATCTCAGCTTAGAAAAAAAGCTGTTCAGTCGAAGGGATTGCATGAGGACTCGGGGGCACACAATGCGATTAGAGGAGAAGCGTTTTAACCTCAGGCAACGTGGTGGGTTCTTTACTGTTAGGTGGAATAATAATACAAGATTGTGGAATTCTCTACCACAAGAAGTGGTTTCTGCGGGTAGTATGGTGGCTTTCAAAAGACTATTAGACGTACATCTCAAGGATCAGAACATTCAGGGGTATGTGAAATGATTACAGCCACACACACCTACACAGGTTGAACTGGATGGACTATTGTCTTTATTCAACCTCACCTACTATGTAACTATGTAAGTGTTGTTCCTCCTGCCTGCCTTTTTCTTAGGTCAGCACAATTATGTACTAATGTAATGTTTGATGTAAAATTCAATAATCATGATTGTAATATATATATTTTTCAAATCTCTTTAGTGCAGCATCTATCTGGTCTTTGTAGTGCCCTGACGAAGCTATAATTGCGAAACGTGTTAGCATTCCCAGGGAGCGTTAAACTGCGTATACATTGAGATCCATTGGTGTGGTATTTTGTATCTATTCCGAGTAATCTTCTTACACATGGATCCATGTATTTTTTAAACATAAGTACATGTCTGTCATTATGTGATGTCACAATTGTTTTTTAAATTTTGTGTTAATAAACTCGGATATGTTTTTTACATAGGGGTGTTGTGATTGCATCCCTCCAACCATACGCATGCCGATATAGTCCCGCTTTTCTTGATCTCCCTTGGTCCTTACCTTTTTGTTTTTTTTTACTGTATATATATATATATATATATATATATATATAATTAGAACACTCAAAACCAATATTATAGTGTATACATTATTACGCCACTGGCATTAGGTGCTTAGGTCTTAAGGAGTACCTAATTATCTAAATATAAAAAAGTATATGGAAAGATGGTAGAAAAGGGTACATACAGTATATGCACATTCTAATATCGCTAAAAAGTGAAAAAAGAGTTGGACTTTAAAGGTGTTGAAATCTCCTCACAGAATGACTACTAGTACACAAACAAGGGTTAAAAAAGATTCTTTATTACAAAATTAATTGAAAGAATATTCGATTGGGGATAGACATCCCTTAAAACCATGAAAGTCTATAACAACTTTTTATTAAAACAAGAACACCCCTGAAGGTTGTGATTCTTCCCTATTTATGTGTAGCACCCTCCTAGGTAGGTGCTAGTGAGAGAGTATAGTTTTGGGCTCTGTCTGCTTACCAGAGGGGCTGCAGGTAAATCTATATTGCTCATTGCCTACCAGAGAGCAGGATCTGTTAGTGAGGTCTGCTCATTGTGCTCAGTATGAGATTCATTCAGTCTGGAGAGTGTTTCATGCTGGTCTAATAGGGAGGCATGTTGGACAGTGGGAGGAAACCTGAAAAATGGGTGCATAGGCTTTTGATACAGTCCTGATGATTGGCAGATGCCAGGTCGTCTCTGTGCATGCTGGGATACTGTATAAAAACCAGGAGCACATGTGCTCGGGGTCTTTCATTGGAGAGCGGAGTCCAAGAGGGAGGGGGCAGCTTTCTCCTCCTCTGCAGAGGTACCATGTGGTCGCAGGAGGTCGCCCTGAGGGCCAGAGGAGCAGTTGAGAGGAGCTGAACCCAGAGGTCCAGGGAAGCTGACTGAGAGGGGAGACACTGGAAACCCTGTGGCTGCAGTATCGTGATTACAGGGACTCGTGTCAAGGGGCCTGACCTGAGTGGGGCCACCCCTGCTCATAGGATAGTCAGTGGACGGGTGTCAGCAGAAAGAGGATGCTAGGGAGGGTATCCTGAAGATAAGAAAAGATATTGTTCACCAAGTTGTCTTGAGAGAGAGAGAGAGAGAGGGTAAAGAAAGCAAGAGACTTAACCCCATTCATCTAAAGTGGCAGGATGAATTAACAGCCTGGCTGTTTTATACCTACAAGTGGAGCTGTAAAGATAGAAGAAATTAGAAAAATTGGAGTATCCCACTATTCCCTTCTCCTATTCCCATTACAAAATAAACAACAAAAAAACACAATACCCCTGGACTATTTATTAAAGTGAAGAGCCAAGAGGAATGTAAAAATTGCATTTGTTTGTAACCATGTGTTAGTAATCAGGGGAGCCCGCGGAGTTAATATTTAACAGTCCCTATGGGGACAGTGCTACATATCTATACAATATGATTAGTATTATTATTGTTCATCCACATTACAACAAGTATTAAACAATAGAGCATCACATTCTGACACATTTTGCCTTCTTGGTTTCTTCAAGGGCTCAGAGGGGTGCATTAAGAAAGGGATGATTTGGAGGAACCAGTTGCATTTAAAACTCGCCCAATGTAGTTAAACATAAGATGGCCATACGATAAGCCGGACGAATGCACAAGCAAGGAGACCCCACCCGGGAGCCAACAGACACAGTTCCAAACAGACGAGATGGCATCTTGAACTCTGAGTACAAATTTCAAATAAGGAGAGCACTACCCCAATGTGTGTGTGCATACAAGTCTGATACAGGGATGAAATGGCTACTTTAGAGGTATATTGGTCTTTTGAAAGTCCTCAATACAAGCTCCATTGGTCTCATGCTACATATGTTTAAAAAAAAACTAGATGCTGTTCAGAGAGGTGCCTCCATCAGTATGCCCTCCATTGCCGCTACAATGAGTCTTTCTGGTGGGTGAAGGGGATCCTTTTGGATCTTTGGGAGGTGATAAAAATAGGGCCTTTTAAAAAACTTTTGTTTAAGAAAAGTCTTCCATTTTGTTAATGAGACCCTCAGCTGTCGCCTTATCAATCAATATGTGTGCTTCCTTCATGAATTTGGGTAAGGGATCATATTACATTTTTTTTATATGTTTGTTCATCAGATAACAATCTGAGAGATTCATTGTCTGCTGATCTAATAATCACATTCTGATTGGTGGAAAGTTGTCTCAATGCTGTAGATTCTTGAATGGTAAGATTTGATGGGAGATGGAGACGGGACCTGTTGGCACATTCGTTGAATATCTTCATAAACCACCTAATAAAAACTTTGAATATAAGGCCCCTAACAAACGTGGGGTTAAATATAGATTTTGGACTAAAGGAGGTGTGCTGAATGGGTGGGTAGAAGGGCAAATGCTGGGTAAGTAAAAGGAAATAATCCTCATCATTCTCAGTATATAGGTCTTCCAAAAATGCCAGGGCTGTATCATCTGGTGTCAGGGAATCAGAAGAGGAATTAATAGCGTTGTCTGGGTCATCAGTGGGAACTGTGAGATTTCTAACAAATCTATTCAAATCTATGAACAGTGTGAAGGGATTGGGAACTGCAGAGAGGCAAAGGTGAGGCCTCAACTGAGAAGAGAGTTTTCAGAGGCAGTGAGTGTATAATCGGAAAGATTAAAAATCTTTATAGTCTGCACACCTTGTCTTTCCTTCTTGTTTCTACAGGATCCCCCTCTCCTGCCTCCACTTCGAGTTTTCTTTTTGGGCTGGACAGGGGGGTTAGTTGGTAAAAAATGACTGGTGATGGTAGAGGGATTGTTACTCTTGATGTGGTCAGACTGTACAAGGGTGACTGCTGTAATGGCACCAGAATCATGATGATGATCTTTAGTGTGATGATCTTCAATGCTGGGAATGAATATTGTAGAATGTAAAACAGGGGCTGGGGTCAAAGATTCTATGGCAGAAGGACTGAAATGATTGGGAAGCACTGGTACATGGTTGGATAGATCTCTACAATTATTCAGGGATAGTACAGAGCTATGTTTAGAGGAAATATTATTCTTGACAGAACAATTGGTCAATAATGTAGAATTGTCTACAGCAATTACAGAGGTCTGTGGATGACGTGACTTACTGGTGAGCCATCTGTCTTTTTTATGCTGTGGTTTGGGAGTATAGTGTTATGTGTTCAAATGTAGAGATAATTGTTGAGTCTGTTCCATTAAGTAGGAACTGGCCTCAAGAGATGGAGGTAGGGTTCCTCCACCCCACCATCTCCGTCTCTCCACAAGTTCCTCCATACCAACTCTCTCATCCATGTCTTTATGGACCTTGGTTTGTGCACTGGTGCGCAGTTATGTTAGAACAGGAAGACACCATCCCCAAACTGTTCTCACAAAGTTGGGATCATGAAATTGTCCAATATGTCTTGCTAACCCCTTAAGAGTTCCCTTTACTGGAACTATGGGGCCAAGCTCAACTCCTGAAAAACAACACCACACCACACCATAATCCCCTGTACACCAAGTGATTTGGACCAGTGCACAAAGCAAGGTTCATAAAGACATGGATGAGCAGGTTTGGGGTGGAGGAACGTGACTGGTCAGCACAGAGTCCTGACCTAAACCCAATAGAAGACCTTTGGGATGAATTAGAGTGGAGACTGCGAGCCAGGCCTTCTTGTCCACATGAGTGACTGACCTCACAAATGTACTTCTGGAAGAATGATCAAACATTGCCATAGACACACTCCTTAACCTTGTGGACAGCCTTCCCAGAAGAGGTGAAGCTGGTATAGCTACAACGGGTGGGCCAACTCAGTATTGAACCCTACGGACTAAGACTGGGATGCCATTAAAGTTCATGTGCCTGTAAAGGCAGGTGTCCCAATACTTTTGGCAATATAGTTTATATAGGGTATCTCTATTTATTTACCTGTGTGTAAGTAACCAATTACATAAATGAAAAAAATAAATCAATTAAAAAATGAAAATCACGTCGGACCATAAGGGAAAATAAGCCAAGGAACATACTGTATAATGACATCAATTATCAACAACTGGAGGCTGCACAAATAAAAAACTTCTATAGCTGCAATATATAAGGAACAATGTTATTGGTGCACTCTGCCTGGGGTCATATGCATAGAAATGTCCTGGTGAATGATGATGTAAACACCAATGTAGTCCATTAGTCAATAAATAAATAAATTAATATAACATAAATTAATATGTCACCTTCAATGGCTGCCGGCTCAGATGTCAGCTAGAAGGGACTCTGGAGACACAAAGGAAAAACAGAGCAGCACCATCTAAGTGCAGTATAACTGTACCATCCATAACCTATGGAGTCATTTGTATTAGAGTCACGTTTGGTGTTTTCTATCAGTATAGAAATGGGAGCTGTTATATAGAAAAAAACTTTTCAGTTTTTCATTTATTATTTATTATGTATTATTATTTATTATTTTCTATGTTAGTGTTCACCTCATTATTCCCCTGAGATTGAATATATTTATCTTTTAGTATATTGGGGGTTCATATGCCCAAGCATTATTAGAATGTGCATATACTGTAGGTACCATTTTTTACCATCTTTCCATATACTGCTTTTTATACCCCTTAAGACCTAAGCACCTAATGCCAGAGGTGTAATAATGTATACACTATAATATTGGTTTTGAGTGTTCTAATTATATATATTTTATCATTTAGGCAGGACCCTTAAGGTTCGTTTTAAAATTGGTTGACCACCTGTGTAAGTACCTCATTTTATTTAAATCGTATTACCAATATTCATTTTAGTATTATCTCAGTATTGATTTGTTTTCATTTTTATATTTCTAATTGTATAATTTTTATTATGAGATACTCTCATGTGACATTGTTTTTGTTTTATATATATATATATATATATATATATATATATATATATATATGCCTGTCACATCATTTTACTATTTTACTATGTCCGCCCCTGGAGTCCACCCTTGCCAGCACATACATATATATATATATATATATATATATATATATATATATACATATATTGCACCTTTTTCAAAATGGCCCTGAGCTAAGCCTGACGAAGGAGCATGCATGCTCCAAACGCACACAACGCCCGATACTCCAGGAAGTGACATTAACACTACCTCCGAGTGTCTCCGAGTTTTCCAGGAAGCGCTGGGAGCCACCAGCGCTCCTGGACCTCCAACCACTGACACACCAGCAGTTAGTACCTGGGAGTGAAGCGGGTTAACACCATAATATTGCTGGAATTGCTTTTAATTCTGTGAGTGTTTCTTTTACTTTTCACACATTAAATTGAAGTTAAATGCAATTAAATGGCGCTGCTCTTTTTTCCCTTGTGCCTTCCAGCACTGGCTCCTTTCAGATAAGGGTTGACAGGGTGTACGGGAGCAGCTGGCATTTCAGGGACAGCGTTTGGCTCCTGTTGGGTAGTACTTACAGGTACCAGCTCCCTGGCTGGGCTGCAGGATGAGGCAGATTTCCAGCTTTCTTCCCCGATGTTGCTTGTCTTTGCAGGGGAGTCACCAACCTCAGACTCAACCCCATCTTTAGCAGTCACTAAAAGGCCTGCTTCAGCCTTCCAGGACTTCAACTGCTGTTCCTGGCAGAGACATGATCGCAGATCTACGCTGTAGATGAGCGGCTTCTGCTCGCTCAGTGTCAGCTTTGTGAGCGGGTCATTGAAGTGCCAACACTGGATCCAGGCACTGACTACTGCAGACATCCCAAGTCTCCCACGAGATGCGGAAGTCTCCTGCAAGATGTGGGAGTCTCCTGCATTTGGGCTGCAGCTCCCTGACACCCGCAAGTGCCGCACGATATCCTGGCTGTCAGCTGAAAGCCGCAGCAGCCCGAGGCCACATTCCAGAGCATTACTGTGAACAATGGAGCCGATACTTCCTGTATAGTTCCAGATCCAGTCAAAGGCGGAGTGATATCAAATGTACTCTGCCTGTGACGGGAGCGAGGAGCCAGCATTACCCGCCGGCAGTAACCACTAGCAGTACCAACCAACAGTTCCAGCCAGCAGTACTCACCAGCAGTACCCACCATCAGTACCTGCCAGCAGTACCCACCAGCTGTACCAGCCAGCAGTATCCGCCAGCATTACCAGCCAGCAGTATCCACCAGCAATACCCACCAGCAGTACCAGCCAGTAGTACTCACCAGCAGTACCAGCCAACAGTATCCACCAGCAGTACCAGCCAGCAGTACCCGCCAGCAGTACCCGCTAGCAGTACCAGCCAGCAGTACCCACCAGCAGTACCAGCCAGCAGTACCAGCCCTGGAGGACAGCCAGCAGCAGCCACCATCAGTGCCAGCCATGTAGAACAGCCAGCAGCAGCCACCAGCTATACTCACCTGGGGGACAGCAGCAGCCAGTGATACCTGCAGGAATCCTGAGGAAGAAGTGAAGATTGAGGTCAGTTGAGGTGCAGGTAAACCACAGTGCATCCATGTGAAAGCAGCGTTATGCCCCTTTCACACAATTGGTCTGTGCATTAGCGTGTGTAAATTGTTGCAATATGTTTTTTATTAACTACTTGTGTTCTGTCATAATAAAATGTCATGTCCTTGTTCATACATGTATGAATAATGACATGACATTTTCTGGCTGCCTAAGTCACATGTGCTAGGGGTGCAACTAGCCCCCAGCACATAACTGTAAATATCCCAGTATGTCCAGTGTTTCTGACCCCGACCACCATGACAACTTCAAATCAGTGAAGTGGTCATGGTGGTTACAGTGTTCCTTTAACCACTTGCCAACCGCCCCACGCAGATTTACTGCGGCAGGTCGGCTCGGCTGCGCTTAATTACGTAGATCAAAACTGACAGGAGAGCTGTCTGGTATGTAAACAATGTAAGATGGCTCTCCTGTCAGAGAGGCAGGGAAAGATTGTGTGATTCAGCAAAGCTGAATCACAGATCTCTCTCTGCCTCTGTTCAATCCATCCCCCACACAGCTAGTAAGCACATCTAGGGAACACATTTAACCCTTTGATCACCTCCAGTGTTAACCCCTTCCCTGATAGTGTCATTTATACAGTAACAGTGCATATTATTTAGCACTGATCACTGTATTAATGTCACTGGTCCCCAAAAAGTGTCACTTAGTTTAGATTTGTCTGCCCCAATGTCGCAGTCCCAATAAAAATCACTGATTGCCGCCATTTCTAATAAAAAAGTATAAAAAAAATAAAAAGTCCATAAATCTATCCCATAGTTTGTTAATGATATAACCTTTTTGCAAACCAATTATTATACGCTTTTGGGGGGGGGGGGGTTACCAAAAATATGTAGCAGAATACAAATTGGCCTAAACTATAAAAAAAAATAGATTTTTTTAATTTTTTTATTGGGAATGTTTTACAGCAGAAAGTAGAAGAAATAGTTTTTTTTTTTCAAATTTGACGTTATTTTTTTGTTTATAGCGCAAAAATGAAAAACTGCAGAGGTGATCAAATGCAACCAAAAGAAAGCTCTGCCAAAATATGTAAAATTTCCGTGTGTCTTACAATGATGCTACATAAATATAAGATGTGTGTCTCCACTGTGGATATTAATAAAGTGTCAAGTGCATTAAATAGGTGACTGGTGAAAGTAAATTTAACTATAATGAGTGATCCAACCCTGTGAGGGGTATATGATGGTGCTAAAACGATTGGAGAAATAAAAATAGGTGGAAAATCCAATGTGAATAAAAGTGAATAGAATGTGAATAAAAATAAATTGATGTAAGTAGTGTCAGCCTAATAAATAGGGCAATTGATAAAAAATTGGTAAAAAATCAATTGAGTTGGATCCACTTAAATAAATACAATATTGTGAAGTGTTAGAAAAATATAAAAAAAATATACAATACTGTGAAGTGTAAAACAAGGTACTATACAATAAATAGTATCAAATATAGACACAAGATAAATGAAAAATCTTATAAAACCACTCTAAAATCTGACACCGATAGTCCAAGTACTGGTAAGTCCGTAATGACTAGAAAGGTCAAAAAGGAGGGAGGGTGGTCCCACAATGGAATACCCTTCTTAAAGAGAGAGAGCAAAAAGTGACTTGAGTGCAGGTGCTCTAATGGAGAATTTTTAGAGGTGCTCGGATGTCGGTGACAATTCAGTGCTCCCCGCACCCCTTGGACCGCACTCACCAGAGTTGAACACCCCTACAGGGGTATCAGGCCTTAGGTAAATAATCCTGGGGTCCCCTTCTCTGGTTACTAGGGTGGTCCAACATTCTCCCCGAGTCCTGCGTACCAAGGTCCTTTGGGGTTAGGGTCCACGGGTATAAGGTATATGTGGGGGAAGAAGGCTCACATAGAGTAGTACCGCTTTAAAATTACTTTATTTCAATCAAAAAAAGGGGTACTCACAAACAAGAAAGGAAAATTGGCATGTAAACGGCAATAGAAGCGCACTTCCGGGACGCCGTGCGTTCCACGGGCCGGATATGCATTCCACAAAGGCGGATGTGGCGTGATGACGCTCTACGTACGTTTCGTCGGAGTGACGTCTTCAGGATACCCCTGTAAAGTCAAAAGGTGCATGTAATTAAAAAATGCTGTGTGGGTAAAATATATAATTAGATTGCTAAAAAGAAATATCACAAAGTGCTGGAAAAGGATATTTAATGTGAAGTGACAAGATGGTGTATAATAATAAATATGCTTCATGATATAAAAACAATAAATAAAAAAATGTAGCCAGGGGACAATCCCCTATATATAGCTGTGCTTGAATTAAAATCGGTGAAAGTGAGTGTGGTGAACTCAAGTGCTCGTGATTCAGCTCTACACTATAGGTCGCATTCACCCTTAGAAAGAAAGGTAACCAATAGTGGCTATAGGAATGTCCATAGGGGGATTTGTATCCAGTCTGGAGCTCCTAGGTCTGGTTCCTGGAAATCCTTACAGATAGGCGGGTCCCATCTAGGTGCTAAAACATAAAGAAATCCCCATAGTGCAATATATATTGTTGAAAGCATGTAGTAGATTATAATAACTCACAGTGAGGAGTTTGATGATCGACTCAGAGTGTTAGGCGCAGTGCCGGGAAGCTTCCGCGTTCCAACCACCGCAGACTGCAGACCGGAAGTCACGTTATTACCCTCAAAGCGCTCTACTGGAGCGCTTTGAGGGTAATAACTTGGATAGGGATTGGAGGTTATGGGATGCCCATTTGACTTCAACAACAAACTTCAGGGACAACTCTTCCTATATACAGCTCTATGTCAGCTTCACATCTTCCTCCAGCATTTGCTCGCAGAACCCAGCTGAATCACTGTGAATATCTGACAGTTACTCAATCAGATTGCTGACCCATTACAGGAAGGCACCCAAGGCCCCTCAGTTGTGTAGCAGAATTTCAGTGTCCAGTTTGCATCATTCCTGTGGCTGATCCCAGCACCACTTCTTCAGGCACGGCTAACTTCTCCCCACTGTCCACCAGATTGAAACTCACCAGTCTACCCAGCTGACTCTCAGGAGATCTCCCAGACATGCTGACCTGTTTCTGCTGTCCTCTTTCCTTGCTACTCTCATGCATCCAGGATGGGCTTCCCCTGTGTATTTTGGTAGGATCCTTCCAGAAACTGAGCCCCAGGAGTTCAATCCCCCCAGACTAGGGGGCACCCTCGAGGGCCACCAACAGCCTCCTCAGCACTCCATTTCCATCTTCCACCCAACTGCTCATCCTGGCATGACTCATGCTTATTTATGAGGTGATCTGCCCAACCCCCCCCCCCCCCTGCCAGCCCTTTAATGAGGATTGGCTGAGGCCCTCATAAATGTTCCAAGCAGCTCCTCCTAAACTCTACCCTCTATGTCTAGAACATTCTCCAATGTCCCAGAGAACAGGGGGAGGCACCTAAAAAAAATCTGCTAGGATGAGTTGCTGTGGGTTTTTAGAGTACTCTGAATGCCTTTAAGATGTAGTTTTGCCAACATCCCTATGTGGATAAGGTAAAAAAGATTTCTGGTGCCTCAGGCCAGGAGGGGGTTTGGGACTTTTTAGGCAAAGATATGAAATGTTTTTGTAAGATAAAATAATTTATTGTACATTTTTAGAAAACCATACAATTTTTGGTGTAGGGCTATAGGCCCTATTGTGCAAAGAGGTGATAAAGAGTTGAGTTTTAGAGTGAGAATGGTGACTTGGTGATAGCATGAATGTGTTTCTCTGTTCACTAGACTTGTTTACAAGTTACTGGGACAGAGATAACTTCCGCAATATCCGACGCGTTTCAGCTTAGCAGCCTTTATCAAGGATATCACTGTATCTGTAGTTGTAACAAAGAAAGATATATTTTAATACACCCACTCATCCAAGGGGAAAAATTTCCATTGTGGTGGTGTTCACATAAAAACTTACATTTTCCTTATTGCCCTTCCGTGCATGAAAGCCTTGTCCTCCTATCCTGTTTCCTGCGACAGGAACTAAGTGGCTGCTTCTAAAATTGATGATATGTGTTATAACAAATGTGGTTGAAGATGACATCATTATTTATTTATTTTTTTTTAAAGAAACTTTATTAAAATCAATGTGCGATACATTCATAACAAGAGTTATCATTGTACAATACATTTTAACATTTTTCGGAGTCAGAAGCCGAGCAAGGGAAGAGCTCATATCTGACCCGGGGGGGATAGCATGGAAACATTCCAAAATCAAACGAAACTGTCATACTAGAACCCTAGTTGGATGGATCTTATGTTCTTGAATGGCATTGATGCTATGGGGTCAAACATTGGAAAAAAAAGGGAACAAAGGGCGGATCAAAAGTGAAGGGGAAAGGGTATGAAGAAGGGTGTAGGTGAGGTAAAAGGATGTTGGAGAAGACACCTAAGCTACAGCACGAAATTCCCTACCCAGGAGCAGCATATACAAATTGTCCACTACCAGAGCAGAGCTGACATTTTTGGGTAGCGAATCTAGAAAATCCTGCCATTTGCTTGAGAAACGGTCAGCTGGGGATGGAAGGTTGGGGTCCGTGTTGAGCCGGTCTTTAGTCATAAGGCTTAAGAGTTTGCGATGTACCTGTGATACAGAAGGGCCCACAGTTGTAATCCAATTGGCAAGAATAACTCTGTGAGCTATTAGTAGACAGGTAAGGATCCAGCTGCGTGGATGGGGGGAGGGCGGCTAGTCCATATCTGTAGATGCTTGTCCCAATATCCAAAGATAAGCAGTAGGGGGTCCTTTGGTAACTGAAGGAGCGTGACCCGTTGTATGTGCGCCAGCACCTGGTCCCAGAAGGTTGAAATAAAAGAGCATGACTAGAATCTGTGGTGTAGTGATGGATGGTTAGTTCTGCAGTGAGGGCACAGACGTGCAAGAGGAGCATTGCCGGTGGACGTGAAAGGAATATACGCTCTATGCAGAATTTTTAACTGCGTTTCCCTCCATGTTTCGTTGGGTGTCAGGCGAAGGGTGTGTTTATAACCTTGAAATAACTTCATGACCAGATCCTCCAGGGGAAAGTCCTTGGCCCAATTGGCCACCAAGGAACCAGCTAGGTGAGTGGACGTAAGTTTTTGGAAGGGTTTATAAATGTCAGATATGCTATAAGTCCCTGAGTGCATTAAGGGGTCCAGCAAGGGATCAAGGAACCCTATATATGTGCCCAGCCCAACATGTTTCGCTGGTGACCGCTTCTTCAGGGGCAAACAACGTGGGTATATAGATATCAACAATTGCTACTACAAGTAATAAGAGAAAACAAAATCAATAGATATATATATATGTAACAGACATGGCATCATAGATACAAAACATTGAACAGCATATAAAGGTCAAAGAGGGTGAGCGCCAAAATTCATATAACCCACCTGTATAGAGCCAACTCTAAAAGCAGGTAGACAAACTGGGGATCGCAACTAGGGTAGATGCCTCTACGGCGGACATGGGAGCAGTCCAAGCCAAACAGGGGTCCAATCAAGATGGTGTAGTATAGTGTATTCTGGGTGATCAAAAATATATATAGTATAAAATTTAATAATATAATTCGATATTCGTATATATTAACTCCTCAAAAGGAGAAAAAGAACTTACCAAGAATATCAATGTACTTATATGTATCCCCTGTAATGTCCAAATGACACGGCTAGGGGGTAGCTGCTGGAATAGCCAGAACTGGTGAGTGAAAGAAGTGGATCAAAAATAGATCCAATGACCCTGTATCCATAGAAAGAGGGGGAAAACACCATGATTAGAATACTAAAAGAGGGGTAGGGAAGGAAAAGAAACGAGCCACCATGGTGATAAAAGGAAAAGAAAATATAGATTGTGGTGAAGAGCGACCATAATGTAAACAAGCCCAGCACCAAAAAACCAAAAACCAGAGGGAAAAATCACCGAATGAATCAAATGTGAGAAAAAGTGAGAGCATTCAAAATTGTGAAAACGTTCGGGATGTGAGTATAAAATAACTAGGGTGAGAAAGGAAGGGTGAAAAAGGGCAGTGTTAAGGTATGTGAAACAAAATGAATGAGTGCCATAAAAACCCAGGAAATGAAGGTAGTAGGGCTATTAGTGATAATAGACAAGGTAGGTATGAAAAGGTATCGGTTCAATCAAGCAGAAAGTTAGTTACCTGACACTCCAAACAGTCCGGTGACCCGTAGCCGTGTGAGTGTCCATGTTAGAATGGCGCCTATAAGGAGAACGGCTCCACCCCAAAGACAGCTGGGCCGGTGGATATCCGGCCACGTCATAGCTGTGTTCGGGGCAGACGCACCGAATGCGCATGCGCATGTCCGACACATCGGAATGCGCCGGAAATGGCATAGTGCGCATAGCAGGGGGCCGTGCCCGAGCGCCGATGGGAAGGCAAATCACCGGATGAGCGGTGACTGTCAACAACAAAGGAACAGGGACACGACCACCTACTCAGGGACACATATTGCATGTATACCCAGACGGGCGTCACATGCATGTGTCCTGGATCATGCTTTGCTGGGGTTTTTTACCTTCTCTGGATCAACTGTGGGTATAGGACTGTGTATATTGGATTGTATGATTTTTTTTCTCTTTTTTCTTGGTTTAACTACTTTGTAGATGGACTTGTGTCTTTTTTCAACCTAACTATGTAACTATGAGTGTCGTGCCAAGTTATTCAAATAAAGTTTTTGAAACTTCTTCTTTGCCTGGTCTGAAGTTAATCAAGGGATGTAATGCAAGTACCTGGCACACAAAGTCTACATTTGGGTCAGCTAAGCACATTAGGGTATGAAGTCAGCAGTGTAAGAGATAATACAGTGTGAAGATACATGTGGTTAACAAAGCTAACAAAGGTTTCTCTAGCAGCCTGTCGTAAGCGTGTACGTTTGACAGGTAGGATAGCCTCTTGCAGGATTTGTTGTCAGCACTCTCTCTGTGAGCAGGTCCATCCCCCATAGCAAAGTGAGCAGATCAGCACCACAGAGCTCCTCAGCCTGAGCACAGGTATGAAATAGGAGGAGTTAAGTGAGTACACACATGGAGTCCACCCTAGGTGCACGGCGGGATCCCATTCTGTTACTGGGAGTGAGGTAGCATGACAGAAGTTGTTTGCAGAAATTGTCAGCAATCCCAGTATGCCATTATCTAAAGGAAGGTAGAATTTCAGGAACATGTCACTTTATTGGCTAAACACAAGCATGCCCACACACCACGGGTGGAACTGGATGTACTGGTGTCTTTTTTCAGCCTTATCAACTATGTAACTATGTAGCAGAGATACAGTGGACAGGTGGAGAGGACAGATGTGTAGCCCAGAAGAACCCACCCTGAGGTAAGCCTCTCAAGTGACCCTTACTTGGCGCCCAATGAGAAGGGGAAAGATGGAGGACGTGATGAACACCCCATCCCCATATGGCCCATTTGGCCTGAAATATTGCCATCGAGTTATGTACAGAATGAAAGACTTTTTCTGACAGCTTGATACTTTCCATTCGGGAGAGAACCTGAGACCATATCAAGGTATCTGACCTCCAATTAAGAGCTACCATCCAATGAATGGAACACATTCATGTATGGATCAGTCTCCCCGTTAGGGTTGGAACATCAGGAATTTTCATAAAGAGTAAACAAACTTTAGGGGAGAGGGAAAAACTTGACCCAACAATTTTCGAAATGAGCTTTTGGGCTTGATCCCAAATGGGTCGCAAAAAATTGCAGTCCCAGAAGAGATGAAGCAGAGTACCTTCTTCAGTACAACCCCTAAAGCAAGAAGAAGAGACCGACTCGTAAAAAGAGTGCATTAAAGAGGGGGTTAAATACCATCTAGTAAAGAGTTTAAGGGGAGATTCCCTGCAAGCGCTAGAACGGGAACATTTGCGTAGATTACTCCACATATTATTCCATTCCAGAGGTGAAAAAACACAACTCAGGTCTCCCTCCCATTTAATCATATACCCCTGCTTCTCAGGAAGAGAGACACCAACCAAATGTGAGTACAATGAAGAAATAATACCCTTTCCTCTGGGAGAGGAGGAGCAAATGTTCTCAAACACAGTAAATGGTGGGTTAAGTGATATGGTGCCTTTTGAGCGAAAAAACTCAATTATAGTTAAATAATGGCCCAGTTCAGAGCTGGGAATATTGTGTAGTTGAGTGAGTTGATCAAAAGTGCAGAGTGTATTACAAATTGTGATGGCTTTAAGGGAAACCAGGTCTCTGGATATCCAAGGTTCCAGTTCTGTTTCCTCTAGTGGGAAAGAGGGAGAGCCCAAATAGTTCATAAAGGAGGTCAGAGGTGAGGTTCGGGATACCATTTCCAAGGGAGTCCTCAGCTTGAACCACAGTTGAAGTAAATGGTTAATAATTTTGCTAGGGAAAGTTTTGTACCGAGGTGGTCTCGGAATGTCCCAGAGTATGGCCCCCAACGAGCATGGGGCAGCCGAAGCCCATTCAAAATCCAACCAAGGGACACTATCATCCTTGGAACACCACTGAGCCAACTGTTGGAATTTGGCAGAGAGGTAATAAAGCCAAAAATCAGGGAGACCCAGACCACCTTGAGATTGAGGGGCATGTAAATCCTGTTTATTATATCTAGATTTTTTTCCACACCAAACAAACTTTGAAATCTCTCTTTGGAATGACAAAATATGTGTCTTTGGGACATTGATGGGGAGGGCACGGAAAAGAAATAACAACTTAGGGAGCACAATCATCTTTACCGCTAAAACTCCACCCAGGAGAGAGATATGAAAAGTAGACCAGGTTTTTAGTACTAGTGTTAGTTTTTTGAACATATTAGGGAAATTCAGCAAAAATAGAGAATCATAGTGAGGAGTAATATGTACTCTCGGGCACCAAGCAAATGAAAATCGTTCTCTGATGGAAATCTGCATCCAATTCGAGGAGGTTGATTGGCATGAGAGAACATTTGGAGAGATTAACTCCTAAACCTGAGATTGAGCTAAATTGCTGCAGTTCCACTAATAGTTGAGGAAGAGATATATGAGGTTGGGACAAAAAAAGAAGGACATCATCAGCGTAAAGGCTAAGTTTGAACTCCCTTCCCTCCCTACGGTAGCCACTAATCTCGACATTGTCCACCCAGGAGAGAGATATGAAAAGTAGACCAGGTTATTAGTACTAGTGTTAGTTTTTTGAACATATTAGGGAAATTCAGCAAAAATAGAGAATCATAGTGAGGAGTAATATGTACTCTCGGGCACCAAGCAAATGAAAATCGTTCTCTGATGGAAATCTGCATCCAATTCGGGAGGTTGATTGGCATGAGAGAACATTTGGAGAGATTAACTCCTAAACCTGAGATTGAGCTAAATTGCTGCAGTTCCACTAATAGTTGAGGAAGAGATATATGAGGTTGGGACAAAAAAAGAAGGACATCATCAGCGTAAAGGCTAAGTTTGAACTCCCTTCCCTCCCTACGGTAGCCACTAATCTTGACATTGTTTCTTATAGAGATTGCTAAAGGTTCAATTGCCAGGGCAAACAAAAGAGGGGAAAGGGGGCACCCCTGTCTGGTACCCCGTTTTAACTGAAAAAAGTCGGAGTTGCATCCAGGAAGGCGGATCCTCGTCTGTGGGGATTCATAGAGGGCCCTAAAGCCATGAACGAATCCATCACCCAGGCCATATCTTGAGAGCAGATGATCTAAAAAAGCCCAACTGATGCTGTCAAACGCCTTGTTGATGTCTAGACTAACTAGGCAGGTGGGAGATTTGCTAATATTGGCGTCCTGTATTATATTAGAGACTAGCCTAATATTGTCGGTAAGTTGCCTACCCGGGATGAAACCTGTTTGATCAGGATTAATCAAATGGCAGATATACTTACCCAATCTATTAGCAAGTAGGCGACCAAACAATTTCAAGTAATTATTCATGACCGAGATGGGCCTAAAGTTTTGTGGGAGAGAATGGTCTTTATCGGGTTTGGGGATGAGTGACATGTTAGCATATAGCATTTCTTCAGGGAAGTTACCGCCTTGTAAAATATAGTTAAATAATTTGGTTAATTTAGGAGTCAGCATTGAGGCAAAACTTTTATAGTAAGAGGGGGAGAATCCATCTGGACCCGGAGCCGTGGAAGACTTCAAGGATTTGATCAAGTGTAGGATCTCCTCTTCCGAACAAGGAGCCTCCAACTCTTCCCTCTGAGAAGCAGAGAGGGAGGGAATCTGTAATTTCCCCACCCAAGAGTCAAACTCAGCCGGAGATACATCGGAAGATACTGATAGCAGGTCTTTATAAAAATTTGTAAAAATCTTCAACACCTCTTCAGGGTGAGAAACCATCTTTCCATCCTGCCTTCTAAGTTTATAAATATGGGTGGGTTTGGAGTCTTGCGTGAGTTTTTTAGCGAACATCGTAGACATGGTGTTGCTATTAAGCATAAATTTTGAATTGGACCACCTGAGGGCCTTTTCAGTATCACCAGATAAAATCTCGTCTAGGGCACGTCTTTTGGTGGAGATCAAATCCATCAAATCTGAGGAGGGAGCTTGGTTATGTAAATTGTATAACCTATCTAATTCTTTAGTAAGGGATTTTATGTCGGTTAGTCTAGCTTTATTTTTGGCTGAAGCTAGGGCAATAATCTTACCCCTAATTACTGCTTTATGTGCTATCCATACTGTTGACGTGGGAGTATCACCATTTTCGTTTATACTAAAATATTCCTCCAGGGAGGATGCAATCTGGGTTGTTAATGTGGAGTCATTCAGCAAAGAATCATTAAGTCTCCAATTAAATGTTGAGCTCTTTAAACCGACCCCGCATGCCTCGAATGACACAATTTTATGGTCCGACCAAGAACAGGTGTGTATCCTAGCATGCGCGGAGTTAGCCAGTAAAATCGGTGTGCAAAAAATATAGTCCAATCTGGCCGTGCTTTCATGGGGGTGGGAGTAAAAAGTGAACTCTTTAATACCTACATTATGTGCTCTCCAAGCGTCAATCAATTGGAAGTCACAAAGGACCTTGGTTAGCGTTTTGGGAAAGGCCTTAGAAGAGGGTGTAACTCTACTCCTATCCAGGGAAGGGTGAGCGGATAGATTGAAGTCCCCACCAACCACCATATGGGGCGATGTATATCTACCAAGAATCTCAAAGAAGTGTTTAAAAAATGTGGCCTGAGCTTCATTAGGAGCGTAAAGAGAGGCAACTGTTAATGATTTACCCGCTATATTACCTTTGAGGATCAAGAATCTACTTTCCGGATCACTATATATAGAGGATATATCAAAAATAATGTTGTTACGGATGAAGATAGCTACTCCTCTTGCCTTGTTGTGAAAAGTAGAATAATGAAATTGCCTAAATGACTTGTCAAAAAATTTAGGAAGTTTGTCCGTGGCAAAGTGCGTTTCCTGCAGGAGAATATCAGCACCTATTCTTTTGTAATGTCTAAATGCTTAATGTCTTTTATTTGGGGAATTGAAACCCTGAACATTATGTGAAATTATTTTAAGACCCATCATAAATGAGGATTAAAGATCTATATAATCTGATAATCAGTGGATAAGATAGCTGAAACTGAGCCCAATTACTGAAAAAGACCATTAAGTGTGTTTGAAGCCAATATACAAGAGACATTTTAAATGCAACATTTTGATGATAGCATGGCAAAAATATTCCCAAAACAGGAAGTGATGCAACCTTCGAGCAAGAGATCGCAAACAGGTCAACTGACTGAGGAGTCAGTAAAAAGGTTATAATGATCTGAATGGATGACTTTCTATTTTTCAAAAAACAATATTTTTGTGGTATCAAAAGAAAAACAATACCAACAGGAGTCCTAAAGACTCTAAGATGTGAAAAACATCTCAGGGAGACGGGCAACTCATGTAAACCCATCAAAAATACAACAAAACACAGGACGATTAAGTCCAGACGCCATTCGTGGGGTCCAGCGCCCCGGGACCACAGGAACCCGCGGCGAGACATCGAATAGTCCCTGTTAAGGGCACGGGCACCCACGAAAAGGCGCATGAGGGACAAACCAGCAAGGGGGGGGGGGGAGGAGAGAAAAGGCACTTGTGAGTTGTAAACCTAGAAATCCAAAGATTCCAACCATCAGTATTATATAACAAAATGTTAATGCACCGAAGAGCATCATAGGTACAATGGGGACCCATCCTGAGATGATAGGTCTCACAACAGTGATAAGTATCTATAATAGACCTCAAAGGCACCACAGGAGTTCCTGCTAATTCGCACACAAACATGAAAGAGAGAAGGAAAAAAAAAGCCTCATAATTGGTATTTTAAATGATTACAAGGGACCATCTCTAAAGGGGTTTCGCCATCTGCGCTGATCCCTTCTTGTAGCTGGAGTAGACCACACAGGTGAGGGTCTTGGAGTAGCTTGAGGTCGGGCTTCAGGTGCAGCGTTCATCAGGCCCAATTTGATAAGCAGTTCTTTTCCTTGCGTCAAGTTGTAAACCACATAAACAGAACCATTATGGGGCACTGTGAGCTTAAAGGGAAATCCCCATCTGTAACGAATCCTAGCCGTCTGCAAAATGGTGGTGACCTCTTTCATACCACGCCGCTTCTCAAGGGTGGCCTGCGATATATCCGGAAAGATTTGAATCCTAGTACCTTCCAGCATAATATTTGGGGTATTCCTGGATACAGTATACGCAGAATGTCCTCTTTAACCAAGAAGTCCTTAAGACATAATACCACGTCCCTTGGGGGCTTATCAGGGGGAGGTTTAGGGCGCAGGGCTCTGTGGATTCTATCACACAAGAAGGCAGCAGCAGGTTTATCTGGCAGTAGTTCACTGAAAAGTTTGGACACTGCAGGGGTTAGCTCAGTCACTGTCTCTGGAATACCTCTGAGGCGCAGGTTATTCCTACGATTTCTATTGTCCAAGTCTTCGACCTGAGATTGCAATAAATCGTAATTGTCAGACAGGAGCTCAAAATCCTTCCTGAGATCATTATGTGCAATGGCCAGTTCGTCATGTTTTGCCTCCAGTAAATCAGTGCGGCCCCCTAAGGCAGCTATTTCTTGTGACAGAGTATTGGTCGATTTATGAATCTCTGTTTGAAATTTGTCTGCCAGTTTGTTGTACATCGCCGTGAGACTAGCATCCAAATCAGCCTTAGATATGCTATTAGCGTACTCACGGTCTGCTGCAGGAGATGTAGTGGAAGGTGGCGGTGAAGCGGTTTCAGCATGCTGCTGAGAGCAGGCCTGGGCGCCATCTTTGGTCATCTTGGTGGTTTCTTTAGTGCAGAGGAGATATGTTGTCAGGGAGCGTTTTTGAGGGCGACCCCGATTGTTCTTTTTCGTTGACGGCATGCACGGGATGTTCCCACGGGGGTGCTGGTACTTTGTGCTGCAAAAAGTTTTGATCTGGCACCGGGAAAGCCGCCTGTCTCTCCCCCCTCCGACGGAGCTGAGCCGCTAGTGACCTTCCAGCTCCGTGCCGCGCATGCGCCCCCAGGGGAATAAATTATCATGGGGAGTACATATGAAGATTTATTTTTCCCACATTTGTTGCACTTTTGGTCACAAAGAAGGACTGGCTTCACGATTTATGCACATATTTTTCTTTTTAGTTACTCTCTTTTCACTTTATAGACTTAAATTGTTTAAATTTTTGGATTGATGCATATGGTGATATAAAAATTAGTAATAATAACCGCGCTAATGGAGATCAGACGTACAGCTGCAACTTCAAGTGTGACCACACCCTAAACAATATTTATATAACAAGTCGCGCTAATTGATAAATAATAAAGAAAGTCCATAAAAGTCCATATATTGAAGGATCACAATATTCTGATCGGGCTCCCTATGGATCACAATATTTCTGATTGGGCTCCCTATGGATATGTGCTTACCAGAATTGGTAAAATAATGTGCAGGTTCTCTATATTAAGTCTTGTCCCCTTGATAGCAGACTGGAACCATGTACCTCGTATTGATTCAGTGGCCGTTGAATCATAAAATAAGAATAAAAAACGCAATAGCGTAAAACCCAACACAAATGATAAGTGACTGTAACACCAATAGGTGATTGATGTAAATTCCAAATTGAGGTTGTGTAGAATAAACCAACACCAATGTGAATGCTCAAAAGCAAACAATTAAAAAAGGGGAAAGAGAGAGGAGTCTATTAAAGTGGGACACCCATAGGTACCCCTTACCATAATGAATGAAAGCAAGTGCATAAAAAGTGCTATCCTTCACCAGTTGGAATCGCCTCTTACCAAGCGAAGGAAATTATACGCCAAAGTGAAGAAAAGTGATCATAAAGGAACTGTATCTTCTGTGTATAAACCTCCACCAGTTGAACTCGCCTCTTACCAGAAAATTATAAATTTGAGCCAAAGTGCAGCAAAAATTCATATGTGTCACATAAATTCAGTGCCAGCCTTCACCAGTAGGATTTGCCTCTTACCCAATGGGAATAATTAAAACGCCTGTAGAGATATCAGACCTCATAGAAAGAACCTGATGCAAATCCGATCCGAAGGACTCCAAAGGAAAGCCAGGGTAATCCCCACCATAAAAAAGAAACAGCTTCCATAGTGTAAAACCGTTATAAATTTTATTAAAAATAAAGAGTAACACTCACAGTATAGCTGGAAGTACAGAGCATGTGTAGTTAAAGCCGCCGGCAGGACGGCACCGCTCGTCCGCACTCCCAGGTCGCTGTCAGATGACGTCAGTACGCCGTGTCCTAACGACGTTTCGTCACAGATGACGTTTTCAATATGGTGATATACTGTAAACTTATTAGATTAGCGCTCCACTGTTGACTACATCTAGAACCTTAAGATAACTTGTGAGGAAGCTGCATTGGATGTCTGTGCTCAAAGGAAGGAACTTTGACTTGAGAGTTAGAGTCCAGGATTTACAGCTGGGTAATTGGGTGCTTCTAGTAAATTTGGATGCCCCTGGAAATCACACGCTGGATGACCAGTGGACATCTCAACCCTCTCAACCCTCTGTAAGCAATTGTTTGGTTTGCTAGTGTACCAAATCTACATGTAAGGGAGAACAGGACCCTTAAAAGTCTGGCACTGGACCCATCTACTACTCCTGAGAAAAGTTGTTCTGATGTCTCAGCAGAATGATCTATCCTGTACTTAAGCGTCTTCTTCAAGGCAGAGATTATTAATGCAATAACAGTCTTCTCCATTAGTTGAAGAGGAGAAGGAAGACAATGAAGAGGAAGATCTGAACCAATGGATGCCACTCCATATATTTCTAGTCATGACTTATTCAGGGACCCTCAGGCCTGAAGCTCCTGAAATTACACCTCAGGTTCAAGAGGAAGAAAGACACGAGGAGTCTTCCATTCTGCCAGCTGAGGAGAAAGCAGAGACCCCTTGACCAGTCCTTGAATCTGAACAAGAGCTCCTTGAAGAATGTCAATTGGAGCCCAAGGAGCAGAGAGCAAAGAGATTGATATGCGCTCCAAAAGGCTGACGTATGACTCCCTAGGTCAGTGATAGCGATTCTTGGCACCCAAGATGTTTTGGAAATACATTTCCCATGATGCTCATGCACTCTGCAGTACTTTTCACTTTGCTTGCTCAAGCCAGTACTACCAATATCTATATATTGTTACTATGGTAAGTACAATACCAGTATATATATTGCAAATTAATATGTGATCAAAATTTTTTCTTTTCTGATAAATCATGTGCAGATTATTGGTGGCTAAAACCTGTAAATATATATAAATGTATAAAAATCAATTATAGGAGAAGTAATGTAAAATTCTAAGAAAGTATCCATGAATAATCAGCGAAAAAAAAAAAAAATATATATATATATATATATATATAGTCCCAAAAAAATATAAAAGTGACTTCAGTGCTCAAAATGTCCTTGATGGCAAAAATATATATGGATCTTCAATTCAAAAGTGCACGTGCTTTAGCATAATTTGCTGTGACATCAATCCCTTTGTGAATAAATAGGCTGGATCACTTACCAGATTGAGTGGATGAAAACACCTATGAGAAATTAAAGGGAAACCCTCTGTTACAATATAGAAAAAGATGCAAGAAAATGTTGAAGAAAGCACATAAAAAAGGAATTTTAAACAAAAAAGAATACAAGTACCTCCTATTTGAAGCACCACGATCACCAATTATATATCATTTACCTAAAATCCATAAAAACTCCACTAGACCACCAGGGAGGCCCATCATCAGTGGGATAGACTCCCTTTTTTCCAGAATCGGTGAATATATTGACTCGTATTTGCAACCTCTGGTCAACCAGTATCCATCGCATTTAAAAGACAACAAGCATTTGATAAATATACTAAATACCATTCCCAGAGATGAAGATAAAGAGATTATACTTGCTACAATAGATGTAGAATCTCTGTACACAAATATTGATCAGGATGATGCCCTTTCAGCGATTGATTGGGTCCTAGAACAGAAATCATCACTAGAACCTGAACAAAAAAGATTCCTTCTCAAACTGCCGAAAACTGCCATGAATACAAATTACTTCTGGCATCAAGGAAGTTTCTACAGGCAACACAAGGGCGTAGCTATGGGCGCAAAATATGCGCCCTGCGTCGCCAACTTGATTTTAAGTAAATGGGAGGAAGAAGACATTTTTAGCAAACAAATAGAGGGACTACAGACATATAGAAGGTTCATAGATGACATCTTCATCACGTGGACGGGATCAGAAGAAACCCTATAAAAATTTCTCCAAGATATAAATATCAATAAGTATAATATCAAATTCACAGGGACCTGGGACAAGAAAGAAGTGAACTTCCTGGACCTTACTATATCGCAGCAGGAAGGAGAATTAACTACGATAACAAACTTCAAATCAACCGATAGAAACAGTTATATACCCACCCATAGCTGTCACCACCGAAATTGGATAAAGGGTATACCAAAAGGACAAATGCTAAGATTAAAAAGAAATTGTGGAAACCAACAGATACTGGAAGAACAAACACAAATGTTGATGGCAAGATTTAAGGAAAAGGGATATAAACAAGATGAATTAGAAAAAGTGAAAAAAGAGGTCGAGCAAATAGATAGAGGAAAATTATTGGAGGACAAAATAAAACAAGATAAGGACTATGGTCTGGCTTTCATTACGAATTATAATGTCCGACATAAGGAGATTGAACAAATTATACAAAAACATTGGTATCTACCTTTGAAAGACGAACAACTTAAAGAAATTTTACCTGAGCGGCCAAAATGTATCTACAGAAGAGGTCCAAACCTGAGAGATAAATTGGCCAAAAATGTTCCAAACCCCCCCAAAAAACTGTGCACTTTTTTGACTTAAAAGGTTTTTTTTTACATGTGGGAGATGTAAACCTTGTAGAACAGTAAAAATTAGGAAAAAAAGAACATATGAATTTACATCAAACACTACTAATAAAACTTACAAAATAAAAAATCTGATAACTTGTCAAAGCACACATGTCACGTATTTGTTGACTTGCCCATACAAACTACAATACGTGGGACGTACTACGAGGGATTTAAAAACCCGTATTGGGAAACATATAGACAATATTAAAAAGGGTTTTAGATACCATAGTGTTTCTAATCATTTCCGCCTGAAACATAATAGAGACCCCACCCTACTGACATTTTGTGGGATTGATATTATTGAACCCCACTGGAGGGGGAAAAATATGAGGATTGCAGTTTCGCGTAACGAAACGAAATGGATTTATCTATTATCAACGTTACACCCCAAAGGAATGAATATAGATATGGATATAAACTGTTTCATTTCCAATCCATAAAAATACACTGTGTTAATAAATACACTGCGTTTAGAATACTGCATTTATAATGGTCTAGAAACAAATCCTACCCAAAAATTAGAATATTTATTATGTATGTAATATTTTCACTTTTACTGGTTTTAATTCAATATTCAATATAAATTATTTATTCATTAAATTAAATATATAAACACAAATTTTTAATATACAATATTTGTTCACATTAAATCACACACACAGAGTATGTATTTATTTGTCACATAATGACTATTTATATGCCTGATTTATGTCATTTTATGAATTTATGAATTAACTGGTATTAAATTGAAGAATTTTATCTGTTATTAACAAATGGTATTTAGGAAAGAGCTTTTATAATCATCCAGGGCAATTTTAATATATTTTTATCATAGGGTGTTAGTTGTATATTATTGTATATGATTTAATATATTTATGCGGAGTATGTGACCATTTATTGTATAAACTATGTATGTAAATTTGACTGGTATAGGTGTTGTATGGGCTACTGATCCACCCCGCTGTCCAGTCCGAGGTTATTTGGGGCATTTGTAAGTAGATTTCCATCGAATTAGTGCTATGGGGACACCTCCGATCTTCATAAACTCCTTCCGGCTGCTGTTTAAGGGCGGGAGGAGGGGCGGAGCCTTCCGTATATGAGTCTGCGTCTGGCTGTGCTGTCCAAGCTCTGAGGACGTCACCGGAAGTGATGAAACGCATCAGCTTGGACCACACAGCGTCATTGCATCACATCGAGGTGGAATGCAAGCCGGAAGCAGCCTGTCTCTCTGCGAGGAGGACGAGCAGCCCGTACCGCTAGACCACCAGTGATGTGATATTACTTTTTAAACCATTACACCCGATTTATGGGCAATAAAGGATTTCCTTAAACCGTATTACACCATTTGGAGCCTCTTTTTCTCTCCCATATACCATCATTGATACCCTGGAATACCGCGGAACCATCTGAAAATTGTGGGATCGCTCCAAGGGGAATACCTATTAAGCCCAGGGGGCTTTTCAAGCGTGAATGGTTCTAATGCCATACGGTATATAGAACCCACTCAATCTGGTAAGTGATCCAGCCTATTAAGGGATTGATGTCACAGCAAATTATGCTAAAGCACGTGCACTTTTGAATTGAAGATCCATATATATTTTTGCCATCAAGGATATTCACCATGTTTTGAGCACTGAAGTCACTTTTATATTTTTTTGGGACTATATATTTTTTTTCGCTGATTATTCACGGATACTTTATTTTCTTAATTTTACATTACTTCACCTTTAATTGATTTTTATACATTTATAAATATTTACAGGTTTTAGCCACCAATAATCTGCACTTGATTTATCAGAAAAAAATTTTTTTGATCACATAATAATTTGCAATATATGTACTGGTATTGTACTTACCATAGTAACAATATATAGATATTGGTAGTACTGGCTTGAGCAAGCGCTGTATTTGGTCTAAATATTAGGCCAGAGACACTCCATACACTTTATTTGTACAGCAGCTGCTATTCATTGTTTTTAGGCTCTTTTATATAAAATACCCACCGCTATTTTAAATCTACAATTTTATAGTACTCTCCCATTGGCGCGAGGAATATACTTTGTATATATATTTTAAAAATTTAACTTTTCACTTCGGCATTGGTGGAAAATGACCCTGGCCCATTTCCTGACACACCTTGGTGAGAGGGTCTTTTGATTGAAATGTTTGATAGAAAAAGTATTATAGGATACATTCATTTTAAAATAGGCATGTGTAGTTAGATGTTAGGATATTGTATAGTTTCATGTTCCCCAAAGACTCTTGATAGGGGAAATGTGTAGACCCAGTAAGAGGCACTTCCTGTACTACAGTGACATAGACCAGGCTGTCACTGACAGTATCACACAAGTGTCCCATAAACCAGCGCTTAAAAAACACTTATGGGTTTGTTTTCCTTGTAAATTAGACTCAATGGATTCTCATCAGATTTATTGACCCCTAGTGAGTGTGGGTCAAATTGATTAAAAAATAAAAAATAAAAGTTTGTGTCTTATCTTAGTTCCCACCATCTCCACAGCATTAAACCAAACAAAAACCTAAAAGGCCAATATAGTGTAGTATATTCAAACCCACTTTCAATAATAAATCAATAATTCATTGTGCTCACATATATCAGTGATTTTGTGGCACACTTCACCCAGTGTTATTTCCTTCACTCCCCCATTCCCATATACTTTTATAAGCCACAAAAATTCTTCCAGTCATATATCAATTATCCTCCCTCCTTCAGGTTTTTTCTTTTTTTTTTCTTCAGGTTTTTTCAAGCCTCCAATTTTCGTGAAAATATATAAAAATAACAACAACTTGATAGTGTAACATTGTCTATTCTAACAAAAACGCAAATTATCCAATATGTGCTCACGTTAAATTTTTGAATAAAATCCCCCGTTTTCATGGTGTAATGAAGCCAATCCCACATGCTACATAACCTTACCACACAGAATGCCCGCACATCCAAGGGCTACATAAAGCAGGACAAAACCATCCTGTCTTCTTTAAATATATCTCCATTGTGAATATTCCCACATATATGGCAGAGTTTCCACATAAATAAGAATGGCAGCAATAGTGCAGCAAAGTCACAGCTAAAATATATATTGTACATTAAAATGCTCACATGAAGTGATAAGCAATATGTCAGTTTCCAAAATGGCGGATCGGCACCTCTGCTTCTGAGTCTGATGTTACTGGGCTTCCAGTGCAGAGAGAGAACACAGGACACTTGTGAGGCTGTAATGTAGGGCCAATGGAAAGCCCCACCCCCGCCCCCCCCTGGGAAAACAGGGGACCTGAGGAAACAGCAGCTTCTTCTGCTGATGTTGATGTGCTACATCAACAAAAGTAGAGTTACTCTTTAACATCCTTTTTTCCCCCATGTGTATGTAACCTTTTTGTTTTCAGATTTTTCACATGCATGTTAAAATCAGAATTTTTTGATACAGAATTACAACCCCCAAACAATTATGTATTTCCTGAAAGCAGAGGTCACGTAGAATATAATAACAGTTACAATCTTTTATGTCACATGATATTTGTGCAGTTGTTTCTCAAACACTTATTTTCAGGAAAAATACATTATTATGAATTAGAGTGAACTTTATATTTTAGTGATTTTGCGTTAAGTAAATAGGTACTAAACATATCAAGTCTCAAAATTCCACGTACCCATGAAAATGGTGAAGAACTGCAGAACCCAACACTGTCCATAGGCGACGCTTTAAAATTCTTCACAGGTTGTCATTTTAGAGTTAACGTATATGTAAACCTTCACCTTGTAAAACAAGCCATTCAGTTTAAAATAGAAATGCAAAGATGTGTATATACATTTAAAAAACATGAATATACATGAATATAGATCCTCTGTTCTCAACTGCATAAGGAGCTTGAGGAGGAGAAACAGCAGCTCACTGATCTTCCCAGTGAATGGCTGCGCAGGGGGAGTGTGTCAGCACAAATCTGATTATTGAAGGAGAGTAGGCCGAGTTCCCAAACAGCCACAAAACTGACCTGTTTAGGGTGGTCATTTTTGTAATAGGAAAGCAAAGGGACTGGCAGGAATACCAGGGATTTCATACAAAGGAAGCAATACAAAGAGAACAAGGTACATTTTCATACAAGTCCATGGTAGAGCAGGCACTTCACAAGAATATGAAATGCTGAGTTTACATTTTCTTTAACTGAAAATTTTAGCCCTAGAATTATTGCTGTCACTGATGTTTGCAGCGATGTGTGGTGCAATTGCGGTTTACATACATTGCAGTGTATCTCTGTTTATTATGACATACACTGCATCAGGAAAGTATTCACAGCGCTTCACTTTTTCCACATTTTGTTATGTTACAGCCTTATTCCATAATGGATTAAATTTATTTTTCCCTTCAAAATTCTACAAACAATACCCCATAATGACAATGTGAAAGAAGTTTGTTTGAAATCTTTGCAAATTTATTAAAAATAAAAAATGAAAAAATCCCATGTACATAAGTATTTACAGCCTTTGCCATGACACTCAAAATTGAGCTCAGGTGCATCCTTTTTCCACTGATCATCCTTGAGATGTTTCTACAACTTGATTCGAGTCCACCTTTACCGAGGAAGGTAGGGGGGGATTATGTGCACAATTCCCCAAGAGAGGAACACAGTGGCAATACACACCTATCCCCAACAGGGAACCCGAGAGAAGAAACGCAGAACAAGAGGATGCAGAGGAGGCCAGAGGAAAAAGAAAACGGGAAACCTAGGCCAAGGAATCTTCAATCTCAATGATGCCACGTTTACAGAAGAGGAACTGAAAGTTTTAGAATTTGGACTTAAGTTTGCTCCCAACAAAAATCTTAACAAATTTGAAGTTTTTATTGATTTACAATTTTTTTTAAGGAAAATGAACATTAAAAAATAGTTTAACAATGATGATTTTAAACAACCCTATACAGGAAAATATATCCACACACAATTGAGAAATAAATCAATTTTTAATCCGAAAGTTAAGAACCCCCATTTTAGTGAAGTTTTCAAAATATTAGTCGAACAAGAGATTGAAGAATTGGATATTAAATCATGTAGGAAACAAAAGGACATATATCAAGGTATTATGATGTTGGAAAACAAAAAAGAAGTGGTGATCAGGCCCGCAGACAAGGGGGGGGGGGGCTAGTCATCCTAAACAAAAAAGACTACTTGGACAAGCTTAATAGACTGGTGGATGATCAAGACACTTACGAAAAACTGAGGGGAAACCCTACGAACAAAAATAAGGCGAAACTCAAAAGAATCATCAAAAGAGCACAAAGAGAGGAACTAATCAACAAATGGGAAGCAAGATATTTGGTTCCAGACGCCCCTAGACTACCAGTTATTTATCAGCTCCTTAAAATCCATAAAAATAAAGAGAAACCCCCTGGACGTCCCATTGTAAGTTAGATAGAATCCCTGTTTAGTAGGTTAGGGGAATATCTGGATTGTTTTCTTCAACCTAGTGCTAAAAGTTTCCCAACCTATCTTCAAGACAGCAAAGAAGTGATTCAGATTTTACAAGAGGTCAAAACGAACAAAAATCAGATTTTAGCCAGCATCGATGTAGATTTGTAATATACGAATATTCAGCAACATCATGCACTTGAAGCCGTCACGTTGGCATTACAAAAAACAAATATGGAAAAACATCAAATAGAATTCCTTACAGAAGCTTTAGATTTGGCTATGAGTGAGAACTACTTCTTGCACAATGAGAATTTTTATAGGCAAAAACGGGGTGTTGCAATGGGTTCTAAATATGCCCCCTCAGTGGCAAATATCTTCCTTAGTAAATGGGAAGAGGAAGTAATTTGCAGCAAAGAAAGACCCGAATTACTGCTCTACAAACGCTATATCGATGATATACTAGTCGTTTGGGTAGGTACTGCTGACTCTTTTCAAGAGTTCATGCAGGAGATAAGGACCAATGAATACAACATTTCTTTCTCAGATTCGTGGAGTAAGGAAGCCATCAACTTTTTAGACTTAGTTGTTTTTAAACAAAATGAAAAACTTTGTACTAGGACATTTTTTAACCACTTGCCGACTGCTGTCAGTAGATTTACTGCGGCAGTCAGCCCCTCACAGGCAAAGTGACGTATATTTACGTCACTAGCCTGTGAGGCTCTGGGGAGCGAGCGCCGTCGGCGGTGCGCTCCCGCGCGGTCACGAACCCCCCCGCGAGTGTGACCGGTGGACCCGATGTCCACCGCTCACTCTGCGATCGTCGGGGGGAGAGGGAGAAAGGCAGGCAGCTTGTGTAAACAAGCTGCCTGTCATTCTCGCCTGTGTAGAAACCCTGATCATACGGTTCTACTATGTAGGACCGTTGATCAGTGTAACTACAGCTCAAGCCACAGCCAATCACAGTTAGAATCACGCCCCTAGGGACACACACAGCCCCTCCCTCTCAAATAAAGTTAACCCCTTCACTGCCAGTGTATTTTTACAGTAACAGTGCATATATATAGCACTGATTACTGTAGAAATGTCACTGGTAACCCCAAAAGTGTCAAAAATGTCAGTCAAGGGTCCGATCTGTCTGCCCCAATATCGCAGTACCGCAAAAAAACCCGCGCCATTACGCGTTAAAAAAAAAAACAACAAAAATGACAAAAATCTTTCCTTTTGTTAGTAAACGCAATAACTTTTGCGCAAACCAATCAAAATACGCTTTTTGCGATTTTTTTTACCAAACATATGTAGCATAAAACAAATTGGCCGAAAATGTTAAAAAATTTAGATTTTTACTTTTTTTTTTTGGGGAATTTCATATAAAAAAATTTGAAAAATATTGTTATTTTTGCAAAATTTTCGCTCTTTTTTTGTTTATAGCGCGTGATCAAAAAATCGCACAGGTGATCAAATACCACCAAAAGAAAGCTCTGTTTGTGGGAAAAAAAGGACGTCAAATTCATTTAGGTACAGTGTTGCACGACCGCGCAATTGTCCGTTAAAGTCACGCAGTGCCGGATCGCAAAATACCCCCTGGTCTTTTAGCAGCCAAATCCTCCGGGGCTTAAGTGGTTAAGGATGTAGGTCGGAATGGCTACATCCCAACGCATAGTTGCCACCATCCAAGATGGCTCAATGGAGTACCCAAAAGCCAGCTTATACGCATAAGAAGAAACTTCGACAGTGAAGAAGATTACGATTATCAAGCCAACATAATCATTAAGAGGTTTGAGGAGAAGGGGCACAATAGAAACTCACTGGAAAAAAATTAAACAAGAAGTTTTAAAATATAATAGGAATACTATGTGTGACGGTATCACTGTATCTCACCGCCTTGTAATTCCTTAATCCCCAATAGCTGAAGAATCCCGAATTCACCAAATAAGAAATCACTGGTATCGCTGAATAATTCCACACATGAGCCAAAGCTGAAAGCTGGAACACTTTACTGGAAGCAACAACAGGCATTTCAAACTACAGTTTCTTTTATCCCCTGCCCCCATGCAAGGGAGACACCCACAACAAATACACATTAACCAATAACACAAAGGTTACAATCCACATAAAATCCCCCCCCCCCCCCTCGGTCTGGGATGTAATTATGGTAAACAATGGTTAACATAATTATCACAGGCAGGAAAAATGCATTTTTTATCCACATGCTGTAACTTTAAAACTATACATCCAATCTTTATACAAATACATATTCACAATCAATCCAGGGGAACAACATATTAAAAAATGGCACGAATCGGACCATGGGTTCCAAAGTTAGTACAAGTCTCTTTGGCCTGGCTGTACAAGTCTCTTTGGCCTGACTTGTCTGCCCAAAACTGGTTCTACACAGTCTTTTGTCCTGGAGACAATTGAGAAGTGATCCACTTATCTCCCAAGGACAGCAAAATACATGAAACTATATAACTATGCAGCTTATTGCATAAAACAGGTACATTCAACATATCCCCAGATAGCTTAGATCTGAGCGCACATTATTACTAAATGGCGCTCAGATCACATACGTACAGATTCAACAGCAGGGGAACAACAAGTGTTTCAACATGGGACCATAATCACATGGTAAGAGGCTGACAAGTAGTCCTCTCCAGGTACTTGTGGCAACTCAAAAGAGGGGAGTTTGTCACAGACATATAAACGGATACTCAATATAGTCGTTAAAGCAGGGAGAGGAAACATGCGAACAGACATAGAAGGGCATCCTTCACACTATGTTGCAAAAGAAAAAAAAAGAAATTAACAATAAATATGGAGTGGCTTTTTTGACAGGTTTTAATAGACAGTACAAGCAATTAGAACATATTATTTAAAAACATTGGCACATTTTAAAAAGGGACCCTACTTCCTAAGAAACCACAATTTATTTATTCCAAACCATTGACGTTAAGAAACAGACTGGCAAAAAATGTGGTAGACCCACCAAAAAGAATCAACACCTTTTTAGACCAAGTAGGGCTCTTTTCATGTGGACGATGTGTGACATGTAAAACCTCTCACCATAGAACCCAAAAAAACACACACTTCACATCCACCAATAAAGGCAAAACTTTTAAAATTGACAAATTTATTTCCTGCGAGGCCACCTACGTGACTTACCTATTGGAATGCCCATGTAAACTCCAGTATATGGGCAGAACTACCAGAAATTTAGGGGTCCGTTTACGCGAGCATATAGCTAACATTAAAAAGGGGTTCAAGAATCACAGTTTGTCCAATCACTTTAGAAGAGTGCATAACAGGGACCCAACAGGCCTAAAATTCTGCGGCATAGATAGAGTGATGCCCAACTGGAGAGGGGGGTAATCTAACTAGAGGGATATCCCAAAATGAAGGAAAATGGATCTATCTTTTAAATATTAAAGAAATATTGCTAGAGATGAAGTAGGAAGCACCACATCCCTTTAATTAAAGTAACTACAATGAGGGGGGCGAAGTGGGACTTTAACGGTGCAAAATGATGGAGAAAAATCTGAATTCTCAAAAATTGTACATTTTATTACACATAGAAGGTGAGGACAAGACAATACATCAATATAAAAAGATAAAATCAAAAAAATGCACTCGAAAATATCAACTCTACATGTTTCGCCATCTTCATAATAGCTTCTTCAGGAGTTTTCATAGATATTTCTCGAGAGTGAATCATAATCAGGTGAATATATTAGCAATCCTTCAACTAGATATTTAGTCTCACATAATTGGATATATAGCAATCTTTGGTTGAATTGCATTTCCATGCTTTGGTCTCTTACTATTCCTACCCATTATTCCTAACTTGGCTGTCACCCTCTCTATGGGTCAACTTTAAGAGGTTGGATGTCTCGGTTCCCCTCCCCCTCTGTGCTCGTTTTGGTGGCGTCACTTGTGTTGCCTCCACCTCCGGCATAAGAAAGGGTTCAGGTTATTTTAAGGTATTTTTTCCTTGAATTACTGTTTTTCAAATATGTAAATCATTTGGGCATCCAATTTTAGGACCATTGAGATATGCCCTATGTATATAAACATGCCATGTCTTTTATGTTTTTCCTTCTGTTATCTAGAAATGTTCACTCTCGAGAAATATCTATGAAAACTCCTGAAGAAGCTATTATGAAGATGGCGAAACATGTAGAGTTGATATTTTCGAGTGCATTTTTTTGATTTTATCTTTTTATATTGATGTATTGTCTTGTCCTCACCTTCTATGTGTAATAAAATGTACAATTTTTGAGAATTCAGATTTTTCTCCATCATTTTGCACCGTTAAAGTCCCACTTCGCCCCCCCTCATTGTATTTACTCTATCTTTTGAATACTTTGCACCCCAAGGGGTTGAATGTAGGTTTCGATCTCAATTGTTTTTTAGCCAATTGGTAATTAATGAGTAATTTTATATATTTATTATATGTTTTTATGTAATACTATATCATGTAAATCAATTCTATTTATTACTAAACTTCAAATTTAATATTATTTGTAATAATAATTCATGTAGTATTCTCTATTATCAGAGATCCTCTTAAAATTATTTACCATGATTCCTCTAATTTTAAAATGAATATAGAGTTTCACAGATCTTTTACTACACAGCCACATATACATATTTGTGCATTTTTTTTATCATTTTTTATAATTTACAATTTTTTTACATAACATTCTTTATACATAAATTTTTAAAAAAATGTTTTTTACATATTTTTTTATATATTTTATATAATTGAATATAGGTATCCTATTTGCTAATATTGTATTCCTTTTAAAAGGCATAGGATTAATCTAACTTTAATTTAAACATAATTGAGCCCATGTTCGCCTAATAACTTGCTTATTTATTCAATTTGCAATATAAGCGCTTAATGTATGCATACATATCACTAGATCACTGTGCGGTACATATATTTGCCAGGACTAGTGTATGTTTACATATTTGTAACATCATGTTCTAAGATGGCGCAGGGATAGCTTATCCAATTTGCAATATATGTGGTTAATGTATGCATACATATATTTATTATATCATAGTGCAGTACATATATCTGCCAGGACCAGTGTATGTTTACATATCTGTAATTCCATGTTCCAAGATGGCACAGGGATAGCTTCCTGTTGGGTGCAGTTGAGACCATGTACACCCAACAGGAAATAGGAAGTGTATTGCATATACTTACACCGATTGGAGGAGGAGGTATATATAATACCAGCCTCATCATAGCCGGAAATACGTCTTTGATAACACCCTGGAGGAGGGCGAAACGCGTCAGCGAAATTTCCGGCTCACGATTGAAGCGTACGTCACTTCCGGTCTCGGTGGAATGCAAGCCGGGACCAGCGCAGCCCATGCAGTCACCGTAAGTCAGGAAGTCCTCTCTGCAAAGAAGATTGTATGTTCACAAAAGGCTTGTTATTACTCCTGAAATGTGAGTTTATTTTCTGCATTATTTAATAAAGTTTATGAAACGGGATTACACTATTGTGAGTTTTCCTTCCTATGGTCCCACATTCTTTGACCCACTGAGGAAATATTGGGTATTGGAGTCCACAAGACTAGCCTCAAAGGAAAAGAAAAGATCCACACTGGACTAAGTGCGTTTGACCCACATGCAATATTGCTAAGGGGTCCTGGCAGTCTGGTAAGTGGAAGTATCCACGGGGAGTGGACCCTCTCACCATTGCACCATTGTACCTTCTTGGCACGGATTGTCACCAGTTTGTACATTAAAGAGCCCTTAAGTACACCGCACCTTCACTAGCTACTTGCTTAAGGACTTTTTTGGAACTTTATTTATTCATCTATTTATTTAAATTATTTATTTATACACCATTGTATGGCATATTGATTTGTTTTTTGTCACGCATTTTATTTGCACTTTATTGAACAGCACCGTATGATTAAGATTAGGATAAATGATTTAATATATTAATTAATCATTTATTTATTCATTTGCAATATTGCACATTTTTTACCCACCTATACAAGAATTTTGGCACTAGTCACTTTATATATTCCGATTTGCGCTGTGTTTCCTTTCTGTCATTTTTTAATTATTTCTGAACAGCAGCATTTTGGATTGAGGGTAAACACCATATATCCATAGCGCAGTATCATTATACATTTTTCAGTAAAAGGCACATGACATCCCACCTGGAGTTTGCCAAAAAGCACTAAAGGACTCTAAGACCACGGGAAACAAAATTCTCTGGTCTGATGAAACAAAGATTGAACTCTTTGGCCTGAATGGCAAGCGTCCTGTCTGGAGGAAACTAGGCACTGTTTATCACCTGGTCAATACCATCCCTACAGTGAAGAGTGATGGTGGCAGCATTGAGCTGTGGGGATTTTGTTCAGGGGCAGGAACTGGGAGACTAGTCAGGACTGAAGGAAAGATGAATGCAGCAATGTACAGAGACATCCTTGATGAAAACCTGCTCCAGAGCACTCTGGACCTTAGACTCAGACAAAGGTTCATCTTCCAACAGGACAACGACCCTAAGCACACAGCCAAGATAAGGATTGGCTACGGGACCACTCTGTGAATGTCGTTGAGTGGCCAAACCAGAGCCCAGATTTGAACCCAACATCTCTGGAGAGATCTGACAATGGCTGTGCACCGACGCTCTTCATCCAACCCGATGGAGCTTGAGAGGTCCTGCAAAGAAGAAAGGGAGAAACTGCCCTAAAATAGGTGTGCCAAGGTTGTGGCATCATACTCAAAAAGACTTGAGGCTGTAATTGGTGCCAAAGATGCTTTAACAAAGTATTGAGCAAAAGCTGTGCATACTTATGTATATGGTATTTTTTCCTGTTTCTTATTTTTAATAAATTTGCAAAGATTTTAAACAAACTTCTTTCACGTTCTCATTATGGGGTATTGTTTGTAGAATTTTGAGGAAAATAATACATTTAATCCATGTTGGAGTAAGGCTGTAACATAACAAAATGTGGAAAAGGTGAAGTGCTGTGAATACTTGCCGGTGTAACGTGAGAATTACCTACCCCGTGAGAAAAACCTACCCTCGTCACTTCCGGCCAGAAACAGCTGAGCAGCGCAGCAGAGCGCATGCTCACAGCCCCGGATACCTAATGGGACAACAGAGGAGCTGACTAGTGCGCATGTGCACTAGTATGGAAATATGTCGGTGTACCGTGAAGAAAATCTACCCACGCCGCGGTTACATAAAACAGCTGGGCTGCATTATGAGTCATCTCCGCTCCTGTCCCTGGCACTTCCCTGATCTGGGCTAGTAAATATAAAAGCGGCTGGCGGCTCCGTGATTTATGTTTTCATACACCCGCCGCCGCTTTTATATTTACTTGCTGAGAGCAGGGAAGTGACAGGGACACAGGGACAGGAGCGGAGATGACTCGTATTGCAGCACAGTTATTTTAATGTAACCGCCGCATTACATACAGTGCCGTGAACCGGAAGTGACGAGGGGTAGGTTTTTCTCACGGGTAGGTAATTCTCACGGAACACCGGATGCACTGTAGATACATATGGTTTGATGTAAACCATATGCAGTATACTAAAACTTAAATGCATCTATGTTATATGGCACAATAAATGCAATGACATATTATATGGTTATATGAAATATTCAGTTTCCTTAAAAAAATTGCTATATGTCCTTTGCAGAGATATCGCCATTCTGTCCTGAGGATGCGGATCGAGTTGTCTGTGAAATGTGTTGAAAGGGATGCCACTCTAAGATCTGACAGGGTTGTGTTATGTACACAATGGCTTAATATTAATGTGTTAAAAGACATGAAAAAGCATATGCAAGGGCAATAGTGTAGGGCATTTTACTGATGAAAGACCTAATTTGACCTAAAAAAAAGGATAATTTTCCTGGATACATCAAGTAGTTGTGCTATATAAAGTTTTACTAACACATGTCAAAGCTGCAAAACTGCATTCAGGTATTAAGAGTCTTTAAGGTGTTAAGTATGGTATTACTTTCTTTAAGATTTAAACTTTCATTGAGGCTGAATAGTATAGCTCTTGCTATATTCATGGCCTGCTGTGGCTCTCATGCGTATGGTTGTTTGTCTTTCCTCTCTCCCCTTGCCCATTTACAAAATTAATTGCATTTTATCAACCATTCACAAAATACAAAGTGTTCTATGAATGGGAAAGGGGTGAGAATAATGAAAGGACAAATAACACTGTGGCTTCTGTTTATGAGAGCCACAGCTCTCATAGCTGCAGCAAGCTGGAAATATAGAAGGAACTATAATATTTGACCTCAGTGAAAACTTAACTATTATAGAAAGAAACACAATACCTAACATGCTCTTTACAGTGGAGATCAGTGGAAACAATGTTCTTTACATTGGCATACTCATTGATGTCACTGGCTATCTGAGAAATGAGAGGAGAAGCTTCACTGGTCCAGTGTCACTGACTTTGCCAAGTGATGTTGATTCTGGAACTATGGAGGCACCATCTGGTAGGAGAGCAATTTACCACTGCTCGGTATCCAAGGAATCAGTAGCAACTTCTGGAGGGGCTCTAGGGTTCCATTGAAACCTGTTCCGGAAAGGCTACTTTAAAATTTACCATATAGAAACTACAATATTTTAGGAAAACAATACTCAAGTATTACATCTATTTAACTATGGCCAACGGCCATGAACACTCCTTTGTAACTATCATTGATTATCCTGATGTTTGAATGAGTTTAGGTATTTTCATTGTACTCCAGCCTGACACCGTGTTCGTACAGATACAACTGGCAGATACTTTTATGTATCATGCCTTGAAAAGTATACTGATGCTGACCAACTATACACAGAAGCATGTGGGGCACGCAAATACAGTATCTCATGAAAGTGAGTACATTCCCTCACATGTTTGTAAATATTTTATTATATCTTTTCATGTGACAACACTGAAGAAATTAGATTTTGCTACAATGTAAAGTAGTGAGTGTACAGCTTGTATAACAGTGTAAATTTGCTGTCCCCTCCAAATAACTCAACACACAGCCATTAATGTCTAAACCGCTGGCAACAAAAGTGAGTACACCCCTAAGTGGAAACGTCCAGATTGGGCCCAATTAGCCATTTTCCCTCCCTGGTGTCATGTGACTCGTTAGTGTTACATGGTCTCAGGTGTGAATGGTGAGCAGGTGTGTTAAATTTGGTATTATCGCTCTCACTCTCTCATACTGGTCACTGGAAGTTCAACATGGCACATCATGGCAAAGAACTCTCTGAGGCTCTACATAAAGATGGCCTAGGCTAGAAGAAGCTTGTCAAGATCCTGATATAGAGCTGCAGTACAGTGGCCAAGACCATAAAACAATTTAAGAGGACAGGTTCCACTCAGAACAGGCCCGCCATGGTTGACCAAAGGAGTTGAGTGCATGTGCTCAGCATCATATCTAGAGGGTATCTTTATGAAATAGATGTATGAGTGCTGCCAGCATTGGTGCAGAGGTTGAAAGGTTGAGTGTGGGGGGGGGGGGTGTCAGCCTGTCAGTGCTCAGACCATGCGCCGCGCACTGCATCAAATTGGTCTGCATGGCTGTTGTCCCAGAAGGAAGCCTCTTCTAAAGATGATGTACAAGAAAGCCTGCAAACAGTTGGCTGAAGACAAGCAGACTAAGGACATGGATTAGTGGAACCATGTCCTGTGCTCTGATGAGAACAAGATAAACTTTTTTGGTTCAGATGGTGTCAAGCGTGTGTGGCGGCAACCAGATAAGGAGTACAAAGACAAGTACAGTATGTCTTGACTACAGTTAAGCATGGTGGTGGGAGTGTCATGGTCTGGGGCTGCATGAGTGCTGCTGGCACTGGGGAGCTACAATTCATTGAGGGAACCATGAATGCTTACATGTATTGTGACATACTGAAGCAGAGCATGATCCCCTCTCCTCAGAGACTGGGCCACAGGTCGGTATTCCAACATGATAACGACCCCAAACACACCTTCAAGACGACCACTGCCTTGCTAAAGAAGCTGAGAGTAAAGGTGATGGACTGGCCAAGCATGTATCCAGACCTAATACCTATTGAGCTTCTGTGGGGCATCCTCAAACGAAAGGTGAAGGAATGCAAGGTCTCTAACATCCACCAGCTCTGTGGTGTCCTCATGGAGAAGTGGAAGAGGACTTCGGTGGCAGCCTGTGAAGCTCTGGTGAACTCCATCCATGTCTGAGAGGGTAAGGCAGTGCTGAAAAATAATGGTGGCTACACAAAATATTGACACCTTGGGCCCAATTTGGACATTTTCACTTAGAGTTGTACTCACTTTTGTTGCCAGCAGTTTAGACATTAATGGCTGTATGTTGAGTTATTTTGAGGGGACAGCAAATTTACACTGTTATACAAGCTGTACACTCACTAGTTTACATTGTTGCAAAGTGTAAATTCTTCAGTGCTGTCACATAAAAAGATAGAATATCGTAATCACATAGAATAGAAGAATAGTGTGGGTGAGTCCTGGAAAGCCCTAAACGTACATGAAGTCCATTGAATAAAAGATTGTCGTTGTGTAGGGAGATCCCTTTATCTACTGGGGCAAGTCCAATCCTGGTGTGTATGGTATCACAGGCTTTCTGATCATTGGTTTCTGGTAAGCAGCCACCCAATCCTCTTGTGTGGTCACTGTGGGGTCGCATGCAGCACTTAATGTCGCAGGTGGTGGGGATTCATTCATTATCAAGGAATCGCTTGTTGAAATCGATCCCAGAAGTTTTACCAACACTTCATTGTTTACCAGTGACTATTTTTTTGAGAATTTTTTGCACGTTTTTCTTTATGGCACCTTTTATGGTTTATTTTCCTTTACTTTTTGTAGTATATGGATAATAATAATTTTATGCATTTTTTTTAAAACATTTTTTTCACATTATTGTTACTATTTAATTTGTATATTTATGCATATTCATTTTGAGCGCACTAGTCCATTTTTCACTTACCACTTAGAGGTGCACTCACTTTTGTTGCCAGCAGTTTAGACATTAATGGCTGTGTGTTGAGTTATTTTGAGGGGACAGCAAATTTACACTGTTATACAGGCTATACACTCACTACTTTACATTGTAGCAAAGTGTCATTTCTTCAGTGTTGTCACATGAAAAGATATAATAAAATATTTATAAAAATGTGAGAGGTGTACTCACTTTTGTGAGTTACTGTACATATGATTTGCTTTTGTTGGTATATACAAGTATAACATATTGTGTTGGTTTCCTTAAAGTTGTTCTGTCAGCTTATCTGGATATTCTCCTTCTGGTATTTAAACTCCCATGCTGACTTTCTGTTTGAACTTTGGATTGTGACACTTTTTGCCTAATTTGTGTGAATCTTGACTTTGGATTTTGCCTGCTGATTTGGAGTTATTTTCATTGGATGTCTGCCTGAATATCCCATGAGTGAAACCAAGTGTAATCAAGACCTGCAATTCTCTCCTCATGGCCAGTTGAAAGCTAAATGTATATCTATTTGAATATAAATATGGCTGCTGGCTCTGCTTTCCATGCTCCAAGGTTGTCACCTTTGACCTTCCCTGCTAGATTTAAAATTGTGCACCACTGTCATTTATATGTGGTCTACTAGAAACCTTACTGTTGTTACCTTTGGCTGAGGGATAAAGTATACTCAAGCCATTTTTAACTTTTTACCCTGGAGGAACTCAAAATAATTTTCAGGTTTATTATTATACCTAGAGCTCTTGGTACATCAGTGTGATCAGCAAGTTGTACAAATTTTTAAATAAAAATATTATGCTTAACCAAGTAGACTGGATTCGTATGGGAGGCAAAATGGGACTTTCATGGTACTACATAGAAGGCTTGCAAATCAATATATACATAAAAAATATAAAGTTTATTAAATACACATTAAAAAATACAGTACAAGCTTTTCTTGTGTAGAAAAAAACATTTGACAATGTTTGGGATTGTCTAAGACAAAAGGCTGTACATATATAAAATAAAGACAGTTTGTTACATTATTGTATCTATAAAAGCAAGCTGCTCCTCTAGCAATCAAAAAGGTCACCGCTGGAGGTAATTGGACCAAGGCCAAGATCAATGGCATATGCTAGTAGAACCCAACATGTTTTGCGGGAATGCAGCTTCTTCAGGGGTTAAAGGAGGAGAGTGTATAAATGAATTTCTGTAGATAACAAAGTAATGTAAAGTCAGAGATCAATTATGTATATATATATATATATATATATATATAGACAACCACTAGGAAAAATTTGAAATATATTTAACAAAAAAGTAGTACTATCAATATAGTCAACATAACAACATGCAGATAATTATAATGTAAAAAAGTTCCATGTGAAATAAAGGTGGCAACAGGCCCATAGCACCCAAAAAGTGATCCCCCCAAAATACCACATCGGCGGTAGATGGAATGCCTCCCGGGCGAGTGTGGGGGGCATCAAAAAATAATATACACAAACGCACATCCGAAGAATGTACCTGTGTACATTTACACCCTAACAGTTAAATATTGTAAATAGACAATTGTACATCAAGCTCATAAATAATTAAATAAAATGTGTGTATACAGTAACCATATATCTGAGTAGAAGAGAGTCGTATATATGATATATATGAAAAATGACAGACCCCCCAAGATTATATATGCAAAGAAAAAGAGAAATAATAAACAACATACCGGTATCCAGTTGGATAAATAATGATCTGTCAAATAGCAATCCAGGAGATGGAAGGTACAGCACCACAAAGGAGGGAGGGAAGGGGGCAGCCTCAGTTAAAGGGTAACCTGGGATAGATAGATAGATAGAAAGATAGAAAGATAGATAGATAGATAGATAGATAGATAGATAGATAGATAGATAGATAGATAGATAGATAGATAGATAGATAGATAGATAGATAGATAGATAGATAGATAGATAGATAGATAGATAGATAGATCATCTGAAATACACCATAACACTCGGATATAATAAAACACTGAAAAATAGTGATAATAGAAAAAACTGGGCTAGAAAAATATATATATGTATTAACCCATAAGCAGGATCAGCCACTAAATGGGGCAAGCCACTCAGAAATAGAACTGGAGGTAGGCAAATGGTATGTCGTTCAAAAGATGACAAAATGTGTCCAAATCACATATGTTGAGCATTTACATCCACCACCATTCTGTAAGATTGTAGATGGATAAACCAATAGTCTATAGGGACATGATTCAAAACACATAATAAAAATAATTTGTCACCTATTAAGTAGATTTGGGATCACAAAGCACCACCAATGGGATATGTGGGCCTTGAGCCAGGTATGATACGTAGCCACATAAAGTCAGCACTGAAACAGCCCCTCTATAATAAAAGGAAAAAGACCATAGCACACAATAATCAGGTCAGATCCATAGGTGAACGATACACAATTTCCCAGAATGAGTGGGTAAACAAGCTTACCAGTAGAGTGGCATATAAGTGTGTGCCCCGGAGATCCCTGAGGGTTGTAAAAAAAAATCCAGCCTATATATAGGGTGTTTGATGCAACCTGTCCTCCCGCCACTCGAGCAGCAGGACTGCCGCACTCGGATGGCGTCGGTAGACCCGATCCCGGAATTCGCACCCATCCAAACCCCAGAGCGTCACGAATGACAATCAGAGGCTGAGAGGGGACTGCCTGCCAAAGAGGATTGTGCACTCGCCCGGGGGTATGCCGAGTGGCAAATGAGGAAGCCAAGACAGCATAACGCCAGGGCCCAAGGCCACCAATGATCACATGAAACAACAAAACAATCTGTGCATATTAATGAATACAAAGTGAATGACATATTAGCATGAACATAGACATAAATAAAGAAAAATATAATAAAAAATGTATATGAATATATATGAATATCATTTAGGCTCGGTTTCCACTAGTGCGGCTACGAAGTCGTGCTACTTCTAGCACGACTTCGTAGCGAAAGTAAACTGCGGCTTCAGTGAGACTTGTCCCTCATATATAAAGGGAAGTCGCGCTCAAAAGTAGTACACGATTTACTTTTGAAGTCGCAGCAACTGAAGCCGCGGCAGTGGAAACGGACCCCATTGAAAACAATGGGTTTTGACTTGCTGTGCGACTTGACATGTGTCAAGTCGCACCGCAAGTCGCACTAGTGGAAACCGGGCCTTAAACAAAGCAATGAATATCTAAAATAAAATAAAATAATGTATATTAGTTCCGCAGCAGAAATCAACATAATTATGTTACACAACATTGACAGACTGGACAAAAGTGTTTTGAGAGAAAGACGTACATGACGTGATATGGCATATTCTAACATAGTCAAAAAACCCAGAGCATTTATTCCTATAAGAAGGGTTTGTGACAAATTACAAAGTCCTTACCAGATGGTACTTGGTCCCAGCCAGAGTCTCCAAATATGTGCCACAGTACTCACCTCGTTGCTTTCGTGTTTGCGAGTCTCCAGGTACCCATGCACACATTTGGTGGGAATGCCCCACGGTCTGTGTCTTTTGGTCCGAAGTGTATCGGGTTTTATCTACTATCTTCCACACATCCCTTACCCCTGATCCTGCTTCTGCGCTCCTGAACCACAAGCCACCTGACCTCACACGTCGCCAGTTTAAACGTTTCCTTTATATCACCATGGCTGCCAAACAGACCATAGCGAAGGCCTGGAAAACTTCCTCCCTTTGTTTCCTGACCATGAAAAATAGAGTCACTCAAGCTATGATCCATGCTAAAACTGAAGCTATCCTGCTGGATAATCTTATACCTTACGAAAAGCTCTGGAAACCATGGATTGACAACTGTCTTCCAATAGGCTTTGACGAATCCCTTGTACTAGCTTGACCTATGGTCACCGATACCCTACTGGTATTGTCAATCTGAACCTCATAAGTGGCTCGGGACTCCCTCCGGGCACCCTTCCTCCCCCGCACATCCCCCCTCCACTGTTTTGCCCTTCCTCCCCCCCCTATGCTTCTTGCCCTTCTTTCTCTCTTCTTTTTCTCCCCCCCCCATATTGCCTCGAGTTGTCCGCTACCTACTTTGTTTCCCTGTTGTGGCTGGACCACCAACTTTTGCTGTACTACGGCCTCCCTTTTTGCCCTACCCCCAGCCGCCCTTGTGCAATGTGTTTATCCTTTGTACTTGTATGCCGGGGCGCCCAGCTTGCCCCTTTCCTATTCCTAAACCTGTTTGTTATGCTACTGCTTGCTGTTAATAATGTCATTTTGATGTGTACTCTTCTGTTATGCACCACTATTACCTATTGGTATTGTTTTGTACTACATTCCTTCTGCTTTAATAAAAACCGTTTGAAAAGAAGAAGGGTTTGTATGTATTGACCTTGTTAATGCCTGGAGGAATAGTGGCAGATCGTTTTTTTATTTAGAGAGTTTCGGCACGTAAGATTCAGTTATCCCAGTCGCCACCCCTCGGATTGGGGGGGACAACTTCAAGTACAAAGAATGAAATTGTTGTATTATCAAACTTGTGATGTAGACCAATATGTCTAGTCTCTGGGGTAATAACTTTACCGTTCCCAGAATAATAAATATGGTCCCGGATCCGTTGGCCAAACTCTCTGATGGTTTTGTCCACATAAAAAGCCTTTGCAGGACATAAGATAGATAACACCCTGGGTTTTGCAATTGGCATGACTACGTGGTTGATGCCATTGTCCATTTGGTAAATGAATACCTTTACCTTCAGTGACCCAGGATCATCGGTGGCAAGAGCCACATCTATAGGTGCGCTGAGTTCTATGGTGTAATTAGATGGCATTTGATAATGACTGGGTGTCAGAGAATCTCTCAACGAGACTGCTCTTCTGAATATTAGTTCAGGACTAGAAGATACATACTTGAACAAAGTATGTTCCTCAGTTAATAAGTGCCAATGATGTGAGATTAAAGATCTCAAAATTGATTCATGGGCCGAATATTGAGTAATTAATTTAACAGTATTAAGCTCTAGATGTAGATGTACTACCATATAGGACACCTGTTCTAGGTCATGCTTTAGCTCTATTGAAAGCTTTTCTCAACATGGTTTTAGAATACCCATGAACAGTTAATCTTTGTCGTAGACACTCGGACTGGCGAAGAATGTCCTCCTTGGAGGAGCAATTCCTACGCACCCGCAGATACTGCGCGTAGGGTATACTTCTAACGAGGGGGGCTGGGTGTGCACTGGTAGCATGCAAGGTTGAGTTTCCTGTACTCAGTTTCTGATATAGATCTGTTATAATATAACCTTCATTTCCAATTGACAAAGTAAGATCCAAAAAATGAATACTTTTAACACTATACAGTACGTGTATGTCAATTTAAGATTGAAATAATTTGCATTAGGAGACTCTAAAAACTCAACGAGCTCAACTTGTGGGCCTGTCCAGATAATAAGCAGATCATCGATATATCGAAACCAGTACAGGATGTTTGTAAGCCACTTGGAATAACTATCATTGGAGATAGTTATTGAACATATGTTTAACCAAGGATCACAGGGTATTCTGGACAGGAACCCTTTTTGTTGCCATGTTCTAGCTGCTTTCTATTATTACTTCCAGGCATCAATGGATAAAAAAATGAACACCAGCTTATACATTTTTTTGACTGATCAGATTACTATGTTGGATTATTGACTTCAATGTGACAATTCAGTTGCTGCCACCAAGACATTAAGCTTGTCTTGCTCTGCTCGGTGAGCTTTTCCTCCATATAGCCACAGCACTGGATTTTCGGCCCTGGATGGTGGAGTCACAGCCAGTGGGTTGTTGCCTTAAAGGAACTGATACCTGTTGGGAGAAGTGGAGCCTACCTGGGTTACTTGATAGAGCTTTTCTGCTGCTATACATTATGCAGCCATACTCTTTAGTGAGTGTGGAGTGTTGGTGATGGTTTCAGGCTGTGCAAATTGTGGAAGTCACGGAACCATCTATTTATCCACATAATAGTTGTGGATGTTTTTGCACATGTCTTTTAGGAAATGATTGATGGACTTTTTCACTATTTATTTACGTTATGAATTTCACTATTCATTTATTTAAGAAATTTGATCACATTTGTTTCACTGCGGACTTTTAAAAGCTGTTGAATCTATTGTATCTATCGATTTACCTTTTGCTCCTTGCATGAATAATTAATTTTAGGCATTGCATTCTATATACTGTATATACTTATCTAGTAGGATTTTCTGTATATTGACCTCTTTGCTAGCTGCCTTTTTTCTTCTATCGGGCTCTGACTTATACCTAATTTACTATAGAATTGAAAAGGCCTTTTTACTGTGGGGGGGGGGGGGGGAGTGGTAGGGACTCACAGAAAAGGAAAGCCAGTTCTGTGTTTGAGTAACCAGCTAAATTATAAAAGTAATAACTGCGCTAAGCCTAAAAATAGAAAGCTGCAGCTGTAGTGGGAGTCACTAAAAATCAGAAATGTATAAAAAGAGCTGCGCTAACTGGTATAGCTTGATAAGAAGTCAAGTAAGTGTAAGGCCGTGAACCAGTGTTTAGCAGTTCAATATATAACAATCATTTAAATTTCATCAGACAATAATGAGCCAGATATAAATCATGTAAATCAAACATGTAAGTCCATCAAACAAAGGAGTCCAAACAAAGCATGGATGGGCAAGCAGAGAGTGTCCGGTGTAGAAAGGGAATCCTTCACCACATCTATGTGCCTAAAACCACAATCCGTGCCGCATGCAAAGGGCTCACACCAGGCTTACCAGAGCTCATTAAAAAGTAGGCATATCACTGTAATAGATCCACTCGAGAGACTGGCACCTCTTCTCAGCTGATTCCATGTAATCTCCTTAGCACAGCAGGAAGGAGCACTCTGTACCAATACCGCTGGAGATCATGTGCAAACACCCCATACAGAGCCTACCGACCTCTCACCAAACCACGGACCAAATGCAAAGGAAAGGGGAGCACCAATAGTGTAGTATGTATGGATATTTTATTCGTAAGAAGGGTAAAAACACTTACATTCAAGTAGATTCAAAAGCGCTTGTCTAACAATGTTGTATATCGCTGCCGCCCGGCTTCCGGGTTCGTCGTGGTGACGTCAGCACGCCTTCCCTACGCGTTTCGTCACAATTGACGTCTTCCAGCTAAATTAGCCAAGTTGGGTGAAGATGTAGCAACCCTGGGTGACACCACTTCTTCTAACAGCTGGGATAGCAGCCCATCTAGTAAGCCTAGACAGTTGGTGGTGATAGGGGTTTCTATAAACTCACTCGAATAGTTGTCTGTCCCTCTGGTGCAAGGGTTCGGCATGGTGGTGGACCAAGGAGAGAAATTATTGGGAGGGGCTGGGCATGGTGCTGAGCTGTGGAGGGGGCAGGAGCGGCCACCTCAGGCTCTCAGTGGCTCATCTGGACTGGCTCTGTGAGGTCAGCCCACTGTCTGCTCAAAACAGGTCACAGGAGTGCAGAACGAACTTCACACCTGTGATCCACAGGAGAAGTACAGCCAAACAAACAAAAATGAGCCAAACTAGACTTCTCTTTTAATTATTGAAGCTTATTACAAGCCCTCCAATGTTAACAAGGGGGTAAAGCCTCAGCTCCTTGCACAGATAGAAAGGGATGGTAAAGTGGTTATAATGGGACATTTTCACTACTCTGGCATTGACTGGTGTAGCGGCACTGTAAAGGGGCATAGAATGTATAAACCTATTACAAGGCAATTTTATGGTGCAGTTTATAGAATCCCCAACTCGACATAATACTCTGCTGAACCTGGTAATTTCAAACAATGGAGAGTTTATTACAAATTTCTATATAAAACAACATTTAGCAGTGGCCATACCATGATTTCATTTAAGTTGTAAATGAGTACATACATGATAGATTAAAGAAAATCATTTTAAGAGAGCAAATTTTCTAGTGCTGAGGGCTGCCCTTCAAGGTTAAGAATGGGAGGGAATACTGTCATGAAAAAACACAGAACAGGAATGGAAATCAATAACCAGAAACCAATCTGTACAATAATATATGATACCCTCAGGAAGCAAACTAGTGATAAAAAGTGATCTCACTACACCTTCAAAATTATCAATAACCTCTTGCAGCACTAATTAAACTGTTAAAATATGTGCAAATAATCAAATTAATAATACCTCAGTCTCCAAAATAGACATACATTTATGATGTGCATATCCAAAATAGGATCAAATAATTATCAAATAATTTTTATATTCTTAATTTATACCAGTGCATCACAATACCCATAAATAACTGATAAATAAAAATGATTACAAAGCTCATAAAGTGCCAAAATAACAACAAACAATATGAACAAATAGATTGTGAACAAAATAGTTCACGAATGATAAAGTCAATCTCCAGATGAGTACAACAGTGCTCTTCTCTTAAAATCCCACACCGTGTAGTGTAAAAATCTTCATCCAGTGACAATACAATTTGCTCACCTTAGTTACATGACCTCTAGAATGATGTGAGGTTGATGCAGCTTGTTTTTCCCTACAGGGGTTAATAATATGTTAAGGTTTCTTCCTTTAATCATCCATTGGGGAATGCCAGATTAAGCAAAAGTCTATAGTCAGACCTCTCTGCAATATGGGAGCCACGTTTTCTGTGAATCTCTTTTATCTTAAATATGTATAGGCTCACTGGTTCAGTCCTCCAGGGGTGCCCCAAAAGAAAAGGGAGACCGCAGTAATGCCTGGAAAAAGAAAGAGGGGCTCCCATACTGCAGAGATGTATAGACTTTTGCTTAGTCAGTACCAATGTGCCACGGAATTTCTGGTTGAGAGTAGTGAATTATATTGTAACTCACTGTACATCTGGAATTCCATATGTGAAGAAGGTTATTTTAAGGTGATTCTAAGCAAGTGTCCCAAAAGAAAACAAACTCAGCAAATTAGCAGAGTATGAACTCTCCAGAGCATTCTAAATCTGTGCAGCATCTGTGATTAATAATTTCACATTTCGCTTAGTTGGCCTCTGGACACTATATCATCACTCTGAGACATCTCAGAACCTTATGTATATTAATATAGATTTATTATTGGTTCAAAGGCTGTGCTGTAGCGCTCTCAGTCCAGTCAAAGGTTGGAAGTCTTCTCGGGATAAAAGTCCATGACACATTGTGGTGTTGCCACATCCTGTAAATAGATGTTTTGTTTCTAAAGTTTTATAATTGTAATCTTTGAAACTTGGACTGTGGTTGTACTCATTCATGGTTTTAAGTCCATAATATTTCACCACTCCCTGCAAACAAATTATGTTTCTTTTTTCTCATCAGTGACTGATCTGCCTAGTCAACATGTTGCTGGGATATTTACCAAAATAATTACAATGACTCCAAATGCTCTTGCATAATGAACTTTCTCCCTATAACATCATGTGTCCAGATGGTTCCTTGGGGTGATGTTTGCAGTAAGCATTTTAAAGGAAAAAACAGGCAGTGTGGATTTATTACATTGCCTTCATTTAACCCCTTGATTTGACCTATTCTGAAAATTAAACTGACAGACAGTTTCAACAGCATATCAAAAGGCAGGGGATTGTCCAGTATGTGGAGAGATAAAGTGACATAGTTGATGGCACCTCAATAAAGCAGCAAGAAGAAAGGTACATTTTTCAGTAGCCCCAAACCCCCCAAAAGAGATACTGTAGCAATACCTGATAAATTTTGAATTAGTCAAATAGGACCCAAAGAACATAATGTGGCTGTAAAGACCAAGAGATACGTTGGCTAAATTGGCCACCAAGATAATAGTGCCACAGGTTTGGGTAATTCAATCCACCTCCCATACGTATTCTAGGTAAAATAGAGAATTTTATCCTGGGTCCTCTTGAAAACCATATGAATTTAGTAAGTTTATTTTTTAAAACTCAGTAAAATGCTTTTGTTACTTGCACTGGAAGGGCTCTGAATAGAAAAAGTGGTTTAGGAAAAATTGCCATCTTTGCAGCCATAGGTCTACCAAGCCATGAAATATGGTATCAGGACCACTCCTCCATCAGCCCACAGAGAGAAGAATATAATATATTTTGATGGTAGCATAGTACCTAATTAGGTAAGTGCCAGATGAAAGGAAAATGTTATTGCAAACGAGATTGGATGTTTTAGCAATAACCTTTAAAGTGGAAGTAAACTTCCATCGATTGTTTGTACCTATAGGTAAGCATATAATAAGGCTTACCTATAGGTACTGTAAATATCTTCTAAAGGTGCACTGTTCAGGAGATATTTACTGTATATGCAGCCGATGACATCATTGGCGCGTTTGCTCGGAAGGAACGGCCACCCAGCCAGAGTCCGCGAACCCGTAAGGAAGATGAGTGCAGATGGATGCGGCCTCCAGTGGGGATAATGAGGGCTTTGTTTGCAGGTACGTTTCACATATTGTGCTAGTATGCGATGCATACTAGTACAATATGCCTTTACTTTGCAGGTCAGAAAAAAAAAGACAGCGGTTTACTTCCTCTTTAACCACTTTGAACACCAGAGACTGGAAAAAATAAAAAAAACTGCATCTCTAGTTTGTTTAATGCCTAATATTTTTTGTTTTGTATAATGTATATTGTTATAAATATTTTCACTGCTTATTTTTAACTATTTTAAATCACTTTCGGCCCAGGTACCATTTAAAAATAGCATTGAGACAATGGCTAGCAGTGGTTCTGGAAGGCTAGATCCAACACTTGCAAATACGTTAGTGTCAGCGCTGCTAACCAAACTAACCACTCTAATTGCATAAACAATAATAATAATAATAATAATAAATAATCAATAGCAAATAATGTAAAGTGCTCAGTGCAATCAGTGCATAACTCAGTGCAATATGTGCATATAATAATGTCCTCCAAAAAATAATTCGTAAGTACTATCAAGGATTGCAGAAAAGTGCTGTAGTGCTCCAATCAAATCGTGCTCTGTGTGGTTGTGCTCCCCCGCTGCGTCCCTACTCACCAGAACAATTATAGACCAGAGCCTGTGTTTTAAATGATGTCCCAATGCAGGTGCTACAGAGACTGTGCGGGGCTGCTATGCCCTATTGCTGCCCGTGTGTTCCTCCGGAAAAGCTTTATACCAGAGCCTGTGTCTTAAATGATGTCCCAATGCAGGTATCACAGAGGCTGTGCGGGGCTGCTATCCCATATTGCTGGCCGTATGTTCCTCCGGAACAGCTTTCTACCAGAGCCTGTGTCTTAAATGATGTCCCAATGCAGGTATCACAGAGACTGTGCGGGGCTGCTATCCCCTATTGCTGGCCGTATGTTTCTCTGGAACAGCTTTCTACCAGAGTCTGTGTCTTAAATGATGTCCCAATGCAGGTATCACAGAGGCTGTGCGGAGCTGCTATCCCCTATTGCTGGCCGTATGTTCCTCCGGAACAGCTTTATACCAGAGCCTGTGTCTTAAATGATGTCCCAATGCAGGTACCACAGAGACTGTGCGGGGCTGCTATCCCCTATTGCTGGCCGTATGTTTCTCTGGAACAGCTTTCTACCAGATTCTGTGTCTTAAATTATGTCCCAATGCAGGTATCACAGAGACTGTGCGGGGCTGCTATCCCCTATTGCTCGCCGTATGTTCCTCCAGAACAGCTTTATACCAGAGCCTGTGTCTTAAATGATGTCCCAATGCAGGTGCCACAGAGACTGTGCGGGGCTGCTATCCCATATTGCTAGCCGTATGTTCCCCCAGAACAACTTTATACCAGGGCCTGTGTCTTAAATGATGTCCCAATGCAGGTGCCACAGAGACTGTGCGGGGCTGCTATCCCATATTGCTAGCCGTATGTTCCCCCAGAACAGCTTTATACCAGGGCCTGTGTCTTAAATGATGTCCCAATGCAGGTATCACAGGAGACTTTTTCATACAAGTACATGGTACAGTAGGCAGATATCAGGAATATGAAATGTTGGGTTTGCATATTCTTTAAGCCCAGGAGCTGAAACTACCAGCTCCAGTGCATTTGATCTTGCTATGCAGAGCTCTATAATGGCATTGTGCTTCATTGGGAGTGTAGTGATTTCATAAGTGACATCACAGCTCCTCTTAGAACAGAATCTGGGACAGAGCAGCATTTCTCTGCAGCAATAGATCACTGCTATACGGATCTATTTCTGGCTGATTGCTTGATCTATTGCTGGGGGTGTGGGAGGGTTGGGGGGTTGGCATGGATCAAGTCCCTCTTGACAGATCCAGATGGACCTTGGAGGAAAAAAGTGTAATATATATATTTGGATTTTTAGTGACTGCAAACCTGTAAAAAAGTTGTGCTTATTTGTGCCTTTTCAACCCAACACAATCTTATTCTAGTGCTGTGAAAGAGGTAAAGCTCTTCTAAAGTAAAATGCAAACATTTACTTTCACCATGAATATTTCTCCATTTTACATAAAAAGTGCAAATTGTATAAATATTGCATTTGGGAAAAAATACAAGAAAATATTTTTTTTCTAACCTTTTATTTTTTCCAAAAAACCCTAGGGCATATGAATATGTAAATGCAAGTTAAAGCCTTATTTTTCCTCAAAATGCTTTTTAGAAATATGTTAGGGTAGACTACAAACACTAAGAGGTATAGGGTAAGGAACAGGGACATCTCTGGAAAGAAAAAGTCTGGAACTCAGAAGGATTGAGCAAGAAAAAGATAATGGGGTTCAATTGGTTAAAACAACATAGTTGGCACAATTGCAAATAACAGGTGGAACAGATTTTACAAAGGTCTCTCATCTATACTCACGACCTTTGTATAACACAAGTCCTTGTTATCTGCTTGGTGTTGTGCCCATCAAAGGGAGGTTGCAATGTTACTGTATATATAGCAGCTGGGAAATCAACCCAGTCTACAGAGGGACCTGAAACTTTTAATGAAATGTAAGTAATCGGAATATGTGTATCCATTTTTGTCTTTTTAATTAGCTGTAATGGTTTCATTGGGCATAATGCAAATCATTCATTTAGGAAGGCAATATCAGGTTATATTTTTCATCAATAGAAGGAGAACATTTGACTTACAGGAAACTTTTTTTGATAAAATAGGTAGTCTACCATTGCTGACCTTTATGTGTGTTGCTGATCCAATACACAATAAGACAATATTTCCTGAGTCACTGACCCAGAACATGAATTGAGTATAGAGTTTACTCTTCTTGCATGCATGTTCCATGTCACTGGCTTTAGACAGTACTGAAATCATGCACAGCCAGGCAAAGAGTATTTCCATAAAAATAGATAACCCATTCCCCTAAAATTCTCTCACTACAGGTTTGCTTTTACAATTGTTGGAAAAACTGAGAGATTTACGATGGAATATGGAGTTAGTTAATATCTAGTTAAAGTGTATGAAGAGACAATATATATTATTGAATAAAGTAGGGGTAGGAAAGGGATAAACTTCTGTTGGATTTTCTTTTTTTCTGTCTGAGCATTGTTGAGTTTTTCTTTCACTTCTTTCCTGGAGATGCAATGGAAAGTTAAAGGAAATTTCCCATAGTGAGACAGTTGTCATTGGTGCAAGTATCCCATTTTGAATATTTACTCTCACCTATTGTTATTGTGAGAATTCTAAAGTTCTGAATTTGCTGTCACATTCTATCTTGGTGACAATGATCACCAGTCCAAATAAAAGGGGGTGAATCTCCCCAAAGCAAAAAAAAAATCTATGCCGGGATCTAACACTTCAACACCCTATCCAAAACTTAAAAAAAACTTTACATCCATTTTAAGTGACTGTTATATATTAGGTACAACTTTATAAAGGTAGGTATAACATTAGGTATACCTATATATATTGGTTACCCATTGTTTTAGAAAATATAATTTGCTAAACATCTGGCATACATTGCAGAAAGTTGAATTTGTAGGTCGCTCCTCTATGGCAAACACTGAACATCGCTGAAAGATGAGAGGAGCTAAGTTAGGCAATCCAATAAAGAGTCGATAGACAGGTAAAAGAAAACTGAAAGGAAACAATAAAAGAACAAACACATTTTATATTTTTGAAGTGCATGAAGAGTAGAGTAAAAAAAATGAAGAGAAATAAACTTAAAAAATTAAAAAATTGTAGAAAAAATAAGGATATGTGTAGTTGGGTATCTGATTGTAATCAATCCAGAATTATTTGTGGACTTAAGCTAAGTGAATGATTCATTTCTAAAGCTCAGTGTTACTCAATCTTTTTTCAGTCAAGGCACCTTTTAAAATTATAGACAGTCTCGAAGCATCACATTCTAAAATGTTAAAAACGATTCTAATAGTTTTACATAATGCAGTAACATCCCCACATAAGACACCCAATGTTAGAGGTGATTTATTCTTTCAGAGCAAATACACTTTTGCACACTGGTACTGACTAGTATTACAATGTTTCTCTTCTTCCTCAATTTATCTCCATCAATCAGCTAATATGACTCCAGTGCTGAGGGAGAGGAGCAAAGGAGGGTCAAACAAGGATGCTGTGGAGGCAACAGGCATCCTCCTTATCAACTAATGACGTCATTGGTTGTTAGGATGCCAGTGTCTAGAAAGTCGTAATGGTACATAATGAAAACCCATGGCTTTGTGTAACTAAAAGGGTGGGTTTGATCCACCTGCTGGCTTGTATACAATGTTTAATACATTTTTAGGCATTTTGCCAAGGCACCCCTGAAGAAACCTCAAGGCACCCTGGTTGAAAAAGGCTGCTATAGATTACTACATTTTATAGAGCATTGTTACTCATATTGCTATATGGGGTTAGTGAGTAAATTACTTAAATTATTATTACTTAAAAAAATTACTGAAATGAAAGATAAATAATTACATATGTTTTGGAGTAAGTTTTTTAAGGCCAAGTAAACGTTTCCCTCTTGTCTGTTGCAGATTGATTGAAGTTCTGGTGCAATCATGAAGGTGCTGCTTCTGGCTGTGGTATTGCTCTTTACAGGTATAGTGACCCACTTGTTATATTTTCATGAATTATATTGTACCTTAATCTGAGCTTTGTTTACCATTACATTTTATTTATTATAGTAAATAGGCCACGGGGTGGCTATGCCCCCTAGGGTAACGCCTGTTTCAATCTGTAAAACGCTTATGAGAAAAACAAAACTCTCCTTTGCTTAATTCATTACCACCCACCTTTCCCAACACACAAAATCTAAGCTGGAATTAAAAGGTGTGGACTACTTGCTGTGCATCAATTCACCCAAACCATCTCAGTTTCATCTGGCTGTGGGCAGTGCCCAGGTTGGGACGGGGAGGAGTGTACACTCATGCCCTTGCAGGCTGCCAGAAGCATGTGCCGAAACCCAGGTATGGCGTTAAGGCAGCACTCTCTGTAATGAGCGACACTTCTCCAGACAGACAATGGTTCAATTCTTTCCATTTTATATACTGTACACTATGGATAACAGTTCCTCCATACACTTCTCTCCCTCCGTGCAGCATTTCTGAGCCGGTGCCGTGTGATGTGCACTGGACTCCACCAGCCCAGTTACCGGTCACCTCATTCCAGTGACAGTGATGAACACATTAAACTCTTGATTAAACTTGAATTCTAGGAAGCTCGACTTTGTACATAACCCGTGCTTGCTATTACCCCGAGGTCTCACTCATAAGTCATAAGCCCTAGTGGGCAGGGCGAAATGCATCAGTGGAGTGTGGCTTAAGAGGAGTTCCAGGCTGGTGCTGTTCACATTCTCCACCTGTTGAACGAGTGGTGTGCGATGTCTCTCTTCCCTTTATGCTTCACTGCTTTCTGGATAAAGCACAAGACAGCTTGCGCCTTACACTGCTATGAGACACTGGATTCTTTACAAGAATATCACTTTCAGCAGCACTAGAAGTGGTTACAAGGTTTTAAAGGGACCCATTGTTAGGTGTGCAATATAGGCCATTGGAATCTACTATTGCAAAATGCTGGAGGACCACTAAAGCTGGAGTGATGCCAACAAAATTTTACTATGGGGTCCTTTGATTTGTAGTTCCCCTTAATTACCAAAAATTACTTATTTTATTACTTTCCTTTTAGCGTTCATGAATGAAAAGAAATGAGTGCTAACGTTTCTTCTAATGTAGTCATAGGTACAATTTCTCTTACAATAATTTCATGAACTGGCCAAACAAAATGTTAGGAATCATAAAAAATGTTTGCTATCCATATAAAAGCCTCCTGTCTGGGATATATTATATGATTCTGGCACAAAGTATTTTTGATTTGCCCAGTTTTACCAATATCTTATAAAATATATTCCAATAGAAATACTATAAATGCAATTTCTCAACCTCCTCCATGGATCGCCTGGATGTCAGGCATGGCTCCCGCCTTCCCACTATCCAAGGGCATCAAGGTCTCTGCTATGTATTATATTGAACTTGCTTTATGCCTTATTGAATACAATGGCCCACTAAATGCCTTAG